>NW_026652282.1:120731592-120812425 GCF_009828535.3 Hylobates moloch
AAAAAAAAAAAAAAAAAAAGTACCTTGTCTTCTTTTTACTTAGAATGTTTTTGATGACTGCCAGTTTAGTTTTTATGTCTGAAATATTCCCCAAGTTTAATTCCAGTTTAGATTGCTTTTAAGGTGAAATTAAGTACTCATTGCATTATAGCTTTCTGTTTCTTTTAAAGTGCATTTTACACTTATTGCCACAAGTTTCTCCAATATCTATCTTCTTGAAGTTGAACCTCAGCTTTGAATACCTATAGAGAACCCTTGAGGTATCACAGATCATCCATCTCCTTAGAACGAACACAGTTAAGACTGGAGCTGAATAAAATGTTGAGATGACATTGGGAAAAAAAAGGAATACAAAATTACACTTAAATTAGGTATGGAAATGAATATTTTAGAATGAGATTTTCTTTTTCTCAAATCTCTTCAGGCAACTTACCAGAATAGGTGACATGCCAGTGCTTTTTGATTGCACCATTTTTTTTGCTATACCTGGAATGCCTGAGAGCTTAAAGCAACTGCTAGCACTCAGGCAGGGGCCTTGTGCAAGTGCTGGGCCCTTCAGCTCAATCTACTCGTGGAGCTTCACAGTAAACCTTCCTCAGTCCGAATTGCTTAGCTTCCAAACACAGTGGACTTTCAGTCTGTTTAATTTGACTTCTGCCATTGTAGTTTAGATGAGAGGTATGCAGAGTTTTTGTTTTTGTTTTTGTTTTCATGACAGTCAAGACCATTTTGTGGGTATGAGACAGAGCAGTCACACAGGGCCCTGGGCTCGTAAGGACCCCATCCATGTTTGGGGTTTAATGCTTTGTGGTCACTGTCTTGAAATTTTTAATTTTATCATTGGATGCATGTTTTCAGGGGAAGTGCGAGGGGAGAATGGAGCACATGCTGAGGCCTTAAAAACAGCTTCCACTGGCCGAGCGCTGTGGCTCAAGCCTGAAACCCCAGCACTTAGGGAGGCTGAGGTGGGCAGATCACGAGGTCAGGAGTTCGAGGCCAGCCTGACCAATATGGAGAAACCCCATCTCTACTAAAAATACAAAAATTAGCCGGGCGTGGTGGCGCGTGCCTGTAATCCCAGCTACTCAGGAAGCTGAGGCAGGAGAATCGCTTGAACCCAGGAGGCAGAGGTTGCAGTGAGCCGAGATCGCACCATTACACTCCAGCCTGGGTGACAGAGGGAGACTCTGTCTTAAAAAAAAAAAAAAAAAAAAGCTTCCACTGATGCTGTTCCTGCCACCTACTGCATCCCTGGTATGGGTTTGTGGTGGTCTGCTCCCAAACCTCTGGTGCCCTGGTCCCCCCAGGGCTCTTCCTCGAGCTCTTCCTTGTCTACTCTGCCTAGTGACCACCATTGTCTTCTGCCTGGGGCAGCAAATGAGTTGTGTCAGCGGAAGAGGCCCAAGTTCATCCATTGCTCTCCACTCCCAGGTAGGGGCCTGGGCCGGGGTACAGGGAGGCGATGGTTGCCTCCACACACCTGAGGTGTCTTGTCCCACTCTGTATGCAGCCCTGGGCTAACAGAAACTTATGCATTCAGCAGGCAGCTTGGGAGTGGGTCCCTTCAGCTACCCCTGAGCCAGGTACCTAGCATGTCCAAACACAGACGTTACGATGCCTTGGGGGTTGGCCATTTATTGTGCACTGGGGCTGTGGCCCATGGAAAGGGAAGATAGACTTCATCATCTCCAACTTGGGTCCTGCATCTTCATTTCACATTATGTTCTGCAAATTGTGCAGCTGGCCCTGACAACAGTGATTTAATACTTCCTTATCCTTAGGTACATGACCATGTTATCCTAAAGATATAAATGTCTGGATGTTTATTGCACATGTACATATGTGCCATATGTAGGTAACAACAACAATAATATGTAGGTGAGTGTAGATAACAACAAGACCCAATCAGTTAACTGTGATCTGCAAACAGGTAGTATAATTCAGATGTTTGCCTGAATTTAACCAGTTTTGAGCAAATATTTTGGGTGTGTTCACAAGCCCTGATGAGCTATTAGGGAGCTGGAATGGGTGATTTTAAGACCTGGAAAATCTTAGATTCTAGGAAAAATAAACTAGTTCTTGGTAAAATAATGTACAATACATTCACACAAAAGCAAGGTAGGTGTATATGTGCAAATATTGGATTGTGTCTAAAATATTAAGAGAGGAAAATGTTGCAGACAGTGGGTAGTGTATGATCTCAACGGTGTTATGGAAAGACATTCCAACACTTGTAAGATTTTTCTTCTTTTAACATCTCTGAAATCATCTTTAGCATCTCTGAAACATTTTTTGCTGTCACCAGGAGGCTGTTGTGTTATAATTTGCATTCCCCAAATATGCTGGACAGAAGTTGCAGAATGAGTATCGGCAGCATAGAAGAAAATCCCAGAGAAGCCAGTGGAGCACTTTACAAAAAAGAAATCCTGCATTGCCAATGCTTTTCAGAGCACGCAAGAAAACGCGATGAGGAAAACAAGATTGTGGTTGTTGATGACTGAATCAAAACATGATTCTGAAAAGGTGGATCCTAAATAAGTATAATTTTTTAAACGTCACGATCAAATTACTTCATTTATTTTTTGCTTTTTATGCGTGTACAAAGGAGGAAACATCTGCATCTACATCTAAATAAATCTAAAAATCTCTTGCAATAAATAAAAAGATTGTCAGCCAGGTGGCTCATGTCTGTAATCCCAGCACTTTGGGACGCTGAGGCAGGCGGATCACCTGAGGTCAGGAGTTCGAGGTCAGCCTGGCTAACATGGCAAAACCCCATCTCTACTAAAAATACAAAAATTAGCCAGCGTGGTGGCAGGCGCCTGTAATCCCAGCTACTCAGGAGACTGAGGCAGGAGAATCACTTAAACCCAGGAGGTGGAGGTTGCAGTGAGCCGAGATCATGCCACTGCACTCCAGCCTGGACAACAAGAGCAAAACTCCGTCACACACACACACACACACACACACACACACACACACACACACACAAAATCAAACCAAAAAAAGATTATGTTAATGTGTCCTAGTGACACATTATAGAGTAGGACATTTTATAATCTATGGTGTCTTAGTCAAATAAAATATTTAATAATTAAAATGCAAGGTAAAACATAAAAATATATTTTATTTATAAATAAGCTTATAGACAAAATATATACATTTCCAGGAGGATATACAAGTTTCTGAGCTGAGAATGCAATGAATCAAAGTTGTCAGGAATTTTGACTGTGCATCTAGGTGAATTATTTAAAAAAACAAGAAAATAAAATGTACTAAAAGCTCATAACTGACTTTTTCTTATGTGCAAGGTGTCATTTTAAAATAATGAGACTAGTCCCACAAGTTAAGCATTAAAATCACTTTCATCATAATGCAAAATGATAGTTTATGGAAAAAAAAGAAGAAAAAAGATTCAATTTGAGGAATTACACCTCTTTTTAGAGAGACCATTGACTCTACTTGGAGATGAAACCTCACACGTGGTCTTGTCCAGCCAGTGGAACAACCTTCTACCCATCTAGGATGGAGTGTCTCAGGGACTTGTGGTTGGTTTTTAAACTGCGTTCCCTGAACCTCCCCCTTCTACCAATCAATGAGCTTGGTTTGTATTTGTTTTATGGATTGCAGTTCCACATGAGATTTTATTTGAGAGCAAAATAAAGGTTTGACAACTACCTCTTACATGGGCTGAGGTTGCAAATAGATGAAAGAAGGGATGATAAATGTCCAGAGGAGTCAGACTTACACCTGGGAAGGCACAGGTACTTGTCAATTCTAAAGGCTGAGGGGGTTGATTAAGAGAGTAGGTAGCAAGATACGAAGCAGATACCTTCAAGGGAGAGATAAGGAAGAGGTGCTCATCATATGTCTGGGATCAGCCTGGGATCAAGCCTGTTAACACTTTTGTCTGGGGAGGTTCTTTTCAGCCCTGTGGACTGCCACTGCCACTTCAAAGAGCCACACTGAAACTGGACAAAAGCAAACTCTCCTTGCAGTTCATGTCATGTACAGACTTTGAGGATTAGAGTCCATTTAGTTCAGCTATTACCTTTTTTCACCTTGACAGTGTGTACTTTTCAGTGAATTTACCAGTTTTCAGTCCTGAGAACAGTGATTAAGAGCCCAGGCTCTGAAGTCACGCAGACTTGGTTTATGGTTCCAACACATACAAAGCTGTGTGTGTCCTTTAAGCGGATCATTTGACCTTTAAGGATTAGGTTCCACGTCTGTAAATTGGTCATGGTGATCCCAAGTTGCTAAGGTTACTGCTGCTGTTAAATGAGATAATGCTTGTAAAGTGCCTCACGCGCATTAGATATTCAAAAAATATTACTGCTCATATTGTTCAAGCAATGCACATAAATATTTGTCCATTTAATTTCCTTGACTGTGTGACTGTGTGGCAAACTAAACAGATAAAATAACTGCACAAAAACTGAATAGCTTTACCTAGCATTCCTTCTTTGTCACGAACTTACTTCTTCACTCTCATGCCATTGCTATCCACTTTGTATCAACTACCTGCTACATATATACTCCATCTCACAGGATTGTAATGATGATCAAATGAGGCAATGAGCATTTAGCATAATACTTGGCAAATAGCAACAGCTCGGTAACTATTGGCTGTCATCAGTAGACAGTCTAGAGGACATTGACTGCCTTTGAACTCAAACAGATGTGGGTTTAATTCTTAGCTCTGCTATTTATTGGCTGTGTGACATTTTGCAAGTTATTTAACCTCTCTAAGTCTTAGTTTCTTTTACAGATAATGCAAAATGAGGCTATTACTGGAACTAATGTCATAGGGATGTTGTGAGGATAAAATGATATAATATGTGTAAAATCCTTAGCATAAGACCTGGCATACAGTACGTGCTCAAAATGCAAATATTAACTGTAATACAGATGCTGATGGGTATAATTATGAAGTCAAGCTCACCATTGAGAGTGCAAATGAGAGGAGATAGGGCACCCTGAGGTATTGTTGCCCATGGACTGTGCAGACAGTTCCATCTTCCTTTCTTATTTCCTTCTAATCCCAATACTGTGCTTTTAGACAATATGGCCACAGGGCTATTAAGATGATATTTCAGGCTATTCGCTTCTCCCATTAAATGGCTGCCAGGATTTTTCAGTTTCTTTTATTATTATTATTATTATTATTATTATTATCATCATCATCATCATTGAGACGGAGTCTCTCCCTGAGGCCGGGGCTGGAGTGCAATAGTGGGACCTCGGCTCATTACAACCTCCACCTCCCAGGTTCAAGTGATTCTCCTGCCTCAGCCTCCCAAGTAGCTGGGATTACAGGTGTCTGCGACCATGCCTGGCTAATTTTTTGTATTTTTAGTAGAGACGAGGTTTCACCATATTGGCCAGGCTGATCTCGAACTCCTGACCTGATGATCCGCCCACCTCGGCCTCCCAAAGTGCTGAGATTTCAGGTGTGAGCCACCACGCCCGGACAGGATTTTTCACTTTCTATATCTGCTCTTCTTTCTGCCATTTCTCTCACTGACTGCAGCATGTTTCCCTGCAGGTAGCTATACCTTTCACTGATTCCTTCTTTCCAATGTCTTACTGCTAATTGTTAAGACAACCAAACCAGCTATCCCAGCTTGTTGCTGGATTATGTCCAAGGGCAAATCATCTGAATGTACATTTCTCCAAAGAAGATACACAAATAGCCAATAAGCAGATAAAAAGAAGCTCAACATAATTAGCTATCAGAGAAATGAAAATCAAAATTACAAGCCACTAGGATGGCTAAAATGAAAAAGATAATAAGAGTGTTGACAAAGATGTGGAGTAATTGAAAGTCTCATACATTGCTAATGGGAACGTAAAATGGTGCAGTTTCTTCCTTTGGAAAAAACAGTCTGAAGGTTTCTCAAAAGGTTAAACACAGAGTTATCATATAGCCCAGCAATTCCACTTCTAGGCATATACCCAGAAGAAATGAACACATGCATTCATAGATAAACTTGTACAAAAATGTTCGTAGCAGCGTTATTCATCCTAGCTATAAAGTGGAAAAACCCAGATGTCTATCAAAGAAGGATGGATAGACAAAATGTGGTATATCCATGAGATAAAATATTATTCAGCCATAAAAAGAATGAAATACTGATACATGCTTCAATATGGTTGTACCTTGAAAACATGGTGTTAAGTGAAAGATGCCAGTCACAAAAGACCACATCTTGTATGATTCTATTTATATAAAATGTTCAGGAAATTCCATGGGAATAGAAAGCAGATTAGTGGTTGCCAGGGGCTGGGGTAAGGGGGAATGGGGCAGTGACTGCTTAATGGCTTTTTGGGTGATGAAAATGTTCTGGAATTAGATAGTGGTGATGGTTGCACAAGTCTGTGAATATACTGAAAGCTACTGAATTGTACACTTTAAAGGAAAGAATTGTATAGTATAAATACAGCTGTTATAAAAAAATATAAAAGATTGTTCAGGCTTTGAATAAGGACTGGAGGAGCCCATCCTTGAGCCAAGGGCAGAGATGTGGAGCATGAACTTTGCAGCCTCATTTTAGGCCCTTCAGCGACTTTTCTCTTTTCCGATTTAAAAGTGTTTTCTAGATTGCCGATGCTGCCAGATAAATGACTTTCCTGATCTGTACTTGAGAAGGCAAATATACATTCATGTTTGTTTTTGACATACAATTTTATAAAACATAACTGTTGCTACCTTTTATGGCACCATTCTATTCACTTATTCTGGGCTAACTTCTGGAATTCTCACCACAACTTTTTAAGGTAGGTATTACAATTCACCCCATTTTACTGAGGAAACTGAGACACAGAGAAGTTAAGTAACTTAACCAAGGGTACGCAGCTAATAAGTAGCACAGAATTTGAACCCTGATGGTCAGCCTCCAGCACCTATGCTCCTAATTGCTACACTACATAGCCTCAAAGCCAATCTAACCTCTTGGTAAAGAGCCTCAACTCTTTATAAGGCATCGTTTTGTGTGAGGTAGAAATTATAGCTCTGTGCTGAAACTGCATGCTCATTCATAAACAACTGATGAAGTAGCGAGTCACCAATTGAAATGTGATCTTGCTTATGTGCATAGCTGAGCTGGCTATTATCCCCACTAGCATACCCTTTTTTTAGATCTTTTCTTTTCCTCCTTAGGTGAGGTCTTTATTAGGTCCTGCCCACTCTGGAGGTTGCTGCTCCAAGGCCACAGCTTTCTTCCCATATGTAGACTGCTCTACACAACAAATCTCTGTGTGAAAGGTTGCACAAAAGAGGCCTGGAAAAGAAGTGGCTTAAAATGCTCAATTGCAGTGTTCTGGCAAAAGGACTAATTGGCATTTTTATTCCAAAGGGGAAAAATTGCCTAATAGCAAGAATCAGCGAGTAGTACCACCCATGCAAACTGTTCGTTCTTGTTTCAGCTCAAAGGCTTCAAGTGGGGGAAAACAGCTCTTGTTTGCTCTGTGTTTTGTGTGGTAGAATCAGACTGATGCTGTTTAAATTCGACGCACAGGCCAATTAGAATCACGAAGCAGTTCCGTCTTTTTTTGTTATTTTTTTTCCATGGTATTTTGTACTACCAAAAATACACTCTGTTAAAACTCAAACTCCCACTACCTACCTAAATTAAATGTAGAAAATAGGACAGGGATTTTTTTTGCAAAGTCTTCTGTACGTATATTTACTGTAAACTGACTAGAAGATTTAAGAGTTTTAGACATCTATAAAAAATTGGGTGATTTTCTGAATTGAGTGGAAAGCAGATGGCTGTGATTTCCACCTTAATATCCAGTTGACTAGTTGGGAGTCAAATCCTGCAGAAGCAGAGCACGGGAGGGTGGAGGTGGAGGCAAATGAGAGTAATAGAGGTAGGCTGTGAGTAGCAGAGAATTTTCTCCAGCACTTTGGGGGAAAACTGAATTTTGGATCACATATGTTAAGTTATCTTTCCACTTAATTCTTTTCTAATGTATGGGGACAAAGAGAAAGTATGTTCCTGGAGGCAGTTCCCTCTATGATGTCTCTTCCGGTAGCTCTGGCCCAGATAGAGGCCTCGTAAACGTGAGGCTTAAAATAAAGGCTCCAGCGGGGTAGAGGATGGCAAGCAACGTGGTTTGCAGATGAGATTGTGTCCTTAGCATTCATTGTGACTTCACATACAAATCTCGTTCGAGCATTGTCATTTGTCCTAGTGTTTGGTCTTTAATTTACATGGTTCTGCATCAGTGGTGTTCCTTTCTCTCAGAAGGCTCCACCTCAGCTCCTTTTCATTCATATCTTCCCATGTCCAGATACCAACTGTTTGTCAAAGAACAGTTCAAAACACAAATACCATTGGATTCTGCAACTTGGAAATTATGCCTTTCCTTTTCTTAAACTCCTGGAATACATTGCGTATGTCTCTGTCAAGGTGTTGGCCACTTTTTACCCTGTTGCCACTGTGGAGTAGACTCCTATGGCTGGTACTAGAACTACAAGTTCTGTATCCTCCATAGTGTCTGCACAAGGGCTCAGTATGTGGGTTGAACCAATGAACAAATGAATGTACTTCAGGGTTAAGTAATATGACTTAGTGCTTGATACTGGTACTAGACTAGGTTATACCCCATAACCATTGTGAGGGTGCCGAACACCTCTCAGACTTGATTAAACTGAGCAAAGGACAATTGGAAATTTCAGCAAGATTCTCTCCCTGTTAGCATAACTTGGGGCTTTCCTCTCTATTGCCCTATACTCCTTGGCTCTTCAGTGCTCATGATGTCCCAAGAAAAGAGTGGTTTTACATAATTTGTAGTTCAAAAGAGTGCATTTTTCAGACACCCTCACATAGCACCATGTGTAACTCTTACACATAGAAGAGTTACACATGGTGCTATGTGAGAGTCTCTGAAAAAGGGCTCATAGACCCAGCCCCTTCTCTCTGAACGTGGCATTGATGCAAACATATGCAGACAATATAATTAAACATTTCAGCTCCCATGTAGGTTTATAAGAAATCGCTTGTGTCTGAGGTTGGTGAGTGCCTGGATTGGGAGGAAGGAGGGAAGCAAGTCCTGAATCTTGCATCCATGTGCAGGTACTGAGTTCTGTTTTGTTTCCCACATATTCTGCCTTCTTCTCACTGAAGAAAGTACTTTCTAGTGCTAACATCTTGTGAGTTTAGCTTCCCTGAAACCCTGTCCCTGGGAACAAAAGAAAATTCCCCTACTCAAGGGCTGAGAGAAACAGGTCCAGATTAAAACCTTCTGGCTTTGGATTTGGTTGGGGGAACCTTTGTTTAAAAGTTGATATCTTTGTAATGTAATGCTGCAAAAAAAAGACAGCATCTCTTCATATCGTATCTGGTGCTTGGATTAAGAGAACTCTGTGGTATAGAAGATAGCTCCAAGTACAGGATATCAGGGCATCTGGGTTTTAGCACTCATTGTGTCATCTGCTCTCTATGGAGCAGCCGACAAATTGCTTTTACTTTCTTGGTACTCGGTGCCCTTGCCTCTGAACTGAGGAGTTGGACTTCATCATCTGTGGGTCTCTGCATATTTAAAATAAACTACATTTTACCTGATTGTTTTCTCATTACTTATAGAGTGTGTTTTCTTCATTCAAAGGGGTTTGGTGGGGGATCTTCTCATACATTTTGGAATGCCTGTAGGATATATTCACTTCTTTTGGGTTGATATTAAATGTTTCATAGCCCTAAAGCAATTTACTACAATTGACTTTACTATGTGGGGTTTCATTTCATGTTATAAAATAGAGGGAAAATTTTTTTCTGGTTTGTTGTAAGTTAGTCATATTAGACTACCTATGGCCCCCTCCTTTTGAACATCATTAGTGGAAAGAGAGGCTATAAACACTACCTTGTAATGTTCAGTTCATAACAAAGAGCATTTGGAAGCTTTTTCCAGGGTAGGTTTATGGGTGATGATTCTGTGCTGCTGTCGCCAGAAGGTGCTTGACCAACCATTGAGGAATTAAGACATAAATAGACGCTCTTTGGGTCAACTCCCTGATCTCAAGGCCAGACACCTAGAATTCAGTCCCTATCAGGCATATCAACTGGATTTTTGTCAGAGGATTCAGTCACTCTTTTAATTGGTGACCAATTGGTATTAACTCTCCAATACTTTTGAAACTCTTGAGGATGTGAAATCCATGTTATCAATCCATCATCAGTCCATCCAACAAAAGTTTACTGTGCTCTACTCTGTACCAACCACTGTTCTGCTACAACTGTGAACAGAACAGATAAGAATCTGTGACCTCTATAGAGTTTATATTTTAGTGGGGCAGTAGGGTGGCAGAGTGACAGATAATGACCTAAATAAAGAAGGAAGTATATATTAACGGTATGTTAAATGATAGTAAATACTATGAGAAAATACTAAAGCCAGGGAGGTGAGTAGGGAATATTGGTAGTGAGGATAGCAATTTAAATTTGCATAAACTATTTTGGAAAAAGCTAATATTTGAGGCAGTACAGAGTAGTGGTTCCAAACATGGACTTTGGAGCCAGAGTTGTTGGGTTCAGATGCAAGGTCTATTATTTTTCAGTTGTGCAACTTTGGGCAAAACTAGTGAAAACGATCTAGCCTCCAGGCTTCAGTAGGACAGTCTGGTGGAGGAGACCTGCAAATAGCTAAGAGACAGGGCAGAATGAAATGAGTGCTTCATAGAGAAATAAGCAGCAGATTGTGCGAGTTCCTTCTGGGGAATCAGAGGAGATCTCATAGAGGAATTTGAATTGGGCCTTAAATGGCCTTGAATGGACCTTAAATTGATTAAAGTTTTAGGGAGGCAGATTGACACCTAAGATACACATCCCTAAAAGCTGCAGTTGCTCAAAGGCAGAGTGAGCTGCCTCTGGAGGTGTTGCTAGTGATGTCTGAGCCCAGGGTGAGTGTCTGTTGATGAGAGAGGTAGTAGAGAAGATTCACACATTGGATGGACAAGTTGAACTTGGTGGTCTTGATTACCTTCCAACCAGAGATTCTGTGATTCTACAATATTTAAAGTGCTACAAGCCAGATTATTCTCTTTCATATTTGAGACATCTCATTGCCTGCCCTCTACAAAGCTATTCGCGTAAACTGTAACTTCCTCTGAAGAATGTTTTCCTGGGACAAGTTAAATTAATCAAATCTCTGTTTGAATAATCAGAAATTCCAGATTGGTGTGCTAATATCAGTAAAGTCTTATTGTTGAGTGTTTTGAACAGGTGCAGCCTCCTGAATTTTGGGTGGAATAAAGGGCCCTGTGACTGACCTTGGAAAACTCAGCTTATTTCTATCCAAATGTAGCTAAGACAGGTGAACTCCAAAGCTTGAGCTCACTTCTCCATTTTGCTCCCTAGAGTGTGATCAGTAATAAAATCACTTGTGAAATCTGTTTGTATTTCATGTATGTGATGTCTTGTCCATTATATTATTAACTATGTGTTGCAGAAGGATGCATCAGTTACTACATGTTCTTTTATCCACGTGGCCCATGGGCCCCTTGTATTTAGTCTGTACATTTATGCAAACTGTCATGGTCATTATTGTTGGAAACCAAAATGTATGGACTAATCTATTCTTATTTTAAGGAGTGTTGTAAACTTTGACTTCATGATGTGAGAAATTTACAGTCCATAGGCTAGAGAGCCCATCTTTGTTCAGCTTAACATGTAAGCCTAGTTTCACCTTCTGTCTTTCAGGAACCCTAGGCTGTTTCTATTTCTAGCACTAGAAGAAATAACGTTCATTCTGCCTGTATTTAAACCTAATACCCGGTCTCTGGCTCACACTGCCTTTGTAGGTGACCTACAGGTCCCTAGCTTCTGAATATCCCAAGCTCTGTGGTTGAACTAGGCCCTCGTCTTAGGTTACCATCTTTTGATGGTTCTTTAAAATAGAATAACTTTTTGGAGTAGTCTAGGATAGAGGACTTCATTTTCCAATTCAACTGGCACTGCCAGTAAGGATTACAGGTCAGATAAGAGAAAGCCAAACTGATCTTTATGTTAATATTTCTCATCAGCAATCAACACATGAGACATTTTATATTGTAAGTTATTTGCTTGGCTCCCCTTCCTCATCGCTTCTTCTCCTTATTCCAAACAAGATGTGTAATGCCGTTGTTCAATGATAGTATTCTTCTGAACAACTGTATATAAGCCCCTGAGCTTAGACTTTAAAGATAGAACATCAAGGTCCAGAAAACTTAATAATCCAATGTTCTAAAACTTCTCAGAATAAAAATTAATTCAATAAAATATGTTAAATAGCATTTGGAGTGTGTATGTAGTGGTGAAGAGTAGTTAATGAGTAACTGACCACACAAAGATGGAGTTGTAGGGCTCTAAGATGTGAATGGTACTGAAAGACAAGAGAAGAGGAGAGTTAAGAGCTGGGGCTGGAGGGAGACAGGGCCTGCTCAGGACTGAGTATTGTCAGTTAGACCTGCTCTTGGTTTGCCTCGCTTGGTTTCAGAGCCAGCCCCTGCAAGGAGCCAGTTTTTTTTTGTTTGTTTGGGTGTTTGTTTGTTTGTTTGTTTGTTTTTCAGTCTTCTGCTTTCCAGTTCACCTTATTTTTTATTGTTGTTCTTTCTGATTCAGAGTTTAGAGCTGTTGATCTGGTGGCTTCTTTACCTAGGGTTGAATGTTTTGGTCACTAAAATAACACATCATGGGGCTATTCGTGTGCCTCTCTTCATGACAGGGCATGTGTTAACAGACAGATTGGAGCTTGGAAAGGCATCCCTTTTGGCCGAGATCTCAGAACACCTGAAAGCCCTGTCTTACAGGAAAAAAGAAAAAAATAAGACATGACAAAAATAAACCAAGCCAACCCAGAGCAAGATACTTGTTATTATTCTGTGAACTCTATGGAAATGAATAAAACCGTTTATTTTTCTTGTGATTAGCTGTAAGGTCTGCTTTAAAAGACAATAAATTCACTTAAAAGTTGCTTTCAAAGATTTTTTTTTTATTGGACAGAAAGCATCCTAATAAAAAACCGGCTATATGCAAATAAAGTCATTTCTATTTCTGCAAATCAGGTTTATAAGCACCACAAATACATTTCAATTGATAAAGAGAGCAGTAGGTAAAAATGTGTAGTCAAATACTTCCTGTTCACTACCAACATATACATATTTTTCTAGTACATTGCTCAATTGTGAAATCAGGACGAAAGCATGCAATAAACATTTTTTTGTAGCAAATTTTAGTAAAATATCTGTAAAAAGAAGACCAAATATACCAATGTTGAATATTACAATGTATTTGATTAATTTTTTCTTCTTTTAATACAAAATTGTCAGATAATCTTGTCCTGCAAAAATGCTACATTTTAAAATTCAGTGTGGTGCTATCAGGCACCCCCGGTCTCTTCGAGCTATAACTGGTACCGAGCTCGTGCTGCTTGTCAAAATTTAATGAGAGGGCCCGTTCTAAAATAATTGAATTTTCATATCAGAACGAACCAGGATTACTCAGACAATAAAATTGCTGAGTCCTGTACTGTTACCGGCAAATACCTTTTGCTTTGCTCATGAAATCAGTATGTAAATGTTCAGGGTTTGTATTTAAGGCATCTTAGGCATTTGGAGTTGTAGTACTAGCAATAATTTCAAATGGTGCCGGTGATAAGTAGCTGGTTTTTTATAATGTTCAAAGTGTAATTTGTTTGGTGAATCAGGATAAGCATTTGGTTTATATTTTATATAAATGTTAATGCACTTGCAGTTTAATTATATTTCTTAACTTTTAACATTTCAGAAGTCAAATTTGAGGACTAGTCCATCAGATTGTCTTGCTTTCATAACATTCTGAAAAATGGGAGCACCCCTATGCAGTGAGTTTAAAAAGTAAGAGGTGCCTGGAAAGTTCATGATGGTATGTTTTGGAAGCTGGCAGCACTGATAATGAAGTGGGAGAAATGCCATTCCATAGGTGTGCCTTCCTGCATAATGGTGAGCTCTCTGAGACACAGCATGGAACTTGAGAGTCCTCTATCAAGAGCGAGGAAGACACCTTAGGGAGTGGCTAATTTATTTCACTTATGGTAGTTGAGTTGGAGAGCAACTATTGAATAAGGTAGTATAATTTTGAAAATTAACAAGAGTTTCTATAACATTGCAGTGATTGAGGGTATCAGGACAGAAAAGAGCTCTTTCTAGTGTGGTAGCGAAAGTTGGTTTAAAAAGTGTTATTTTCTATATTCTTATTTTTAAAATGATTTGCAGGATTGTAGCCTTTAAGCAAATGTGTACTCAATCGAAATTAGCTATGGAATTTGCAAGACATAACAGTACTTGTCAAAATTAGAACTTTTTTTTTTCATATCC
The DNA here is from genome assembly GCF_009828535.3 of Hylobates moloch. NCBI lineage: Eukaryota > Metazoa > Chordata > Mammalia > Primates > Hylobatidae > Hylobates > Hylobates moloch. The sequence goes on from NW_026652282.1 coordinate 120,745,928, forward strand.
CCTTCATGATATGGCTTGGTTTGGTTGAAAGAGGATTGGGTAATATAGCCTTAGAGGTAGAAGACCTAGCTTTTTCTTTCTTTCATATCATAGAATGCAAGGGTTATCAAACTACAGCCTGTGGGCAAAATATGGCCTGCTGGCTGTTTTTGTAAATAAACCTTTATTGAAACACAGCCAATTGTCTATTGCTGCTTTTGCGCTCCATGCACAGAGTTGAGTAATTGCAACAGAGGTCATATGGCCTGAAAAAGTCTAAAATGTTTGCCGTCTAGCCCTTTACAGGAAAAGTTTGCAGACCCCTGATTTAGTAACCTGCCTTTATTCGTGGTAGTAGTGGTCTTCATTCGTGGTAGTAGTGGTGTTGGTGATGGTAATAATGATGATGATGATGATGACAGCTAACACATACTAACACTTAAGTACCCTAGGCACTTTGCATGTATACATTCATTTAACCCTCACAACAACACTATATTATAGCATCGTTACTATCCCAATTTTGCATATAAGGAAAAGGAAGCAGAGAGAGGGTGAGTGGTATGTTCATTCTCACTTGGCCAGTGAGTGGCAGAGCCAGGCTGTCTGGCTCAAGAACTTATGTATGCTCATCTTATTTTTGTTTTTTTTTTAACTTGTAATTATGAAATTTTCAAGCATAGATAAAAAGAAGAGTGTAATGAATCACTAAACACTCATCATTCAGCTTCAGTAATTAATAGCATACTGCTATTTTATCTGCTCACCATGTCTTCCAAATATTTGTATGCATGTAGAGCAAATTTCCAACATCATGTCATTCTATTTTCAAATACTTCAATGCATATCTCCCATATATATAACAAAAATGTCATTATAATATCTAACATATTTCACAGTAATTTCATAATGTCATCTAATGTCCAGTTCATATTAAATTTCTTCTGATGGCCTTCAGTTTTTCTTTTGACCATTGGATTTTTCAAATCAGAATTCAAGCAAGATCAACTCACTGCATTTGGAAATTATGTCACTATGTTTCTCTGAATATATAATGGATCCCTACCCCTGCCATTTATTATTTAAGAAAATAGTTCGTTTGAGCTGTGGTATGTCCCACATTCCCAATTTGATCAATTACTTCTTTTTGGTTTAATTTGTTCCTCTTTTTTCCCGTATTTTTTTTATGCTCCTGGCTAAGTCTAAATGACTGATTAAATTAAGAGGTATTTGTATGTGTGTGTTTGTGCCTGTGCATGCACATTTTTAGACTCCTTTGTAGATAGTGCTGCATATTTCCTATTGTATCACATCATGAACCACATAATTTCTGGTTATCATCACTAAAAAGTGATGTAAACTTTTCTCAGTAGGTTCAAGTGATGTCAGTCTGATCCTGCCATTACAAAGTTTTCCCCATCAACTTTTATCTTAATAGTTTTATCATCAATTAGTGATTGTTTCCTAGATCCATTAGTTCATTGAGAGTTGCAAAATAGTGGTTTTCAGAGTTTTTTCATTCCTTTTCTCTTTATTAGTTGCAATGGTTCTGTAAAGAACTTTCCCTCATCAACTTTGGTTACCCTGAAGTATTGTTTGTACAGAAGCAGAATAAATGCTTAATCCTTATCTTTTATTTGTGAATGTTCATTGTGATGACTTAGTGTCTCAGCAGCTTCTAGGTGCTCTGGCTGCTCATTGCTACTGAGTGGTCACTACTTCTAGGCTTGTTGGTGGGAAGATCTAGGAAATATGTACTTTATAGAAAGAGAAAAACAGGCCGGGCGCGGTGGCTCACACCTGTAATCCCAGCACTTTGGGAGGCTGAGGTGGGCGGATCATGAGGTCAGGAGATCAGGACCATCCTGGCTAACACGGTGAAACCCTGCCTCTACTAAAAATACAAAAAATTAGCCAGGTGCAGTGGCGGGTGCCTGTAGTCCCAGCTACTAGGGAGGCTGAGGCAGGAGAATTGCTTGAACCCAGGAGGCGGAATTTGCAGTGAGTCAAGATCGCGCCACCGCACTCTAGACTGGGTGATAGAGCGAAACTCCATCTCAAAAAAAAAAAAAAAAAGAGAAAAATAAATTATGATTTCATTTTGATATTTCCCATTTGCATAAGATTTCAGGATTTTTACTGAATTTCTTTGATTTTACATTTGTTTTTGTTTTATGCTGACAATCTTGGTTCCTTGTGATATGAACATAGTTATATGCTTATCCTATAATTTGCATAAAGTAATTAAAAAATAACATTACCAATATTACTGTTAACAGTAAGACAGTTTATGTTTTCTACTCTCTTAACCTCTATGATAAATGGCCTCTTTGTAGAATGGAAATTATAATCCTCAATCTGCCTGAAGGTTCTTATGCGGGAACAGATGATCTGTTGAGGTCCCTCCATCTGTGAGATTTCTTATAAATCAGTATTTTTTAGACAGTTTCTAAAATGTATGAGATGGCTAGAGTGCTTGGGTTTGAGCCATAAGGTCCAAGGTCGAAATTCTTCACTGGGCTTTGATTCAGAGGTTATGATGATTTTTTGGTGTAAGAATATATGCCCCTGCAGATACTATAAAGTTAGTAACCATAGTAAAAAACCTAAATTTAGGGATCATATAGGATAATTTATATATTGAACATTGCTTTCTGGAATATAAAACACCTTCTAATAAGTCATCCCATTTCATCTTGTTATCTCTCCTAGGTGATAGGTACTATTATTATCTCTATGTTCCAAGAGGATCAGAGTGGTTAAGTACTTTTCCACAGTCGCACAGCTAGTAAGTAGCAGAGTAGGGATCCAAACTGAGGTCTTTGGACTTATAACCTGGCATTCCTTCCAGCATATCAAGATTGTTAACATATCCTAGGATGTTGTTTGCAGCCCAGTAGTGATGACTCTATTAACTTCTCTTGCGGGAGATGAGGAGAGAGATGCTTTGGGACATTTTCCTGGGCCAATGGTGCTTTTCGTTGGTAACTCTTAGGTGATCAGACCCAGAGCCGAAGGTGTGGACTTGAGTGTGTTTTATGTTTACTGTTTTTATTGCTCCTCCTTTCCCACTGCAGCTTGGTTATTGGAGTTGTTTGAAGGAGCAGGAGGAGATCTGGCGAAACTTCTTTCAAGTCAGAACTTAACTCTGCAGTAGCCATGCTTGTCCTGGTGTCTACTAATTAGGCACTACCAGGGTCACCTTTCATTGTTGCTTCATGTGCAGGTGCCTGCATTAGTCATTATAAAAGAACATCCTACTCTTTTTTTCTCTGTGGTATTAGATGGAGATTTCAACTCATTTCATATTGCCAACTACTCTGCCAGAAAATAGGAACAGTTTTTCACTGTTACCTGCTTCTACCAAAAGAGTTTTTTCCCTTAAAGCTTCTTGTGAATTGATTTCAACCATTGCTTCACTGAAAATTATTAAACCTCAGGGAAATATAGGGGATTAACCACAAAATACAACCAAGTGCATGAAGTAGAGTCTGTATTCTACTAGTTTCTTCCAAGGAGCTGGGGAATATCTGAATTGGACCTGAAGGGAGGAATCCTAGAATGTTTGAGGATCTGCCATACCCACTTTGTGCCTATAATTTCAGCAAGTTGGGAGAGAGATAGGAATGTCTGCACCATGTGCCCTGCTGACCTAGGTAAGAAATCACTTTAAGGGTAAGAAGTATTTCCTTCACTGGTGCTAACACCCCTCACTCTCAATTCTCACAAGGGATCCGGAATCAAAATGCCTGAGTTTAAATACTAACTTTATCAGTGTACACCCTTGGGAAAGTTACTTAAACTTTTTGCACTTCAGATTTCTTATTTGCCAAATAGAGACAAAATAGTACTTAGCTCATATAGTTGTAAGAATCAAAGCCATGATGCCATACAATGCTTAGCATAGACTTTGGCACATAATGTAGTTGTCACTCCAATGCTGGATGTTATTGTTTATCATGAATGTTATTGCTATTGATCATGGTGGTTATTATTTTCTTTATCAAAATGTTATCCAGGCCTCAAACCATATAGTGATATAAAGTACAAATAGCAGTTGGACTTTTTACTCCCCTATCTTGGTCACTTTCATTAATAAGTGTGAGTGCTTCCTTAATAAAAAGCATTAGCTAAAAATGTCCCCCCCCTCCCACCACCAAATCTTCAAACAGCCTCTAGATTATTCCCTCTGCCCCTACTCTTCAGGGCTTCAACATCATGCTCATCATCCTCTTCCTTAACCTTCTTTATAGCAAAACACCTTAAGAGAGCTATTTAAATTAATCCTCCAGAATTCTTCTTCTCCCCTTCTCCCTTAAACCCACTCCAGTGAGGCATTCATTCCTACCACTCCAGTGAAAGTATTGTTGTCGGGAGGGGAACACCACACACTGGGGTCTGTCGGGGCGTTGGGGTCAAGGGGAGGGATAGCATTAGGAGAAATACCTAATGATGGGTTGATAGGTGCAGGAAACCACCATGGCACATGTATACCTATGTAACAAACCTGCACGTTCTGCACATGTATCCCAGAACAAGAAGAAGAAGAAGAAAGAAGAAGAAGAAGGAGGAGGAGGTGGAGGAGGAGGAGGAGGAGGAGGAAGAGGAGGAGGAGGAGGAGGTGGTGGCGGCGGCAGCACTGTGGTCAAGGTCATCAGCAACTTGTACATTGCTAAATCTATTGGTCTCTTCTCTTTTTTGTTTTTTCCTTACAGGGTGACCTGGTAACATTTGACGTGGTGCCAGATTTTCTTCCTACCTCATTGACTCCTTTTCCTTAATCTCCTTTCCTGGCCCCACCTTCTTATAGCCACCTGTAAAAAAAGTGTTGGGATGCCCTACACCTGCTTCTCTATCTCTCTATATATACAGTTGACCATTGAACTACATGGGTTTGAACTGCAGAAGTTCCATTGCATGTGGATTTTCTCCCACCTCTGCCACCCCTGAGACAGCAAGAACAACCCTTTGTTTTCCTCCCACTTAACGAACAGTAAACATGTTTTCTCTTCCTTATGATTTTCTTAATGACATTTTCTCTGTCTTATTTTATTGTAAGAATACAGTATCAGAATATAATACATACAACATACAAAATATGTGTTAATTGACTGTTGATGTCAACAGTAAACTAGTAGTAGTTATGTTTGATGGAGTCAAGTTTTATGCGGATTTTTGACTGCTTGGGGGATCAGGGCCCCTTAACCCTTGTGTTGTTCAAGAATCAACTTAATTCATTTATATTGATTACATGTTGAAATGATTTTTTTTGATATATTGGGTTAAGGAAAATATACTATTAATTTCATCCATGCTTTTTACTTTTTTTTCAATGCGATTACTGGAAAATTTCAGAATGTATATGTGGCTTGTATTTGTAGCTTACGTTCTATTTGACTGGACAGCACTGGGCTAGAAGGAGCAACTGCTCTACATCCCTAGGTCCACCTCACTTCAGTGTCTGGTGAAATTCTCCTCATCCCTCAAGACCAACTGCTACTGTCTCTCTCCCCTTTCCTTGCTGTTTGCCACAAGCAGACAGAGTTAGCCATTCTTCCTAGTCTGCCCTGACTCTGTACGTAAGTTGTGCTGACTTCCATAGCCCCCGACACCTAATGAGCAAAGAAAAAGGCCTGTGCCACTCCTGGGCTGTTGGTGGATTTTCTTTGTTGGTCTCCTTACAGGATTTGCTTCATCTCTCTGCTACAGCATTGCACACATTGGTTTCTAGTTATTTATTTGTAGGTCTTTCTCCCCACTCTATAATGAACTCCTAGATGTTCTGCATGATTTCTAACTTAACTCTGATCCTCAGTGACCAGAACGCCATGTTGTAGAAATTTGTGCTCATTAAGTATTACAGGGACACACAAATCACTCTCAGTCTGCATTTCCTGCTGCCATTTGCCCCCAGCAATCCCACCTGATGACTTCCGATTCCCTGGTGAGATTTTCCCCATAGCTATTCCTTCCCTAGGTTGCAACCAGGCTCTCATTGTAACTAGTTTGATGACTCCTACTCTATTTGTGGTGCAAGCTGGCTAATCTGGACTACATCAGGTCTGGTAGCAGCTCTGGTATGCAACCTGGGTGATTGGGTGTCACAGAGGGATGGGTGAGCTCCCTTGAAGGCCAGCTGGCTGTATGGCCAGTCTGTAGAGAACAGCGGTAGGCTGCTTCCTTCCTTGGTTGCAGGAGATTTTCCTGATTTGCCTTGTGGTGGGCAACCTTTCAGCTTTATGGGTGATGCTGCCATGTCATTTGTAGTGAGTTAATGATGCACAGAAAGGAGAGTGGGTAGATTTGTGGCAGATGTGGGTTTCCTAGCAACATCATTAGCCATGCTGGACCACCATTCAGTCAGCTTTGTCTCCTGTGGCCTGATACCATGGTGACACCACACTCTCTCTGGCCACTCCATAAACCTTGCACTTATGGCTGTCTGTCTTTAGAAGGACTGGGAAGAAAGATCACTTAGCAGTGTGCTGCTAAGACGCTGAAATCGATGGCAACGTTCCACTTTCTTTCTTTTTCCCCTGAGGCCTTTGACTGTGTACTTTGTATGATTTGTTTCCTGGGGACAGACAGCCTTGTAACCTTTTTGTCTTATAAATGTAGAATCTTTGCTGAAGCATCCCATGTCTGTCTGACCACAATGGCTGAGAGTAAAGACTTGTTTACAATAATGAAAATGGTATCATATTTATTTGGCTTAATTTCCACTCATTTTTTAAGGGACCACAGTCTTCATCAGATTTCTTTTACAGTATTCCAGGAATTGTAATCTGCCATTTTCTTCTGTCCTGTCCTGGTCCAGCCACTGTTGTGATTCCTCAATAGCTGAAATGATTCAGTGCTCCATTGGGCCACTGCAACAAGGCCATCATCGAGGCCACCAAAGCTGTAATGGTGTCTTTGCTTCTGCACTCCAGATGAGGACTGGCTTGTTTCTGTACACACACTGATGCCTCTCTTTTGTGTTCCAGACGCTTTAGGGTTCCTTCTTCTCCACCTTTCTCCTCCTCTTCTCCACCTTTCTCCTCCTCTTCTCCACCTTTCTCCTCCTCTTCTCCTGCCCCCACTTTTTCTTCTCCTGTTATGGTGGTCCCATTGCTGCAGGACTCAGGTCTGTGAAGGCTAGGCTTGGAGACAATCTGAGAGACAGATAGAGTGATATTCTTAGAAAATTCTCTCCTCTCCTTTTCCAAACTGACCTACTGAACATGTACCAAATTTAAACACCCCAGCCCTCCTTCTAATTGAAGAGTTCTTTTTAAAAGAGATTACTCAGCCCCTCAAGTAAATAGACCCTTGATGGCCCTGGCCCTACTCGTCTTTTAGATAGGCTAAAGCTGCCAAGCTCAAACTCTGCACCACTGACATGAAGGAAGGCCCATCAACTTCTCTATGTCTGTTTGGGCCTGTTTTAAAACATCATCAGTGTGGGCACAGAAGAATTCATTCTTCTCCCTGAGTCTCTCAGGAACTCTGCATGGCATCCACAGTTGGAATCCTTGGCTTACTGCCCCTATGATGCCTCCTTAGAGTATGTTGTTTCCTGCTTGTTTCTGGAGCAGAGTCTAGGTGGTAGGCACTATGAGGATGCTATGCAGAATAAGGCATGAATTCTCTTTTGAAGGAGTCTTTAGAACAGAATTTGAGATGATGTGATTAAACAACTAGGAAGAGTACTCTCTAACAGTACTTCTGCCAGGTGGTCATATGGCCTCTGCCTGGATCTTTACCAATTTTTTCAAACAGAGCTTTCTGCTGCAGAATAATTTGAAGCATTAGACGTTTTTCCCTATTTAAAGCTGAAATCCTTGGGCGATGGGATCATAAGAAGCCCGAACCTCAGCATCATGCCGTATACCCATGAAACCAACTTACACGTATAACCCCTGAATCTAAAATAAGAGAAAAAGAAAAAGGAATTTAAATAAATGGGAGAGAGAAAGTAGTAGAAAGTATGACGTGTTTAAACATTATGAAGAGCTAATAAAATGCATGCTTATCAAATATAAACCAAGAAAAGTACAAAAAGATATTTTAAAACATTAAAGCTTAACACCAAAATAAAGGAAATGATTTAAATTCATTGAAATATAAAATGCAAATGAACTACAGAGCAACTAGATTTTTAGCCTATTTCTCAACATCTTCATGGAATTGATTAACCAATGGATATTGTGTTCAAAGTTCTGAGTTAAATCATAGGTGGGAATTGAACAATGAGAACACTTGGACACAGGGTGGGGAGCATCACACACGGGGACCTGTCGTGGGGTGGGGGTGGCGGGGAGGGATAGCATTAGGAGAAATACCTAATGTAAATGACGAGTTAATGGGTGCAGCACACCAACATGGCACATTTATACATATGTAACAAAACTGCACGTTGTGCACATGTACCCTAGAACTTAAAGTATATATATAAAAAAAAAGTTCTGAGTTAAAATACTCATCAATTTGGAATTGCATTCCTAGCTAATTTTTTTGAAGATAAAATGTAAATTAATTCATAAAAGTAACACAAAATAACTTTTAATTATTTATATCTATAAGAAATATAATAACATTTAAAATAAAATGCTGTTTCTTATTTTTTTAAAAAGCTGAAATCCATTTTCATAAAACTTGTTCCTAGCTGTGTCCTCTGTAGCCACGCAAAATAAATAGAACATTTCCACTTCATGATAGCCCTTAAGATACTTGAAAACAGCTCTCATAGCTCCTCTAAGTATTTTTCCCCCAGTTGTTGTTAAAGCCGTTTTTTTTAACATGTCATTGTAATAAATAGAACATTTCTACTTCCTGCTAGCCCTTAAGTTATTTGGAAACAGCTCTCATAGCCTCTCTTAAGTATTTTCTCCCCAGTTGTTGTTAAAGCCATTTTTTAACGTGTCATTGTCATTCTCCTCTGTATGTTCTTTTATTTTACAATGCCCATATTGTTTAGTGAACCTTTTATATTTTAGGAGCCCTTCATTAATATTCCCTTTCTATGATCCTGTCCCATGTAAGTAGAAGTGGGATCTCTGTGGGGTCCCGGGTGAGCTAGATGACCATGTTCTTACTGTGATATTCAACATTCATGTAGCAGCAACAGTGTTTGTTCTGTATTTATCAGGTTCGTTGTATGATGTTGGCTATGTCTGTAGCTACAGCCAAGTTCCCTCTGTTCCTATTTTATGAGCCTAGACATCCTGATGATTCTGTAACCTATCTGATGATCTTTCCAATAGATTTTAGTTTTGTTTAAATCAGTCACTGTCATTTTCATTTACTTGCAACTAAGAACTCTGACTGATACAAATTCATATTAAACATAAACTTGATTAAAATTCCATGTCTCTGACATGAACGACCATTAAGCTAAGGCTGTCCACCATCTTAATAAATATGCATTTGGTATTTTTGAACCTAAACACAAGGGGTTTTAGTTTGCTAAGTCTGCCATAACAAGATATCACCAACTGAGTGGTTTACCGACAGATTTATTTTCTCATAGTTCTGCAAACTGGAAGTCTGAGATCAAGGTGTTGGCAGGGCTAGTTTCTTCTGAGGCCCCTCTCCTTTGTTTGCAGGTGGCTGCCTTCTCGCTGTGTCCTCACATAGCCGTCTGTTTGTCTGTGTGGGTACATGTCTGTGTGTCCAAATTTCCTCATCTTATAAGAACACCAATCGTATTGGATTAGAATTCACCCTAAAGACCTTATACCTTATCTCCAAATACCATTACATTCTGAGGTACATGGGGTTAGGACTTCAGCGTATAAATTTTTTGTGGGGGAGGCAATTTAACCCCATAACACAAAGCAACCCTTGATTGTTGTTATTAAATTCACGTTCTTTTGGGTATTATTTCAAACTGTATGAAGTCTTGATTCTGCTATCATCACAGATACGATCACTCTGATTTTGTATTATCTGTAAATTTAACAGCAAGCCTTCAATACTGTGTCTACATTGGTGATTTCAGGTTATTTTCTATGGGAGTAGGTATGAAAGGAACCCATAATTTCTACACAGAATGACAAGCAAAAGAGATAAAATCTGAACCACTCAGAAGCTGAAGTGGAAACTGAAGCAAGAATTTCAGGTTCAACCCTCTTTGGTCCCTGAAAGGTCAAGGTCAGCGTTTCAGGGTGTATTTTGAAAACAGTTAGTTTAAATTATTCGTAAGCTGTTGAGTGGAGCCTGGTCCCAAATAGGGTAAATCAGCATGCCTACCTTACACCATTTTCTGGGTTGAGATTGAATTTCTAATAGGGAGCTTTAAAGTACAATTGTTCGCATGTTACAATCCAACATACACATTCATCTTACCTAATGTTACAGTGAAAGCTTTTGTTTAGTGCTTGGTTGAAATTCAGGATTCTTCAGTTCATAGCTGTGGTTCCCAGATTTAGCTGCAGAGTAGAATCACCTGTTTTAACAAAACCCCAGTGCCCAGGTTGCATCCCATACCAGTTAAAGCAGAATGTCTGGAGATGGGAGACAGGCATCAGTATTTCTTAAAGGTTCCCCAGATGATTTCAATGTGCTACAGAGTTTGGCAATCACTGGTCTTTAGCATTTCTCTGATTTACTATTCTTATACCTTATTAAGTACACACAACCACACACACGCGTGCATACACACAGTTCATTTGGGAAGTCATGGTGACATACAGATTATCTGCATCATTAAATTCAACTATCTCACAATTAATTTCAGAATTTGTCAGAAGATCTGTAGTGAGCCAGCCTGTATGGAGTTTCTAGTATCCTCCTTTTCCCCGATGTTTGAAAATCAGTATATCTCTTTATGGCTTGAAATCTTGTGGACCCCCTTCTGTTCTCTATGAATTATCAAAGTCTGCTGATTATATTTTTCCATCAATTTTATTGATGTATAATTTATATACAACCAAATACACGTTTTCATAGATTTTTGAGTTTTGGCAAGTATATAAATTCTTATAATCGGGATCCCAACCAAGACAGAACATTTCTATCTTCCCAAGGATTTCCTCATCCCCCTTTGTTGCTACCTCCCACTTGCAGCCTCAAACAACCACTGATTTGTTTTACATGACTACAGATTATATTTGTCTTTTTTTAAAGCCTATTCCCAAATTCAATATGCCAGGGTTTGACAAACTTTTTCTGTAAAGGGCCAGATGGAATCATATGATGTGTACTCTTTCGTGTCTGGCTCCTTTTGCTCAGTATAATGTATGTGAGATTCATCCTTGTTGTTGTGTGTGTCAGTAGCTCATTCCTTTTCATTGTTGTGTAGCATTTCATTGTATGGCTATACCACTTTGGATTGATACATTTATCTGTTGGTGGATATTTGAGTTGTTTTTCACTTTTGGGATATTATGAATAATGCTGCTATGCACGTTGGTGTATAAGTCTTTTTTCTGGTCGTGTGTTTTCATCTTCCTTTGATAAAATACCTAGGGTTGGGATTGTTAAGTTTTATGGTAATGATATTTGTTTAACTTAAATATAGTCCCAAACTGTTTCAAAAGTGGCTGTAAACGTTCACTCCCAGCACCAGTGTATAGGAAACCAGTTGTTACACATCCTCACCGATACTTGGTACTTTCAGTCTTAAATTTAATCATTTTCAAGTATGTATCGGTATTTCATTGTGGTTTTAATTTGCAATTCCCTAATGACTAATGATGTGGATCGTCATCTCATGTGCTTGTTAGCCATTCTGTATCTTTTTTGGTGAAATATATATTCATATAATTTGCCTATTTTTAAAATTAAGCTTTATGTTTTTAGATTATTGCAGATTTACATGTGGTTGTAAGAAACAATACAGCAAAACCCCATGTACCCTTTACCCACTTTTCCCCAATAGTAACATCTCGCAAAACTACAGCACAAAATTGTAGAATGAGAACCAGGATATTGATATCAATACAGTCAAAATACAGAACATTTACGTCACCACAGGGATCTCTTATGTTGCTCTCATCCAATCACTTCCTAACTCACCCCCTACTTAACTGCTGGCAACCACTAATCTGTTCTTCATTTCTGTAATTTTGTCATTTCAAAATGTCATATAATAGAATCATACAGTATGTAACTTTTTTGGATTGGCTTTTTCACTCATCGTAATTCTCTGGAGATTCATCCAGGTTGTTGTGTAGATCAATAGTTCATTCTTTTTATTGCTGAGTAGTGTTCCATGGTATAGATGCACCACATTTCTTTAACCATTCACCTGTTGAAGGACATCTGGGTTGTTTCCACTTTTGACCTAGTACAAGTAAAGCTGCTATGAACGTTTATGTATAAGTTTTTGTGTAAATGCAAATTTTTAATTTTCTGAGATACTTACTGCAGGAGTACAATTGCTGGGTAGTGCAATGATTATGTGTTTAATTTTACAGCAAACTACCGTATGCTTTTCCAGAGTACTTGTGACATTTTAAATCCCCGCAAGCAATGGATGAGTGATCCAGTCTTTCTGCATCTTTGCAAGCATTTAATGTGGTCAGTATTTTTTACTTTAGTCATTCTGATAGGCATGTAGTGATATTTCATTGTGGTTTTAATTTGCATTTCCATAATGCCTAATAATGTTGAACATCTTTTCACTTATTTGCCATTTGTGTATCTTCTTCAGTGAAATGTCTCTTCATGTTTCTTGTCAATTTTCAAATTGGACTATTTCTTTGTTTTCTTAACTGCTGAGTTTTGAGAGTTCTTTATATGTTCTAAATATGAGTCCTTTGTTGGAGATATGGTTTGCAATATTTTTTCCCACTCTGTAGCTTGTCTTTGTCTTTTCATTCGGTTCACCTGGGCAGTCACTGAACAAAAGTTTTTAATTTTGAAGTCCAATTTATTTAATTTTGCCTTTTCTGTACCATGTTTTTGCTGTCAAGTATAAGAATGTCTTACCTAGCCCTGGATCTTGAAGATTTTCTTCTATGTTTTTTTTTCTAGAAGTTGTGTAATTTTACATTTTACATTAAGTCCGTATTAGTCCTTTTGCATTATACAAAGAAATACCTGAGGATGGGTATTTTATAAAGAAAAGAGGTTTATTTTGGCTTACAGTCCTACAGATTGTACAGGAAGTGTGATGCTAGCATCTACTTCTGGCAAGGGCCCCTGGGAGCTTACAGTCATGGCAGAAGGTGAAGATGGAGCAGGTATATCATTTGACAAGAGAGAGAGAGAATAGGGGAAGTGGCACAATTTTTAAAACTACCAGATCTCACATGAAATCAGAGTGAGAACTCACTTATTATCATGGGAGGGCAACAAGCCATGCATGAGGGATCTGCCCCCACGACCCAAACACCTCCCACCAGGCCCCACCTCCAACATTAAGGATGACATTTCAACATGAGATTTGGAGGGGACGAAACATCCAAACCATATCAAAGTCCATGATTCCTTTTGAGGTAATTCCTGTATAAGATGTGAGATTTAGGCCAATAATCTTTTTAAAAATTTTTGCCTATAAATGTCCAATTGCTCCAGCACCATTTGTGGAAAAGACTATTCTTCCTATTATACCTTTCTCAAAAATCATTTGGGCATATTTGTGTGGGTCTGTTTCTGAGTTCTTTATGCTATTCCATTGATGAATGTTTCTGTCCCTCTGCCAATACCACATTATCTTGATTAATATAGTTACATGGTAGGTCTTAATATCAGGTAATGATTCCTTCTTCATAATTCTTTTACTTTTCACGATTTAGTTATTCTTAGTACTATGCCTTTTCATATAAATTTTAGAATATACTTGTCAACATTTACAAAAGCCTTTGCTGGAATTTTTATAGAACTTGCATTCAACCTATATATTAATTTGAGGAAAATTGATATCTTTATTATCCAGAGTCTTCCAAATCATGAACATGGTTCATCTCTGCATTTATTTAGGTTTACCATCTTTATGGGTTGTCTTTTATCTTTGAGTCATAAGTCTTTTATATATTCTTGATAAAGTTCTTGATCAGCTATATGTACTGAAAATATTTTCTTCCAGTATATGGCTTAATTTTTCATTTTCATAACAGTAGTTTTAAGAGCAGAAGATGTGAATTTTGACAGTTAATTTTATCACTTTTTTAAGTTTATAGTTTGTGTTTTATATGCCCTAAGAAATCTTTGCCTACCGCAAGACCACAGATTTTCATGTGTGATTTCTTTAAGATTTACAGTTTGAACTTTTCAATTTACTATTTATTTATTTTGTTTTTGTTTTTGAGACGGAGTCTCTGTCGCCCAGGCTGGAGTGCAGTGGCACTATCTCAGCTCACTGTAACCTCTGCCTCCCGGGTTCTAGCAGTTCTCCTGCCTCAGCCTTCAGAGTAGGTGGGATTATAGGCATGCGCCACCACACCCAGCTAATTTTTGTATTTTAAGTAGAGATGGGGTTTCACCATGTTGGTCAGGCTGGTCTTGAGCTCCTGACCTTGTGATCTGCCCGCCTCAGCCTCCCAAAGTGCTGGGATTACAGGAGTGAGCCACCGTGCACGGTGACAAAGTTAATTTTATCACTTTTTTTGTTTGTAGTTTGTGTTTTCTGTGCTCTAAGAAATCTTTGCCTACTGAAAGACCACATATTTTCATGTGTTATTTCTTTAAAATTTACAGTTTGAACTTTTAAATTTACTTCTATGATCCATTTTGAGTTAATTTTTGTGTGAATGTGAGATAAAGGTTGGGGTTTAGTTTTCCATATGGATATCAAATTTTCTAGCACTATTTGTTAAATAGACTATACTTTCTACATTGAATACCTTGATGCCTTTGTGGAAAATCAATTACATGGGTCTATTTGTGAACTCTCTTTTTTTACTAGTTTTAAAATTGATACATAATATTTGTACATATTTATGGAGTACATGTGGTATTTTGATACACACATACAATGTATAATAAGCAAATCAGGGTATTTAGGATATCCATCACCTCAAATATTTATTTATTTATTTATTTATTTATTTATTTATTTATTTATTTATGTTGGGAACATTTCAAACCTTCTCTTCTGGTTATTTTGAAATATACAATATATTGCTGTTAATCGTAGTCACCTTACTGTGCCGTTAAACTAGATCTTATTCCTTCTATTTAGCTGTATGTTTTTACCCACTAACCAACCTCTCTTCATCCTCCCATACCCTTTCCAAGCCTCTAGTTACTATCATTCTGCTCTCTACCTCTATGAGATCAAATTTTTAGCTACCATATATGGGTTTTTAGCTACCATATATGAATGATAATATGTGATATTTGTCTTTCTGTGCCTGCATTATTTCACTTAACGTAATGACCTGTGGATCTTCTGTTAGGTTGGTGCAAAAGTAATTGCGGTTTTTGCCATTACTTTTAAACTGGCAAAAACCGCAGTTACTTTTGCACCAACCTAATATTTTGTTCTGTTGGCTTACCTGTCAATCCTTAAGCCACGACCACACTATCTTGATTACCAGCTAGTGTAAGTCTTCCAGCTTTGTTCTTTTTTTCCCTGCACAAGATTATTTTGGCTACTCTGAACACTTTGCAATTCCACATAAATTTTATGATCAGTTTGTCAATTTCTACAGAAAAGTCCATGAAGATTTTGTTGGCGTCGCATTGACTCTATAGATAAATTTGAGGAGAATTGACATAATAAGGATATTGAACTTTGTAATTCATGAGTATGGTATATCTCTCTACATATTTAAATCTTCATTTATCTTAGTTTGTGTAATTTTCAGTATAGAGATCTTGTACATCTTTTGCTAAATTGATTCCTAAACATTTAATTCTTGATGCTATTTATTTATTTAAAATTATTTAATTTTACATTTTATTTTCAGATTGCTGCTACTATATAAAATGCAATTGATTTTTTTTTTTTTTTTTTGAGACGGAGTCTCGCTCTGTCACCCAGGCTGGAGTGCAGTGGCGCAATCTCGGCTCACTGCAAGCTCCGCCTTCCTGCAAGCTCCGCCTCCCGGGTTCACGCCATTCTCCTGCCTCAGCCTCTCCGAGTAGCTGGGACTACAGGCGCCCGCCACCACGCCTGGCTAATTTTTTGTATTTTTAGTAGAGATGGGGTTTCACCGTGGTCTCGATCTTCTGACCTCGTGATCCGCCCGCCTCGGCCTCCCAAAGTGCTAGGATTGCAAGCATGAGCCACTGCGCCCGGCCGCAATTGATTTTTTTATACTGACCTGGTATACTCTGAACTTAATACATTTAATTATCTTTTTTTTCTAGATTACGTAGGGTTTTCATACATTTGTTGTGTGCCATTTATTTCTTTTGCTTGCCTTATTGTGATGGCCAGAATGTCCAATACAATATTGAATATAAGTGTTGGGAGCATACCTCCTTGTCTTGTTACTGGTATTGGGGGATCAGTGGTCCATATTTTACCGTTAAATATGACATTACATGTAGGACTTCTTTATTTATAATTTTTGTGGGTACATAGTAGTTGTATATATTTATGGGGTATATGAGATGTGTTGATACAGGCATGCAATATGAAATAAGCACATCATGGAGAATGGGACATCCATCCCCTCAAGCATTCTTCCTTTGAGTTACAAATATTCCAATTACATTCTTTAAGTTATTTCAAAATATACAATTCTTATTGACTATAGTCACCCTATTGTGCTATCAAATAGTAGGTCTTATTCATTCTTTTTAATTATTTTTTTGTGCCCATTAACCATTCCCAACTCCTCCCCCACCAACCCTCCCACTACCCTCACTCTTCCCAGCCTTGCATAACCATCCTTCTACTCTCTATGTCCATGAGTTCAACTGTTTTGATTTTTAGATCCTACAAATAAATGAGAATATGTGATGTTTGTATTTTTGTGCCTGGCTTATTTCACTTAACATAATGATCTCCAGTTTTATCAATCTTGTTGCGAGTGACTGGATCTCATTATTTTCTATGGCTGAATAGTACTCAATTGTGTATAAGTACCACATTATCTTTATCCATTAATCTGTTGATGGACATTTAAGTTGCTTCCAAATGTTAGCTATTGTGAACCATACTGCAACAAACATGAGAGTGCAGATATCTCTTTGATATACTGATTTCCTTCCTTTTGGGTATATATCCAGCAGTGGGATATTGTTTATCTCAATGAAAAAGTCTAATTCCAAATTTACTGAAATTTAAAAATCATTAAACAGTGTTGAATTAGATCAAATGATTTTTTTGCAGTTATTGAGATGATCATATGTGTTTTCTCTTTTATTGTAGTGAATTCTACTGTTTAATTTTTGAAGGTTATACCAAGCTTGGATTCCTAACATACACATCAATTGCTGATAATGTATTATCTTTTTAATATATTACTGGATTTAATATGCCATATGCCAACAAAATTTTTTCCTCTAAAGGACGAGATGTTAAATATTTTCAGTTTTACAGGTCATATGGTCTTTACGGCAACTACTTAACTCCCTTTGTAACAAGAAAGCAGCCATAGACCATGCATAATTGAATGGGCATGGCTGTGTTCCAATAAAACTTTTATTTACAAAAACAGGGCGCAGGCCAGATTTGGCCAGTGTGCTATAGTTTTCCAACCTCTGTGAAATAGCAATGTTTTGTTAATGATATTTGCATCTATCTTCATGGGGAAAATTTTTCTTTCTTATAGTGATTCTGTCAAGTTTTAAAATCAGCATTATGTTGGCCTCGTAAAATCAGTTCAGCAGTGTTTCTTTCTTCTCTATTTTCTGATAGAGTTTGTGTAAGATTGTTATTTTCTTCCTTAAGTGTTTGATAGAATTTACTAGATAAATCATCTGGATCTGAGTTTTTATTATGGGGAGTTTTTAAAATTACAAATTCTATTTCTGTCATAGATACAGGGCTATGTATATTTTTGTACTTCTTAAATCAGTTTTGGAAAGTTGAGTTTTTACAGGAATTTGTTTCATCTTAGTTATTGATCTTATTGCTGATTGGTATAAAGTGATTCATAATATTGAATTATTAATCTTTGGACGTCAATTGATTCCATAGTGATGTCTTTCATTTTATTTCTTTGTTGGTCATTTGTGTTTTTTCTCTTTTTGACCTAGTCACTCCTTGTTTTGAATTTTTTATTAAAAAATTTTGGGGGGGTTATGTCATAAGTGTATATATTTATGGGGTACATGGGATGTTTTGATACAGGCATGCAATGTGAAATAAGCACATCATGAAGTATGAGGTATCTATCCCCTCAAGCATTTATCCTTTGAGTTATAAATAATCCAATTACATTTTTTTTTTTTTTTTTTTTTTTTTTGAGACGGAGTCTCGCTCTGTCGCCCAGGCTGGACTGCAGTGGCGCGATCTCAGCTCACTGCAAGCTCTGCCTCCCGGGTTCACACCATTCTCCTGCCTCAGCCTCCCGAGTAGCTGGGACTACAGGCACCCGCCACCACACGCGGCTAATTTTTTTGTATTTTTAGTAGAGACGGGGTTTCACTGTGGTCTTGATCTCCTGACCTCGTGATCCACCTGCCTCAGCCTCCCAAAGCTCTGGGATTATAAGCGTGAGCCACCGTGCCTGGCCCCAATTACATTTTTAAAGTTATTTCAAAATATACAATTAAGTTCTTATTGACTATAGTCACCCTATTGTGCTATCAAATAGAGGATCTTATTCATTCTTTGTATTTTTTTGTACCCATTAATTTTTCTCACCTCCTCTCCAAATCCCACAGCTCTTTCCAGCTTCTGGTAACCATCCTTTTACTCTCTATCTCCATGAGTTCAGTTGATTTGATTTTTAGATCCAACAAATAAATGAGAACATGTGATGTTTGTCTTTCTGTACCTGGCATATTTCACTTAACATAGTGATCTCCAGTTCCATCCATATTGTTACAAATGACAGGATTTCATTATTTTTTGTGGCTGAATAGTACTCCATTGTGTATATGTACCACATTATCTTAATCCATTCATCCCCTGATGGACACTTAAGTTGCTTCCAAATGTTAGCTATTGTAAACAGTGCTCAACAGACATAGGAGTGCACCTATCTCTTTAATATACTGATTTTCTTTCTTCAGGGTATATGGTAGCTCAATTTTTAGTTTTTTGAGGAACTTCCAGACTGTTCTCTATAGTGGTTGTACTAATTTACATTCCCACCAACAGTGTATGAGGGTTCCCTTTTCTCCACATCCTCACTAGTATTTGTTATTGCCTGTCTTTGGATAAAAGCCATTTTAACTGGGATAAGAAGACATGTCATTGTAGTTTTGATATGAATTTCTCTGAGGATCAGTGATCTTGAGCACTATTTCATATGCCTAATTGCCATTTGTATGTCTTCTTTTGAGAAGTGTCTATTCAGATCTCTAGCCCATTTTAACAAATCAGATTATTAGATTTTTTTCCTATAGGGTTGTTTGAGCTCCTTATATATTCTGGTTATTAATCCATTGTCAAAGAGGTAGTTTGCACATATTTTCTTCCATTCTGTGGGTTGTCCCTTCACTTTGTTGGTAGTATCCTTTGCTGTGCAGAAGCTTTTTAACTTGATATGATCCCATTTGTTCATGTTTGCTTTGGTTGCCTGTGCTTGTGGGGTATACCTCAAGAAGTCTTTTCTCAGACCAGTGTCCTGGAGATTTTTCCCAATGTCTTCTTGTAGTAATTTCATAGTTCATGGTCTTAGATTTCAGTCTTTAATCCATTTTGATTTGATTTTTTTATATGGTAATAGATAAGGGTCTGGTTTCATTCTTTTCCATGTGAATATCCAGTTTTCCCAGTGCCATTTACTGAAGAGACTATCTTTTCTCCAGTATATGTTCTTGGCAGCTTTGTCAAAAATGAGTTCACTGTAGGTATGTGGATTTTTTTCTGGGTTCTCTATTCTATTCTGTTCCACTGGTGTATGTGTCTGTTTTTATGCCAGTACCATGCTGTTTGGGTTACTATAGCTCTGTAGTATAATTTGAAGTCAGGTAATGTGATTCCTCTAGTTTTGTTCTTCTTGCTCAGGACAGCTTTGGCTATTCTGGGTCTTTGGTGGTTTCATAAAAATTTTAGGATTTTACTTCTATTCCTGTGAAGAATGTTCTTGGTATTTTGATTACATTGAATCTGTAGATTGCTTTGGGTAGTATGGACATTTTAACAACATTGATTCTTCCAATTCATGAACATGGAATATTTTTCCATGGAATATCTTCCACTCTTCTATCAAAGAGTGTCCTCTTTGATTTCCTTCATCAGTGTTTTATAGCTTTCATTATAGAGATCTTTCACTTCTTTGGTTGAGTTAATTCCTAGGTATTTAATTTTATGTGTAGTTATTGCAAATGGGATTACATTTTGTTATGAAGTAATACCTTTATTTTGATATTTTTCTTTTTTTTAAGTTACATTTATCTTTGCTTAATAAACATGTATACATTAATGGAAAAAAAAAACAGAGTTCAGGCCTGCACTTCTCTTCTGAGTCTTATAAAATATTTACTGAGTGGAGCTCTTCTGGAGACCATACTTAACTTTGTTTTCTTTTTTTTTTCTTTAAACTTTTATTTTAGGTTTGGGGGTTGATATGGTTTGGATTTGTATTCTCACCCAAATTTCATGTCAAATTTTAATCCACAATGTTGGAAGAGGGCCTGGTGGGAGCTGATTAGATCATGAGAGCAGATTTCCCCCTTTCTGTTCTCATGATAGTGAGCAAGTTCTCAAGAGATCTGGTTGTTTAAAAGTGTGTAACACCTCCTCCTTTGCCCTCGTCCTCCTGCTTCAGCCATGTAAGATGTGCCTGCTTTCCATTCAGCCATAATTTTAAGTTTCCTGAGACCTCATCAGCCATGCTGCCTGTGCAGCCTGCAGAACTGTGAGCCAATTAGGCATATTTTCTTTATAAATTACCCAGTTTCAGGCATTTCTTTACAGCAGTGCAAAAACAGACTAATACAGAAAATTGGTATATTGGAGTAGGGCATTGCTATAAAGATACCTGAAAATGTGGAAGTGACTTTGTAACTGGGTAACAGGCAGATGTTGGAAGGGTTTGGCAAGCTCAGAAGAAGACAGGATGATGAGGGAGAATTTCAAACTTCCTAGAGACTTGTTAAATTTTGACCAAAATGCTGACAGTGATAGGGACAATGAAGCCCAGGCTGAGGAGGTCTCAGGTGGACATGAGGAACTTGTTGGGAACTGGAGCAAAGGTCACATTTGTTAAGCCTTAGAAAAGAGGTTGGAAGCATTGTGTCCCTGCCCTAGGGATCTGTGAAACTTTTAACTTGAGAGTGATGATTTGGAAATTGGCATAAGATATTTCTAAGGAGCAAAGTGTTTAAGAAGTGGCCTGCCTGCTTCTTGCAGCCTATGCTATTATTTGTGAGCAAATAAATGACATAAAACTAGAACTTATATTTAAAAGAAAAGCAGAGTGTAAAAGTTTGGAAAATTTGCAGCCTGGCCATGTGGTAGAAAAGAAAAACCCATTTTTCACAACAAGAATCCAGCCTGCTACAGAAATTTGCATAAGTAAAGAGGAGCCAAATGTTAATAGCCAAGACAATGGTGAAAATGCCTTGAAGGCATTTCAGAGATCTTTGTGGTGGCCCCTCCCATCATAGGCCCAGAGGCCTAGGAGAGAAGAATGGTTTCATGGGCCAAGCCCAGGGCCTTGTTTCCCTGCACAGCCTTGGGACACTGTTTCCTGTGTTACAGCCACTCCAGCTCCAGCTGTGGCTAAAAGGGCCCCAGATATGTCTCAGGCCATTGGTCCAGAGAGTGCAAGCCATAAGCTTTGATGGCTTCCATGTGGTCTTAAGCATGCAGGTGCACAGAGAGCAAGAATTGATTCTTGGGAGCCTGTGACTAGATTTCAGAGGTTGTTTGGAAATACCTGCATGTCCAGGCAGATGTCTGCTGCAGGGGTGGAGGCCTCATGGAGAACCTCAACTAGGGCAGTGCGGAGAGGAAATGTGGGTTTGGATCCCCCACACAAAGTCCCCACTGGGGCACTGCCTAAGGGAGCTATGAAAAGAGGGCCACCATCTTTCAGACCCCGGAATGGCAGATCCACCAACAGCTTGCACTGCACACCTGGAAAAGCCACAGGCACTCAACACCACCTCTTGAGAGCAACCATGGGAGCCATGCCCTGCCGAGCCACAGGGACAGAGCTGTCCAATGCCCTGGGAGCCCAACCCTTGCACCACTGTGGCCTGGATGTGAGACATGGAGTCAAAGGAGATTATTTGGGAGTTTTAAGATTCAGTGACTGCCTTGCTAGGTTTTGGACTTGAGCAGGGCCTGTAGCCCCTCTCTCTTGGCTGATTTTTCCCTTTTGGAATGGGTGCATTTACCCAATGCCTGTACAAATATTATATCTCAGAAGTAACTAAATTGGTTTTCATTTTACAGGCTTATAGGTGGAAGGGACTTGCCTTGTCTCAGATGGGACTTTGGACTGTGGACTTTTGAGTTAATGCTGAAATGAGTTAAGACTTGGGTGAATTTTGAGAAGGGATGATTGTATTTGGCAATGTAAGAAGGACATGAGATTTGAGAGGTGCCCAGGGTGGAATGATATGGGTTGGATTTGTGTCCCCACCTGTATCTCATGTCAAGTTATAATCCCCAATGTTGGAGGAGGGGCCTAGTGGGAGGTGATTGGATCATGAGGGCAGATTTCCCCCTTGCCATTCTCATAATAGTGAGTGAGTTCTTAAGAGATCTGGTTGTTTAAAAGTGTGTAGCACCTCCCACTCCACTCTCTTCCTTCTGCTTCAGCCACGAAAGATGTGCCTCCTTCCACTTCAGCCATGATGGAAAGTTTTCTGAGGCCTCACCAACCATGCTTCCTGGGCAGCCTGTGAAACCAATTAAACCTCTTTTCTTTATAAATTACCCAGTTTCAGGTATTTCCTTATCACAGTGTAGAATGGGTTAATACTGTGGTACATGTGAAGGTTTGTTATATGGGTAAACTCACATCATGTGAGTTTGTTGTACAGATTATTTCATTACCCAAGCATTAAGCCTAGTATCCAATAGTTAAACTATTGGGATTACTATTTAAAATTTCTTTTTCACATTGTTCACTGTTGGCATATGGAAATGCTACCAATTTTTGAATTTGGATTTTGTATCCTGCAACTATACTGAATATGTTCCTCAGTTCTAATAGTTTTCTTGTGGAGTCTTCAGGTTTTTCTAAATATAAGATCATATTATCCTCAAACAAGGATAATTTGACTTCTTCCTTTCCACTTGGGATGCCCTTTATATCTTTCTCTTGTATGGTTGGTCTAGTTAGGAGCATTCAGTACTATGTATTAAACGTGTAATGAATGCTCCTAACTAGCTTCAGTACAAGCATCTGGTACTATGTTGAATAACAGTGGTGACAGCAGACGTCCTTGTTGTGTTCCAGATCTTAGAGGAAAGGATATCACCTTTGTCATTCAGGATGACACTAGCCATTGGTCTGTCATATATGGCTTTTATTATGTTGAGGCATGTCCCTTCTACACCCCGTTTTTGAAGGTTTTTATCATGAAGGGATGCTGAATTTTATGAAATGCTTTTTCAGCATCAATTGAAATGATCATATGGTTTTTATCCTTCATTTTGTTGATATGATGCAACATGTTGATTGATTTGTGTATGTTGACCCATGTTTGCATCCCAGGGATAAATCCCATTTGCTCATGATGAATGATCTTTCTAATATATTGTCAAATTTGGTTTGTTAGTATTTTGTTGATTTTTGCATCAATATTCATCAGGGATATTGGCCTGTAGTTTTCTTTTTTTGATACATCTTTGTCTAGTATTGGTATGAGGGTAATACTGGCCTCCTAGAATGAGTTTGGGAGTATTTCCTCCTCCTCTATTTTTAGGAATAGTTTGACTATTCCTAAATTGGTATTATTTCTTCTTTAAATGTTTAGTAAAATGTAGCAGTGAAGCCATTGGGGCCTGGTAAGTTGTATGTAGCTAGAAATTTGCCCATTTTTTCTGGATTTTCCAATTTACTGGTATATAGCTGCTTATAGTATCCATTAATAATCCTTTGAATTTTTGCAGTATAAATTATAATGCTTCCTTTTTCATTTTGGTTTTATTTATTCGGATCTTCTCTATTTTTTTTCTTAGTCTGGCTAAAGGTTTGTCAATTTTTTAACTTTTCAAAAAACCAACTTTTGTTTCATTAATATTTTGTATTCTTTGTTATTTCAATTTTATTTATTTCTGCTCGGATCTTTATTATTAATTTTTGTGTAATAGTTTTGGATTTTGTTTGCTTTTGCTTTTCTAGTTCTTTAAGATGCATTGTTAGATTGTTTGCTTGAAGGTTTTTCTCAGTATTGGTTTTGCTATATCCCATAGGTTTTGGTATGTTTTATTTCCATTATGATTTGTTTCAAGAAATTTTTTAATTTCCTTCTTACTTTCTTTATTGACCCACTGTTTATTCATGAGCATATTGTTTAATTTCTGTGCATTTTTGTAGTTTCCAAAATTCCTTTTTAAAATTAATTTCTAGTTTTATTCCATTGTGGTCAGAGAAGATGCTTGATAGTATTTCAATTTTTGAATGTTTGTGACCTAACATGTGGTCTATCTTTCAGAATGATCCATGTGCTGAGGAAAAGAATGTGTATTCTGCAGCTCTTAGATGAAATGTTCTGTAAATATCTATTAGATACATTTGGTCCACAGTGCAGATTAAGTCTGACATTTCTCTGTTGACTTTGTATGAAAGATCTGTCCAATGCTGAAAGTGGAATGTTGAAGTCTCCAGCTATTATTGTATTGGGGCCTCTCTCTCTCTCTCTCTCTCTCTTTCCCTTTAGCTCTAGTAATATTTTCTTTATATATCTGGGTGCTCCAGTGCTAGGTGCAAGTATATTGAAAGTTGTTATATTCTCTTGCTGAATTGAGCTCATTTTCATTATACAGTTGACCTTCTTTGCCTTTTCTTTGAGTTTTGGTCTTGAAATCTATTTTGTCTGATAAAAGTATAGCGACTCTTGCTTTTGTTGTTGTTGTTGTTTGTTTGTTTTCATTGGCATGGAATATCTCTTTTCATCCCTTTATTTTCAGTCTATGCATGTCCTTATAGGTAAAATATGTTTCTTGTAGACAACCAATCAACGGGTCTTGTGTTTTAATCCATTCAGCCAGTCTATATCATTTGATTGGAGAGAGTTGAGTCCATTTACATTCAATGTTATTATTGATAACTGAGGACTTAACCCTGCTATTTTGTTATTTGTTTTCTGGTTGTTTTTGTCCTCTCTTCCTTCTTTCTTTCCTTTCTGTCTTCTTCTAATGAAGGTGATTTTCTCTGGTGATATGATTTAGTTTGTTGTTTTGTATTTTTTGCATTTCCATTGTATGTTTTTGGTTTGAGGTTGCCATCAGGCTTGCAAATACTATCTTACAACCCGTTATTTTAACCTGATAACAACTTGACACTATTTGCATAAGCAATAAGCTAAAAGAAAACTAATAAAAACTCTATGCCTTAACTTCATCCTCCAGCTTTTTGACTTTTTGTTGTTCCTATTTACTTCTTACTGTGTTGACTGTACCTTGAAAAGCTGTTGTAGTTGCCATTTTAGATTGGTTCATCATTTAGTCTTGCTACTTAGAATAAGAGTAGTTTATACATCACAGTTACAGTATTATAATATTTTGTGTTTTTCTGTGTACTTAACTATTACCAGTGACTTTTGTACCTTTTGGTGATTATTTATTGCTCATTAATGTCCTTTTCTTTCTGATTTAAGTACTCCCTTTAGCATTTCTTGTAGGATAGGTCTGGTATTGATGAAATCCCTCAGCTTTTGTTTGTCTGGGAAAATCATTATTTCTTCTTGTTTGAGGGATATTTTCACCAGAATACTATTCTAGGGTAAAACTTATTTTTCTTTAGCACTTTAAATATGTCATGCCACTTTTCTCCAGGCTTTTAAGGTTTCAACTGAAAAGTCTGCTGCCATAAGTATTTGAGTTCCATTGTATATTATTTGTTTCTTTTCTCTTGCTGCTTTTAGAATTCTTTAGAATGCTTTTATAATTCTTTATACTTGACCTTTAGGAGTCTGATTATTAAATGCCTTGAGATAGTCTTCTTTGGGTTACATCTTGTTGGTGTCCTGTAACCTTCTTGTACTTGGATATTGATACCTTTCTCTAGGTATGGGAAGTTCTGAGTCATCATTCTTTGAATAAACTTTCGACCCTTACCTCTTTCTCTACCTCCTCTTTAATGCTAATAACTCTTATATTTGCCGTTTTGAGGCTTTTTTCTAGATCCTGTAGGTGTGCTTCATTGTTTTTTATTTTTTTCTTTTGTATTCTCTATATATTTTTAATTAGCCTGTCTTAAAACTCACTAATTTTTTTCTTCTGCTTGATCAACTCTGCTATTAAAGTACTTCTGATGCATTCTTCAGTATGCCAACTGCATTTTTTAGCTCCAGGATTTTTGTTTGATTCTTATTATTTCAATCTCTTTATTAAATTTATCTGATAGAATTCTGAATTCTTTCTCTGTGTGATCTTGAATATCTTAGAATTTTCTCAAAGCAGGCATTTTAAATTTTCTGTCTGAATGGTCACATATCTCTCTGTTTCTCCAGGATTGGTCCATGGTGCCTTATTTTGTTCATTTGATGAGGTCACGTTTTCCTGGATGATGTTTATGCTAGTAGATGTTCTTCGGTGTCTGGGCATTGAAGGCTTAAGTATTTATTGTAGTCTTCACTGTCTGAGCTTACTTGTAGCTGTCCTTGAGAATGCTTTTCAGTATTTGAATGGACTTGGGTGTGATCTAAGCTGTATCTTCCTTAGAGGGTACCCCAAGCCTAGTAACCCTGTCGTTCTTGCAGACTCATAGAGGTACCACTTTGATGGTCTTGGACAAGATTCCAGAGAATTCTCTGGATTGCCAGGCAGAGACTCTTGTTCTTTTTTATTACTTTCTCCCAAACATAGAGTGTCTCTCTCTGTTCTGAATCTCCTAACGTTGAGGGTGGAGTGACACAAGCACCCCTGTGGCCACCACCACTATGACTGTGCTGAGTCATATCTGAAGCCAGCACAGCTGTAGATCTCACCCAAGTCCTGCTGTAACCATGCCCTGTCCACTGCCTATGTTCTCTTATAGACCCTGGGGCTCTATAATCAACTGGTGGCAAAGCCAGACAGGCCTGTGTGTTTCCCTTCAAGGCAGCAAGGTCCTCCAAGCCCCGGGTGGGTCCAAAAGTGCCACCCAGGAGTCAGGGACTAGAGTCAAAACCTTAGAAATGTTCTATTGTGTTGTGGCTAAGCTGGCACTCAAACCACAAGGTGCAGTCCTTCACACTCTTCCCTCCTCTTTCCAAAGGGAGAAGAGCCTCACCCCATAGCCACCACCACCACAGGCCACGTGGAGTACTGCCAGACTACCACTGATGTTCCCTTAAGGCCAAAAGGCTCTTAAGTCAGCTTGGGGTGAATGCAGCCTGTCCTGGGATTCACCTTTTAGGGCAGTAGGCTCCCCTCTGGCCCAGGTCAGTTCAGAAATGCAGTCCAGGAGTCAAGTCCTAGAATTGGGGACTGCAAGAGACCACTTGGTGCTCTACCCCACTTTGGCTGAGCTGGACCTAGGGTGCAAGATAAAGTCCCCTTTACTTTTCCCTCTGCTTGTCTCAAGCAGAAGGAGTTTTGCCTCTCGTAGCCACCACAGCTGGTTATGTGCTGAGACTCACCTAAAGTCAGCAAGTCTCAGAGGCTCACCCAAGACCCTTGATGTAGTACCTGGGTATCACTGCTGGTTATTCAGGGCACAAAGGCTCTTCAGTTAGCTGGTAATGAATGCTGCCAGGACTGGGCCCTTTCCTTCAAGGGAGTGGGTTCCCTTCTGGCCCAAGGTGTGTCTAGAAATATTGTCTGGGAGCTAGAGTCTGGGATGGGGCTCTCACAACTGCGACTGGTGCCCTGTCTGCTGTGGCTGAGCTGGTATTCTAGATGCAAGACAAAGTCCTACCCAGTCTTCTCTCTTCTGTCCTCAAGGGGAAGGAAGGGGTCTCATTTGGAACCACAAGCTGTGCAGCCTGGGGTTAAGGGAGTGGTTATGCTAGCATTCCCTTGGCTGCCCCAGCTGGTGTCTTAGTAGGTCGCATGCTCTGCCAGTCCACTGTCTCAGGACCCACTTCAGCCTTAGGGCTCTCCTATGAGTTGCAGTCCTTATGGTCTTGACTGCCCTTCAGGTTTACTTGGCGACACAGAGTGCGGTAACCCTCAGTGGTGAGGTTTGCAAGAAATCAAGTCCCGACCACTGGGATCCACAATTCCCCTCTGGCTAGGGCTGTTTTACATGCTCCCTCCATGAGCAGGCATTGGCTTAGTTTGGTGTGGTTTTACTTTATGCTCTAAAAGAATAGCACTGAGTTCAGTGCTTCTCAGTTGCTGTATTCTTCCTACCCCAGTGCACAGAGACGCTCTCTGCACCATGCCACCGCTGCCTTGGGTTGGGGAGGGGTGGCATCAGTGATATTGGACTGTTATTTTTTTTTTTTCTCTATCTCTTCAGTGCCTCCTTCAGCTATATGAAGTTAAAAGCAGGTACTGTAAGTGCTCTCCTGATTTTTGGTTCTCATGAAGGTTTTTTGTGTGTGTGTGTGTGTAGATATTTCTAGTTGTTAAATTGTTGTCCTTTGATCCTGATCACTCTTGATAAATACCTATCCATTTAAGTATTTGCAAAAGATCAACGTTTAGCCTTCCTTATTTTCTTTTTTCTTTTTATGATTTTCTATTTCATAGATTTGTACACTTATTATCTCTTTGATTCTACTTAATTTTGATTTAACTTGCTCTTCTTTTACTACCTTCTTAAGTTCAAAACTGAGATCACTGATTTTTAAACCTTTTTTATTTTCTATTATAAACATTTAAAGCTATACATTCTCCACCAAACTCTTTCTTAGTTCCGACCCATACATTTTAATATGTTGTGTTTTCCTTTTCGTTCAGCTCAAATATTTTGTAATTTATGTTGGGATTTCTTTTTTGACTTATGAATTATTAAATCTGTGTTACTTAATTTCTGAATATGCAGTGTTCTACATAATTTTTTGTTTTTGATTTCAAATTTAAATTCATTTTGGTTAGAGAAAAAGCTTTTAAAATTGATTGATAATTGTTTTATGGTTCACAATATGGCCTATCATGATGAATGTTTCTGGTGTATTTGGAAAATTTTCATTTTATGCAGTTGTTGGGTGGAATTTTCCACAAATGGTTATTCTATTATTTGGTTCATAGTGATACTCAAATCTTATATAGCCTCATTAATTTTCTGCTTGTCCTTTTAATTCATGAAAGAGAAGAATGTTGAAGTTCCCAACTATAATGTGGATTTGCATATTTCTCCTTTCATTTCTTTTGGTTTTATCTTCCTTACTTTGAAGCACTCTTGTTGGATGCATAGGATTTAGGATTTAGGATTTTTAGGTCTACTTGATAATCTGACCCTTTTATCCCTATGAAATGCCCTTTTAAATTTCTGATAATATTTTTTGTTTGGAAGTCTACATTGTGTGATGTTACTGTAGCCTCTCTAGCTGTCTTATGATTAATGCTTACATGGTATAGTTTATTCTTCATATTCAAAATAGGTGTTTTGTAGACAGCATTTCTCTTTTCATTCAGTCTGATAATGTCCTGCCTGTATGTAATGTAATTATCAATGGCATCTACCAACTTGCTGGTTGCTTTCTACTCATTCCATCTTTGTTATGTTTTTTCTAAAAAAAACATATATATGTTTCTTTTAGAACACATATGTTTGTGTTTCCTACTTTCTTTTTATTTGTTTTTATTAAGGATGTCATATTATCTCCATTATTTGACTATTACCTGTACTTTAAACAGTGGTTTTCCTAGAGTTTATAATGTGTATCTTAACTTATTACAGTGTACCTTTAAATGGTACAATACAATTTTACATATAAGAACTTTTGACCAATATGCTTCCATTTTTCCCTTTTATCTGTTTTTGTCCATTCAGGCTGCTATAACAAAATATCTTAGACTGGGTAGTTTGTTAACAACAGAAATTTATTGCTCATAATTCTGGAGGCTAGGAAGTTGAAGATCTAGGTGCCAGCAAGCCCAGTGTCTGGGGAAACCTAGCTCTCTGTTCCATAATGGTGCCTTCTAGCTGTGTCCTTATATGGTGGAGGTGGCAAACAAGCTCCCTTTATCCTCTTTTATGAGGGCACCAATCCAATTCTTGAGTGCTTTACCCTGATGACTTAATCACCTCCCAAAGTCCCTTTTAATATCATTGCATTAAGGATTAAGTTTCAACATAAGAATTTGGAGGGGACAAAAATATTCAGACCCACCCTGGGCAACACAGTGAGACCCCATCTTTACAAAAAATTTTTAGAAATTATCCTGGCATGGTGGCTCATGGCTGTGGTACCAGCTACTGGGAGGCTGAGGTGGGAAGATCACTTGAGCACAGGAGTTCAAGGCTGCAGTGAGACGTGTTTGCACCACTGCACTCCAGCCTGGATTACTGAGTCAAACAAACAAACAAACATTCAAACCATAACACATCCTTTCTGCAGTTGTTGTCTTGGATTTTATTTCTATATGTGTTATATGTTTTCTTTTAGTCAGTCAACTATCTTTTTTTAAAATTTATTGAGATCATTTTGGACTTATAGAAGAATTTCAGAAATAGTCCACAGGGTTTTTGTATACCCTTTATTCAGCTCCTCTAATGTTAAACTCTTACATATCCATAATACAATTATCAAAATAATAAGTTAACATTGATATAATACAATTAACCAAACCATAAACTTTCTTCAAATTCCATTAATTTTTCCACTTATTTTTCTTCTGTTCTAAGATGTAATCTGAGATCCCACATTTTATTTAGTCATGTCTTTTTTTTTTATTAGGTTTTTTTATTATTATACTTTAAGTTCTAGGGTACAAGTGCACAACGCACAGGTTTGTTACATATGTATACATGTGCCATATTGGTGTGCTGCACCCATTAACTCATCATTTACATTAGGTATACCTCCTAATGCTATCCCTCCGCCCTCCCCCCACCCCACCACAGGCCCCGGTGTGTGATGTTCCCCACCCTGTGTCCAAGTGTTCTCATTGTTCAATTCCTACCTATGAGTGAGAACATGTGGTGTTTGGTTTTCCGTCCTTGCGATAGTTTGCTCAGAATGATGCTTTCCAGCTTCATCCATGTCCCTATAAAGGACATGAACTCATCGTTTTTTATGGATGCATGGTATTCCATGGTGTATACATGCCATATTTTCTTAATCCAGTCTATCATTGATGGACATTTGCGTTGGTTCCAAGTCTTTGCTATTGTGAATAGTGCCGCAGTAAACATACGTGTGCATGTGTCTTTATAACAGCATGATTTATAATCCTTTGGGTATATGCCTAGTAATGGGATGGCTGGGTCAAATGGTATTTCTAGTTCTAGATCCTTGAGGAATCACCACACTGCCTTGCACAATGGTTGGACTAGTTTACAGTCCCACCAACAGTGTAAAAGTGTTCCTATTTCTCCACATCCTCTCCAGCACCTGTTGTTTCCTGACTTTTTAATGATCGCCATTCTAACTGGTGTGAGATGGTATCTCATTGTGGTTTTGATTTGCATTTCTCTGATGGCCAGTGATGATGAGCATTTTTTCATGTGTCTGTTGGCTGCATAAATGTCTTCTTTTGAGAAGTGTCTATTCATATCCTTGGCACACTTTTTGATGGGATTGTTTGATTTTTTCTTGTACGTTTGTTTAAGTTCTTTGTAGATTCTGGATATTAGCCCTTTGTCAGATGGGTAGATTGTAAAAATTTTCTCCCATTCTGTAGGTTGCTTGTTCACTCTGATGGTAGTTTCTTTTGCTGTGCAGAAGTTCTTTAGTTTAATTAGATCCCATTTGTCAATTTTGGCTTTTGTTGCCATTGCTTTTGGTGTTTTAGTCATGAAGTCCTTGCCCATGCCTATGGCCTGAATGGTATTGCCTAGGTTTTCTTCTAGGGTTTTTATGGTTTTAGGTCTAACATTTAAGTCTTTAATCCATCTTGAATTAATTTTTGTATAAGGTGTAAGGAAGGGATCCAGTTTCAGTTTTCTACATATGGCTAGCCAGTTTTCCCAGCACCATTTATTAAATAGGAAATCCTTTCCCCATTTCTTGTTTTTGTCAGGTTTGTCAAAGATCAGATGGTTGTAGATGTGTGGTATTATTTCTGAGGGCTCTATTCTGTTCCATTGGTCTATATCTCTGTTTTGGTACCAGTACCATGCTGTTTTGGTTACTGTAGCCTTGTAGTATGGTTTGAAGTTAGGTAGCGTGATGCCTCCAGCTTTGTTCTTTTGGCTTAGGATTCACTTGGCAATGTGGGCTCTTTTTTGGTTCCATATGAACTTTAAAGTGTTTTTTTCCAATTCTGTGAAGAAAGTCATTGGTAGCTTGATGGGGATGGCATTGAATCTATAAATTACCTTGGGCAGTATGGCCATTTTCACGATATTGATTCTTCCTATCCATGAGCATAGAATGTTCTTCCATTTGTTTGTGTCCTCTTTTATTTCGTTGAGCAGTGGTTTGTAGTTCTCCTTGAAGAGGTCCTTCACATCCCTTGTAAGTTGCATTCCTAGGTATTTTATTCTCTTTGAAGCAATTGTGAATGGGAGTTCACTCATGATTTGGCTCTGTTTGTCTGTTATTGGTGTATAGGAATGCTTGTGATTTTTGCACATTGATTTTGTATCCTGAGACTTTGCTAAAGTTGCTTATCAGCTGAAGGAGATTTTGGGCTGAGACAATGGGGTTTTCTAAATATACAATCATGTCATCTGCAAACAGGGACAATTTTACTTCCTCTTTTCCTAATTGAATACCCTTTATTTCTTTTTCCTGCATGATTGCCCTGGCCAGAACTTCCAACACTATGTTGAATAGGAGTGGTGAGAGAGGGCATCCCTGTCTTGTGCCCATTTTCAAAGGGAATACTTCCAGTTTTTGCCCATTCACTATGATATTGGCTGTGGGTTTGTCATAAATAGCTCTTATTATTTTGAGATACATCCCATCAATACGTGGTTTATTGAGAGTTTTTAGCATGAAGGGCTGTTGAATTTTGTCAAAGGCCTTTTCTGCGTCTATCGAGATACTCATGTGGTTTTTGTCTTTGGTTCTATTTATATGAGGATTACGTGTTATTGATTTGCATATGTTGAACCAGCCTTGCATCCCAGGGATGAAGCCAACTTGATCGTAGTGGATAAGCTTTTTGATGTCCTGCTGGATTTGGTTTGCCAGTATTTTATTGAGGATTTTTGCATCGATGTTCATCAGGGATATTGGTCTAAAATTCTCTTTTTTTGTTGTGTCTCTGCCAGGCTTTGGTATCAGGATGATGCTGGCCTCGTAAAATGAATTAGGGAGGATTCCCTCTTTTTCTGTTGATTGGAATAGTTTCAGAAGGAATGGTACCAGCTCCTCTTTGTACCTCTGGTAGAATTTGGCTGTGAATCCATCTGGTCCTGGACTTTTTTTGGTTGGTAGGCTATTAATTATTGCCTCAATTTCAGAACCTGTTATTGGTCTATTCAGGGATTCAACTTCTTCCTGGTTTAGTCTTGGGAGGGTGTGTGTGTCCAGGAATTTATCCATTTCTTCTAGATTTTGTAGTTTATTTGCACAGAGGTGTTTATAGTATTCTCTGATGGTAGTTTGTATTTCTGTGGGATTGGTGGTGATATCCCCTTTATCATTTTTTATTGCATCTATGTGATTCTTCTCTCTTTTCTTCTTTATTATTCTTGTTAGTGGTCTATCAATTTTGTTGATCTTTTCAAAAAACCAGCTCCTGGATCCATTGATTTTTTGAAGGGTTTTTTGTGTCTCTATCTCCTTCAGTTCTGCTCTGATCTTAGTTATTTCTTGCCTTCTGCTAGCTTTTGAATGTGTTTGCTCTTGCTTTTCTAGTTCTTTTAATTGTGATGTTAGGGTGTCAATTTTAGATCTTTCCTGCTTTCTCTTGTGGGCATTTAGTGCTATAAATTTCCCTCTACATGTTACTTTAAATGTGTCCCAGAGATTCTGGTATGTTGTGTCTTTGTTCTCATTGGTTTCAAAGAACATCTTTATTTTGCCTTCATTTCGTTATGTACCCCGTAGTCATTCAGGAGCAGGTTGTTCAGTTTCCATGTAGTTGAGCAGTTTTGAGTGAGTTTCTTAATCCTGAGTTCTTGTTTGATTGCACTGTGGTCTGAGAGACAGTTTGTTATAATTTCTGTTCTTTTACATTTGCTGAGGAGTGCTTTACTTCCAACTATGCTGTCAATTTTGGAATAAGTGTGATTTGTTGCTGAGAAGAATGTATATTCTGTTGATTTGGGGTGGAAAGTTCTGTAGATGTCTATAAGTCCACTTGGTGCAGAGCTGAGTTCAATTCCTGGATATCCTTGTTAACTTTCTGTCTTGTTGATCTGTCTAATGTTGACAGTGGGGTGTTAAAATCTCTCATTATTATTGTGTGGGAGTCTAAGTCTCTTTGTAGGTCCCTAAGGACTTACTTTATGAATCTGAGTGCTCCTGTATTGGGTGCGTGTATATTAAGGGTAGTTAGCTCTTCTTGTTGAATTGATGCCTTTCCCATTATGTAATGGCTTTCTTTGTCTCTTTTGATCTTTGTTGTTTTAAACTCTGTTTTATCAGAGACTAGGATTGTAACCCGTGCTTTTTTTTTGTTTTCCATTTGCTTGGTAGATCTTCCTCCATCCCTTTATTTTGAGCCTATGTGTGTCTCTGCATGTGAGATGGGTCTCCTGAATACAGCACACTGATGAGTCTTTACTCTTTATCCAATTTGCCAGTCTGTGTCTTTTAATTGGGGCATTTAGCCCGTTTACATTTAAGGTTAATATTGTTATGTGTGAATTTGATCCTGACATTATGACGTTAGCTGGTTATTTTGCTCGTTAGTTGATGCAGTTTCTTCCTAGCATCAATGGTCTTTACAATTTGGCATGTTTTTGCAGTGGCTGGTACTGGTTGTTCCTTTCCATGTTTATTGCTTCTTTCAGGAGCTCTTGTAAGGCAGGCCTGGTGGTAACAAAATATCTCAGCATTTGTTTGTCTGCAAAGGATTTTATTTCTCCTTCACTTATGAAGGATGAAACTGGAAATCATCATTCTCAGTAAACTATCACAAGGACAAAAAACCAAACACCACATGTTCTCACTCATAGGTGAGAATTGAACAATGAGAACACATGGACACAGGAAGGGGAACATCACACTCCGGGGACTGTTGTGGGGTGGGGGGAGGGGAGAGGGATAGCATTAGGAGATACACCTAATGCTAAATGACGAGTTAATGGGTGCAGCACACCAACATGGCACATGGATACATATGTAACAAACCTGCACATTGTGCACATGTACCCTAAAACTTAAAGTACAATAATAAAAAAAAAAAGAAAAAAAAAAAAAAAAAAAAAAAAAAAAAAAAAAAAAAAAAAAAAAAGAGTTCATGTCCTTTGTAGGAACATGGATGAAGCTGGAAACCATCACTCTGAGCTAACTATCGCAAGGACATAAAACCAAACACCGCATGTTCTCACTCATAGGTGGGAATTGAACAATGAGAACATTTGGACACAGGGTGGGGAACATCACACACCAGGGCCTGTGGTGGGGTGGGGGTAGGGGGAAAGGATAGCATTAGGAGAAATACCTAATGTAAATGACGAGTTAATGGGTGCAGCACACTAACATGGCACGTGTATACATATGTAACAAACCCGCACGTTGTGCACATGTATCCGAGAACTTAAAGTATAGTAAAAAAATAAATAAATAAATAAATAAAAAAGAAAGAAAACACAATCAGGTCCAGAGAAAGGACCTGAGGGCATAATTACCTAAGATTACTCGGTTGACTCAGTTTATATTTTGATATTCCGGAGAGCTTCTTTTGAGTACGATATGGGAAGAAATCCAATTCTAATTCATAAAATCAGATGCTATTCTCTCATCATTTATTACACAATTCTTACATCCCATGTCATATGTATTTGGCACAATATTTAGTGAGGACACCCTTGAACATCCAGTTCAGAGTAAGTTTAGGAAAAAACGTGGAAGCTACCATCTCTGTTTATGTCTATAAAGAAAATATAATATTCCTTACAAACAACTTTTTTTTTTACTTTGAGACAGAGTCTTGCTCTGTCACCCAGGCTGGACTGCAGTGGTGCGATCTTGGCTCACCACAACCTCTGCCTCCCGGGTTCAAGTGATTCTCTTGCCTTGGCCTCCCGAGTAGCTGGGATTATAGGCACCCACCACCACATGCAGCTAATTTTTGTATTTTTAGTAGAGACGGGGTTTCACCACATTGGCCACGCTGGTCTCAAGCTCCTGACCTCAGGTGATCTGCCCACCTGGGCCTCCCAAAGTGCTGGGATTACAGGCATGAGCCACCGTGCCCGGCCTGTGTCATCCATTTTCTCACAGAGACTTTGTGGATGTGGACTGTGCATGTTGCAAAAATATCTTCCCCTCCTAGTCTGCTTTCTGCTTTCTGCATGTAACCCCTCATTAAGAGTTTCCTTTGGTCTGGTTTATGGTTGTCTGGTTTGAGTCTAAGGATCCATTATTTATGGGTCTTCTCTTGTATGTATTTATTCTCAGGGCTGGGGCTGTTTGTGGACTGACGTCTGAAGTCTTTCAATTGCCATGGTAGAGGAGGAATGGCTCTCAAGGCTGATTGCTTTGGGGAATTGATATGGATTATTTCTGGTGCATTGCTTTGCCTTATAACAAGTTTTGTGGAGATTCAACCATTTGCTGAAATTCACTCTGACCTGGGCCTCGAGTTTCTCAGCCCTGCCTTCCTCTGCCCTTGTTTTTACTGCCTGGGAACCTGAACTCCAGATATAATTTGCTCTACTTTGGTACCACCAAGGAGACCTAGAGGGAACCTGGAAAGACTCAGAAACAAGATGGTTGGGAGACAGAACCGCTAGCCTTGCCCAGGCTCAACAAAGACTTTTATGCACATGGTATGGTTTCAGGGACATCTGGCAGTGCCATCAGTCATTACCTTCTCTCTTCTTCCAGGTACCAACATCTTTCAACTTTGAGGACACTAACAGAGAGCTTGCCTACATGGAAGACTGTACTCCAGCTTTTAATCTATATAACCTAGTTCTGAATAGGAATGTAGGTGATAAAGAACTCTTTTCCCACCAGCACCTTCAAGCTCATCACTTCCTCTGTATCCAGACGTGTTCCTCTTATCAACTTACCCTAGTATGCATTGTGGGGTCATCACAGTTCTCTCCTACATCATTTAAGATTATGAATTTTGAAAAGTGTTTTCATTTACATGAGCTTATCTGATTCTTACCCCAGAATTGATTTGGTTATTCCCATTTTATATACAAGGAAACAGTTTTCGAACATTTTGAAATAATTGCTCAAGATAACACAAGTATAAAGTGAGAGGGGAAAAGGAATTCACATGTTGCTCTTGTATGGTCAGAGATTCTCCCACTCTGAGATACCACCTTTCTTCATTCCCATGGCCAATCTGTCTCTAGATCTCATCATTTCTTCTTTTGCTGTAACTATTGGATTTGCCCCTTCCTGTCCATTCCCCATGGCCACTCCTTTTCCCAGGTCTTTATCACCTCAGCTGGAGAGATTGGCCTCTTAGGGAGGCCATTGACAACTAAGTTGTTGCCATCCTGCTCTGAAATCTGAATTTTAGCTATATCTGAAATCATATCACCTATGTAGAGGCATACAAACTTAAAAGTCCGGTTGCCTTTTTCTTCCTTCTAGTATGGCTGACACTTAATAAATAATTTATATATAATATTATATGTGTATATACACACACATACATATAAATCCAAGTGTGAAATTTATATACACACACACGCACATATGTGTACTATATGTGTATACACATATATGTGATATACATGTATGTATACCATATATCATACTTATGTATGTTATGTATGATACATGTATCTATACATGTGTAACATATAATATAGTATACATGTTACATATAAGTGTTATGTTCATATATATCCACACATATGTATATATACACACACCAGGTGTCTATACAGAGATTCTTTGATTATCGAAATGAGAAAGGACCGAATGGCTAAATGACTACTACAAAGGTTCAGTGGGGAATGTTTTGTCGTTTTGTTTTGAGTTCAGTTATTCTGAACCTTTGGCCTCTAATGGCAGTTCAGTAAGTTAGCTGTTTTTTTTGTTTGTTTTGTTTTGTTTTTTGAGACAGAGTCTTGCTGTCGCCCAGGCTGGAGTGCAGTGGCGCGATCTCAACTCACTGCAGGCTCCGCTCCCCGGGGTTCACGCCATTCTCCTGCCTCAGCCTCCCAAGTAGCTGGGACTACAGGCGCCCGCCACCTCGCCCGGCTAATTTTTTGTATTTTTAGTAGAGACAGGGTTTCACTGTGTTAGCCAGGATGGAAGTTTGCTGTTTTATATCTCTCGCCTTATGCTTGGTTTTGTTTCACTTTTGAATTTTCTTAGTATCACTTAACTCACATCCTTTTAAAAGCTATTTTGTAATAATATGTCACATGTAAACTTAGGGCCTTTTCTTGTTTGCCATAAAAGAATGATCATTGGTATGTATCAGCCAAAATATGTGTTTTGTCATTCCACTAAGAGGTAAAGAGTCACTAATATAATAATAATCTTATAATAATCTTAGCCCTAAAAGACTTCAATACTTCTTTGCTTATCTTTGGTCAACTTGGGTATAGAACTCTAATTATATAAAAAATGTAACTATCATAATGTCAACCACATTTAACCTTCTTGATATCCCATAATTCTTTGCACTAAGGGCGCAAGGCCAGGTCTTTGCTGACTGCTTGATAACTGAATGAGTGATTATTCTCCTTGTTAATGGACAATGATATAGAAAACTCTTCCATATGTACAGAATATTAATGAGAAGCTGCACAAGCTGAGATAAGACTATAAGATGCTGCAAGCAATCACTTATAAGAACATTATAAAAAATATTACTCGTCAGGAATGTAGCCAGATGCGGGGTCTCCGTGTGACGAATGAGGAGGAAAAAGGCAAAACACTCTTTCTCACATGAATGACTGAGTAATTCACAAACAAAAATGTTGCCTTCATGGTATTCAATATTGAGTTTTCCATTTAAATTTTTCAAAAAATAACAAACTTCATCAGAAGGCATTGCAGATTTTGAAATAGGAAGGGGAAACCTCCTGCCTCTTTCTCTGCCTCTTTAATGCTTTCTGTGCCAGGTGCAGTGTGTCAAGCATTTGTCCTTCATGAAAAATGACACCTGGATGACTGCTAAAGAAATTTCAACCAACTCTAAAAACTGGCCCATTTATAACACTGTCATTTTCCCAGTTTAGTTTGTACTTTTAGGTATTGTCTCTAATTGGAAAACTTGGAAAAGCCATTCTTCTAGTCTGAATTTTTGGATGATATGCTAGAAGAAGCCATTCTTCTAGTCTGAATTTTGGATGTAATGTAAAATGTAAGATATTTATATATATTTATTTTAAGTAATACACATAAAACTAGTTATAAACTCCTTAGAACGCATGTGATAATTCCCTTCTTCCACCTTTTTCTTTGAGTCAAAGGACACCTGCATTGTATACAGGGTCTTTGTTTCGCAGGAACACAACTTTTGTCTAACATGTCCCCCTTCGTGGGATTTTTTTGTCTAGCTTCTAACAATTACAACAACACTCTACTTGGTGTCAATTCAACTGTTAACGCAAACGTATAAGTGAGCAGAAAAATAACATGGTAGTACTTGATTATAAAAATATACCTTTGGAAAATTTTAAGTAAATTATTATAGAAATGAAAATACAAAAATAGAATATTCTAATAATAACAGACAAACCATCTCCTCTAATGCATCTGCAGTAGCTAGTTTGAAAAACATCAGTTTAGACCAACCTTCTCATTTTACAAGAGTAAAATTGTTAATCAAGGTCATAAACAAGCCAGATGTAGAGCTGTAACCAGAATCCAGAATTGAGATCAGTTTCTTTTTTTCTTTTTTTAAAAATTTCATATTTATTGAACTTAAAATGCAATTTGGAAGAACAGTACAGGCAATTTTATGAAAACATTAAAAATGATAAAATTATTAATTCTTTAGGAGTACCCTTGACATTGTACGAGAGACAGATATCGTTAAGAAATTGATTGAAGTATTTAATGGTGTATGAAGAATAATTATCTGCTTTTTATGTTTAATAGTTAGAAAATCAACATAAAGAATACCCCCCATCTTACTCTAATGGTCATGCATATGTTTTATTTTTTCAAAAAAAATTTTTGAAAACAAGTTTGAATAGAACTATTTTATAGGCCCACTAATTTAATAACATCAATTTGTTGGTCAGTAAATACATATTTCAAAAATTATATAATTATAATTTTTAAAAATTACTCTAAAAATGTCCCAGTTTGAAGATAAGTTATATGGTTATTCTAGAGATGAGAATGACCAGTCCCACTGGAAATCCACAAGTTGAGAGTGAGGGATGAGGAACTCGCCAAAGGGAAATAAAAAGGATGAAATGGATTCTGGGCTGGCAAAACCAACTGTGTGCACTATACCCAAGTACCAGATCAGGACTTAGGTTTTCTGACCCCACCTCTGATGCTCCAGTACTGAATTTCATTTTCCATTGTCCCCCACTCTCTTAAGTTATAACATTTCTTCCCCTTGCTCTGCAGGTAGCCAACTTCTCCATGCAGCTCCAAAGAGCACAGCTTCCCTAATTCTCTGACAGCAGCCAAGAGAGGTTTCTTCTGTAAACATTTTTTGAAACTGCAACAAAGCAAACCAACATGGCATATGGATACATATGTAACAAACCTGCACATTGTGCACATGTACCCTAAAACCTAAAGTATAAAGTATAATAATAAAAAATAAAAAATAAAAAAAGAGCTTAGATTACCAGCATGAGCCCCTGTACCTAGCCTAACAGACATGTTTATGGTCATGTATGGGCCCATACATCTGAAGGAGCTAGAGACATGGCACCCTATAACGTACCCATATTTGGCATATTGATTATTTCAAGCTGAAGACAATTGAGAAATAGTTGCAGAAAGGGGTATCTAACCAGCCCCCTGTAGCAAGCCATAAAATGTCTTTTAAATGCACCTTCCTTGCATGAGATGAGAAAATAATTTTTATCACTAAAGACTTGGAATTGATGTTGCAATGGATCTGTACAAATAAAGTTACTAAAATGAAAAAAAAAAAGAAACTGCAACAAGCTCAATTCACTGCAAAACAAATTCAAAGCTTAAATCATTGTGAAACCAGTTTCTTGATCTTTAGTACGGTAAA
Organism: Hylobates moloch; assembly: GCF_009828535.3. Lineage (NCBI taxonomy): Eukaryota > Metazoa > Chordata > Mammalia > Primates > Hylobatidae > Hylobates > Hylobates moloch. The sequence goes on from NW_026652282.1 coordinate 120,787,374, forward strand.
TGCTTTGCAAAGCCATGCTGCTTTTGTTTGTATAATTTAAATTTACCTGCACCTGAGACTAAGATCAGAGTAATGCCACTGTGTGTTGTCTTCCATAGTGCTTGGAGTTTTGTATCACTGGGGACCTGGGAAGCTTTTGTCTCTTCACTGTTGTTAGCTGCTTTTTACTTGTTAGCTGCTTTACTCTTATTTGTTTTTATATTAGTGTAATGTCTTATTTCTGTTGTTGCCATCAGTGTTCAAAGTATGAGAAACAGGAGTTAATAGGAAAAGTTTCTCGGGGGTGAGGGGGAAAGCGTGTTAGGAAAAAAGATCAGGGTTCCTGGACGCAGTGCATTTGACCAAGGCAAACTGAATTTAAATAGTTGGAGCAGTAACAAAAATCTCAGATTTATAGGTAGCTGCTATCCTTGAGGTCCTAAAACCCACCTTTGGTGTCAAAAATAAAATAAAAGGGGCAAAAAAATATGGGCCACTGGATGAGGCATTAACTACATTGCCTCCCTGAACCTCAGTTTCCCGTATGTATGATGGGGCAGTGGGTAAAGTGATCTCTTAAGAACTTTCAGCTCTGATGTTATGGCTGTTGTAAGTCAGCAGTTTAATTGTTTTTAATTCTAAATTAAATTTAGGTTAATAGGTTTTGAGCAGAGTTTTGTACCATGTTATACATGTATAAAGGCAGAGATTATAGAAATAATTTTTGTAGGTGATGCCATCAAATGAACATGCAGTGATGTTTATATGACACCTTGAAGGATGGGCAATAAATTAAAAATGGAGGGGGTTTCAGGTTTGAGAGGGGGCTGGCTAGATGGGCCTGGCTTGTTCATGGAACACTAAAGAGCAAGGGAGTGGTAGGGAGTAGGGAGAATTGCAGCAAGACTTTCCCAGAGTTGCCAGACCATGAAGGGCCTTGAATGATAGGCAGGGGAGCTTGAAAAGTGGACCAAAGAATACATCAGAACATTCTGTTGTTTGTGTATAAATGTTCGCAGCTAAGCATTAAATAATGAGTCCCAATTAGTGTCTTTCAGGTCAGTTGGTTTTGTCTGTCCTTTGGGGATGATGTGTTCTCTTCCTCTTACAAATCTCTCTGAGCACTTCGTCTCCTCTTAGAGAGTTCTTTGAGTGGCCTTGAAGAACTCACTTGGGCTTCAGAATCCTCATCTGTTAAATGAGGCCATGGAACTAGATTGGGTGGTCATGATTCATTCTCAGCCTCTCAGTCTCTCTGTCTTCCCTAATACACCCCAGGGATGGTATAATCTCATCAGTGAAGAGTCTTACTACAGCAGTGATTATCTACTTATGTGGAGGTGAGGGGGCGGGGATGTATGTAGCTTAGCAAAATAAATCTCACAGATGATTCTCCCACCAACTTTAAAATCATCACACCTGATAATTTGTAAAAGTTTTTCCCAGACATGACCTTCTGATTTATAGTCCCAGTTCATGAAAAAAAAAAAATCAATCTGGTCGCTTTGCAGAATATATAGGAAAAAATAATCATGTTTTCAATATTTTTTATTATTTTGGTTGCAAGTAACAGAATACCCAACTAAAAGTGGCTGTATAACAAGAATATTTTATACCTCACATCCAGAGGTATGGTAGTTGGAGGATTACTTAATTCAGCGGCTCAATAGTGTTATCAGAACTATGATTTTTTTAATCTTTCTCTTCTGTTATCCTCAGTATGTTGACGGTATCTCTCCTCTTGTTTGTGAGATGGTTGCAGCTGCTCCAGACATCATATGCAGAAAAACCATGTTAAATGAAGAGGAAGAAGAGACATTTCTTATTTTTTTTTTTTTTATTATGAAGGAAAATCTGCCCCAGCCAACTTCCCTCAGCTTCCGTTGGCCACATAACCAGTGGTCACATAGCCCCTTCCTAGCTGCAAGAGAGGATTAGAATGAGAATCTGGCACATTCAGGTTATAGAGAGGGAGGTGGTTCTTTCTGAATGGGAGGGAGGGGGAGGGGAATGGGTGCTGGGATAGCAACTGATAGCGCTGCCCAATAGGTCCTTTTTCCAACACTCATCTTAAGACCCCCCTTTTCCTTTATGTAGCTGATGGCTAATTAAAGCTAAGTATTTAGCATAAATCAGGGCTTTTGTGAATTATCTGAATAATTAGGCTCATTGTACATGCAGGGCCCTTATTTTATTTCATCTAAAATTTTAATGATAAATGGGCTTCCATTGCCCAAAATGAGCTTCTCTGGTACTGAAACTGGATGTAATTTTTTATTGAATTGGGCTTTAGGAAAATAACTTAAAATGTACAGGGATTGTGATAAAGAGCAGCTTGAATTCTCAATTTTTTTTTCTTTTTGCTTTACAAAATCGACATCAGCTACCAAAAATAAGACCAGATTAAATGGGTACGTGAATATTTAATGTAAAATTAGGAATATGTTGCTAAAAATCAGGAGGGAGTTTAGAGATAGAACCATGAATAAATTGTGAAATATCAGCTTACTTCTCTGCTACAACACTGGCCTAAAGAAGCTTTTCTGTTTCCCCAGCAACCTCGCGTGGCATTAGCTTGCTTCCCTCAGAGTAAATTAAATGTGATTTTCAAGTACTACACTTCATTATTTCAGAAATCACAATACCTTGCAGAAATAAGAACATTTCATACATCACATTGGAGTTTATTTTTTAAGCCAGAGCAGAGAAAGTATTTATTTGGAATTTTTTTTCCTTTAAAATCTACTGAATTTCCAAGGGCTTATAAATTATCTCTCTGATGAGGTGGTAAATGGGACATAGCATGCTTTATTTACTTAAAATGTATTAGTAATTGCCCAATCATATTTTTAAAAGAGTTTTCGTTACCAATGATGTGAAAAAGATAAAAGTCACATCTCAAATGAACCATATAATTTTATGATCAAAAGTTCCAGAGGACTAAAAAAACATATTAATGCTAACAATCATTTTCTAAAGTAAAACTCTCACATTCATGCCTCTGATCACTTGTAAACAATGTGTCCCCAAAGTTGTAGCATATCTTATGTATGATACACACATGCACCCACCCACATATCTATATTCCATGCTGTATTTACCCAAAACTGGTCTATTTTAAATTTTGGATAAATGATTATTTTAACACCTGACCTATCTGCATCCATATTACTTCTGGTGTTTAAAAAATATCATCTGAAATTGACATAACTTGATTTTTCAAACTATTTAGTAACCGATTGTTAAAGTGCTTTTGAAGCTAACCTGTGTCTCCATTATATTACTTAGCACAGTTGGCCTGAGTTAGGAGTTATTCAGATAAGTGACTGACTTCAGGTGCTGTCAGGTGAGTGACTTGACAGCAGGAAGGATATTTGGTTTATTTGAGTTATCATCCATAGAGGCTAGCAAGATGGTTGTGTGAATTCATTAATAATGTTTCTTCGACCAAGTGGGTTAATTTTTGAATAGAGACAAGATTTGCTTTTCTCCAGAGAAAGTAAGAATAGAGTAGTTTCACTCCTGAGGGTGTGTAAGATGATCCATCAGGAAGTAGAAAGGAAATATTAAAACATTTATTTTGATTAAAAAAAAGAATAGTAAAAGTTAATATGTGATTTGCTAGTAGTCTAAGCATAAAATTCAATACATATAATTAAATACGCACATAGTAGGAGTGCATGCTCAGATTTTATCACTGGTGGGGGTAAACATGACAGAGGTTTGGAGATCACTGTTTTAGTTAGAGAATGTACAGGTAGGCTGATTTCTGCTGTCCTTCAAGCTACCCTGAAGTGTTGATGGATGCCCCAAATTGTACCACATGGCCTCTTTCTTTATCAGGAGTATAGACTTAGGAGCCATTCAGATCTGAATTTGAATCTTAGCACTCCCACTAACTGTGTGACCTTGGATAAAACAGTTCTTTTCTCAGTTTTCTTATCTTTAAAATGAGGATTAAAATGCTTCACATACAGAGTATTGTGAGCATTAATAGAGATATAAAGCAATTGATAGATGGTTGAAATTCAGCAAATATTAGCTGCTTTCAAAATATGTTAAAATTTTAAACATGTGAGCTGTTATTTGTCATCAGTACTTTCGCATAAATGAGTATGGGATTCTTTTTTCTTTTTTACTGTGGCAAAATACAAATAAATCTGACCATTTTAACCGTTTTAAAGTGAGCAATTCAGTGGTGTTTAGGACATTCACAAGTTGTGCAAACAGCACCACTATCAAATTCCAGAACTTCTTCATCACTCCACATGAAAACCCCATACTAATTAAGCGGTTACTCACTAATTTCTCCTTCCCCCAGCCCTTGGCAGCCACTAATCTGCTTTGTGTCTTTATTGTGTCTGCCTATTCTGAACATTTCATGTAAGTGGGATCACATGCAGAGTTTCACTCATCTTACCCAGGCTGGAGTGCAATGGCACAGTCTCAGCTCACTGGAACCTCCTCCTCCCGGGTTCAAGTGATTCTCCTGCCTCAGCCTCCCAAGTAGCTGGGATTACAGGCACCCGCCACCATGCCCAGCTAATTTTTGTAATTTTAGTAGAGATGAGGTTTCACCATGTTGGCCAGGCTGGTCTCGGTCTCCTGACCTCAAGTGATTCGCCTGCCACGGCCTCCCAAAGTGCCGGGATTACAGGTGTGAGCCACCACACCTGGCCGTGAATGGCTTCTTTTACTTAGCATCATGTTTTCTAGTTTCATCCACATTGTAGCACGTATCAATACTTAATTCCCTCCATTTTTTTTTTTTTTAAGTCAAGATCTCACCCTGGCACTCATGCTGGAGTGCAGTGGCACGCTCATGGCTCACCACAGCCTTGACCTCTCGGGCTCAAGCGATCCTCCCACCTCAACCTTCCGAGTATCTGGGACTACAGGTGTGCACCACCATGCATGGCTAATATTTCTGTATTTTTTTGTAAAGCCAGGATTTCGCCGTGTTGCCCAGGCTGGTCTCAAACACCAGGGCTTAAGCTGTTCACCCACCTTGGCCTCCCAGTGTTCTGGGAGTAATATTTCTTTGTATGAATACATCACAGTTTGCTTATCCAACCATCAGCTGATGGACATTTGAGTTGTTTCCACTTTTTGGCTACTGTGAATAGTACTGCTATGAACATTTGTGTATCTATCTTTGTGTGGACTATACTTTCAATTCTGTCATGTATAGGAATAGAATTGCTGGGTCATAGGCCAGGTGCAGTGGCTCACTCCTGTAATCCCAGCACTTTGGGAGGCCGAGGTGGGCGGATCACGAGGTCAGGAGTTCAAGACCAGCCTGACCAACATGGTGAGACCCCGTCTCTACTAAAAATGCAAAAGTTAACTGGGTGTGGTGGCGGGCGCCTGTAGTCCCAGCTACTTGGGAGGCTGAGGCAGGAGAATGGCGTGAACCCAGGAGACGAAGGTTGCAGTGAGCCGAGATCGCGCCACTGCACTCCAGCCTGGGCGACAGAGCGAGACTCTGTCTCAAAAAAAAAAAAATTGCTGGGTCGTATGGTAATTTTACGTTTCACCTTGTGAGGAACTTGGGATTCTTTCCTCAAACCCATGCTTTGTCAACTCTGTATTTCAGAGAAGATCCTGCCTGCATGCAGCCCAAATTAATCCAAATATGTCTTATGATGCAGATGATAACTACTTTGTCTTTACACTCCTTAGTGTTCTCTAGTGCTCCCTAGTGCCTAGGCTATCTCCTGGTAGTTTGAGTTGGCACATTGGATACTGAAGAATAATATCAACTTGTATGATGGCAAACTCATATCTATTCCTCTAGCCCATACTGCTGTGGGATCCCTGAAAGAGGGGCTCCGGTCTTGGCATCATGCTTAGCGAGCCTCCATGCTGACCCTCCTTTGCCTGTACTCCCCTTATGGGGCAAGAAGATTCTGAGGGATGAAGAAAGTGAGCACCCCTAGAGCCCATGCCTCTCCTATACTCCACTCCAGGTACCTAGGACACAGAAATTCTCCTCCCAAACAGCCCTGAGCCTGCCTCCAGGGCCTACATGAGCCTCACCCCGGGGCGTATTCTCCCAGTGGTGGACCATGACACTAGCATATGTACCGCTAGGCCTTGGCGGGAGTCAAGGGCCTCTTGAACTTGCAGGCTAGGGTCTCTGCACGTAAGAATCCTCATGTAAGTGTAGAGCCCACGTAGGAGTGTGAAGAGAAAAGGGGGTGGTCTGGGTATTACGGGTTGGTGTTCCCTTCATTACCACATTCTGACCCCACACTCCTAGGAACTTGAGAATTCTCTGTTTGAAACTGGCCTTCTGCAGTGCTGTGGGTGTTGTTATTTCATTTTACTCAAAATTCTCAAGAGTCGTTTGGCTCAGGCACATCTTTAAGGAGTACAAGTGTTTTTCCTGGTAGATCCTATTCTCACAAAATCCTCCTAATTCTGGGAAGGGTTTACCCAATGTTCATATTATTACTAGAAGAAAGGGCAGCATCATGTTGTTGAACGGTAGCACCACCAGGAAGAGACTCATGTCTCTGCCTCCTCCTTCAGTGAGTTAGCCATTTGATAGCATATCCCATTCTCCCTGTCCAAGCACATACGCCTTAAATCACAGATTCTCTTGAATTGCGGCCCCAGGGCTATTTTTCAGTGACTGGTAGATAAGTTGGACCATTCTACCTTGTTTTCCAAAAAACAATGTATTTTTCTTATTTGCATAAAACTGAAAGTCCCACTCTAGCTATTATAAAATTAGAACTCTGCCCTGATAATTTTAAGCTAATATTTAATATTTGGCAAAAAAGATAAGGGACAGAAGAGGACTTAGTTTGTTCTTTAATATTCTAGACTCTCCTTTCTGTTATTAGCGGCACTCCCACTTAGGGTTACTGAAGTCACAGGTAACTTTTGGCCATTTGTAGATAATTTTCCATTACACATTAAGCCCAAACTCATGGATTTGTGAATTTGTCACTGTAAAATAATATTCCCTTTGACCTACTCAGTACTCTTGCTGAGCATCTGCTCTTCCTCTGTGACCTAGAGGAATAATATAGTTCCTTGGTTGGTGAAGAGATGACTTCCTCACAAATCAGCTGAGTGTATGTGAGTCCTTTATGAGACCTAAAACAAACTAGCCTAAGCTGGCCTTGAATGATCCTCTGTCCCTGTCCCTGACACTTTTTTTTTTTTTTTTTTGAGACGGAGTTTCACTCTTGTTGCCCAGGCTGTAGTGCAATGGTGTGATCTCGGCTCACTACAATCTGCGCTTCCCAGGTTCAAGCGACTCTCCCGTCTCAGCCTCTCCAGTAGCTGGGATTACAGGCACCTGCCATCACACCTGGCTAATTTTTGTATTTTTAGTAGAGATGAAGTTTCACCATGTTGGCCAGGCTGGTATTAAACTCCTGTCCTCAGGTGATCCACCCGATTCGGCCTCCCAAAGTGCTGGGATTTACAGGCGTAAGCCACTGCGCCCAGCCGTCCCTGACACTTTCAAAAAGACAGTTTGAATGAATGTTATTAATGCCAAAGTCATATGTCTCATAAAGGTCAAATACAAAATAAATCACTTCATTTATGTATTCATCTTCCATGTGTTCGGCTCAAGCCCTCTGCTAGGATATAGCGATCTGGAGATGAATGACATGAGTCTGTGCTATAGACTCATAGGCTGCCCAGACTAGGAGGGCCCTTTAAGATTATGTCATCTAGGGCCGGGTACGGTGGCTTACGCCTGTAATCCCAGCACTTTGGGAGGCTGAGGCGGGCAGATCACTTGAGATCAGGAGTTCAAGACCAGTCTAGCCAACATGGCAAAACCCTGTCTCTCTACTAAAAATACAAAAAATTAGCCAGGTGTGGTGGCTCGTGCCTGTAATCCCAGCTACTCAGGAGCTGAGGCAGGAGAATCGCTTGAACCCGAGAGGTGGAGGTTGCAGTGAGCCAAGATCACGCCACTGCACTCCAGCCTGGCGACAGAGCGAGACCCGTCTAAAAAAAAAAAAAAAAAAGAAGAAGATTATGTCATCTTACAGATAAGGAGACTGCTACTGATTTTCTGGGCTCTCTTAACTTGTACTTCTTTAACACTCTTGCTATCATATGACTACCCTGATGTATGGCTGTAACTCAAGGGGTTAAGACTGCTCACCTGAAATGCCTTAGGTTATTTGCTTATGCCTTGGGAAGCTGGGAGCCCCATGCCTAAGTATGGGAGCAAGAAACATGTTCTCAGCTTGTTGAGGTCAGTGGCATTCCCCCTCATCAAACAGGCTGTGAATTTGGTGAGCTATGTGTATTCTCTGTCACACTGAATCTCACAGGGTGCTGTGGCACACTGGTATACTGCACGTCCATCACAGCTACATGATCAACATGTGACTTATTGACTTATTTTTTTAAATTTTATTGAAGTATAATTGACAAAAATTATGCATTTAAGGTGTACAGGGCCAGGCATAAGGGCTTATACCTGTAATTCTGGCACTTTGGGAGGCTGAAGTGGGAGAATTGCTTGAGTCCAGGAGTTCGACACCAGCCTGGGCAACATAGGGAGATCCTGTGTCTACAAAATAATAATAACAAAAATAGCCAGTCGTGTTGGCATGTACCTGTAGTCCCGGCTACTTGGGAGGCTGAAGCAGGAGGATGTCATGAGCCCAGGAGTTGGAGGTTGCCGTGAGCTATGATTGCACAACTGCACTCCAGCCTGGGTGACAGAGAGAGACTCTGTTTAAAAAAAAAAGGCGACGTTTTGATATACACATACATTGTAAAATAATTACTACAATCAAGCTAATTAACATATCCATCACCTCACATAGTTAACATTAGCATGCCATTTATTTTTACTATGACTGAGGCTCAACACTGCTGGGAATGGTCTTCCAGATGAGGCATGAACTGGATTAGTGAGGCGTTGTGGGTACCAGTGGCCATGAGAAGAAGTAACAGGCAGAACTTAATTCAGGCCAGCACCAAGGGAAACATAGTGCAGAGCTTGGCATATGTTAAGAATTTGTCTGAGGCATGTTTGAGAGAGCACTGCTATCAAAGCAGTAAATACTTCCATCCGAACAGCCAGATGGGTGTGCAATAAGTGTGGATGTATTCCTAAACGTAGAGAAATAGTCATTGTAAGGCCATTATCATTCACATGCTTTGGGCTGTTCTGAATCCCTTGATCTCTTTACATGTGTCATCTAAGATACAGTATTTGTTGGTGTGCCTTGCTCACAGAACAGCTGAGAAACCCTATTCCAGTGAAACCTGTTTCTGCTTGCTGATGAACTATTATTGAAGCCCCGTGGAAAATGTTAGGAGTAAATTCAGGGAAGAGACAGGTCCTATCTGGCTGGGATAACTAGGAAAGGTTTCATAGGCAGGTTTTGTATCTGAGCTAGACCTTCAAACCACTTGCACAAGTACAGAATGGAAGAGATGGACTTAGCAGTGACCATGTGAAAAAAGATTTGGAGTTTTAATCAACAGTGAGACCATAAATTAAATGTCTTCTTTAAAACGTTATCAATACCTCCTTTGTGTGGGAAATTAGCTAGGTGCTGGAGACAGGGAGTTCCATCAGGCTTTTGTCATGCTCTGGAGTTTAGTTGGGGAAGATATGCTAATAGACAGCTGTTATAGATGTGAAACTACCTGCCCATTTGGGACCTGAAAGCAATTTGGAGGGCCTGGCGCACAAGGCTCAAGCAGCCTGCAGTAAGAATTGAGGCTGAGGCCATGAGCGGAGGTCTTATCATTGAGGGCCTTGTCAAACATTTTAAAGAGTTTGTGCTTGATCATATATGAATCAAGAATGCAAGATGTGATTGCCCAAGAATTTACCATATTTTCACCATTTAAATATGCCGTTGATTGCAATTTGCATCGTTGATCTAAAATGATCTTTGTTGGAAAACATAAAGTGTTACACATTAAATAGATGCAGTTATTTCTCCCTTCCAGATACATTAAAATGTAAAAAGTAATGACCCTCAACATTGAAGAAATATAATTATTTGATGTTAGGCTGTATTAATCGAAGTTTAGGGTCTGCAGTGATGGAGATGTTACTTGCATTGCCGATCACAGTGAATCTATGTGCATTTACGGTTCGTTTTAAAAGAAACATCTAGGCTGGGTTTGGTGGCTCAGGCCTGTAATTCCAGCACTTTGGGAGGCTGAGGTGGGAGGATCACTTGAGGCCAGAAGTTTGAGGCTGCAGCGAGCTAGGATTGCACCACTGCATTCCAGCCTGGATGATGGAGTGACAGCCTGTCTCTAAATAAGTAAGTAAATAAACAAACAAACAAACAAACATCTACACAAACTAACTGCATTGGAAGAAAAATGACTAGGCTAGAGAATGACTCCACCATGCCCTATGCAAAAAAATTCAGTAATCATGTGTGCTCTTGTAGTACTCCACACTTCATCTATTCCTGGAACTTTCTTCCCACACTCAAGACCAGGATTTATTTGTCTTCCTCACTAGACTCTTAAATTTCATGAGGCAGGGAGTGCTATTCCCTACCATATCCCTGGCACTAGCACAGTGCTTGCCTTATATTTGACACTTAATATATGTTGAATGAATGAATGAGTGAATGAGAGGCTAAGGGTTGGGGGTGGAGGTGGGGAGAGAGATTACTGTTAAATCTTGGGAAGCATAGCATGCGGAAGTGGTAACATGCTTTTTTCCATAGAGTTGCCTTCATAAAATGAGGCCCAGTGGGAAACAGAACTCTTATCCCTTCTAGTTGCCCCAAACTACGAAATGAGTAGTTTATGTACTGTAGCAATGTAACTTTATTTGGGGCAATCTGATGATTACTATAGTCAGTCTTTCCTGAAAATATTGCATATATACACATACAAGCAAAGCTTGAAGAAAATATCAAGGGGTTCAATAAACCTTTGACAGCCCATTTGTTGACCCCAGGTAAGAACCTCAATTCTGGCACTTTGCAGTTACAAAGCACTTTATCTCAGGAGTAGCAACACTCTGGAGACATCAAGGCCACACTATGGAACCCATCATTCAGGTGAAGAAAATGAAGCTGAGAGAAGTTAAGTGATTGGCCCAAGGTCACATAGCTAATAAATACTGAAGCTGGGATGTGAGTCCATTTGTGTCTGACTCCGGATTCCAGAGGCTCCACAGTGCACCGATGTGAGTTTGGTGTCCAAGGTGCTCAAACAGGCTGTGTTACCTCTTGCCAGGCATATAGAGGTGACACGAACGTTAAAAGGGTGGATGTTGGCCGGGTGCAGTGGCTCACGCTTGTAATCCTAGCACTTCGAGAGGCCGAAGTGGGTGGATCACGAGGTCAGGAGTTCGAGACCAGCCTGACCAAGATGGTGAAACCCCATCTTTACTAAAACTACAAAAATTAGCCGGGCACGGTGGTGGGCTAATCCCAGCTACTCGGGAGGCTGAGGCAGGAGAATTGCTTGAACCCAGGAGGTGGAGGTTGCAGTGAGCCGAGATCACGTCACTGCACTCTACCCTGGGCAACAGAGCTCAAAAAAAAAGGGGGGGTGGACATGAAATACTTCATAAGTGTTCATAAATGTGTAAAATGCTTCACAAATCACACAGTGTTGGATGCATGCATACTTAACCATCAGAGAAGCTGTGGGCATAGTGCGGAAGGAGACAGACTATCCATTGAATCCCTTTTTGGGCGTTTAGCAGATGTGTGACCTTGGGCACGTTATTTAACTGCTTTATGTTTCCGTTTCTTTATCTGTAAAATAGGAGTAATAATAATAATACTTATGTGTTAGTGAGAGGCTCAAATGAGATAATATGTATACAGTGCCTAGTACAGCACCTCAAAGTTGGTAAGAACTCAATAAACTGTAACTGTTCTCAATAAATGACATCTAGCATTGAAGTCATTATGATTATTATTTGAAGTAATTTTAATTTTAATAACTCATTTACTCTCTAAGGAGGGACTTCTATCCTTCATGATCAGTTCTCTGAAGAAGTTTTTCTGTACCTTTATAAATCCAAGTTGTGAGGCTATATGGAGATGCTGCTTCAATCCATGCCACAGTGTACACTGGCCTATTCAGATTTTGTTTTTCTTTCAAGAGCAAAAAAGATCAGGTTAAAAAATAGTGAAAATACTGACCATAATTTGTATCATTTTAGTGGACAAAAAAACTTAAATTTAATATTTGTAGTTTGACAGTAAAATAATACACCTGTAATTTGCCTAATTTAAAGCAGCCTCAAGAAAGGGAAAGCAGACAATTCAGCATTCCCTTTAAGAGTAGGCATTTAGCAGGCGTGGTGGCATGTGCCTGTAGTCCCAGCTACTCGGAATGCTGAGGCAGGAGAATCGCTTGAACTCGGGAGGCGGAGATTGCAGTGAGCCGAGATGGCACCACTGCACACCATCCTTGGCAACAGAATGAGACTCCATCTCAAAAAAAAAAAAAGTGGGCATTTAGGCTGGGCATGGTGGCATGTGCCTGTAATCTCAGTGCTTTGGGAGGATCCCTTGGGCCTAGGAGTTCCAAGGCTGCAGTGAGCTATGATCAGGCCACTGCACCCCAGCCTAGGTTAGCAGAGTGAGACCCTGCTTGAGGAAAAAAAAAGAAAGAAAAAATAGACTTTCCATCCAATTGACTAAATTTTAAAAGTATCTATAGAAGACATGGAGGCATTCATAGCATAAGTCAAGAATTCTCCATTTTGGAATGCTGGGCATTGGGGAGATAAGAGTGAGGTGACAGCTAGTGTGCTGGGAATTGTACAAAACCAGTACTGACAACTTCTGACACCCTACAGTAAAACAGAAGCAGTATTCAATTTTCCTATGTTGCCACTAATATCTGTGAATTAGCAGTTTTGTCAAATAGTTGTTCAATTAGGAAGACAGTTGACAAATATTTCCCTTTTAGATTTGAATGGCAGATAGCATTTACATTGAAAGTGGCATAATAACGTTTTGACAAAATGATGTCAGGAGGGTTTATCCCAGTTAAATTTTTCTAAGCTTTTTTCCTTTCCTTCGAGTGAAAGCAGCTGGAATGCAGTCTGGCTATGTGTCATATTTTTTCATTTCAGCCTACTCTATATGTTTCTGTACACTACTGAATTGCCAATTTCAGGAAATATACTGGCAAAATCCATTTGGCTTAAGTTTTAACTATCTTTGCTTTTATAGGATTTGAGAACAGTTCTTTTAGGCTTTGAATAATGTAAACTACCAACCAAGATGCCAAATTTATCATTGACGCTTTATTTTTTTCCTTCCAAAATGCAAGGTTTTTTTTAGATTTGCAAACTTTCTATGGCTCTTGCAAGGGAGATCATCAGATGCAGAAAATTAACTCATGTTTTTATAGAAGCAAAAAAAATGGGGGGAGAGACTTGGAACTTTACAAGTGCTGGCAATTAAAATGATCACATAGTTTTTATCTTTGCATTTAAAGTGGAGAGTTGAGGCAACTGTCTAAGAGGGAGGAAAGTCTTATATTTATATCAATTATTTGGTTTAAAGGCTTGAATGTCATGGACAGGGGCTTCCTTTGGTCAAGGCCAAGTTTGCATTTGCTGGGCTATAAAGGGAAGTAGGTACTCAGCTATGGTCTTTCTATTCAGTGTCCTTCCTACCTTTATTGCAATATTTCATCTGTATAATAGGAATATCAGCAAAGCTCAAAATAACTGGCTGTATTCCTTGGAAACGCACAGTTAGCAGACATATAGTATTAGAAAGAAACCTATACAAATGATGCCTTAAAATTTAGGGTGCTAGTATTTATTTCTGTTTGTTTTGATTCTATTCCCCATCACACAAAAGAGGAAAGATATTTGGCATTAAAAGTATGTGACTTTGGCCTGTGTTTGAATAATCCTTGAGGCATTATTGTAATTAAAGGGACTGCCCTTTGATTCCTCTCTATTACTACCGCTTTCCAAATGGAGTTTGTTTTGTTTGTTTGTTTTTTGCATCACAAAAGAAAGTGAAAGTGTTGGAAATTAGTAAGGATTAACATACACACTTCTTCCTGCCATTTCTTATGCCTGGTTGCCAAAACTGCACTGAGTTAAACAGAAAAATATTGTCAAAAAGATGCAAACATTGAAGTCTGTAATGCAATATAGAGTCTATATTACACATAGGCAGGCAGTAGCTTTTGGAAGAGGGTTATCAGCTCACATCGACTTCGGAGGAATTTCCTCATGTTATTTTAATATGAAATGGTGTGAGTGACTAGAATAGAGAAGGGACTACCACTGAGGAGATTCCAGTAGTACAAACAGAGACACTCTGCTATTGTTGCTTGCAATTGTTTCTTTTTACAGGGGATTGTACTTTTTCAAAATGATGATGAATGGTGTTCTAGAAATGTATTAATTGAGCGTACTAAAAATAAGATCCTCTATTTTTGCATGAAATAACAGGTGAAAAGATGAGTACTCAGTGATGAATGGTCCCCGTGCTTGTTGAGTGGAATAGTGTTTTGTTACCTGGACCTATTTAATTTTTCTGTCTCTGTTGCAGTCATTAAATAGCACAATCATCGTCTTGTTCTTTTTTCTTTCTTCCTTTTTAAAATTTGGTCTATCATGGGTTTGTTCTTTATCAAGACACCAAAACTCTCTTGAGTGATAAGGATGAGTTTTCTTGTATCACATGCCTTTAGGAGAATGTAGATAGGGACTTAAATGGTGATTGCCTTTCTTGTCTATTTGCAGGGAGAGATGTAGGACTGGTTACTTTGGTCCTGTAGCTGGGAATCTTGTGGTCTGCTATGCCATCCACTCTGGAATTCAGTTTAATTCACTTCATTTTCATATCAAGCAATTTGGGAGACTGCTGGGCTATGCCCCAAACAGCTCTGATCCCTGAGAGTTAAGGGAATCAGTCAGTCCAATAGTTACCTGCCTCCCCTCCTCACTTCCCAAAAAGAGTTTGGACAATAGTGCCTCTTCCCATCCCAGATGCAAAAACAACAACAACTACAAAACAAAACAAAAAACAAAAACAAACAAACCAAAAAAAACCCTGCTTGTCACTTGCTGAGAGAAGATGTTTGCCACTCTGCAGGGAGAGGGCTATAGTTTGTGGTGCGGGGGGTGGGGGGTGGGGGCGGGGAGAGCAGGTTGTCCTTAGGCCGAGACCACCCAAGCATCCTTAGTAGTTTTGGGACCCAGCCTAGGATGTGGATAAGAGGGGGGAAAATGTCGAAGACATGCTGTGAGGGATTTCAGAATGTCGACTTGCACTCAATTAGGCTTTCCGACGGCAGTGGATTTCAGTCTAGCTGAGCTCTCAGTTACTTGATGTTAGAAGAAAGCAGCATGAAGGAGTGGAAAGAGCCTGGAATTTGGAGTCAGTGGGCCAGTACCTGAGCCCCTGCTCTGTGACTCAAGCAAGTCATTGCACCTCTCTCTGAGCCCTACCAACTTCACAGGGTATGGTGAATGTCTAATCCAACAAGAAACTTCAAAGCACTTTCTAAAACCACAAAACACTAAATCAATGTTGCTTATTTGTGTGAGAGCTCAGGAGTAGAAATGTAGATTTGAGCCATCAATAGAAATGTGAGGATGAAAGGCTAAGAGAAGTCTTATGAGATTTTCCTGACAATTCAACTCTTTTAAATGATCCGATGCGATAAACCCAGTTTTTCTCATATCAAGTTTTGCTTTTCCTGTTGTTGACTTTCCTTAACAATCTTTCCTCTTGACAGTGAATTTCAGACCTTCCCTTACAAAGCCACAAGCCTGGCAGGTAGACTTCTCCCACAGTTTCAGTTACATGTATCTGTTCAAAAAGAGACTTCTGTTGATCAGCCTTGCCACACTGTCCATTTATTTTATGGGACATCTCTTCCTGAGCCTCCAAAGTTAAGCTGAGGGACCTCTTTGCCCCAGCACCTGAGAGGACTTCCCACCACTGTGGGGCTCCCAGCAGCTGGAGAGGAGGTAGAGGTTGGGGGTACAGCCCCTTGCTCTCTAGGTGGGGAAGAAGAATAAAGATGAAAATGGAGAATTAAAATTCATTTCCAAAGCTCTAAACTTTAGATATTGGCTCTTCCTTACTTGACAGGTAAATCCTACAAATGTTTGTGATTCAGTGGGTTTAATAAATGATTGGAGGGAGGATCACGGTAGGAGGCACTGAAAATTATGAACTGCAGCTAGATTAAATTATCTACAATACATAACTCGAAACAGTCATTTCACCTCAGGCTAAGGCTTTCGTCACAAAGCATACAATGATTTGTTTTGTTATTTTAATGACAGCTTTCAGAAAACATCATAGATCCATAATGTAAATGAAGTAAAATTGCCAAGCAGGGAGCGTCTCCTGTACAACAAACGAAACCTGGAACAAACTAGTGAATAGTAATAAAAGCTATAGCTATAAGTATAAATATATATAGAAATACATTAACAGGAATAGCCGCTTTATTCCCTGTCATTTCTGCATACTATGAAGATTCAGAGTGTTATTATTTGGTAGGCGGTATTATTTGGAGGCAGGCGTTAGACATGCAATTATAATAAAGACTCTATGCGGTGGATGACCACATCATACAAATCTATCTTTATTCTAATATAGTTTACAGAGTTTTTTCTGACAAATTACACTACATTTTATGGAAATATAACATTTCGTATGAATGGGAAGGATAAGCCTGGTTGCATGCTAATGAGGGAGACAAAGTAGCCTCACTCGTATTTGCAACTGGCCCAGACCTTTCCATTAGCAAATTAAAATCTGTTCAAATTTATTTACTGATATATTAGGAGAAGCTTCTGGCTAACCCCTTGACCTATATTATAGAGCAAACAACTGTAGCAGTGAAAATAATTAATAGCATGTAATGCACCTCCTGCTTATTTCTTCTTCATGCCCAGGGGTCAGCTGTATAGTGGGTTTGCCATCTGCATTTGGTTACAAGGGTGTATTTACTTAAAAATTATCAATTATAGTTTTAAATGGCATTCCTTAATTGTGTTCTTCTTATTCAAGTGTGATACGTATATATATGCTTTGTGTTTATTTGTATATTATATCACCTGCTCCTGACCAATTCTGGGAGGAGCCTATTCATTTGAAAATAATGTCTCCTGAAGTCTGTTACATTGTTTGTGTTTACTGCATAATCACAAGAGCCATAGCTTTGTTCATCCTCATTATACTAATACTGAAACGATTAGTGTTCCATCCCTGTATCTAGGAGAAACCTCTCAATTATCTTGCACATCCTTGTAAGGGAGGTTGGGTTGCTAATGGGCCTGAAATTTGCAATATGAAAGTCGGTCAGCCAGGCTGTGCAGGAGTAGACGAATGGACTGGGCTTTGCTGACCTCTGCTGTCTACTTTAAAAGGCAGCGATGTTTTTTTTTTTCTCAAGGCAGAGTTGTTTTGAGGTGTTTTTGAATGTCTTATTTATGGAAGAGATTATCATAATTTTGAGCAATAGAAGTGAAAAAGTTCTGTTGGGATGGCAGGTGTACGTAGATAGTACCAGAAGAATATGATCTATGCCTGTCTCATCCAAGAGCCAAGCCCATGCATCTTTCACAGATATAATTCAAAATTGGAGGCCAGGAATTTTCACATGTGCCATGATATCCCTTTGTTGCAATTTTTCAAAGTCTTTGTCAGAAAATTCTCCAATATTCCAGTGGTTCAGAATAATACCTGTCGTTGGATGGCTTTATGATAAGAAGGTCTTCCAGGTAAAAGTAAGGCTCAAAGAGAAGGGGTGGAAATTGAATTATAAATTATGGAATTGGTTTGGGGTACAGAAGTGCAGAGGAGCTGAGTGAAAGGGAGACAATTAACTTCCTCAGGAGAGGATTTTTTTTTTTTTTCCTGGCTCAAGTCTACCTGCTTGTGAACTTCAGAAGCAATCATCAATTGGGATGGTGAAAAGTCAGGACAGATTCTTGGATGAACTATCTGAGCATCCATTATGCCAGCATCCCCACATTTCTACACACCAAAAAGTAGGGCCAAGAAGGGTTCTTTTCCTTGGCTACTCCAGCACAATCCTGCAAGGATAGTTGTGGCTCTATTTCCTGTTTCTTTCTAACCAAGGCTAGGCAGATGCCTTGAATCACAGCAGTCCTTTCTATTTGTGTGGCACTCTAGGATTGTACATCTCTTAAATGTGGAAGAAGCGGTTTTTCCCTGTTTTGCAGATGAGCAAACAGGTATGGAAATTAAATGACATGATAAAAGTCACTATTGGATTGATACGATACATGAGAGCAGTTAAGTAGAACCAGACCCCTGAACTTCAGAGACTTCAAAAAGGCATTTATCTCTGGAAGGATTCTGAAGTAAGAAATTCTCGTGAAATATACATCATGCACAACACCACCTCTTTCCCTGAAATGGTCATCGCTTCCTTGCTTTCTCCCCTTTCTACCCTTCTACTCCTGTCTCTAAATTCTTGGCCAGTGCCTTTCCTCTTCTTCCCTGCTTCTCCTGCGGCCACTGCCAACTCTTCCTTTGACTCTACACAAAGCTCAAGGAGCCACATCATGCCCCTTCCAGGTTGGGACCCATACTCCTCTTCTGAAGAAAAATTAAGACTTGTTATTCTATGAGAAATGAATGTTTTGCTAATTAGAGTAAATTGCTGTGTTGATGCCATAAACGGAACTACTTTGGCCTGTAAGATTTTTCCCAAATGGTTATCAGCTTCCTTTTTATGTATAGGATTATGGTCTCTACTGAGAGGCAGCATAGCACTGTAGACTCACGCGGCTGTTCCTTGACAGGCTGCAATCGGTCTTTTGATTTTGCTGATTGTGTGCTTTCTCTGCAGTAACAAACTGAAGCATTGTCCATGGTTCAGTTATTCTTACCCTAGGGGCTATAGCAGGCATTTACTGTGGACTAAATAATAACATCTCAGGAACATAAACATACTGTAGTTTTGGGGGTTGGGAAGTACATAAATGTTATGTTTAAATAAATAGAAATTGATTTTAAAGCATTACTAAATGTATAGTAGCAATATATCAGTAAAGAGTTAACGGTCAGATGTAACTATCATGTGGAAGTCAATGAAACATTTCAGTGTTAAAATGATCTTCTAATATTTACAAAACTTGAGAATCTACGGCAAAAACAACCGAGCTGAAACAGAGGACCCAGGTTCTAACTGTGGCTCAGTTACAAATTCTGGATCCATTATATACTGAGTGATTTGGAGGAAGTGAGTTATTCTTCAGTCCTGTATTTTCCCAGTCTAATAAAAAATTATTTGTTTTACTAAATATTTGAGATTCTATTATACTGTTAAATATTGCTAACATATTTAGGGATATGCCATTCATTAGCCTTTCTAACATTGATAATGGCCCTGTGAGGAAGGTATTATTATCTCTTCTTTACAGAAAATTAATTCATGTGTTTATAAAGGAAAGGAAACTGAAGCACATATAAGGAATATTTATTCTTTCCTATTATGAAGTTTTTCTTTTTTAAAGATCTTCATGTAGAATTCACTGTAGCATGCTGTTCAGATTTTAATTAACTTAAGTTTTCCAAATAATGTTGATTCTCCAATTGCTATTTACTGAGTCCTTTCATCACTTATTTCAAATGGAAGCTTTATCACATCCTGGATTTCCATATGTAAAGGATCTGCTTCTAGACTCTATTCTGGAGCCAGGCGCAGTGGCTTTCGCCTGTAATCCCAGCACTTTGGGAGGCCAAGGCAGGTGGATCACTTGAGGCCAGGAGTTCGAGGCCAGGAGTTCAAGACCAGCCTGGCCAATATGGTGAAACCCCGTCTCTACTAAAAATACAAAAATTAGCTGGGCATGGTGGCACACGCCTATAATCCCAACTACTCAGGAGGCTGAGGCATGAGAATGGCTTGAACCTGGGAGGTGGAGGTTGCAGTGAGCCAAGATCACACCACTGCACTCCAGCCTGGGTAACAGAGTGAGACTTTGTCTCAAGAAAACAAAAAGTCTATTCTAGTTCATTGATCTAGCTACCTAGTCCTATGCCGTTTTATTGTTATAATGACTAATTTAAAATGTTTTGATATTTTTGTAGAACATGTCCATTTCTTATTTTTTGTTAATATTTTCTAGAGGCTAAAAAGTCCAGGCCATTCTTGATATTTTTTTCTGGGTGTGTGATTAGGTGGTTATTTTCAAGTTTTGTTGGAAAAAAATTCATTAGTTTAAAATTAATTTGTAGAGAACTAACTTTCCAGACCGTGGTCTATCTCTCCATTTATCATCACCATCTTTCATATCCTTCAGTAAAGTAACATAGTTGCATTCTTACATGCAATTATTATTATTGCTCTTGTGAATAGGTAGAGATAGCTTCTAAATAATGGATAAAATTTGGATTTGGGAAACAAAAAGAGTATAGACAAAGAGTAAAGAAAACAGGCATGTAGTGTCTGGGAGAAACTAAGGGTTAATCATTGTGTAGGCAAGCTATACGGGCGGCTCCTTATTATCTCCAGAATAAATTTTGCTTGCCTTACCTTTTTGATAGAGCTATTATGAGGGTACTTGAAACGTGTGAAATATATGAAAATTAGTCTTCTAGTCTGATGCAAAATAAGCTGAATTGCTGAGAACTGTTTAAGTGTTAGATGAACACATTCTGACACCTTGTGGTCATTTAAGGGTATGTGTGATATTGTAATTCCATTGGTTGACCTGAGAGCGTATTTGTTGTACACAGAATCATATTCAGAGTTAAAAGAGGATTTAGGGATGATTTAATCCAACTTTCTTGTTTTACACATGAGGAAAGTGAGGCCCCAAGAGTACGTGAACCCTGCCCAAGCTCACATAGCTGCTTACTAACAGAGGTGGAATTAATTATTCTGGCCTGTTATTTTTTGTCTCTATCATGTTCAATTTCTATAATTTTATAATTACAGAAAAAAATAATTTTAAAAGTGTTATAATTGTAGATCCCAGAGAACCATCTCTACATGGTTGTTATCTCAGAAAAATGTAAACCATTTATGTGGTGGGGGGCAGTGGTCGTGGTGTTTTCTTCAGATGGGAAGGAGTAGGGCTGGTTTCTGAGTGTCCTTAAAACTGGCAAAATAATGAACCCTGAAAGATTTGGTCATCCTGACTCAGTGCAGTAGAGCTACACAACTCTTTGGGCATCAGGAACCTAGAATGTTTTCCAAGCCATTCACAGGGTTTTAATAGCCCAAGGAGGCCTGTATCTTCCAAGAAAGGGTGTACGCGCTTCAGTATGCTTCCTGCTCTCTGTCCTTAGAAGTGTAGCCCCAGCCTTAATGTAGAATGGGGCAAGGGAATACCAGGAGGAACCCAGCTGGAGGAGGCAGCATCACACTGAGGTCTTTAGTGCATACACCGCATTTCTCAGGATGACACCCCATCCTTTCGGAGCATTGCCTCCAAACGGGTGCTTCAGCTGTGTCTCTAAAAGACTGTCTGAGTCTAGCTTCTTTTGAATGGTGTGGTGTATATGATATATCTAGTAGGTGCCATGGTCACGGTTCCACCCCCACATCCTTCTTACTGTGAATTGAGTGGTCTGGTTGCATGCTCTACTGTGTGGAATTCCATGCCTGTGCATTCTGTAAGGCCCAGAATGGTGGTGCTGGCTGAGGCTTTGCTGGGGGAAAAGAAACTCTATTGCCAGGATATGTATCTATCCCTGTCAGTATGAATCGCTGCCCTATCCCGGATAGGAGGGCCCAATTAAAGTCATTTCCAAGGAATAGTATCATAGCGGGAGCATAGAGTTGGTCTCTTTTGCTGACAGTTTGGACATTGAGAGGCAATACTAGTTTGGCCGTGGCGAGTGGGAGTTCTTGCTGCTGGGCCCATATGCAGCCTCTGTCTTTGCCAATGTGATTGTTCCATTCATGTGCCCATCTTGACAGTTCTAAACTGGCCAGTGAGAAAAGATAGCTATTACTAACTGGCCAACTTATTTTCCTCCTTGGCAACTGTGGCTTCACAGTAAATTTTTAAATTAGGAAGTATAAGTCCTCTAATTTTGTTCTTTTTCAAGATTGTTTTGCCTATTAGAGTTCTATTGCATTTTTATGTAAATTTTAGGGTCAGTGTCTCAGTTTCTGCAAAAAAAAAAAATTAAAATTAAGGCCTGCTGAGATTTTGATAGAGATTGCATTGAGTCAATTTGGGGACAATTTCCATTTAATAATATTGAGTCTTTCGATCCACAAACATAGACAATTTCTCCATTTGTTTAAATCTTCTGTAATTTCTCTCAGCATTGTTTTGTACTTTTTCAGTGCACATGGCTTGCACTTGTACAAGTGTATATATTGAGTGTTTTTTCAAAATAATGAAAGGATATTGGATATTGTCAAATGTTTTTCCTGTGTCTATTGATATGAGCATTTTTTTCTTTATTCAACTAATATGGTATATAACAATGACTGATTTTTGTATTTTTGAACCAACTTTGCATTTCTGTGATAAATTCTATTGGCTATGTCCTTTTTGTGTGCTGCTACTCACCAGAGTATTTTGTTGAGAATTTTGTGTCTATATTCATAAATTATATTGGTCTGCAGTACTATTTTCTCATAATGCTTTTGGTTTTGGTATCAGAGTAATACTAGCCTCATAGAATGTGTTAGGAAATATTCCCTCTTCCTCCATTTTTTGGAAGAGTTTGTGCATAATTAATGCTAATTCCTCTTCAGATATTTGGCACAATTCCCAAGTGGAGTCATTTGGACCTGGACTTCTCTTTGTGGGAGGCTTTAAAATTACTAATTCAATCTCATTACTGGCTATAGGTCAATTCAGATTTTCTATTTTTATTTTAGTCGATACCAGTAGTTTGAATTTTTCTAGGAATTTTTCCCTTTTTAATTTTTGAGACAGGGTCTCACTCCATCACCCAGGCCAGAGTGCAGTGGCACAATCTTGGCTCACTGCAACCTCAGCCTCCCAGGCTCGAGCAATCCTCCACCCTTAGCCTCCCAAGTAGCTGGGGCTACAGACATACACCACCATGCCTGGATAATTTTTGTATTTTTCGTAGAGACAGGTTTTTGCCATGTTGCCGAGGCTGGTGTCCTACCGCTGGGCTCAAGTGATCCTCCTGCCTCAGCCACCCAAAATGCTGGGATTACAGGCACGAGCCACTGCTCCCAGCAATTTTTCCTTTTTGTTTTCTAATTTGTTTGGACACAGTTGTTCATAGTATTCCCTCATAATCCTTTTATTTTTTCTTTTTTTTTTTTTTTTTTTTGAGATGGAGGTTTGCTCTGCTGCCCAGGCTGGAGTGCAGTGGTGTGATCTCCGCTCACTGCAATCTCCGCCTCCCGAATTCAGGTAATTATCCTGCCTCACCCTCCCGAGTAGCAGGGATTACAGGCTCCCACTACCACACCCGGCTAATTTTTGTATTTCTAGTAGAGACGAGGTTTCACTGTGTTGGCCAGGCTGGTCTCGAACTCCCAACTTCAGCTGATTCACCCGCCTTGGCCTCTCAAAGTGCTAGGATTACAGGCATGAGCCACTGTGCCCAGACAATCCTTTTAATTTTTTAAAAAATTATTTATTTCTTGAGACGGAGTCTCACTCTGTCACCCAGGCTGGAGTGCAGTGGTAAGATCTGTGCTCATTGCAACCTCTGCCTCCTTGGCTCAAGGGATCCTCCTACCTCAGCTGCCCAAGTAGCTAGGCCCACAAGCGTGTGTCATCACACCCAACTAATTTTTGTATTTTATTGCAGAGACAGGGTTTCGCCATGTTTCCCAGGCTGGTCTCAAACTCCTGGGCTCAAGTAATCCTCCGGTGTTGGCCTCCCAAAGTGCTGGGATTAGAGGTGACAGCCACTGAGCCCGACCTACCCTTTTAATTTTTGGAAGCTAAGTGATGTCTCCTCTTTCATTCCTGACTGGTAATCTGTGTGTTCTTTTTGACTAGGTTGGTTCTGCTAAAGGTTGTCATTTATTATTCGATCATTTCAAAGAACCAATTTTGATTTCATTCATTGTATTTATTTTTCTCTTTCTAGTTCACTGATCTCCACTTTTATTTTATTATTTTCTTCGTACTGCATTCTTTGTGTTTAGTTTGCTCTTTTTCTAGTTTCTTAAGATGAAGTTAGGTTGATAGCTTGAGATATATTTCCTTTTCTAATACAGACTACATCCCATACATTTGCTATGTTGTGTTTTTGTTCTTGTCCAATTCAAAATATACCCAATGTTCCCTTGTGATTTGTTACTTGACATTTGACCCATGAGTTATTTGTAAGTGCATTATTCATTTTCCACATATTTGGCAATTTCCCAAATTTCCTTCTGTTGTTGATTTCTTATTTAATTCCATTTTGATTCGAGAACATACTTTGTATAATTTCAGTCCTTTTAAATTTATTGAGATTTCCTGCATGACCTGTCCTGGAGGATGTACCATGTGCACTTGAAATGTGTATTCTGCTGTTGGTGCCTAGGGGGTTCTATAGATGCCAGGTTTAGCTTGTCGGTAGTTTTGTTCTAGTCTTCTATATCCTGGCTGATTTTCTGTGCAGCAATTATTGAGAAGAGGATATTAAAGTCTGTGACTATTACTGTTGAATTGTCTGTTTTTCCCTTCAATTCTATCAGCTTTTTTTTCATGTATTTTGGAATTGTGTTATTAGGTGTGTATTTTTCATTGTTACAGCCTCCCGATGAATTGACATTTTATTATCATAAAACATTCCTTTGTCTCTAGTAATTTTTGTATGAAATTTACTACAATCAAAAGTGTGTTTCTCCAACAGGTGCTGGAGAGGATGTGGAGAAATAGGAACACTTTTACACTGTTGGTGGGACTGTAAACTAGTTCAACCATTGTGGAAGTCAGTGTGGCGATTCCTCAGGGATCTCGAACTAGAAATACCATTTGACCCAGCCATCCCATTACTGGGTATATACCCAAAGGACTATAAATCATGCTGCTATAAAGACACATGCACACGTATGTTTATTGCGGCACTATTCACAATAGCAAAGAGTTGGAACCAACCCAAATGTCCAACAACGATAGACTGGATTAAGAAAATGTGGCACATATACACCATGGAATACTATGCAGCCAT
>NW_026652282.1:120812786-120833949 GCF_009828535.3 Hylobates moloch
CTTTAAAAAAAAAAAAAAAAAAAAAAAAATTGTTTCTTATGAACAGCCCAGAGTTGGATTGTGTTTTTTTAAATTCAATCTGAGAGTTTGCCTTTTGATTTATGTTTAGTCCTTTAACATTTAATGTAATTATTTATATGATTGAACTTGCGTCTGCCATTTTGTTACTTGTTTTCTATGTCAAATGTTTGTCTTCTTTCTCTGTTCCTCCTTTACTACTTTGTTTTGTGATAGATATTTTCTAGTATAACATTTCAATTCATTTGTTGATTAAAAAAATATATATGTATAATTATTTTCTTAATCGTTTCTCTGGGCATTAGAGTATGCATCTTAACTTATCACAACCTAATTCAATTAATACTAACTTAGTTCCAGTAAAATATAGAAATTTTCTTTAATATTGTTCTACTCCCTCACTACACATTTTTGGTATTATCTTCACATATCTTACATCTTTATATGTTATAAGCCCAGACATATAACTTGATGATTATTATTGTATGCAATTGTATCACAAATAAGGTAAGAGAAAGAAAGTGAAAAGTGTATTTATACAGTCTTTATAATTACCTACATCATTACCTTTACTGAAAAATTGTTTTTTCATGTGAATTCGACTCACCATCTGGCATTACTTCCTTTCAGCTTGAGAAACTTACTTAGTGTTTCTCATTGGTCAGATGTGCTAGTGACGAATTCTCTCAGTCTTTGTGCTTTTAGGAATATCTTTATTTCTCCATATTTGAAAGATAGTTTTGCTGGATATACGCTTATTGTTTGGCAGAGATTTTTTTTCTTTCTTTCTTTCTGGTATTTGAGTATATCTCCTATTGCCTTCTGTCTGCCATCGCTCTTGATGCAAATTCAACTGGTAATCAGATTGCAGTTCTCTTCCATGATTAGGTTTTTTTAAAAAATGCTTTTAACATTTTCGTTATGAAGTATCTAGGTGTGGATCTCTGTGTTTATCCCATTTAGAGATCGTTCAGATTTTTGCATATACAGATTAATGTTTTTCAGCAAATATGGGATTTTCAGCCATTATTTCTTTATATATTTTTCCTCTAATTTCTCTTCTCCTGAGACTCACTTTCTACCTACTTTGGTGGCTTGATAATGACTCTTAGGTCTCTAAGGCTGTGTTCTTTTTTCTTCATTCTTATTTCTGTTCTTCAGACTAGATAATCTCTACTGATCTACTTTTAGATTTGCAGATTCTTTCTTCTGCCATCTCAAATCTGCCATTGAACACGTCTAGTGTTCTAGTAAATTATTTACTTCAGTTATTGTACTTTGCAACTTGATTCTTTTGAAAATTTATATCTCTCTATTGAGATTTTTAATTGGATGAGTTATTATAATCATATTTTCATTAATTTTTAAGAAGTGTTTCCTTTAATTTTTTATAAAAATATTTATAACCATGGCTTTGAAGTTTTGTTCAACTTCCTGGCCCATTTGACACATTTTCTATAGACTGCTTTTCTTCCTGTTTATGGGGGCACTCTTCTCTGTTTCCTTTCTATGTTCTGCAAGATTTTGATGAAAACTAGACAATTTAGATATAATATTGTGGGAAATACAGATTCTCATCCTACGCTCCTTGGAGTATGTTGTTGTTGCTTTTTCTTATCTTTTCAGTTTGTTTAGTAACTTGCCTGAACTAATTTTTAAAGAGATTATCTTCTCTGTAGTGTCTTTATTGATTGTTTAAATTCTTGTTTTACAGTATTTTTAAGTTTGGCTCCCTAGGAACTGTGACTGGATCAATAAGCATAGTGGACAGCCAGTTATTATTCAGAGGTTTGCTTAAACAACTTGAGCCAGTAAGGCTTCCACCCTTGCAAATTGATACATGGGGATTGCTTTCAAAATTCAGACAGTTTATAAGTCGGCCCCAAGTTTTACTTTCTGCTGGGTCTTCTCCTGTCTTCTCTGCATATGTGCAAGATCTTAGATTCAATCAGGCCTACTAGTAGATCTCTGAGATCTTCTCCTGTCTCTTCTAAGTAGGAGCAGCCTTACACATTTGCAGAGCCTTCCAAATCACCAGAGATATCTGGTAGCTTGTCAAGGCCCACTGTGGCTCTTATTTTCCTGTTAAATTTCGGGCTGTTTTGTTGATGACCTCAAGCAGTATTGCAGCCTCAAGCAGCTGCGACATTGGCCTTCTCAGACACTGAACGCCATTATTTTTGACAATGCCCTTGGGTTTGGAGCTTTTGCTCTACTCCAAATCAAGTCAGTACCCTCTGGCAGTAGAGCTCCTGGTTTCACAGCTTGCCTTGCTCTGGTAGAATTACTGTGATGGGAGCTGGGTGGTTGAGAGGTCAACACCAGAGACCCCCACTGTTCTTACCAAAGTTCAGTACTTTTTCTTATGTAAATGCTTTTCAATCTGTGGGATGCCTCTGGTCAACAGACAGAGTCCTGAAATAGCTGTTTTTGAAAACTTTTTGAGTGTCATCATTGCCTTTGAGGAAGGGATTTGCTGAGCTCCTCACTCTGTCATTCTCACATTCCTGCTCCCTCCCACTGTTGCTTTATTTCTACCTCTTCCATCTGCTAGGACAACTCAAGTATTTCCTCATTGGCGAGTATTGGCCATGGCTTTTTCCAGGCTTCTAAGATACTCCCAGTAACATATATGTCTGCATTCATGAGGTGCTTGTTGGTGTTAAATGTCATGGTAAGAAAGTGCTCCCTGGTCAATGAACTCTTGATTATATAATTTTACACTCTAGCTCCCCAGAACAGTCTCAATATCCAATCCCAGGCATACTCATATAGATCCCCTGGATCCTGAAGATACACACAGGCTAATCTTTGCAATTTAGTGTCTAGCCAGGTTGTTTGCTTATCAGGTCCAGCACATCCTCATCTGGGTGATACTTGGATTTAACCTTTGTTATTGGTCTGGCAGTTAGGAGAGAAGGTGAAGGCAGTTCTTTTTTTTTTTTGAGACGGAGTCTTGCTCTGTCGCCCAGGCTGGAGTGCAGTGGCGCAATCTCGGCTCACTGTGAGCTCCGCCTCCCAGGTTCATGCCATTCTCCTGCCTCAGCCTCTCCGAGTAGCTGAGACTACAGGCGCCCGCCACCACGCCCGGCTAAGTTTTTTGTATTTTTAGTAGAGACGGGGTTCCACCGTGGTCTCGATCTCCTGACCTCGTGATCCTCCCGCCTCAGCCTCCCAAAGTGCTGGGATTACAAGCGTGAGCCACCGCGCCCGGCCGAAGGCAGTTCTTTAGTGGGACGTCTGTTTTCTTGCAAGGGAGAGCGTCTGTAGCACCTTCTAAGCACAACCAAAGCACTGGCACTTATTAAGGAAGGCGGGGCTAGCTCTGCAATCCCAGAGTGTTCAAGGTGCGTGTGTAGTTGGGGGTGGTGGTGGTGATGGAGAGGACTGCAGAGTCAACATCTTCTGGGATTTTATTTAGATCTTCTCATTGCATAGTTCAGTGGACCAGGCTTCCTTTCCCAGGGTACTAGCATTCACATAGCTGATTTTGCCTTGGCTGATCACTCAAATATCTCTGACTCAGCAATTCAAACAATTGGGCCTTTAGTTTTGTTTGCTCTTCACTGCAAGAGATAAGAGCCTCTTTGTAAGCTACCACCAAGGCCTTGTTGTTATCACACTTAGCCATTAACTGCTTGTTAGAGGCCCACAATCTCCCATTATCTCTCTTTAGAGCATATGTATAGCTTATCAGTAACCAGCCAACTCTTCTGTTTTTTTAGGCATTATTATACCCATATCTTGCAAATGCCTAAATCATCACACCTGCAACAGCATTTCCCTCCACTAGGACATTTTCCAGGTCAGCACTGGGGAAACCTGTAGCAATTGAGCCACCACCTTGTGCCCGTGTTCCATCTACTATGCAGGATGGTGTCCTCTTCCCTCATGGGCAGTGAGCGAGCCAGTCTAACATCCCCATTTTACTGCCTTTTTTCCACTCTCGTGCCACTCTTGGTACCGTTTGTGCTATTTCAGGTACCCAAGAAGCAGATGCCAAAATGCGATTAGACATGCAAGAGGGTTATTAGGGAAAATACCTATAAAGGAAAATGTGAAGGTTGCCAGATAAGTGGGCAGAGCTGAAAGATCATGATGCAGGTTGACCCTTGTGAAGGAGCAAGAGAAGAAGGTTGAGTGGAAGAATCTGAGACCCAGTGCAAAGGATCCTTGAACAAAAGCCAGGTGTCAGAGGAGTCCTGCCTCTCCCAGGAATGACTTGCATTAGTACCCCTGTCACAGTAGGTAGCTAGTCAGACACGAGCAGGGCAGGAGTGGGCTCCCCTATACCAGGAATGTCAGGTGAACATCAGGTGATGGTCAGGCAGTTGTTAAGCTGACTCGCTGAAGTAATTATTGGTTGCAGCTGGCACCAGGGAAAGGCGGTCACCCAATAGATAGAAAACGCCTGAAGCTGGTGATCAGCAGCTTCCCAGTGAGATCTCAGGAGTTGGGCAGTTGGGCTCAAGCATGTGCACTAAGAGGCAAAATGGCAAAGTTTATCTGGCATAAGACGTTCTTCTAAGAACATTCAACTGGTAAGGGAAGAATGCCTCAAGTGGGCATGGGTCCACCTCCAGTAAACACACTGCTCATGCAGCCCCTCCCAAGTGCTGGCAGGCCACTGTGCATGCGGACAGCCCATTCCAAGGGAAGAATCAGGGGAGAAGATATGCAGACCCTGGAAGAATCCCAATGAATAAAACCCCAAGTCAAAGGTCAAGCCGTGCACTTGATCTCTCAAGTCACCTGCTTGGCCCTCTTTCAAGTGTACTTCCTTTCATTGCTACTCCAAAGCTTTTTATTAAACTTTCACTTCTGCTCTAAAACTTGCCTCTGCCTTATGCCCCTTGGTCGAATTATTTCTTCTGAGGAGGCAAGAATTGAGGTTGCTGCAGATCCATATGGATTCACTGCTGGTAACATCCCTGCCTCATTCAGTTACTGTCTAGGAGCAGCTAATGAAAAGTGTGGCTTCAGTGCAAATACAGTGATAGATTTCAGAGCCCAGCAGCTGTGTGAGTGAAATACATTCCCCGCAGTTTGAATTCTGAGAGGCACAGAAAAAAAAGAGGAGATTTCAAGGCTACCACAAGTATTCTTTATTTGCTTTTCTTTAATAGCTTTTCCAACTTCTCATTTTCACTTGATCTCTTCTTTTCCATACTGATCTTCCTTTTTTATTTTGTTACCAGCATTTTTTTTTTTTTTTTTTTTTTTTTTTTGAGACGGAGTCTGGCTCTGTCGCCCAGGCTGGAGTGCAGTGGCACGATCTTGGCTCACTGCAAGCTCCACCTCCCGGGTTCACGCCATTCTCCTGCCTCAGCCTCTCCAAGTAGCTGGGACTACAGGCGCCCGCCACCACACCTGGCTAATTTTTTGTATTTTTAGTAGAGACGGGGTTCCACCGTGGTCTCGATCTCCTGACCTCGTGATCCGCCCGCCTCGGCCTCCCAAAGTGCTGGGATTACAAGCGTGAGCCACCGCGCCCAGCCTTACCAGCATTTGTACAAAATACGATTGAGCTAATAATTGTTGAGGAGTCAAAACAAGTACAAAAAGGGCGAGATAAAAGTAGGGAAATATAAATATATTAACAGTGGGATTTTGAGGGAATAATATGTGCCAATTGTCTAAAAAGGATGTTGAAAATAGAATTTTACACTCAACATCCCTAGTCACTAGAGAAATGTGAAACAAAATGAGAATGAGATACCATCTCACACCAGTCAGAGTGGCTATGACTGAAAAGTCAAAAACTAACAGATGCTGGTGAGGGTGTGGAAAAAGGGAGCTTATACATTGCTGATGGGAATGTAAATTAATTCAGCCATTGTGGAAAGCAGTTTGGCGATTTCTCAAGGAACGTAAAGCACAACTACCATTCGACCCAGCAATCCTATATAACCAAAGAAATATAAAATCCTATATACCCAAAGGAATACAAATTGTTCTACCCTAAGGACACATGCATGTGTATGTTCATTGCAGCAATATTCACCATAGCAAAGACATGGAATCAACCCAAATGCACATCAACAGTAGACTGGATAAAGAAAATGTGGTGCATATACACCATGGAATACTATGCAGTCATAAAAGAGAACAAAATCATGTTCTTTTCAGCAACATGGATGAAGCTGGAGGCCATTATCCTAAGCAAACTAATGCAAGAACAGAAAATCAAATACCGCATATTGTCACTTATAAGTGGGAGCTAAAAGTTGAGTGCACATGGACACGAAGAAGGGAACAGTAGGCACCTACCAGGGCCTACTTGAGGGTGGAGGGTGAGAAGAGGGTGAAGCTCTAAGTATAATAAGTATAATAAGTATAGTACCTATCAGGTATTATACATATTACCTGGGTGATGAATCTGTAGACCAAACCCCTGTGACATGCAATTTACCTTTATAACAATTCTGTACGTGTACCTCTGAAACGCAAATGAAAGTTAGAAAAATAAAAATTGAATTTTAAAGTTGGGGCTGAGCATGGTGGCTCATGCCTATAATCCCTGCATTTTGGGAGGCTGAGGCAAGAGAATTGCTTGAGGCCAAGAGTTTGAGACAAGCCTGGGCAACAATACCTCATCTGTACAAAAAATAAAAATTAAAAATAAATAAATTCGGTTTTCCACTTTCCTAAAAATTTATTAAGTGTATAAATAAGTTCTTAACTTATGCTAGAAACAATATTAAATTTTTTATTTCCTATGGAGTATGACAAGGGCCATCTACTTCAGTAAATGTCTATTATCTCTTTGTCTCTTGGGCCTTTTATCCATGCCTTTGAATGATTTTCTGTGTATGTATTCGATTGTCAAAGATATAACCTATGCATGCCTTAATGAATGTGTCTTAAAAGTGCACTTTGCTATTGAAATGTTTTTGCTTTAGATTTTCTGAAACAAGTATCCTGAAATTTTAGAACTTTCAAAAGCAGGTTTATATAATCGTACATGTTGTACTCTTCTTACTATTACATGCAGAATATTTTTTAATCACAGTCATGTCTCCAATATAGGGATATTTCACTGGGGATGAATGTTTTCTCGAATATTCTCTAATGTTTGTTCAAGGATACACTTAAGTGGGCTTGGATCATGTTTTTTATATCAGATTGAGGCAGTTGGCATGGGTGGAAGAGGTACCATCTGTGTTCTAACAGCAGGAAGAGCACCACATCAATGTGTATGTCTGTCGGAAATGCTTTGCCTAAGAAAACAGTTTGTTCAGTGAACTCTGCTTTAGATGCTTGGAATTTCCCTGCAAAATGAAGCAAGCAACCAAATAAGCTGTCTCTGAGCATAACTTGATGAAAACTGCTTCATTTCTGTAGCTGTGGCCTTGACGTTAATCTTTATTACCTCTGCCTCTAACTGCATGAAGTCCCATTTAGCTTTCATGTAACCAGGGATCTGACAAATTGAACTGGTAGATTTCCTACCTGAGAAAAAGAACATTTCTAGTAGCTTTTTAATTTCTGTGGACACAATTTTGTCCTCCTAGCTAACTTCTCCCACTACTAATAATAGTATTTTAACATTTCAATACAGCTGATTGAAATCTTTTCTCAAACTGTTCCGGACAACTAGACATATTAACATATATGAATATAGGAATAAACTGTAACCAAGAACTGTCATGTCTTAATCGTGTGACTATTTTATTGGAAAGCTATAAAACCATTTGTATGAGTCTCTTATGAGTTGGGGTTAGAGGGAGAGAAAGGCAGAAATGGGCCTTTAAACCATTATAGTCAGGTCTCAGATTTCTTTTTTCTGTTCTTTTTTTTTTTTTTTTTTTTTTTTGAGACAAAGTTGCAGTCTGTCACCCAGGCTGGAGTGCAGTGGCCCAATCTCAGCTCACCATAACCTCTGCCTCCTTGCTTCAAGCGATTCTCCTGCCTCAGCCTCCCAAGTAGCTGGGATTACAGGTGCCTGCTGCCACACCCGGCAAATTTTTGTATTTTTAGTAGAGATGGGGTTTCACCATGTTTGTCCAGGCTGGTCTCAAACTCCCAACCTCAGGTGATCTGCCATCAAATTTCTGTGTTGATAAGTAAGCAAGGCATGTCTCTGATAATACCAAAGAGTGGATCATCCAACAGCTGTTTCTCTTTGATGTGAAAATGTATAATAGAAAATTTTCCTTTTTCCTAACCTACTGACTTTCTTAATTCTCTTTGGCTTATGTAATGAAAAGTAATTTTTTGACTTAGCTTATTTGTGTTCAAAGAGCCAGAGATGAGAAGAGAGAGGGCACTTCAGAAGCATATTGGTTGCTTGGGAAGAATTTGGCCTGTACTAAACATTATTAAAGATGCTCAAGAAATTGGGTAAGCCAAATATGAAAACTATGAGAGATTACCTTAACTCAACTCTTTAATTGCGCAGTGAATCTTCAAGGGGATATTCTATTTAATTTTTAGATAATTACTTTGGAAACTTTATGCTTGTGTTGATATTTATATGTACTAATGAGATACACAAATAATTGAAGCTTTGACTAAATTGGATCAACGTAGATTTAGTTAACCCAGATATCTAAATAACCAAACTAGGTAATCCAGAGACAAACATTCTAGTTATCTTTTCTCAGCAGCAAGATTCCTTAATCTTTTCCATCTTTTTTTGCCTACATTTGCGTATGACAAAGTGATCCTAAAATGGCTACCTGAAAATATGCTTACATGGCAATATACTCTCGCTCTCTTTTCTTTTTTTTTTTTTCCTTTTTGAGACGGAGTCTCTGTCACCCAAGCTGGAATGCAATGGCGCGATCTCAGCTCACTGCAACCTCCACCTCCCGGGTTCCAGTGATTCTCCTGCCTCAGCTTCCCAAGTAGCTGGGATTACAGACATGCACCACCACACCTGTCTACTTTTTTTGTACTTTTAGTAGAGACAGGGTTTCACCATGTTGGCCAGGCTGGTCTCAAACTCCTGACCTCAGGTAATCTGTCCACCTTGGCCACCCAAAATGCTGGAATTACAGGTGTGAGCCACCACGCCCAGCCTATACTCCTTTTTTTAACTTAATTTTAGTAGAACAGATAAGTTCGTACTTCTTCAGACATTTATGCAGCCAACAGACACATGAAAAAATGCTCATCATCACTGGCCATCAGAGAAATGCAAATCAAAACCACAGTGAGATACCACCTCACACCAGTTAGAATGGCCATCATTAAAAAGTCAGGAAACAACAGGTGCTGGAGAGGATATGGAGAAATAGGAACACTTTTACATTGTTGGTGGGACTGTAAACTACTTCAACCATTGTGGAAGACAGTGTGGCGATTCCTCAAGGATCTAGAACGAGAAATACCATTTGACCCAGCCATCCCATTACTGGGTATATACCCAAAGGATTATAAATCATGCTGCTATAAAGACACATGCACACATATATTTATTGCGGCACTATTCACAATAGCAAAGACTTGGAACCAACCCAAATGTCCATCAGTGATATACTGCATTAAGAAAATGTGGCACATATACACCATGGAATACTATGCAGCCATAAAAAAGGATGAGTTCATGTTCTTTGTAGGGACATGGATAAAGCTGGAAACCGTCATTCTGAGCTAACTACCACAAGGACAGAAAACCAAACACTGCATGTTCTCATTCATAGGTGGGAATTGAACAGTGAGAACACTTGGACACAGGGTGGGGAACATCACACACCAGGGCCTGTCGGGGGTGGGGGGAGGAGGGAGGGATAGCATTATGAGAAATACCTAATGTAAATGATGAGTTAATGGGTGCAGCACACCAGCATGGAACATGTATACATATGTAACAAACCTGCACGTTGTGCACATGTACCTTAGAACTTAAAGTATAATAATAAAAAAATAAGTTTGTACTTCTTCAAACTCATCATGATGTTATGTACATGAATAAGGAGTATAAGAAACTTATGTGGGTCTTGTTCACAGTCTACCTTTTCTGCTAATAATATGATGATACTTTGTGGCTTACTTTGTCTAATATAATTTCAAGGTGATAATACCCTTTGAAAGAAATTGAGCTTCACCACCAGCTTGATATGTGCAAACAGCGTGATCTATATGCAACAACAACAACAACAAAAACCTGATATCATCACAGGCTGAGCTGATAAGGATAGGAGTCCAGGGCAAAAAAGAGGTAGTTGTCCTTCTCTGCTCTGTACTGCTAAGACTTCAACTGAAGTATGTTTCTTTTATAGCACTGTATTTCAGGTGGGATGTTGGGGTGATGGCCAGCAACTTAAACAGTGGCTTTCAAAACTTTTGACCAAACACATTTGGCATCACAACCAATTATTTGTATTGGTGTGTGTGTGTGTAATTGAAAAGTTTTACAAAGCATATATTACATGTGATACACCAAAATATTTTCTATTCTCAGTTATATTAAGTTCTGATTTATTTTTGAAAAATTGATATCATGGTGTAACTTAGGAGTAAATCCCCACATTTTGGGAAACACTGATCTGAAACACTTATTTTACTATAATAATTTAGTGGTTGTTATCATCATTATCAGCGTTATTTGACAATAAATAAGACCTTAGTTGAGGTGTAGTTGCTTACTTAATGGATAATGTATGCTGTTTAGTATATACAGTCATTCAATGGGGATACGCTTGTGAGAAATGCATTAAGTGATTTCGTTGTTATGTTAACATCATAATGTACTTATACAAACTTAGGTGGTATAGCCTACTACACACCTAGGCTATATGGTGTAGCCTATTGTTCCTAGGCTACACACCTGTATACTGTGTGACTGTACTGAATACTGGAGGCAGTTGTAACATGATGATACATATTTGTGTATCTAAACATAAAAAAGGTACTGTAGGCTGGGTGCTGTGGCTCATGCCTGTAATCCCAGTACTTTGGGAGGCCGAGGTGGGCGGATCACTTGAGGCCAGGAGTTGGAGACCAGACTGGCCAACCTAGTCAAACCCCATCTCTACTAAAAATACAAAAATTAGCCAGGCGTGGTGGCAGGTGCCTGTAATCCCAGCTACTCGGGAGGCTGAGGCAGGAGAATCACTTGAATCCAGGAGGCAGAGTTTGCAGTGAACTGTGATGGTGCCACTGCACTCCAGCCTGGACAACAAAGTGAGACTCTGTCTCAAAAAAAAAGAAAGAAAGAAAAAGAAAAAGGTACTGTAAAAATATGTTATTGTAATCTTATGGAACCGCTGTTCTATAGGTAGTCTGCCATTGACTGAAATGTCATTATATGATACATGACTGTACTTACATGTTGTCAAAAAATAATCATTCCATGTTTCAGGGAAATGCGGTGGCTGGCTATATATACAATTAAAATTACTTAAGGAAGGGGTTGTCTATGCGCAATCACTGCTAAAAATGAAGTCTCCATGATGATTTTATTTTGACTTTGTCTATCAGTAACATATTTGTTAGTCCTACTGTTATTAGAAAATCAGATATACTGAAAGAAGATATATCACTTTAAATAAATATAGAACTGAAGCTAGATTGTACAGCCTTGTCTAAGCCAATACAAATTAAATTCCTACTGAATGCCTGACTCTCTTATTCCATCTGCCCTTGTCTCTAGTCAAAACACTTCTTTCCTGCCTCATAGAATCTGAATTCTAATGACATTTGCAATCTATTTGGTTAAAAGACGAGTGGCCATACTTGATCAAATATGCATTTATTGCCTCAATTTGTGTGGTACTGTAATGAAAAGGCATTATAGGACAATCATAAATTAAATTTCATCAATCCATATTCCCAATATCCCATTTGATGTATCTTTTAGGTATAGCATATGCTATATCTTCATCCCTCTCAGTTGTAATTTCTGAGATAATATTTCCATTTTTCATTGTACCTGGAATAAAACAATAAAAAGTTATAGTTGGCATAAATTAAATAAAAGTGCAAGAGGTGACATAAATATATTATTCATTCCTTAAATCTGTTAATTTGGGTTGACTGTCATTAGCCCCACCCTTCACCTTCCCTCTCGTTCTGTCTCTTCATTGGTAAAGGATGAGCTAGCTTAGCCTACTAGAGGTGAAAAAAACCCTGAGGTGCATGATATCAAACAGAAAGAGAGAATGGCATGATAAAAATAACATGGGCTATACAAAGCAAATATACTAAAATGTTTAATTTCAGGATCTAGGTGATGGGTGTGTTCAGGGTACAATTATTTTAATTTTTCTGTATATTTAAAAATTATCATTAAAAATGTTAGAAAAGGCTGGGTCTGATGGCTCACACCTGTAATCCTAGCACTTTGGGAGGCTGAGGCAGTCGGATCACTTGAGGTCAGGAGTTCGAAACCAACCTGGCTAACATAGTGAAACCTCGTCTCTATTAAAAATACAAAAAATTAGCTGGGTGTGGTGGCAAGCACCTATAATCCCAGCTACTCAGGAGTCTGAGGCAGGAGAATCGCTTGAACCTGGAAGGCAGAGGTTGCAGTGAGCCAAGATTGTGCCACTGCACTCCAGCCTGGGCAACAGAGCGAGACTCCATCTCAAAAAAAAATGTTAGAAAAAATGTGGTTCAGGTAAGATTAGGACTGAGAATTAACTATGAAATGGCAATGTGGAGGTAATTGGAAATATTGGTAAGGAAAGTTTTGGTGAAGTTGTGAGAATACAAGCCTGGTTGGAATGTATTCAAGAGAAGAGGAAAGGAACTGGAAACCATGAGTTTTAGCAGCTGTTTTGAGGAGCTTTACTGTAAAGGGACAAGAAATTTACTGGGAATGGAGCAATAGCTGGAGAGGGCTGAGGGAGGAAGATGGGAGAAATGACAGCATGCTTTTATGCTAAAGCAATGAACTAGTAGAGAGGTAAAAACATAATGATTCATGAAAGGAAAAGAATAATAGGAGGGATATCCTTGAGACGGTGTTGGTGGACAAAATGTTGTGCATAGGTGGAGGGGTTGGCCTAAACATGTACAGTTCATCTATAACAATAGGAGGGAAGGCAGAGAATATGTACAGATGCAAGTCAAATGGAGTGATGGGAGTTTATGGAAGTTCCCTTTTGATTACTGTTGCGGGAAGTCAGGGACCCTGAATGGAGGGACCAGCTGGAGCCGCAGTGGAGGAACATAAATTGTGAAGATTTCATGGACATTTATCCGTTCCCAAATAATACTTTTATAATTTCTTATGCCTGTCGTTACTTTAATCTCTTAATCCTGTTATCTTCGTAAGCTGAGGATATACGTCACCTCAGGACCACTGTGATAATTGTGTTAACTGTACAAATTGATTGTACAACATATGTGTTTGAACAATATGAAATCAGTGCACCTTGAAAAAGAACAGAATAATAGTGATTTTTAGGGAACAAGGGAAGACAAACATAAGGTCTGACTGCCTGCGGGGTCGGGCAAAAAGAGCCATATTTTTCTTCTTGCAGCGAAACTATAAATGGGTGTGCAAGTAGGGAAGATATCGCTAAATTCCTTTGTAGCAAGGAATATTACTATTAATACCCTGGGAAAGGAATGCATTCCTGGGGGGAGGTCTATAAACAGCCGCTCTGGGAATGTCTGTCTTGTGCAGTTGAGATAAGAACTGAGATACGCGCTGGTTTCCTGCAGTATCCTCAGGCTTACTAGGGTGGAGAAAAACGTTGCCCTGGTAAATCTGTGGTCAGACCAGTTCTCTGCTCTCGAACTCTGTTTTCTTTTGTTTAAGATGTTTATCAAGACAATACGTGCACCGCTGAACATAGACCCTCATCAGTGGTTCTGCTTTTGCTCTTTGCCCTGTGATCTTTGTTAGACCCTTATTAGTAGTTCTGCTTTTTGCCCTTTGAAGCATGTGATCCTTGTACCTACTTCCTGTTCTTACACCCCCTCCCCTTTTGAAACCCTTAATAAAAACTTGCTGGTCTGAGACTCAGGTGGGCATCACGGTCCTACTGATATGTGATGTCACCCCCGGCGGCCCAGCTGTAAAATTCCTCTCCTTATACTATCTCTCTTTCTTTCTCAGCTGGCCAACACTTACGGAAAATAGAAAGAACCTATGTTGAAATATTGGGGGTGGGTTCCCCCAATAGATTACTTGCATTTTCTCAGTGAAAGAAGAAACAAGATCATCATCTGAGACTGAGGCTGTGGGAAACTATGTTAAGGATTTGAGAAGAGAGGAAAATATATGAGATATTCTTCTAGGAAAATGGGAGTGTACGTGGACTCAGGAAATTAAATAGTATATATATATATATATATATATATATATATTTTTTTTTTTTAAGGAAAAACATCCTAAGAGTTGAATTGCTGGGTAAAAAACTGTATACAGATTCCCTTCTTTTGATAGCTATTGACAAGTTACTGCTACAAAGATTGTTTCTTTCTATTGATAGATGTTGACAAATTACCTCTATAAAAATTATGCTTATGGCCAGGCATGGTGGCTCACTCCTGTAAACCCAGCACTTTGGGAGGCCAAGGCAGGTGGATCACTTGAGGTCAGGAGCTCAAGACCAGCCTGGCAAACAATATGAAACCCTGTCTCTACTAAAAATACAAAAACTAGCCAGACATGGTGACAGGTTCTTATAATTCCAGCTACTTGGGAGTCTGAGGCAGGAGAGTCACTTGAACCCGGAAAGCAGAGGTTGCAGTGAGCCAAGATTGCACCACTGCACTCCAGCCTAGGTGACAGAGTGAGACTTTGTCTCAAAAAATATATAAAAAAATAAAAATTATACTTAAACTCCTACAAATAATATACAAACTTACATTTCCCCATTACTGTTACAGCACAATATGTTATCAAACATACTGACCTTTTTCAATATGATAGCTGAGAATCAGTGCTTCAGTGTACCTTTAGTTTGTATATCTCTTATTATGTCTGAGATAAGCATCTTTTCATATGATTAAGAGTCAGAGGTTATAGATGAAAATTGGATTTTCTGGGGAACGACTTCTCAGTCTGATGAGGTAAAGTATTCTATTTTCTGTCTCCATGACTAGACCTACACTGGTACCCAGAGCCCAGGATCACAGAAACTTCGGAGTCAAAAGTTCTTAGAAGAGGATTAAGAAGAGTTTTTAGATTTTGTCTAGGATCTCAAGAAACAAGTTAGTGTTAAAATAAGGACCACAATCCACAACTTCTGACATGTGGCCAGGATTCAAGCTCTGTGCTCGATGCTTGGGGAGGACAAAGATTTTGAAGCAGGCAAGTGATGAAACATTCATACCTGAACTTTAGAAAGATGAATAAACCCGCGTGTTTTACAGTGAGTGAGAATGGGTTAGGAGCAGTGGCTTGCTCATAGCGGGCATTTAGTAAACATATAAAAGAAAAAGAAAAAGGGTCCAATCTAGGAAGAGAGAAACCTTGCAAGACACAATTGTGTCCCACTGGCCCAAAGAACTCTGAATCAAGTAGCCTTATAAGGTTCCAGGAGAGAAAGCCAAGACAGAAGAAAAAAATGCCAGAAGTGCTGCTCACAGTACTGCTGTGTATGATTGCACAATTTGCATTGCACAAAGGTACCTGGTGGGTAAGAGTAGGCAGTAAGGCCTGGAATTAAGTCTGTATTGTGTTTGCTATGCCATGAGCCCACAGAGCTATGTAAGCTCACAGAGGGTTCTCATTCCTAATATGTCCCATAAGAAAGAATGCTTTACTGATCTGTTAATCCAGAGAGGTGTCTTTTCCAATCTGTCCAGAGGGAGCACCTCTCTCTAATTTGCATAAATGTGCTCTATGTACGCTAGTGGTGGCCACACTGGTCCCTCTTGGAGTCATGTAGCACAATGCCCGTGGCAATGGCTGTGGTTCCTCACCCATCCTCCAGGTCTTCCACCTTCTGTACTGCTCCAGGAATTGTATAAAATGGCTGGATGCAGAGATCCCAGTTAGAAGGCTGTTGAGGGAAATCAGAGAGTGGACAAAGGACAGAGATAGACTTAGGAAGATAAGGAAATAATTTGGTATTATACAAGGATCCTAAAATGTAGTTTTCAAATAGCAAAAATGCTAAATGCTAATAAACACAATGTAATGTATTCCAATGTTCAGTAGAATAATTTTGCTGCACTTGCAAAATTATGAGGGAATATTCATAATGAATGTTTATCATCAGTAATATGGAACATTAGCAATTGAATCAATTTGATTTCTGGTCTGCTTCTGCTATAGTATACATCTTCCTGGGTTGAGGACCTGGAGGGAAGCTTGTGTTTTCATCAGAAGGTCAGAAAGCTAGTGTCAGGGAGGGATCAGGAGTATCACTAATTAAATGATATATTGTGTAGATTTCACTTTCTTTGTAATAAATTGAATCGTTTTTGCATACCACATAACTCCAACAAAGATCTCTTTCCTGACTTTTCCAATTATCAAGTGTTGACTCCTGTCTTTTGAGATAAACAAAATACCAACTAGCATTCAAACCAAAAAGCAGCAAGCACGGTAGTGCATGTCTATAGTCCCAGCTATTCCTTGTAGTTCCAGTTGCTTGGGAGGCTGAGGCAGGACGAGCACTTGAACCCAGGAGTTTGAGTCCAGCCTAAGCAGCAGCAAGAACCTGTCTCTAAAAAAAGAACAAAACAAAACAAACAAACAAACAAAAACCTAAAAATGCAAAGCAGAAGACAAATAACTTTGAAGAAACAACAGGTGCTGGAGAGGCTGTGGAGAAATAGGAATGCTTTTATACTGTTGGTGGGAGTATAAATTAGTTCAACTAATGTGGAAGACAGTGTGGCGATTCCTCAAGGATCTAGAATCAGAAATACCACTTGACCCAGCAACCCCGTTACTGGGTATTTACCCAAGGGATTGTAAGTCATTCTACTATAAAGACACATGCAAATTTATGTTTACTGCAACACTATTTACAATAGTAAAGACTTGGAACCAACCCAAATGCCCATCAATGATAGATTGGATAAAGAAAATGTGGCACATATACACCGTGGAATACTATGCAGCCATAAAAAAGAATGAGTTCAAGGCTGGGAGTGGTGGCTCACACCTGTAATCCCAGCACTTTGGGAGGATGAGGCAGTTGGATCACGAGGTCAGGAGTTCAAGACCAACCTGGTCAAGATGGTGAAACCCCATCTCTACTAAAAATGCAAAAAAAATAGCCGGGCATGGTGGCAGGTGCCTGTAATCTCAGCTACTCAGAGGCTGAGGCAGATAATTGCTTGAACCCGGGAGGCAGGGGTTGCAGTTAGCCAAGATCGCACAACTATATTCCAGTCTGGGCAACAGAGCAAGACTCAGTCTCGGAAAAAAAAAAAAAAAGAATGAGTTCATGTTCTTTGCAGGTACATAGATGAAGCTAGACAGCAAACTAACACAGGAACAGAAAACCAAACACCGCATGTTCTCACTCATAAGTGGAAGTTGAACAATGAGAACTCATGGGCACAGGGAGGGAAACATCACACACTGGGGCCTGTCAGGAGGTGGGAGCAAGGGGAGGGAGAGCATTAGGACAAATACCTAATGCATGTGGGGCTTAAAACCTAGATGACGGGTTGATAGGTGCAGCAAACCACCATGGCACATGTATACCTGTGTAACAAACCTGCATGTTCTACACATGTATCCCAGAACTTAAAGTAAAATTTTAAAAAAAGAAAGCTGTATACTTGCAAATTGTCTATGTCTGGACTAATATTCCCTGCCAGTTAAAACACATAAAACACATATGTCAAATTATAATTAAAGTCATACAGCCATGTTCATATAATCTGGTTGTAATCAAGGTTTTTTTGGGGGTGTTAAGCAAAAACAAGTAAAAGAGAACAAAGCAGGAATCCCTAAAGAGAATGGTCAGTTTATAGACATGAAATATTACAGTATTTAATATCTAAGCAAATGCTCATCCAATTATTGTATTTTATGTACAGTGCTGTTAACCTATACACAAAGACAGAATCACATAGCATACAAAAGAAGCCCT
Organism: Hylobates moloch; assembly: GCF_009828535.3. NCBI lineage: Eukaryota > Metazoa > Chordata > Mammalia > Primates > Hylobatidae > Hylobates > Hylobates moloch. The sequence continues at coordinate 120,830,765 of NW_026652282.1, forward strand.
AATCTATCTTTTGAAATAACTGTAATCTCACTGAATGTGAAGAATGCATTAAATTACCTGAGTAGTTTGAAGAAAATTCATTATCTTGATGTGTTCTGTTTTTACCCTTTTGTCCAGATGGTAGTCCACTGAATTTTATGGGTGCTGCAAAATATTTGTGAGAACTTACTGTATTGAGAATACTTAACAGTGAAATATAATTACTCTCAGGAACAACTTTTGCTTCCCCAATGCTTAATGTTATTCTTTAAGCCTGTTAGTTGTCCTGTTGACTTTCACTCACCTGACTAAGCCAAGTGTACATGAAGTTGGTATTCCACTAAAAATGCAAAAATAAGAAAATAAAAGAACATTGGAATTTTATTATTTAAATATTTTTTTTGTCCTATGGACAAAAGGAGAAGTTTAACTCTAGTCCAATTATCTGTCCTTTCTCTCTCCTTCGAATGAAAATGATCTCCTTTCAGGATTATGAAGTGAAACCACCACTATGAAGTCAGCATACGTCATCATAATGATGATGATAATGATCATCATCATTGATGATGGCTTGGTCATAGAACCAAGCCAGCTAATGGAGTAACTAAGAGAATGAGGAGGTGGGCCTAGATGGTTGCTTAGGGATTGTAGTTGGCCTGTGGAGTTACGGGTGAATGATACTAGGTCCCTGTCCTCAGGGAGGTTGTGGTTCAGTAACAGAAGGCAGTCACCTAATTCAGAGTGGCACATATCACCAGAAGGAAATAAGAGAAGGCAGTAGAATATAAATAGGGGGGATTCTGTGGTCAAAATGCCTGGATTCTAATCCTGCTCCTTCACTTACTAGTTGTTGATTTCAAGAAAGTTACTTGCACACTGAACCTCAGTTTTCTCATCTGTGAAATGGGGATAATAAATAGTACTTCTCTCATAGGGTTACTGTGATGGTTAAATAAGACAATCAGTGTCCATATAGCAGTAACTGTCACTGAACAAATTTCAGTTACTATATGTGATTATATATACCAGATAACAAATATATCAAAAATTATATATCTCTATATAAAAGTGCCAGATATTATTTATGATAACATCTGTATAAATTTATTCAAGAAATCAACAACTGAGTACACCTCAATCCTCTAGGATAATATTCAGAGACTTAGACCTAAGTGGCTATCTCCCAGTTTCCTCTGGGAGACAAATTGAATAATCCCAAAATGGGGGCTTTAGGAAGTAATTAGGCTTGAGATGACATAATTAATGCAATATTTGTGATATATTAAATAGCTCATTTCAGATAGTAAAATGTTGGCAATCTTCCAGTCTAGCGACTTCCAAACCTGCCTCTACGTCCTAATCCCTGATTTTAAAATTTCTCGTGGTGATTTTGAAGCATAGTTTTTGAAGTCTGGCCCCCTTGTATGACTGATAAGGAAATTCTTGCAGTAATCTTTCAACCTCCGTGTCCAGCTTATCCATTCTGTCTTTAAGAATGTTTCTCTTATTTCTATGAAAGGGTCCTCTTTGGGGTTAATTTTCTGCCATAAGATTAATTACGCATCTTTCATTTCTTTACTCCCTCTAGTTAGGCTACAACCTCTTACAAACGCGATTAGCCCTACTCCAGAATCTGGGACTAGTCTGGGCTCTAGAGAGAGTACTAGAGGGGCCTTTGTACCCATACTCAATACTGCTAGTCTCATTACAATCCTACTTTTGACCATAAACCCTAGCTATTTTAACTGAGCTCTTATATTGGTTCTTGTGTTATTAACAGAAACCCTTGCCTTGGTTCACTACTCTCAGGACTAGGGTTCTGCTTTATTTTTAAAAGTTCCCTTTCTTTCACTAGAGTCTTTGTTTGCTGCTTTTTTTTTTTTTTTTGAGACGGAGTTTTGCTCTTGTTGCCCAGGCTGGAGTGCAATGGCGCGATCTCAGCTCACTGCAACCTCCGCCTCCCGAGTTCAAGCGATTCTCCTGCCTCAGCCTCCTGAGTAGCTGGGATTACAGGCCTGCGCCACCACACCCAGCTAATTTTGCATTTTTAATAGAGACGGGGTTTCTCCAAATTGGTCAGGCTGGTCTCGAACTCCCGACCTCAGATGATCTGCCAGCCTCGGCCTCCCAAAGTGCTGGGATTACAGGCGTGAGCCACCACACCCGGCTATTTGCTGCTCTTTAAGTCTCTGTAGTCTGGCTTCCACCCTCTTTTTGCCACTGATACCCTTACTTCTCTTTCTATGATCCTTTCTCCTTATGTTGTATTGGAAGATAATACTGATTAATACCCATGGCTAGTTGAATTGCTATGAGAACATTAAATAAGCATTATAGTCCAAAATTGTTTTGATATTTACCCAGCTCTTTTAGGTTGTTGGTGCTATTTGCTGAACCATGACTGAGCCTACTGCAGTCCAGTTGCTTCTTTGAAGTCTAGTCCATTATGTAGCCTCAATAGGGAAGTCATAGACAACAAGTATGACAGAGTACACTCTATATGTATGCTTCCTGGCAGCATGCAGCATGTAGAAACAAGGAGACAGCAAATTGGCCTAAGATTGAGGTTGGATGTGGAAGGGATGCATTTTGATGAAAGACATCAATTACACTAGCACAAGATGGAGGAGGATATGTGTTTGAATGGAAGTATGTCATGTGAAAAGTTCCAGAAATTTGAGTTAAACACAGAGCAGCAATTTAGCAGAGCTACTAAAAATAGTTTAAACAATTCTAGGCTACATTGGTTTCCTTTAATCCTTACAACAAGTCAATACAACACAAGCATTAATGGGTATAGTCTCTATTTATAGATGAAGGTATTGGTGGTTAGTGAGGTCCATTAACTTGTCCAAGATTATACATTCAACCCCATGATAATCTTAATTATTCTCATGGCTTGAATTGTCATTTATAGGCTGATGACTCCCAGTTATATCTCTTATTCAGACCTCTCCTGTGAATCTGTATCTACTCTCCTATACAACATCTCCAATAGAATATAAAATTCAACATTTCCAAAGCAAAACTCCTGTTTTATAGTTTCCTCCCACAAATCTGTTTCTCTTGTACCCCTATCAATTACCTGTTACCACCATCCACCTAGTCACTTATGTCCATAAACTAACAATCATCCTAGGTTTCTTTTCCCCCGTATTGCAGCAATAATATCCTGCTGACTGTACCTCTAAAATGTGTTCTGGATT
>NW_026652282.1:120838794-120863791 GCF_009828535.3 Hylobates moloch
CCCCTAAGAGGGGTCCCTACTCCATCTCAAATGAAATTAGATGTCCAAGTTCATTTCTATTGCTAGTAGAGCCCTACATGACCTGGCCCTTGCTCACCTTTTTCGTCTTATCTCCTATCATTTTCCACCTTTTGGTCCCTGGATATGTCAAGCTCATTCAGTCTCAGGATATTTTATTTATAGGGCTCATTGTTATCTTACATTTTTGTTTGTTTGTTTGTTTGTTTGTTTTTTGAGACACAATCTCGTTCCGCTGCCCTGGCTGGGGTGCAGTGGCGGGATCTCAGTTCATTGCAACCTCTGCCTTTCGGGTTCAAGCAATTCTTGTGCCTTAGCCACCTGAGTAGCTGGGATTACAGACGCGTGGCACTGCACCTGACTAATTTTTGTATTTTTAGCAGAGACAAGGTTTCACCATGTTGACCAGGCTGGTCTCGAACTCCTGGCCTCAGGTGATCTGCCCATCTCTGCCTCCCAAGGTGCTGGGATTACAGGTGTGAGCCACCGCACCCAGCTTATTATCTTACATTCTTATTATTTGTTTGATTCCTTGTCAAGCTCATAAGCTCTTTCAAGGCATGGACCTTGTCTGTCTTTTTTGCTGTTTTATGTCAGAATCTAATACAGTGCCAGGTTTTCCCCATTACCCCATGCTTTGCTATATAGTGTCTAAAAGTGTTCTTGATCATCGGAAGTAACAATATTAGTCTTTTCTGTGTTTTTCAGCCAAATGCTGGATTATTTTGGTGAATTTTTAGCACCATTCTCTGGAGGACACGCTAGACAATCTCCAAAGGAGGATATTAAAAATGGTGAGAACTTTGAAACTTTAACATAGAAGAAATAGATCATGAATTTATATGTCTAATCTGGAGAAGGGCCAGGCACGGTGGCTCACGCCTCTAATCCCAGCACTTTGAGAGGCTGAGGAGGGCAGATCACGAGGTCAAGAGTTCGAGACCAGCCTGGCCAACATGGTGAAACCCGGTCTCTACTAAAAATGCAAAAATTAGGCCGGGCGCGGTGGCTCACGCTTGTAATCCCAGCACTTTGGGAGGCCGAGGTGGGCGGATCACGAGGTCAGGAGATCGAGACCACAGTGAAACCCCATCTCTACTAAAAATACAAAAAAAAATTAGCCAGGCGTGGTGGCGGGCACCTGTAGTCCCAGCTACTCGGGAGGCTGAGGCAGGAGAATGGCGTGAACCCGGGAGGCGGAGCTTGCAGTGAGCCGAGATTGCACCACTGCACTCCAGCCTGGGCGACAGAGCAAGACTCCATCTCAAAAAAAAAAAAAAAAAAATGCAAAAATTAGCTGGGCGTGGTGGCGCATGCCTGTAATCCCAGCTACTTGGGAGGCTGAGGCAGGAGAATCCCTTGAACCCAGGAGGCGGAGGTTGCAGTGAGTCAAGATGGTGCCATTGCACTCCATCCTGGGCAACAGAGCAAGACTCCATCTAAAAACAAAAACAAAAACAAAAAGAACAACAGCAAAACCTAATCTGGAGAAGGGCAGACTAAAGACAGCCATCTCACTTTCATCACTATTTCTCATTCTTCTGTTGCTCATTTGTGCTCTCTCACTCTTCCCAATTTTTTAGTCATTACTGCTTCCAGTTGTGTTAAGGATAAGTCCGAATTCTGGACCTTCTTTCTCTTTGAAACTAGATGGAAATTAAAGTTTTGTCCAAATTCTCAGCAGAAAAGTTGAGCTACCTAGGTGACCCTCTGTGATTTTACTCGTGCTGTACTGACATGGGTACAATGCTTTGCTAGAAGATATATTCTGATAAATGCAGATGGCTGGAACATTCAATTGACTCACCTTTAATGTAAAGTACTTAAATGCATTATATTCTTAGATTTTGTATGCATTAGGTTGAAAACACCACCATCTTCCCTTTTATCAACTGGTCTAAAATAAATTAGGTTTTTTGTTTTGTTTTGTTTTGTTTTTCTAAGCAACACTAGGCATGGGCACATCAACAGCTCAGGATAAAACCACAGTGGGATTACAGGCGCCCACCACCACACCTAGCTAATTTTGTATTTTTAGTAGACACCCAGTTTCACCATGTTGGCCAGGCTGGTCTTGACCTCCATCCGCCTTGGCCTCTCAAAGTGCTGGGGTTACAGGCGTGAGCCACTGCACCTGGCCCCAGAATAGAGTCTAGGAGCAGATCCTTTATATGTGGAAATTCAGTTTGTGATAAAGATTGCATTTAAAATAAGTGATGAAAGAATTCAGTAAATAGCAATTGGAGAATCAACATTATTTGGAAAACTTAATTAAAATCCTAACAGCATGCTACAGTGAATTCCAGATGAAGTAAAGATCTTAAAAAAATAAAACTTCATAATCGTGGGAAAGAATAAATATTCTGTCTATGTGCCAGTAGAAGTGCAGAATGAGGTGGGGAAAAGCCCCTTATAAAACCACCAGATCTCGTGAGAACTCAGTCACTCTCATGAGAACAGCAGCATAGGGGTGATCGCTCCCATGATTCAATTACCTTCCACAGGATCCCTCCCACAACACGTGGGGATTATAGGAACTACAATTCAAGATGAGATTTTGGTTGGGACAGAGCCTAACCATATCGTTCCACCCCGATCCCTCCCAAATCACATGTTCTTACACTTCAAAACACAATCATGCCTTCTCAACAGCCCCCCAAAGTCTTAACTTATTCCAGCATTAACTCAAAAGTGCAAATCCAAAGTCTCATCTAAGACAAGACAAGTCCCTTCTGCTTATGAGCCTGTGAAATGAAAAGAAGATTAGTTACTTTCTAGATAGAATGGGGGTGCAGGAATTGGGTAAATACACCCATGCTAAATGGGAGAAATTGGCCAAAACAAAGGGGCTACAGGCCCCATGCAAGTCTGAAATCCAATAGGCCAGTCATTAAACCTTAAAGTTCCAAACTGATCTCCTTTGACTTCACGTCTCACATCCAGGTCACGCTGATGCAAGAGGTGGGCACCCACTGCCTTGGGGAGCTCCATACCTGTGGCTTTGCAGGGTACAGCCCTACTTCTGGTACCAATTTACTATGTTAATTCATTTTCACGCTGCTTATAAAGACATACATGAGACTGGGTAATTTATAAAGGAAAGAGGTTTAATTAACTCACACTTCAGCATGGCTGGGGAGGCCTTAGGAAGCTTACAATAAGGGCAGAAGGGGAAGCAAACATGTCCTTCTTTACATGGCAGCAGCAAGGAGAAATGCTGAGCAAAAGCGGGGAAAGCCCCGTATAATACCATCAGATCTCATGAGAACTCACTCACTATCATAAGAACAACATGGGGGGTAACTGCCCCCATGATTTAATTACCTTCCACTAGGTCCCTCCCATGACATGTGAGGATTAGGAGAACTACAATTCAAGATGCGATTTGGATGGGGACACGGCCAAACCATATCAGTATGGGAGGGTGCAGAGCAAGCAGAAAGTCCTAGGCTCACCAGAACCAGGGAGGTGATTGAGAAACTGCCTCCTGACAGCCTCTTCCTAGATAGGGAAATGGGCAAGACATGGCTTTGTGATAACTCCTCACAAGACTGCCTATTTTGCTGTGCTTTTGAGAAGATCAAAGGGTGTTCCACCAAGAGTTCCATCAGACTGCGGTTGAGCCTTGCTTAGGGGACCTATGTGGAGATATATAACATTGCCAGAGTTTCCTGACACCCTTTATCAGATTAAGGAAGTTTCTTGCTATACCTAATTTTCTTTTCTTTCTTTCTTTCTTTTTTTTTTTTTTTTTTTTTTTTGAGACGGCGTTTTGCTCCTGTTGCCCAGGCTGGAGTGCAGTGGCGCGATCTCGGCTCACTGCAACCTCTGCCTCCCGGGTTCAAGCAATTCTCCTGCCTCAGCCTCCTGAGTAGCTGAGATTACAGGAGTGCACAACCATGCCCAGCTAATTTTTTGTATTTTTAGTAGAGACGGGGTTTCATCATGTTGGCCAGGCTGGTCTCGAACTCCTGACCTCAGGTGATCCACCCACCTCAGCTTCCTAAAGTGCAGGAATTACAGGCATTAGCCACCATGCCCAGCCTGCTATACCTAATTTTCTAAGAGTTTTAACATGAATAAATATTGAATTTTATCAAATATCACTTTTTTCTTCTATTGACAGGAGCATTTTTTTCTCATTGAAATTGCTGCTCTGTCTGAAAGGCTCTCCTTCCTCCTCAACTTTTCTAAAATCCATATATCTTTCAATATCCAACTTGCATTTTGCCTGTAGCCTGGAAGCCTTCTCAGATTTTTCTTCCCCACTTAGGTACCTCTTATCTGTCTCCTCCACAATCTTCACCATACCTCTGTCAGAGTATTTACTAGACTGCATTATTTAATTTGTTTTATTTCTCTGTCTTGTCCAGTTAACTTTGAGCTCTTCAAAGCCAGGGGCTGTGTCTTATTCTTTTCTATATCCGTAATACAAGGATTGTCTTATAAGAATCATGCAACTAATGTTTGTGCAATATATTTACTGCTCATTCGTTCAACAAATAGTTATTAATCATCCTGTGTTCTAGGATTTGTGAATGAACATGACAAAAGAGGGGATGAATAAGCCTGTAGGTGGCAGTATTAGTGACAGCCACTGAGTAGAACTGGAGAAGGAAGAGGCTGACGTGAAGATGACCGCCATAAGTCTTTTAATTTCTTCTGTTCAGCATATTCCTGTTGGGAAATGAGGGGTAGAATTTGGACAGGTAGAGCTAGTATGTGGGAGCATGGAGCTAGAATTCCAACCCAAACCTGAGCCCCAAATCCATGTTCTTTATGACTTGATTCCTCTCTTGCCCATAGGAATGATTGCACAGTTCTGGCTCTGAAATGCCATAAAGCAGACATTTCAATGAAGGTGAAAGACACTCATCCAGATGCATATATAATAAACAAATCATCCACCACAGGTAGTAACACATAACTGCCAATTTACCTTTTGTGAAGGCTGGCACTTTTCTAAGGAATGATTTTTTAGAGATTACTTTCCTTTAGGTTACTTACCAGTTAATTGTGTGCCCCTGAGAATGTTATTTTAGTTTTGAAATGAAAGTTATTTCATTTTATTTTCTTATTTTTACTTTTTTGAGATGGAGTCTCACTCTGTCCCCCAGGCTGGAGTGCAATGGCGCCATCTCAGCTCACTGCAACCTCCACCTCCCAGGTTCAAGTGATTTTTCTGCCTCAGCCTCCCAAGTAGCTGGGACTACAGGTGCCCGCCACCATGCACGGCTAATTTTTGTATTTTTAGTAGAGATGAGGTTTCACTATGTTGGCCAGGCTGGTCTCGAACTCCTGACCTCAGGTGATCCACATGCCTCGGCCTCTCACAGTGCTAGGATTACAGGTGTGAGCCACTGCACCTGGCTGAAATGAAAGTTATTTTAAATTTGAGATGTCCATTAAAAGAAAACTTTAAAGGAACTGGAATTTGATGAAAGTTACCTCATAAAGTAATTGAAAGGACTAAAGATGAGAGAATGCATATGAAATAACTTAGCATAGTGACTGACACTAGGTAGGAACTGCAGAGATGTTTGCTTTAGTCAATTGTGCATTTTATTTGAGGTCCCCCTCCTGTGCGACTACACTCCATTGCATGTCTTGTTTGATACATTATACCTAAGTATTTCATATATGAAGATGAAAGGAAGCAAGAATTAGTGGAAAGAATATGGTTTTGGAATAAAAACAGATATTGGTTTGACTGCTGATTCTGTCATTTCTTGTGTGTCCTATGCAGGTCACTTACTTTCGCTTAGCTTCAGTTTCCCAATATGAAAAAAAAATTTCCCAATATGAAATTACCTTGCATGGTTGTGATGAAGATTAAATGAGATAATGTCTATAAATTGTGATGTTTGACACATTATAGCATAATTAATATGGCACTGACATAGCAACCTTAGTTGCTATGTGCTTCAATTCTTTTTCAAATAATAAGGGGCTTCCCTTGTGTTCCTCAGTGGGTTAGAATTTAGTGTGTGGAATATATGGTCCGTGGACAATGTTAACTGGTAAATATAGAGATCAAATCCTTGATGGATTATCTTTGATTGCCTCAAGAGCTGGCTAACCCAGATGTTTTTGTGTCCTTCAAAAAACAGTAGTGAAGGGTGCAGTAGTGTTCAAGAAACATGAATTCTCTTTCAAGAAGCAATAAGATTTCTCTGTATTAATTTAGAACATTTTTACTTTTTTTTTTTTTTTTGAGACAGAGTCTCACTCTGTCACCCAGGCTGGAGTGCAATGGTGCATGGTCTCGGCTCACTGCAATCTCCACCTCCCGGATTCAAGCGATTCTCCCACCTCAGCCTCCCGAGTAGCTGGGACTACAGACGCGTGCCACTACACCCAGTTAATTTTTGTGTTTTTAGTAGAAACAGGTTTCACTATGTTGGCCAGGCTGGTCTCAAACTCCTGACCTCGTGATTCGCCTGCCTTGGCCTCCCAAAGTGCTGGGATTACAGGCCATTTTTACTTTTCAAAACTGTTCATTGTATAAGTAAAAAATAGTAATTTGCAAGTGGGCACCTAAATTTGGTGTTCAAATGATGTGATTCAGACCAATCTTGCTGAAAACAATTAAAAATGCTAGACTATAGTTAACAGCAATATATAGTTTCAAATAGCTATGGGGATATTGGACATTCCCAACAGAAAGAAATGATAAATGTGTGAGATGATGCGTATGCTAATTACCCTGATCTGATCACTATACGTTATATGTATTTAAGGACTATTATGTATCCCATGAATATGTACAATTATTATTTGTCAATTTAACAAAATTAAAAACAAAAAAAATATTTGCAATGTGCTTTTTTTTTTTTTTTTTTGAGACAGAGTTTTGCTCTGTCACCCAGGCCGGAGTGCAGTGGCACGATCATAGCTCAGTGCAGTCTTGACCTCTCAGGCTCAAGCAGTTCTCCCACCTCAGCCTCCTTAGTAGCTGGGACTAGGTGCCACCTCACCTGGCTAATTTTTAAAATTTTTTTAGAGTCAGAGTTTTGCTATGTGACCCAGGATGGTCTTGAATTCCTGTGTTCCAGTGATCCTCCTAGTTCGGGCTCCTAATGTGCTGGAATTACAGGCATGAGTGATTACGCCTGGCCTACCTTTTTGGAAGTATGGAAAAGTTGACCAGATAGTAAGGAGCTACAAGGCAAAATATCTAAGTGAAAGTGAGAACTTGAAAAGAAAAGGAAACACAAACTATCCTTGCACTGAGAATAGTTGTCAAACTCAGCTCCAGTTTTCATGGTCTTACAAAGCTTCAGTTTCAACTGAATTTGAGCTTCAGTTTTCACGGCCTTACAAAGTGATGGGGACAGAAGTCAAGCAGATCTCAACAATGTTTAAAGCATTGAAATAATGTAAAGTTTTTTTTTTCTGATGACAATACAATTAATCCAGAAACCAATAACAAAAGTGGGAACAGTCTATGAATTTGGAAATTAGGAATTACATTTCTAGGCTGGGTGCAGTGGCTCACACCTGTAATCCCAGCACTTTGGGAGGCTGAGGCAGGCGGATCACCAGGTCAGGAGTTCAAGACCAGTCTGGCCAAGATGGTGAAACCCTGTCTCTACAAAAAATACAAAAATTAGCTGGTCGCGGTGGCAGGCGCCTGTAATCCCAGGAGAATCATTGAACCGGGTGGAGAATTGCAGTGAGCCAATCGTGCCAGGACCTCCTGCCTTGGGGTAGTGAGATCCTTTAAAAAAAAGAGACCACGGTGAAACCCCGTCAATACAAAAAAAATTAGCTGGGCATGGTGGCGGGCGCCTGTAGTCCCAGCTACTCGGAGAGGCTGTGGCAGGAGAATGGCGTGAACCCGGGAGGCGGAGCTTGCAGTGAGCCGAGATTGCGTCACTGCACTCCAGCCTGGGCGACAGAGCGAGACTCCGTCTCAAAAAAAAAAAAAAAAAAGGAGCCTAAATGGATACAGACAGTTTATTACTAACACAGATGGCATAAACAAGAATATCATGGCGTCAGCTCCCCACATCCTTAGTTCCACAGGATTACAGTGAACCAGAGGCTTCAGATGACAGATGGCATGAGCAGTGAGTTACTCTGTCATGGAAGAACTATTCCTATACTATGTCAAAGTGGTTCTATAGCCTGAAGTTGCACCATAAGAGAAGCAGCAAGATAGAAAATCCCATGCCTCAGCAGAATAAGGAAGGTGGATGAGAACTGTCTTTTGGCAGCTTCCCACAAGATAGGGAGACCGAAAGAAACAGTCCTCACAAGACCACTTATCTTATCATATCCCAGGGAGAATTACAGGCCACTTCGCCAAGGTTTAGGTCAGCTTCCAGTTGAGCCTTGCCTATATAGCCTATGGAAAGATGCAAAAGATTATCAGGACATCTCAGCAGAGGCATTCCCCTATAATCAAGAATAAGTGCTGAAAATTAAGGGAAATACCTTTGAACCCTATTTATACACAATAATACAAAAATGTTTTATTTTATTTATGACAACATTATAGTAATATTTAATAAGTCATTTGTCAAATTCGGTGTTATTGGAAATCCTTCAGACACGGTAAATTAGCACTTTACCACTAGATGGCACATGACAAATACAGTTGTCCTGTGTATCTGTGGAGGACTGGTTCCAGAACCTCCCACGGTTACCGAAGTCTGCATATGCTCAAGTCTGTGATATAAAATGGCGTAGTGTCTGCGTATGTCCTATGGATTTCCTCCTGTATAATCTTAATGATCTGTAGATTACGTATTAGAGCTAAGATAATGTAAATGCCACGTAAATAGTTGTTACATAGGCATAACTTGCTGATATCCCGGGTTCAGTTCAATATCCACACCATTGCAATAAGGCAAATATCACAGTAAAGCAAGTCACACAAATGTTTTGATTTCCCAGTGCATACAAAAGGTATGTTTACACTGTACTGTAGTCTATTAAATGTGCATTAGTACTATGCCTAAAAAAAAGTACATACCGTTAACTTAAAAAATACTTTATTGATAAAAATGCTAACAATCATCTGAGCCTTTAGCGAGTCATAATCATTTTGCTGGTGGAAGGTGGGTCTTGCCTGACGTTGATTGCTGATGACTGATCAAGGTGGTGGTTACTGGAGGGTGATGTGGCTGTGGCAATATCTGAAAATAAGAACAACGAGGCCAGGTGCAGTGGCTTACATCTAAAATTCCAGCACTTTGGGAGGCCAAGGTGGGCAGATCGTTTGAGTTCAGGAGTTTGAGACCAGCCTGAGCAACATGGTAAAACCCCATCTCTACAAAAAATACAAAAAGAATTAGCCAGGCGTGGTGGCACGCGCCTGTAGTCCCAGCTACTCAGGAGGTTGAGGTTGGTGGATCTCTTGAGCCTAGGAGGTGGAGGTTGCAGTGAGCAGAGATCATGCCACTGCACTCCAGGCTGGGTGACAGAGGGAGACCCTTTCTCTAAAAAATAAAAATAAAAAAAAATAACAATGAAGTTTGCCACATTTATTGGCTCTTCCTTTCACAAGAGATTTCTTTGTACAATGTGATGTTACTTGATCGCATTTTACCCACAGTAAAACTTCTTTCATGGCTCATGCCTATAATCCAGCACTTTGGGAGGCCAAGGTGGGCGGATCATGAGGTCAGGAGTTCAAGACCAGCCTGGCCAATATGGTGAAACCCTGTCTCTACTGAAAATACAAAACTTAGCCGGGTGCAGTGGCAAGTGCCTGTAATCCCAGCTACTCAGGAGGCTGAGGAAGGAGAATTGCTTGAATCCGGGAGGCGGAGGTTTCAGTGAGCCAAGATTGCACCACTGCACTGCAGCCTGGGTGACAGAGCAAGATTCCGTCTCGAAAAAAACCAAACAAACAAACCAAAAAAACTTCCTTCAAAATTTGAGTCAATCCTCTGAAACCATGCTGCTGCATTATCAACTAAGTTTATGGAATATTTTAAATCCTTTGTAATAATGTCAACAATATTCACAGCATCTTCTCCAGGAGAAGATACTATCTCAAGAAACCACTTTCTTTCCTCATCTGTAAGAAGCAACTCCTCATCCATTCAAGATTTATCATGAGATTGCAACAATTCTGTTACATCCTCAGGCTCTACTTCTAATTCTAGTTCTCTTGTTATTTCCACCACGTCTACAGGTAACTCCTCCACTGATGTACTGAGCCTCTCAAAGTTATTCATGAGGATTGGAATCAAGTTCTTCCAAACCCGTGTTAATATGTGGATATTCTCCTCCCATGAATCACATGAATCACAAATGTTCTCTCTCTTTTTTTTTTTTTTTTTTTGAGACTGAGTCTTGCTCTATTGCTCAGGCTGGAGTGCGGTGGCACGATCTTGGCTCACTGCAAACTCCACCTCCCGGGTTCAAGCGATTCTTGTGCTTCAGCCTCCCGAGTAGCTGGGATTACAGGCGTGCACCACCACGCCCAGCTAATTTTTGTATTTTTTAATAGAGATGGGGTTTCACCATGTTGGCAGGGCTGGTCTCAAATTCTTGACCTCAATCGATCTGCCCGCCTTGGCCTCCCAAAGTGTTGGGATTACAGGCGTGAGCCACCGTGCCCAGCCACAAATGTTCTTAATAGCATGAATCACAAATATTGATAATGGCTTCTAGAATGGTGATTTTTTTCCAGAAGGTTTTCAATTGACTTTGCTCAGATCCATTGAAGGATAACTATCTAAGGCATCTATAAACTTATGAAATTTATTTCTTAAATTATAAGACTTGAAAGTCAAAGTTACTTCTTGATCCATGGGCTGCAAAATGGATATTGTGTTAGCAGGCATGAACACAACATTCATCTCCTTAGACACCTTCATCAGAGCTCTTGGGTGGATAGGTGCATTGTCATTGAGCAGCAATATTTTGAAAAGAATCTTATTTTTTCTGAGCAGTGTGTTTCAATAGAAATTGTAGTAGGACATGTCATCCATGTTTTTTTCCATTACAGACCACAGGCATATGATGGGGCATTATTTAAACCCTAGGGTAGCACTTGCTGCTTCACCTTGCACTTTTATGCTATAGAAACCGCTTCTTTCCTTAAACTTGTGAACCAATCTTTGCTACCTTCAAATTTTCCTTCTACAGCTTCCTCACCTCTTAGGAGACGAAGGCTAGGGCCTTCACAGAATTGAAGAGAATTAGGGCCTTGCTCTGGATTAGGATTTGGCTTAAAGGAATATTGTGGCTAGTTTGATCTATCCGGACCACTCAAACTTTGGCTATAACAACAATAAGGCTGTTTCACTTTCTTATCTTTCGTGTATTGACTGGAGTAGCACTTTTAATTTCCTTCAACAGTGTTTCCCTTGTATTCACTACTTGGCTGTTTGGTGCCAGAGCCCTTGCTCTCAGCCTGTCTTGGCTTTTCACATGCCCTTTTCACTAAGCTTATTCATTTTTAGCTTTAGATTTAGAGTGAGAGATGTGGGAGGACTCTTTCACTCGAACATTTAAAGGTCATTGTTGGATTATTAATTGGCCTAATTTCATTATTGTTTTGTCTCAGGGAATAGGAAATCTAGAAGAGAGGGAGAGAGATGGGAAAACAGCAGGGTGGTAGAGCAGTCAGAACACACACAACATTGATCAATTAAGTTCCCCCTTTATTTGTTTTTTTTTTGAGATGGAGTCTCACTCTGTTGCCCAGGCTGGAGTGCAGTGGCACGATCTCAGCTCACTGCAACCTCTGCCTTCCGGGTTGAAGCAATCCTCGTACCTCAGCCTTCTGAGTAGCTGGGACTATAGGCACGCACCACCATGCCCAGCTTTTTTTTTTTTTTTTTGTTTTTTAGTAGAAACGGGATTTCACCATGTTGGCCAGGCTGGTCTCGAACTCCTGACCCCGTGATCTGCTCGCCTTGGCCTCCCAAAGTGCTGGGTCCTGACCCCATGATCCACACGCCTCAGCCTCCCAAAATGCTGGGATTACAGGTGTGAGCCACTGCACCTGGCCTAAGTTCCCCTTTTATATGGGCACAGTTTATGGTGCCCCCAAATAATTACAATATTAACATCGAAGATCACTAATCACAGATCATCATAACAGATATAATGATAATGAAAAAGTTTGAAATATAGCAAGAATTACCAAAATGTGACAGAGACACCAAGTGAGCACATGTTGGAAAAATGGCACCAATAGCCTTGCTAGACGCAGAGTTGCCACAAACATTAAATTTGTAAAAAATGCAAGATTTACGAAGTGCAATGAAGTGATGTGCAACAAAATGAGGTGTGTCTATATGGCATTATTTAGGGAATAATGACACAGAAAAAAAAGTCTCTACATGTCCAGTGCAGATGGATTTTTAAAAAATATTTTCAATTTTGAATTCACGGATGAAGAACTCGTGGATATGGAAGACCAGTTGTATTCATCCTCCATCTGGTCAGTATGGAAAGTTCTTTCTCTAACTTAGGAATTACAAACCTGATTATCATTAATTTCAAAATGTATATGAATTTTAACTTTAAATATAATTATTGTGCAATAATTCTTTTTCTGAAAGTATTTTTCTCTTTATTTTCTAAATTTACCTTTTAATAATTTTTTTCTTTTTCTTTTTTGAGATGAGGTCTCACTCTGTCGCCCAGGCTGGAGTGCAGTGGCACGATCTCAGCTCACTGCAACCTCTGCCTCTCATGTTCAAGCGATTCTCCCACTTCAGCCTCCTCAATAGCTGGGATTACAGGCACGTGCCTGCCACCATGCCCAGCTAATTTTGTTGTTCTTTTGTTTTTGAGACAGAATCTCGCTCTGTCGCCCAGTCTGGAGTGCAGTGGCTCGATCTTGGCTCACTGCAACCTCCGCCCCCTGGGTGCAAGCAATTCTCCTGTCTCAGCCTCCTGAGTAGCTGGGACTACAGGCGCATAGCACCACACCCAGCTAATTTTTGTATTTTTTAGTAGAGATGAGGTGTCACCATATCAGTCAGGCTGGTCTCGAACTCCTGACCTCAGGTCATGCACCTGCCTCAGCCTCCCAAAGTGCTGGTATTATCGGCGTGAGCCACTGCGCCTGGCCCTAATTTTTGTATTTTTAGTAGAGATGGAGTTTCACCATGTTGGCCAGACTGGTCTTGAACTCCTAACCTCAGGTGATCCGTCTGCCTCTGCCTCCCAAAGTGCTGGGATTACAGACATAAGCCACCGTGCCGGGCCATTAATTTTTTTTTTTTTTTCATTTAAAATACTTCAAGCCTACAGAAAAGCTAAAAAAAAAAAACACAGTGAACACCTGTGTATACTTGACCTAGATTTACCAATGATTAACCTATTGCTACATTGCATTTGGTAGTTGTATCTTTTTAATCTTCATTAATCTAGGATAGTTTCCCTGCCCCCCCACTTTTTAAAAATAGGTTGATGGTTCAGGCCAGCTGTCTTCTAGATTGTTCCACAATCTGGATTTAATGATTGATTCTTCAGATAAAATATTTTTGGCTAGTACTTAAATAGATGACATGTGCTTCCCATTTCATCACCTCAAAAGTCACATTTCAGTTTGTGCTATTATTGGTGACATGAAGTTTAATCAGTTAAGGCAGGGGTATTCCAAATGGCTCCATTGAAAATGCATGTTTTTCTCTTTTATATTTAATTAGTAGCCTATGGGTAATACTTAAAAGTCCTATGAATATTCTCTTCCCCAGTGTTTTGCCTAATGGGTTTGGTATGCATTGACAATTCTTGCTTAAATCTTTTATTATACTGATGGTTTCTTTTCTTTTCTTTTTTTTTTTTTTTTTTTTTTTGACGGAGTCTCTCTCTGTCACCCAGGCTGGAGTGTAGTGGCGCAATCTCAGCTCACTGCAACCTCTGCCTCCAGAGTTCAAGCAATTCTCCTGCCTCAGCTTCCCGAGTAGCTGGCATTACAGGCGCCTGCCACCATGACTAGCTAATTTTTGTATTTTTAGTAGAGACGAAGTTTCACCATGTTGGCCAGGCTGGTCTCGAACTCCTGACCTCAGGAGATCCACCTGTGTCGGCCTCCCAAAGTGCTGGGATTACAGGCAAAGTGCTGGGATTACAGGCATGAGCCACCATGCCCGGCCGATACTGAAGGTTTCTAAATTGTCAGTTACAAATTCTGTCATTCCTTACAAATATATATTCTTTTAGAAAAAAGCAGTTTCTTTTCTTTTCTGTTATTCTTTTAGAACAAAGCAGTTACCCTCTCCATTACCACTTTTTCTTTTTTACTATCACTGTAGACTCACGGATTTTTTTATTCTATGTTTTATAGTCAACGACCATTATTATTCCTTTTGACGTTCAAATTGTACCAGAGTTAGCCAGTGAGAGCCCTTTCAAGCCATCTCCTGTGTCTTTTTGATGTGTTCTCATCATTCTTCAAGTGCTTTTTGGCTTATAATACAAGATACTTCAAGTTCACTTGTATTTTTCCTGCCCCATATATAGCGTCAGCTATTTTTCCAGTAAACCTTGGTTTCTTTTATTAGACAACAGTATTTAGAAACTAGTACCTGGGCATTAGATGTACTCATTGCTGCTGGTGTGTCCTATTAATTGCTACTGGAGTGTCATTGCCTCCTTTCTGTGGACAGACCTAGTAAGATTTGTCTTAGGAAATCATGAGTTCATACTAAAACTTCCGATTCAAATCCGTCACCAAGGTTTCTTTAGGATTCTCTTCACTTTCTCAGATTCATATTTGTATCTCCTTTCTCCTATAGTGAGAACTCTGGTTCCAAAAATACCCCCAAAAAATGCATTTACTCGTTTGTTTCTAACCATGCAGAATATACACACGTGATGTGTGTGTGTGTGCGCGCGCGCGTGTGTGTGTATGTGTGTGTATGTATGTATGTGTCATAGTTTTAGAATTTACTTCTCCAATAACATTACCAATAATAAAGATTATATTTAAGTTTTCTGGTCAGAACCAAATGATGACGTTTGTTAAAAATACAGATTTCTGGGCTTGCCCCTAGGCTGCCAAAACAGAATACTTGGGAATAGGTCCCTTTAGTCCTCATTTTAAAAAATTAACACTCCAGGTGATTTAGAAGAACTCTGATGTTTGTGATTCAATGATGTTGTGATGAGGAGCTTGAGCTTTAAGTAAGAAAGGTTGGTATCCTCGTTCTGTTACTTAGTCTTTTGAGGTTCATCACCTGGTACTTAGAAAAGTGCCTGACCTATAATAAATACATAGTAAAGGTACTGATCTTTTTTTATTATAAGGTACTGAACTGGATTGCCACATATTTCCTATCTGGCAAAAATTAAATTAGTTTTAAAAGCAGTTTATGTAATGATGTGATGTTGTAAAGTTGTTCTGAAGTGAATACATTTGTGAAAATAGAAGTAAAAATTTTCTAAAAGCTACGCTGTAAAGATAAGTGTGCATGATCAGTTGAGATATACGAATATATGTTTATATATTTTAAAATTATGTATGTGTTTCTTTACTTCTTCCACCCATTGGGAGTTCAGTATTTTGGGGCAGATCGTGTAACAACTCTAATGATAACGTTACCCAAAACTGATGAAAAAAAGAATAACTTCGACAAAATACTTCTATTTTGCAGCCTGTGCATATTATTACATTATGAACTTTTAAAGGGAGGATGGACTATTTTTTATTCACTTTTATAATCCCTGTCCCCAGCACCATATTTTGACTGTGGTGATACAGGAATACCTCATTTTGTTGCACGACACGTATTTGTGGAGTGAATGAATCGTTCTTTCTCTCTTCTTTATTGTAGGAAAAATATATAACAAAAAATTTCCACTTGATTTTAACTGTAGTTTCGTAGCACTGAGCACATTCATATTAGAACAGGGTTCTACTGACAGCATTGTACCAAGTGAGGGGACTAAAAAATTTTCTGCTTTTCATTGTGGAATGTCATTTGAATCAGAAATCTTCTGGGGACTTTGTTATTTGAATTTCTAACTTTCCTTCTTACTTGCCTGGGGGAAAATGCATATTGAACAACAAAATGGTAATGTTCATCCTCAGAGACTAGACCTTGTCAATGTTCTCTGATGCCTAGTAGGACCACTGCAGGAAAAAAAAAAGTTAATGAGACTGTTGCTAGGAGACGGGAGAGCCAAAAGCTCATAGTCTTGTAGGGGTTCCTCTGGAAATCAAGTCAACTTGAGTGTGTTTGGATTCGAGGTTTAGCTATTAAAATCTGCCCTTTGAAGAGCATGCACATTTTAGCATATAATGTTTAGTATGATTTCATGTTTTTGGAGAATTTTTGAGGATAATCTCAAGGCATTTCATTTCTTTCCATAGGGATAATCCCTTTTTTCAGAGCACATCTCATTTCCAAGTGGCTGTTGCGCTGCTGTTTGCCCCTACTCCTTCAGTGCGACAGACAGCCTCAGAGCTGGTGGGGAGACAGCATGCCACTGGTAAGTAGCTGAGAAATATTTTGTAAAATAGATATCCAGACTAAGATTTTTAAAGCAAGCGACATGTTTTGATGGAATAGAATAATGCAAAACTGTGTAGGAATCTCTGATTCTAATCAGCAGCATTGGGAAATGGATTAATTAAATTCTAAATATTCCCTGGTCATTTTTCTAGTTTAAAGCTTGTTTCTTAAATGATGGAGTTGCTAGGAGGCAATATAGAAACTTTCCCCTTGTGATTCTTGTAATGTATTTCCTAAAATAAGATTTAATGAAGATGTTACTAAATTGGAGAATTGCTTTCAGAATTGTACCTCAGCTTTATGATATTTGTATTTGACGTGATGAAATGGGTTATGATTCAAGATGTTCTCAAACCTGGTTTATTTTCTCAGTGCTGGGAGAGCATAAGAAAAATATTACTTTGCAATGCAGAAAAGGATACGATGCCTCATTTTTTTAAATTAAGAAAGTCGTGTGACGGGATGTCTGTACTAGAGAGAAAATGAGGAAGAGGGCAGTTTGTAATAATGTTCAGATTGATTGCTTCATGTGAGATATGAAAGTGTGTTCAATGAGAAACATTAAAATTTGGCTTTAGGATGAAAAAATCATGAAAAAGTAATAATGAATATTATGATCTTGCCTTCATTGGAAAAAACTAATTTGTATTTTTGGACAGCGATTTATACAGTAAAGAGTGTTCTCAGTGCTTCTTTTTTTGAAAAGGGATGTGAGATGGATAGCAGAGATTCTGATCAACGAAGCTTTAATGTTTGTTTCTGAAACATTCCTGAAAATGTCTATGCTTTTGTAGCTCTGTTTCTGCAAGAAAAACGAAAAAAAAAAAAGTGAAGTGGTGGTTTATTTCTTTGAAATTCAAACTGACCCTTAAATGTGAGGAAAAGAAAAATGATAGATAAATAGATTTCGTTTTTGAGTTAGATGACAAAGCAGCAGCAATCAAGGAGGAAAAATAAGAATGAAAAAGCTTAAAAGAAAGTCCTCAAGATGGGCCATTTTCCCAAGTTGAACATGTCTGCTGGTAGCATGTTTTGCAGAGGGAAAGGGAGAGAACATACTGGAGGCAAAGGGAGGGGGTGTTGAACAGAGCACTGCGGCAAAGAGAGTGACTGACGCATCCAGGGACATGTGACCATTCTCTGGTGTAGTGAAGAAAATTTGCCAGGACTCCATCTTGTATAAGACATTCTATACATACTGACATGCAAATAATGCTAGAATCTTTCTGTAGTACATAATGAGCTCATTTTGCGTGATCCTCCACTGGTGTATATTGGTATTTTGTCTTTGCTTCTACACTTTCCTCTCTGTGCTTCCCGTGCTTTCATACACTTACTAAAATATTAAAAATGATGTTTTCCCCTTTATTATAAAAATATCATAGTCATTGTAGTAAATTTTGAATAATTTAAAGATGACTATAAAAATTACGCATAATCCCATCACTTAGAGATAATTACTATTAATCTTATTACTGTCAGTCTCTTTTCTCTGAATATATGCAAATAAATGCATAGAAATATATATTTTATACAAAATGAAGATCACATGTACATACAATTTTTAGCCTGTTTTATCCATTAAATATATATTGGCAGCAATTCCTCATATTTTAAAATATTCCACAAGAATGTGATGTTTTGTGGATGTATAATTTTCTATCACATAGATGTCCCACTAAATGTCTGATTATTGAATGTTTATATGTGCATTATTTTTGCTGTTATAAATAACTGAAGGAATATCTTTCCATATAAATGTCTGTGTGCTTTTCTGTTTTGTTCTCCCTAGGAAAAATTCGTAGACATGGAATTCCTGGATCAAATGGTATGAAACAGTTTAAGTTTTCTTCCCCCCAACACCTATCACCTAATTTATTTATTATATGTGGTATAAACATTATTTTCCAGCCATTGTTTTCCTATTAATTTTTACCATTTATGGTGGTGATTTTTTTGATATTTTACAGTTTTACATGTTAGATTTCCATATCTGACCATTTTAAGTGTCGTGATTTTTTTCTTTCCTTTGATTAGTGTATTCACCTGTATTTTTTTCTAGTTATTTAATTGCTTCATTTTTTACAATTAACTCTTTAATCCACCTAGAATTCATTTTGATATATGGTATACAGTAGGATTTAATTTTTTTTCCCCCTAATAGGTCACCGATTGTTTCAGCATCACTTATTGAATAATCCAACGCAACAACTGTTCTTCCATTAGATAGGGTGTAGCTTTCCACAGGTCGGCCATTTTCTCTTTACCCAAGATGGTTACATTTCGCAATGGTACTCCTACCTTCCTGCAGCTTCTGACAGCATACTAGAGCACCATGTTTGTGCTTGTGCATTTCAAAAATCCTAGGCATATGCAGATTAGGGCAGTATTTTAAACAGGATTTTTTTTTTCATTTTAAATATGTTACGTTTGTCACATTCTTGTTGCA
The DNA here is from genome assembly GCF_009828535.3 of Hylobates moloch. Classification (NCBI taxonomy): domain Eukaryota; kingdom Metazoa; phylum Chordata; class Mammalia; order Primates; family Hylobatidae; genus Hylobates; species Hylobates moloch. The sequence goes on from NW_026652282.1 coordinate 120,857,698, forward strand.
AATTAAAATTAAGGAATCCAAATATATGAAACCACAGTTTCAGGTGTGCTATTCCTCTTGGGCACACCTGATATCCCAATTGTGTGTTAAAAAAAAAAAAATACCCCCGGGGTTAAAGTTCCTCCTTCAACCTCTTTTTTTTTTTTTTTACTCTTCAGATATTCAAAGAGTTAAAGTTGCCTCGACTCAGTTCTTGGAATTTTCTAGAATGATATAAGAGGGAAATACAAGAAATGTATGAGGAGTAGAAGTAAATAATGTTTGCCAGCCTGTTGCTGGCCGTAGTCTCACGTAGGGATTTAAAGGAGCTAGGGTGAGTCCTAATCCATGCCACCATTGCCACTACCTCTTCTAGATAGGGACACACCCCAATGGGCCACCTCTTTTCACTGCAGGTGTAAGGCTCAAGACATAAAGCAAGAAGTTTTTTAGTAGGAGATGGGATAAATATTGCCCTGAGAAATCTGACCATTAAAATCACTTGCTACCTATTACCAACCCTCTCCCGGGCTCCCAACAAAGCTTGCTTTCTCTATTGACTTCTGCTCCGGGCCTCTAGCTTTACTGATTCTGGGGGGAAAAAAAAGGGCGGGGGGGAGGGTGGCGCGTGAGTGGGAGGCTGCCTTGCCTGCGGTTATTGCAAGGGGCTCCTTTGGCTCACAGCCTCAGTCCCAGTAGTTTCCTGACTTGCCGCATTAGACTGTGTTTTGTTTATGAGGAGGCTGGTTTCCCTGGCAATGGCAGCTCGCCAGTGCATGCGCATTTGCTCCACTGCAGTAGCAGAATGCGGCTGTGGGGCCAGGGGAGGGGTCCTGAGGGCCGCAGTGGCTGGAGTTATTTGGCAGACATGACGTCAGTTTTTCTGAGCTAAACTGCCATCGTTACTGTATATGGAGCATTTTTTTTTTTTTTAAATAAAGCTTGGAAGGCTTTTAGCCACTCCTTTTCTTTCCTCCCAAATTAACTGCTGTCTATACGCTCACCAGTGACCACGAAGGCTTTCTAAGGTTTGAGGCCACCGATGCCCTCAGGGCCCCGAGGGGAATCATAATAGTATGAGAACAGGAAACAGACTGCCTGGTTTCAGACCTTGGCTGCTTGCTAGTTGCATGACTGTGGGACGGGTTACTTAAATCTCTTAGTTTCCTCAGATGTAAAATGGGGATGCTAACAGCCTGTTTAGAACAGTGTCTGGCACATAGTAACCATTATGTAAGTGTTGTCTATTATTATTTGTAGATACTAAGGGGGACTTGCCTGGAAGCAGACTTGTGTCCGCAATATACAAACACCCTTTAATGCACACACTGGCCAGATAACACAAACACACATTTACCCCCACAGCACATAGACTCTTCTCGCAGTACACACACTTGCCTTCCAGTACACAGACATATCCAAAGGCACACCGACAAGCACCACAGCAAAAAGATGTTCCCCAGAACACATGGACACCCCACTCCCCGTATCATTAGACTCTCCCAGAGGCACATATGTACTCCTTAATGCAGAGACTCACCTAAGGCGCACTGATGCTCTCCGCATGACACAGACTTGCCCCCCCATAAGGACTCTACTATGACACACAGGCAGTCCCAACATCACACACTGTTCCCACATCACACGAACCCATCTTAGGAAACACACAGCATACGGACTTACTCCATAGAACACGGCTTCCCGGAGAAGCACCCATACTCTCAAGGCCAGTAGACCCACCCCACAGCACGCAGACTTTCTCCAGAGTGTACAGCTTCTTCCCACAGCAAACAGACTCTCCCCAGGGCACACAGACACCCCGACGTCGCATACTCTCACCACAGATCGTAGACCCGTCCTAGAGCACAGGGACTCTTGCCAATGAAACAGACTTTCCCGAGAATAGACTCATGAGACAGCTTGAAGACCCGCATCATGACACAAAGACTCTCCCACAACAGACAGACTCACCCCATTGTGTACAGACAAGCACCACAGGCCACAGACCATCACATCAGGACACAGACTTGCCCAGCACTACACAGACACTCCCCAGAGCACGTAGACTCGCCCCACAAAGCACAGACTAAACCCATACTACAGAGACTCTCCCTGTAGCTTTCAGACAAGTTTACCCCACCACAGAGACATGCAACGGCACATCTTACAACATATATCACTCCTTGATGCACACGATTGTGCCACAGCACACAAACTTGTCCTACAGTGCACAAATTCATGTCACAAAAGACACACTCACCACACAACACAAATACTTGCTGCAGCCAGGTGCGGTGGCTCACGCCTGTTATCCTAGCACTTTGGGAGGCCTAGGCAGGCAGATCACCTGACGTTGGGAGTTCAAGACCAGTCTCACCAACATGGAGAAACCCCGTCTCCACTAAAAATACAAAATTAGCCGGGCGTGGTGGTGCATGCCTGTAATCTCAGCTACTACGGAGGCTGAGGCAGGAGAATCGCTTGAACCCAAGAGGCGGAGGTTGCAGTGAGCCAAGATTGTGCCACTGCACTCCAGCCTGGGCAACAAGAGCAAAACTTCGCCTCAAAAAAAAAAGAAAAATTAAAAAAAAAAACCTAGCAACAAAAACAAACAAAAAACCAAATACTTGCTCCAGAGTTCACTCATTTGCCCTAAAATATCTAGACCTTACCCCAGAGTTACCACACAATGCATGCTGTGTCCCTGCATCACCAAAATACAACTCAAACTCCTCAGACACACTCTGATAAATAGACATACCTCACAATGCACAGCTTGGCATCATAGCAGGAAAAACTGGCTCTACAACAGATTCATTCTACAACAGACACACTCAGGCTGTAGAGACACCTAATCTTTCTTTAAGGTATTCAGACCCACCCTTTTGGGCACAGTCACAGATGTGATCCACGATACCCTCACTCATCCCACAATACTGATGCAACTCACAGCATACAAACACATCCCACAGCATAACACTCTAACCCCACAGCGCTCAGAAATGTCAGGCACACACTTGCCATACAGATTTATTTCACACACAAAAACAGCCAGGTGGGTGGCTCATGCCTGAAATCCCAGCACTTTGGGAGGCCGAGGCGGGTGGATCACAAGGTCAGGAGTTCAAGACCAGCCTGTCCAGCATGGTGAAACCCCGTCTCTACTAAAAATACAAAAAAATTAGCCGGGCATGGTGGCACATGCTTGTAGTCCCAGCTACTCGGGAGGCTGAGGCAGGAGAATCACTTGAACCCGGGAGGTGGAGGTTGCAGTGAGCCAAGATCGTGCCATTGCACTCCACCTTGGGCAACAGAGTGAGACTTCGTCTAAAAAAAAAAAAAAAAGAAACAAAAAAAACACTTCTTATAGTGCCTATACAATGCAAACATGTATCCCAAAATAAATGAAACTATTTGCTATGTCACTCTTAGGTTTACCCCAAAGCACATAGACCGTTTTCACTGCTCAAGCTGCTGCCTACAAAACAGGAGAGGCCAAGCCATGCACAGAAATTCACCAAAATGCACAGATTCACCCATCAATATACATACTTGCCTCACAACTCACACAAACATCACTGAGCACTGAGACTCACCCTAAATGTACAGACAAGCCCTTCAGGGCACAGACTTACTCTGTAACATACTAAATCACATCCCCCATACTTAGATGCGCCTTATGATTCACAGTGATGTGTGTAAACACATAGATTGCTTCCACAATGCACAGAATTGCATCATAACACAGACTTACTCTACAGTGCAAAACCGACAGTGCACATCAACATTTCCCAGTCGGTAGACACACAACACACATATTACTCCTACAATGTAAAGATTTCCATCATGGTGGACAGACGTGCTTTTCCATGCTGTTGAGCTACAACTCTGGCCTACAACAACAGAAATACAGCTTCTGTAATAGTTACCAGCAAGGCCTCTAGACCCATACTAACTGGGTTTGAATCAAGGTCCCATCCCTTGCTGATTGTATCACCTTGGGTAAGTATATTTCTTTGTTCTTTAGTTTGTGCAACTGTAAAACAAAGATAACAGTAGTGCCTACTTCAAAGAGTTGTTGTGAGCAATAAATACGTTAAGATTTGTTAAGTGCTTAGTACAGTGCCTGGCACACGGTGACTATTAGAATTGTTAATTTACATTACAACCATCACTATCATTACTACCAAAACAAAAAAGGCCTACCCCAGATATCTAGAATCATCTGACAACAAGAAGACTCACCATATAATATATAGATTAGCCCTAGAACGTCTAGAAACACTCGACAGCACACAGACACCCTGCCATAGTACCCACATACCCTACAGACCAGAACCCTAACCAGACATCACTCACAACACACAGAATTGCATCACAAGTAACAAATTTGTGCACAGGCTTGCTCTATAACACAACCCACAATACCCAGACTGGAAGCCAGGCTGTGTGTTGTACCCAGCCTCACCCAACAAGGCACAGGCCCACAACACACACACACACACACACACACACATCCTAACCTCATAGATATGCCCTACGTCACACAAACACACCCTATCACACATATATTTTTGTTTCACAACATGTGGATACCCCTGCTCTTCACAAACATGTTCCTAAATACATGCTCCTAAAATTGGCAGCATCACACGATAATACAGAGCCCCCATTCCACAACATTTTTTTTTTTTTGAGACGGTGTCTCACTCTGTTGCCCAAGCTGGAGTGCAGTGGCACAATCTCGGCTCACTGCAGCCTCCGCCTCCCAGGTTCGAGCAATTCTCCTGCCTCAGCCTCCCGAGTAGCTGGGAATACAGGCGCGTCCATTCCTGGCTAATTTTTTTGTATTGTTAATAGAGACGGGATTTCGCCATGTTGGCCAGAATGGTCTTGATCTCCTGACCTCGTGATCCACCTGCCTCAGGCTCCCAAAGTGCTGGGATTACAGGTGTGAGCGACCGCCCCCGGCCACAACGCATTTTACACTTATCTCATGCTCGTCCCATAAAGAACTACATGCCCCACATCGCCTAAGCTGCCCATAAATCTGACTTACCGAACACTACCACACATATGACCAGGCCCCACACCACACAGATTTGCTCTGTAATACCTAGATAAGTCCTACCATGCAGAGATATCCCCCTAAACACAAAACCATCCCAAATGCACAGCGTCATATCACAACAGACACACAAATTCATCCTATAACATGCAGACTTGCATGAAAACACCCAGACTCCCACAGAGCAGACCCACGCCCACAATGCTAATACCACACAGCGCCCAGACTGGCACAGGACAAAGACTAGCCTCAACTCATCTAGTCTCAACCCACATGATATAAAACTTGCTCTACAATGGTTAAAAGCTTATATTCAGGTCTCAGACTGCCTGAGTTCCAGTCCCACATGCATCACTTACTAGTTGTGTGACCTTGGAAAGGTTTCTTGAACTCTCTGTGCCCCAGTTTTCTCAGCTATTTGTTAGGAATAATAATGTAATAGGGGTACTTATCTCTTATAGCTGTTAAGAGGAATGAATGGGCTGGGCGCGGTGGCTCACACCTGTAATCCCAGCACTTTGGGAGGCCGAGACGGGTGGATTAGCTGAGGTCAGGAGTTCGAGACCAGCCTGACCAACCTGGAGAAATCCCGTCTCTACTAAAAATACAAAATTAGCCGGGTGTGGTGGCGCATGCCTGTAATCCCAGCTACTTGGGAGGCCGAGGCAGGAGAATCTCTTGAACCCGGGAGGCAGAGGTTGCGGTGAGCCAAGATCATGCCATTGCACTCCAGCCTGGGCAACAAGAGCGAAACTCCGTCTCAAAGAAAAAAAAGAGGAATAAGTGAGTTAATGCCGATCACGTGTTTAGAGCAATGCTTGGTAAAGAGAGTGTTATTGGTGTTAGCTGATCAGGTTGTCATTGTTGTCGTTACTCCACAGGGAATTGGACCATAAAGGTAAGACTCAATCTAAAGCAACTCGAATCAACCCACAACGCATGGAATATCCCTCATAAAGCACAGAATCGCATCACAATGAGTACTCTCACCACTCTTTTCCTGTAACACCCATATTGACTGCACCTATTCTTTTTTTTTTTTTTTTT
>NW_026652282.1:120864119-120876421 GCF_009828535.3 Hylobates moloch
TTTTTTTTTTTTTTTTTTTTTCATTTCACTAACCTTTGTCATCTACCTGCTATGTGCTGAGTTGTGCACCAAGTACGGGACGGAGACCCTGCACTTTCCCATTCCGTATCAGATAGTGGCAATGGCTTGGGAAAGTCTCAAGAGGACTCTGGATTCGGAGAGAAAGAAATTTTAGCCTGATGCTACCCCATCCCCCTAGTTGATCAATGGAGAAATCGGGCCTCGCGAGAAGCGCAACGTCTTGGACAAGGACCTGGCGTGAGCGGGGTCGCTACGCCCCGACCTGCAGGGGCCACGCTCATTCCCACTGTGTGCGCGCGCTTTCGCACGGCGGCGCAGAGTCCAGCTAGCGGAGAGGCGGACGGGGAAGCGCCCGCGTGCCTGGAGCCCTGGCGGTCCAGCGTCCCGGCGTTGCCGTCTGAGTGGCCTAAAAGGGAGACTCTGGGGCCGCTGCTCGCGACAGAGAGTGGAGACGAGGCCCAGGAACAGCTAGCGTGCCTCTTGCTGCTTGCCAGGTATGGAGGATGCCTATCCTCAGGCAGACCCCTTTCCCCGCGGGCTGGCGGCCAGACGGCGCGACAAAACGAGATCCGTCGAGAGGTCTGGCCGTGCTGGCGTTTTGGCGTCTAGGCCGCCGTCATCCCAATTCCATTTCTCCGAAAAGCCTCGCCGAGTTAGGACGTCGGGGCTTTGCTAATGTGATGTTTGTGTAATTAACACCATCTCCCCTTGTTTCTGAACATATTTCCTCCCGCAGCACAGACCAGCTTTCATTTGAAAAAGCAACGGGAAGAACGTCCCAATAACCCTTTCTAATGGGAAAAAACTGCCCCTTTTGTGGAATGGTTTCTTTACAAAGCCAACAACCAACCTTATTTTCTAGTTCCAATGGCTATCCCTTTATGAGTTATATTATTAAAGAAATCCGACACTAATTGTGCCGATTTAACTTGTTAATTAGTTGCAAATAAACTATTCATTAGTGGTAAAATAAAATAAAACCCATGTGTCTAGATATCATTCCACATTCACATATTGTAGTGTCTGCATAACATAGGCATACTAAATTAAGTTCCTAAAAGGTTTCTCCTCAGGATAAATAATTAAAATATATTCTACTTTAATTGACATTATAGAGGACATAAATGAGCTTTTCCTTTTAGAAAGAAATAGCCATTTCTAAATAAAGCTTGCAGTCTGGAGAATGGAAGCTTCAGCCAAATGAATAGTCATTACTACCTTTTCAACGACGTGGGCCTTTTGATCAGAAAAGAAATTAGCTCTAAAAAACAGACAATGGAAGCCTGCCCTGCAATAGGAAGAAAATTAGACGGCCAAGGCTCTTCACAACACCTATTTCTATAAACCATAGAGCTCCTTGCTTTTCAATTACAGCTGTTCATTTCATATAAGGAAAGGGGAAAAACAGGCCTCTAATGTAAACTCGCTTTCACCATAAAGCCTTGTTCCTGGCTCACAGCCAGGCTGCCTACTTACTATTGTTTTTAGTCCTGTCATCAATTAGCTAATACTATATATTTTAAATGACTCTGGGGGTATTCACAGACTCTCTCCCCACTTCCCCACTCAGACAAAACCCAAGCTGGACTTTCATGAAAGGACTACCATTCGGTACACAGACACTTATATACATAAAGTTTAATGTTTTTATTGTTTCCAAAAAAAAAAAAAACCATATTGAAAACCCTGCTTTGTTTTTTTTTCTATATTTCTCAGTCCATCATTGAAAGACCCAGACGAGATGATGACAGAGAGACGTAAATGAGCAGCTTTCAGTATTGTTTCTAATTGTTCACAGAGCTCAATCCATCTCTAGATAATTTTGCTCTGCCCTTTAGACCATAATTTGGGTTGTACATCTTTGTGTTTTAAAAATAAAATTTTTGAAATTTGCTAACCCAATTGGTTTGGTGTCATTAGACATAATTTCATTTTAGAAATATTAATTCTTTACCATTTTGGTGAAATTATCTAGCCTGCAAGAAAAAAATTATGTTTTTATGGTGTGCTACAAAATAAAACCTTTCAATACACATAAAGTAATAATATGAGAAAAAAATTCAGTAATAATAGCAGTGAGTCTTAGTAAGCCTGTAGATATATGTTCTAGAAACATCAAAATAGAGTTATAGGCTGGGAAGGCTTTACTTCCTTTGAAAGTAAGTGCTTATCTATCTGATCTTTATAAATCACTGTATAAATTCCTTGAATAACTAAACAATAGTGCAATTCAATGGGGTTGGTTTGCGATTTTCCTGTTTAGGGTTGTGCTAATAAAATTACTTAGAATCTTTTTAAAATATAGTTAAGGATAATTGACTTGTTCACAAAACAAAGAATATTTTAACAAAACTGTAAATTCATTTAAACAAAATAACATAATAACCATGGACGGGTCCCTGAGAGGTGTCATTCCCTTGATGCTTTAAATAAAGCTAAACAGAGGTAGATGGCCAGCTTAGAAAGGATGGACGGAGTAGAGCCACTAGGATGACTATTCAAAGTATGCATTTCTGAAGAACAATGACAAAAAAGTTGCTACCAAAATGCTTCTTATGGGCCAGATGTGGTGGCCCACATCTGTAATCCTAGCACTTTGGGAGACTGAAATGTGAGGATTGCTTGAGGCTAGGGGTTCAAGACCAGCCTATACAACATGGTGAGACCCTGTCTCTACAAAAAATAAATTTAGCCAGACATGGTGGCATGCACATGTAGTCCCAGCTACTCACGAAGCTGAGGTAGGAGGATTGCTTGAGCCCAGGAGGTCGAGGCTGCAGTGAGCCATGATCATGTCACTGCACTCCAGCCTGGGTGACAAAGCGACACTGTCTCAACAAAACAAAACAAAACAAAAATGCTTCTCATGCTCCTGTATTCAGCATGTATTTCTTGTTGAAAATGGATGCTTCCATTTGATGGCTTCTCGTCATATTTTTATCAAGAATATGGATGAATTGGTATGTTTGCTTTTTGCTTTTGAGCATTAACTTCTTTGTTGCTTTGTTCAAATGGATGTCAGAATGGAGTTCTTAAAAGCATTTTGCCAAAGAGCATGACATTGCCATATCTGATTTCCTTGGCAACTGGAAGGAGGTGCTTTTCCTTGGCAATCAAGACCCTTGACTCTTCCTACCCTTGGGTTCCTATAATAAAGGGCGTCATCTTACCAGTATGCAAGGGTGAGACGGTTCCTCTTGTCTATTGCATATGATGGTGCCTGCTTTCACAGAGAATCCTACAGGAGCTAGAGGAAAACTGCCACCTTCCCAAGGTGAAGTTTAGTGGTAGGAGTTAGCAATGTGTGGTTGCTAATCAGTAGCCTGGAAGTTGTCCAGACTGAGAGCTATGCGAGTATTTTGGTGAGTCTGATCTTATGTACTATAGCACTTGGTTTTCTTTGTGGAAAGAGGTATCAATATGTGATGTTGTGGTCAACCAAGAAGGAGTTTGAGGGAGTCCCAAAACTGCTGTTAAAGAAAACTGAAGCTTTAACTGCAGCTTTGGAAGGGGACAACGTATGTAGCAGAACTATTTCTCAGGATGCTGACGTAAAATAGAGCCTGGGTGTTTCCTTGTTTTAAAATTAAGGAAATGAAGGGATTCCTAATGCTTGAGAAGAAATCCCCCAGGGCAGAATGCTTGTACAGAAGCCTCGAATTGCGCCAGTCGATTTTTGTTAGATCTTGGTGAATAAGAGCACGGCTCAAGGGTCACATAGACGTATGTAAGCAAGGTCATTTATTAATAGACACATTTTTATTGAAGGTCTACTATAGGCCAGATATTCTTCAAGAACTTGAGGGTACAACAGTGGACTAAACAAAGTTCTTATACCCATCACACTTACATTCTAGGGGAAGACAGGAACAATAAACATAAACAAATGAGAATTAGTGAGTGTCTGGAAGTAATAAGTGCTAGGAAGACAAAGTAGGATATGGGTCTAGAGAGTGATGGGAGTTGATGTATTAAATAGAATGTTCAGGAAATGCCTCTTTGGGAGGTGATGCATGTGCCAAAATCTGAAGTGAGTAAGCACTCAAATAATGCCATTCATCATCATCATCTTCATCAATCATCGTCATCACCACCATTACCACAGGCTGGTGGTGATTTGTAATCTCCAACCCAGCCCTAAAACTCTAAGATTGTAGGAAGAAGAGGGTGATTTTCCAGACCAGGGCTGGGATAAGCCGGGCACCTAGGGCACACAATTTAGGGAAGTACCTGCTCTTAAGATTATACAAATGCAACCCTGGATTAAATGAATTATCTTCTTATTAATGTAGTAAAGTTTTCTGTGCTTTAACTGTTAGAAGACAACAGAACTTAGGGACTGAATGTGTCAAGACACTCCTTGATTTTCTAGCAGTCAGAGACCAGGACAGTTATTTGCTTGGGTTTTGATTAGGATGATTTTTATTTATTTATTTATTTTTTGTAGACACAGGATTTCCCTCTTTCACCCAGGCTGCTGTGACATGATCACAGCTCACTGCAGGCCTGTGGCACCATGCCCAACTGTTTAAAAACTTTTTTTTTTTTTTTTTTTTGTAGAGACAGTCTCGCTATGTTGCCCAGGCTGGTCTTGAACTCCTGGCCTCAAGTAATCCTCCCACCTTGGCTTCTCAAAGTGCTGGGTTTACAGGCATGAACCAACGTGCCCAGCCAGTTGGGGCTTTTGCACGACTCTGGGAGTGTGCCTCCTTAAATTTTGTGTCCTAGGTGCCTGTCTTGCCTCACATTAGTCCTGGCCCTGCTCTAGACTGGCATTTAATAGCTTCCATGAAATCTCTAAGGGTCAAGATTCAGGTCTTAGTTTAGCTCTCTCCCCTTAATACCAAATTGCTTACCACTGATTATGGTTTTTCACTTTAGAGTAGTGTGGTGTGGTAGGAAAAACAAATACAACGGGATTGGTCTGTTAAACCTGAATTTGAACTTGAATTTGAGCATTTACCATCTGTATGATTTGGGAAAGTTTGCTAATCTTCCTGAACCTGAGTTTTGTCATCTGATGGAGTTGGGTAGTCAGGCCTTCTTCACTGAATTAGGGTGAAGATTCAACAAGATAATACAGCTGAAAGCACCTGGTACTCTGCTTCGTACAGAGCCAGCTTAAGTAAGAGTTGTTGTCTTGTTTTTCAACTAGGCTTTCTTTTATCCCAAACAGGATTGAACATTCCTCCAGTGTAGACAAGAGGGAACCATGTCTCACTTTCCTTATACCCCTTACAGGGCTATGCACAGATGTTTGTGGAATGAATCATAGTATTTAAGTAAGTCGCCTTTGAATAGAAGAAAAAAAAATGAATTAATTACTCCATGGTTCCAATTCTGCATTGCAGTCTCCCACATTCGACAGAGTCACTTGAGATTGTTTCTGTCAAAGCTCTCTGGAGAGCACTCACTGAGATGATGGGGGTTTTCATTTGTGACAGAGAGGCCTCTTGTGTTTAATTCTGAGATAACATAAAATACCTTTTATAATAGACACATGCCTGCTGTTAAAAATGTACAATTAATTAGTGTCATACATATTTTAAATCCTTTTTTTTTGCTTCAAATATAAGGTTTAATTTTTTTTACTTTCAAAGGTCAGTAGAAATATGTTCTTTCTATAGATTACTTCAGGAATCCTGCTGAATTAGGAAAGAAGTCTTGTTCAAATTTTATAGCTTTTATATTTTCTCTGAGGCCTCAGAAGTAGGCACAACTGACCGAGTGGAATAATAATAATAATAAAAGTAATACCAATCACCAGCACAGAGTAAAGTCTTATCATTCCTCACAGTGGCTTCTGAAAAGATTTAGAGAATTACAAAAATTAGCCAGGCGCCGTGGCTCACATCTGTAATCCCAGCACTTTGGGAGGCTGAGGTGGGTGGAACGCTTGAGCCCAGGAGCTCAAGACCAGCCTGGGCAACATGGCAAAACCCTGTCTCTCCAAAAAAAAAAAAAAAAAAAAAATTCAGAAATTAGCCAGGCGTGGTAGCATGAGCCATTAGTCCCAGTTACTTGGTAGGCTGAGGTAAGAGGATCACTTGAACCCAGGAGGCAGGCAGAGGTTGCAGCAAGCTGTCTTCCTGCCATGACACTCCAGCCTGGATGACAGAGCAAGGCCCTGCTTCAAAAATAAGAAATAAAAGAGAATTATAAAAATTATTTTAAATAAATAAATTAGAGACACTTTAGTTCTTATTAAAAAGAATCCTGACCGGGTACGGTGGCTCACGCCTGTAATCCCAGCACTTTGGGAGGCTCAGGCGGGTATATTGCCTGTGGTCAGAATTACCTGGTTGTAGTCGCAACCACCTGGGAGGTTGAGATGGGAGGATCCCTTGAGCTGGGGAAGTAGAGGCTGCAGTGAGCTGTAATTGCACCACTGCACCCCAACCTTGGTGACAGAGCGAGACCTCATCTCAAAAGAAAACAAAAAGAAATAAATGAGATTATATAAACAAAGTACTGAATCAGTGCCTGATACCTAGTCATAGGACTCAGTAAATGTTAGGTTATCGTCATCACAGCAACCTTGTGAGCTATGTAGCACAGATAGGGCAAAGTTATTTATATTTTAACAAATAAGGAAACAGGTTCAAAAGGATTAAGTGACTGTCTGAAAGGGTGGAGCTTGTTATTGGCAAAATCAGGCATGGAAAGGACACTTCTTGACGCTGTCCAGTTATCGTTCCATGAAATTGTAATATGCACTTTGCCAATGACTGCATTTATTATTAAGTTGCATATTCTGCAGTGTTATCAGTAATTATGCCCCATTAAGAAGCATGTCATATTTTTTCTATATTTAAGTAAAGGCAGATGTCTTAATGAGCGGTGACAAATGGCAGAGGAAGCACAAGGAATGTCCCCCCACTTCTAGATTGTTCCCCAAGAAGTGGGCTGGAGAGAGATCAATTAGAAACATTAAAATTGACACAGTCAGATTCAGGATTAAATAGGTAAAGCAATACACTAGTGTGAACTTCTCAGGCAGTGCACACTAATCTCTTGTGGTGATACTTATTTCCTTTCATTCTTGGCAGTCAAACGAATCCTGTATTTTGTTCCTTATCCCTGCCAGGTGGGCTTCACATGGAAGGTCATAGCAAAGCAGCCTGCTGATCTAAGCATCCAATTCACTGTCCTTGACTTTTCACTCTCCAGTGTTCATCTCTTGGCTTATGGCATGTATATGCAAACATGTGTTTGCTAAAGGTTCCAGGAAATTATAATGATAGTGACCACTTATTGAAACTTACTACAAGGTAACACTGTCATGACCTTTACAGGTATAACTTTGTTTGTTTAATCCTAGCAACCTGGCTAAGGTTACACATTCAGTGACAAAACTTTGAGATTTGATCTGTCCGTAAGTGATGGTTCTTTCCACTGCACTGCCCTAGAAGGGCCTGATTTTCATATTGTGTGATTTTACAAAGAGACCCTTCCTCTCTCTGGATCTCACTTTCCTGACCTGTAGAGTGAGGCAGTTGAGCTGCATGCTTTGTAAGGGCCCTTTTCCTTGTAAGGTTTTGAAGATTCCCAAAGTTCCCGTATGATGCTATTTTTAATAGCACTGAAAGCTGAAGTGATGGGTACAAAAAATAACTAGAAAGAATGAATAAAACCTATGATTTCATAGCATAACAGAGTGACTATAGTCAATAATAACTGTACATTTTTGAATAACTTAAAGAGTGTAATTGGATTGTTTGCAACTCAGTGGACAAATGGTTGAGGGGATGGATACCCCATTTTTCATGATATGCTTATTTCACATTGCATGCCTGCATCAAAACATATCATGTACCCCATAAATATATATACCTATTATGTACCCCCCAAAATTAAAAATAAAAATAAATAAAGCTGTAGTGGCCCTTGATTTTCTTCAGAAATGGCTATTCTCTTAGTTGCACTGTTTAGAGCCATCAGTTTCAGCACTTCTGACAGAAAATTATTGTAGAAGCAGAACCAAGCTAAGAAAGCTAAATTCTAATTCTGTATCCACAGGAGAAGATGCCCTAGTCTGTGCTGGGATGGGGCAGGAGGAAATCCTCTGGGATTGGAAGAGTAGCGGGATCGAAAAGTTACCTGGAACAGTCAACCATCTTTAGCGACCTGCTCTGCATCCTAGGTGAGCTTTGTGGGAATTTCAGGAGGGGGAGGAATTCAGGGGTGCTTTGAGTTTCAGAATGAGCAGAATAGTGGATACTCGTCTGCGTTAGAGCTTCTTAAAACTTCTGCTGCCGTCCTGGGTTTGTCCTTACATTTCCAGCCCTAAGGATGTAGGGCTAGTCTTTGGAACTCTACAGGAGAGGCATTCATTGTGTGCTAATAAGGAAAGGGATGCCACATTTGGAGATTAGATCTAGAGAGTGTTCCCACAGTAATACCCCAAATCTGAAGCATTTCTTTCCTGTGACTTCACATTAGCGCTGAGAGTCAGTAGCAACCCCTGATAAAATTGGGTTCAAAGTTCCACTTACAATATCACTTAAATTATATGACTCTCAGTTTTCATATCTGTAAAGTGCAGCTGTTGGGGGAGAGGATGTGCTGCCCTTACCTTGAATGTTTCAGCCTCCCACTGTAGAGGATCATGCTCATGTGACCTAGTTTCTATATATTTTGTTGAATAAATGCTTTTCAATTTGTTGTCTTTTGATCAATCTCCGGAGTCTCTGAATGATTTTCTTTACAAATTTTTACTGGCTTAATTGATGCGTCTCCAGAAGAGAGGCTTCCTCAAGCCATTCCCAAAGTCACTGAATCTCTTTGAATGGTTTTAGCAGGGGAGCGACATGGTCAGGTTTGTGGATTGGGATGCTCATTCTGGTTGTTAAGCGTATCTCTCAGAGTGGTATGTGACAGATAAGACGGTGGATGTGCAAATGCCTGGTGTATGGTTGATACTCAATAGATGCTCATTGTTTTGGATGTTAAATTGGTTGTTTCCTACCAGTCCAAGTGTGATCTTGGAGAAATTGCTTTCTGTCCCTGGATGTCAGTTTCTTCAACTGTAAAATACAGATGATTTCCCTGTTTTTTTTGTTTGTTTGTTTGTTTTTGTTTTTTTGTTTTTTGTTTAGTTTATTATTTTTTGTTTGTTTGTTTGTTTGTTTGTTTCTGAGACGGAGTCTCTCTCTGCCGCCAGGCTGGAGTGCAGTGGTGCGATCCCAGCTCACGGCAACCTCCAGCTCTCTGGTTCAAGCGATTCTCCTGCCTCAGTCTCCTGAGTAGCTGGGATTACAGGCATGTGCCACCACACTTAGCTTATTTTTATATTTTTAGTAGAGACGGAGTTTCACCATGTTGGCCAGAATGGTCTCAGTCTCCTGACCTCGTGATCTGCCTGCCACGGCCTCCCAAAGTGCTTTGATTGCAGGCGTGAGCCACCGTGCCCAGCCTAGTTTATTGTTTTATTCATTTATTATGATCTTTTGTTTTCCCCTTTGTCTCAGTGACCCTCAGTCCAGATAACCTGGGTTCTCCTCCAGTCTATTTCATTAGAGATTTAATATCTCTCATCTGACATAATTTTCATCTGATTTTTGCATTTCAGTTTCATTTTAAAAATATACGGTGGTATTCTCTGAAAAGAGGCAGCTGTTGTGGGTGGCCCCCAGGAATAACTCTGTAAATTACAAAGGAGACTCCATTTTTACAGGCCTTTGTGGTCCCTTTTGTCCTCCTTTTGGTAAGTTATCCCTTACTTTTGAGGGCCACAAAGCATTTGCTAAAGGAGGGCATAACGAAGGTCCAGGTAGAGATTAGACATACTGACATGAAGAAACTTTCATTATGGTAGAAAGGTAATAATTGATTGCTCAGCCATTTACAGTTGTATTAAGTCGAGACGTTGGGCTGTTGTTAGTCTTGTTAAGTGCTTCTTATTTATCAATTACTTTTTTTCAGTTACTTCGACCTGGGCAGTGTGGGAGAGACAGATGCTGCTCTCCAGGAGCTCAGTCTGTTAGAGGAGACATGTTGCTAACTGCAACAAAACCCAGCCTGTCCTCAGGGTGTTTGCAGAGGTGTCCTGTGCTGCAGGAGTAAAGGGGTGGGAGGGATTCATTTTGTCTGGGATGATTTAGAAAGGAGTTTTGGAGAAGCTGGGCTCTGAGTTAGAGGTTGTGCCTTGAAAAATCACAGATGGCAAGGATCCCAGATGAAGAAGCATCTGGCACAACGGCCCATGGCAAGGCACGTTTGGGAAATGGCAAGGCAATCAGTGTGGCTAAGAGGTAGAAGGTGCTGTACTGTAAGGTGGGCTTTGAGGCTAAATTGTGGAGAAAATTGAAGGCCAAGCCGAGGATTTTGGCTTTGTCTGTGCAATGAGGTGCCAGCGAAGCCTCCTCCACCACCTGGTAGAATTTACATAGTGTGTCAACAGTTTTTGAACAGGATAATGATCATTATTATAGTGATGTTCATAATCAGTTGTTCATTGTAATGAAGAAATTTGGCCATTTTTCAGTATTTCCGAGATGTCAAGCCAAAAAATAAAATGCGTTAGTAATTGTTACGCACGAGAGAGGCAACATGGAGAAGTTGTGGAGTGCTGCACCACAAAGCCAAAGCCTTGGGTTTGAGTACTGGTTCAGTGGTATGCCAGCTGTGTCCCCAGGGTTATTCACTTATTCTCTGTTGGCCTCCATGGGCTTATCTGCTAAAGGGGCATGACCATTGCCTTCTCAGATGGTTATGTTATTGAAGTGATATAATAGATAAAAGCTTTTGTAAATTATAAAATACCGTCTGTAAGTGAAGAGCTGTTTTTTATGAAGAACAAAAAGTTTAAAGGAAGCTGCATTCGAGAGGAGAGGTTCCTACAGGCATTTCAGTCCCTTTAACCTAAAGCCAGAAGGGGGAGGAGTTCCCTCCCACTTTCACTTCCTACCCCAGGCCTTATTTTAGTTTTTCATTTTGTATGTCTTACGATCAGTCCAGCTCTAACATTTTTCTCCAAATCCAGCAACCTTTGAGTCTAACTTTATGCTCCCTCTAACCAATGGGCTGTAGAGCATGCATGCATTCATTCATTCATTCATTCATTCATTCCACAAGTGTTTATTGAGTACCAACTCTTCTAGGCACTTGGAATACATCCGAGAATAAAACAAAGAGCCTTGCTCTTGTGGAGCTTACATTCCATTTGGCCTGGGGCAGGGATGTGGGGGGTGTGGGGGGCAAGCAATAAACAGCTAAACATAATAAAGTTACAAATATAGTATATGAAAAGATGACAAGTGCTATGTAAAAAATAGGGCAGGGTAAGGGGAGTTGAGTGTGCTGGATGTTAGAGCAGTTTGCAATTTAAATGAAAGAAAAAACTTATGTGAAAGGACTTTGTAAATGGAAAAGTCCTAAACAAACATTCAAGATGAATACTTTTAGACTAGTTTGAAAACTGCCAAGGTTGTCTGCATCCTTTTATAGCATCATCTGCTTCAAGGAACTTCATTCACTCATTCAATCAATCAATCAATATTTATTGAGTGCCCGCTTGGTTGAATGAATGAATGCTGATGATAATAATGAGAGCTATTATTATGAAGTGCCTACTAAAGCATTATTTATGTATGTGATCTCATTTAATCCTTGTAACAACTCAGTAATGTAGACACATGTTCCCAAGTGAGCAGCACTCGAGTGTGGGCAATGATTCTGATTAAGGAAATCGTTCTTCATTCTGAAAAGCAAATGTGGGAACAAAATGGCTTTGATGAGGATTACTGATGTTTTTCAGGTTGTCAGGGTCAGCTGCTCAGCAAATTCTGGCAGTGACTTTCTTTCCACTCCCTTTAGTGCCATTGCTTTATCAGTAGTCACCAGTGGACTCAAGACATGGCTGTTTTAAAGAAGTTCTCTTAGCAGCTGCTGAAGTAGACAGGTTGGTGTGGTTGTTGGTCGTCTTAGCATACACAGTGGAGGCTTCCTTGTGTTCAAATCCTCAGTTTCATAAGGTGAAGTCATGTGTCCCTTCATTAGAGAGGAACCATATTAAGAATTATGTGAGTGAGTGGACCTTTTAGGTTTCTTCGATTCTAGCTACTAAGTGAATAACAAGTATGTTTCCAGGTTGGAAGCACTAAGAAAGGAGATGAGGAGGAAGGGACTTGGAAAAGGTAAAATTAGAAACCAAGAAGAAAAGCAGGGCTGGGCGCGGTGGCTCACGCTTGTAATCCCAGCACTTTGGGAGGCCAAGGCGGGCGGATCATGACGTCAGGAGATCAAGACCACGGTGAAACCCCGTCTCTACTAAAAATACA
>NW_026652282.1:120876514-120893556 GCF_009828535.3 Hylobates moloch
TATAAATATATATATTTATATAGAGATATTTATATATCTATAAATATATATATATATAGAGAGAGAGTATCTTTTGGTTATTGATTTCTAATTTAAATCTGTTACAGTCAGAGAACATGAACGGGTAGAATGAATGAGGAATAATCCTAAAATGCTGTTGTTTCTGCTGCTTTCTCATTGAAATAATACTGAAACCTGTGCTCCCAGTCTGAGACATGTTTCCACAAATGAATGAGAACCCTGGGATGGGGGGAAATGGCAGATAGGAGGCAGGACTAACTTGGAACTCTCACTCAGAAGTACAGAGCAGTGTGTGGAGACCCACATTATAAACTTTTTTTCCAAAAACTATTGCAGGAACATACCACGAAAGCTGAGATAATCCATAGACCCTTTGAAGGAGGTGGATTGTTACTGCAGGCTTTGTGGGATAGCCAAGGAACAGTCTGCTTGCTTTCTCAGCTGGGAGGCATGTAGCCTGGGGCAAGTTCTCAGCCCTGCTCACCGGCTGCCTGGAAATAAACTCAGTGCTGTTATGGGGGCACAGTGGGAGTGAGACAAGCCTTTTGGGCTGCAGGTGGTGTGGGAACTGGGTGAAGCCTATGACTGCTGGCTTTCCCCCACTTTCCTGGCGAACTGTGTGATGCAGCAGAGACAGCCATAATCCCTTGGGAACATAACTCCATTGGCCTGGGAACCACACCCCCATCTCCCACAGCAGCTGCAGCAAGCCATGCCCAAGGAGAGTCTGAGCTCAGACATACCTAACCCTGACCCTGCCTGATGGCCTTTCTCTAACCACCCTGGTAGCAGAAGACAAAGGACATAATCTATTGGGAGCTCTATGGCCCTGCCCACCACCTGATCCTCCCTATACTACTACAGCTAATGCACTCTTGAAAGTGCAACTTCCTGGCTGGAGGCCAACCAACACAAAGTGAGTGCATTTAACAAAAATACAACAAAGGACCCCCACAGAGTCCACTTCAGTCCCCTGCTACCTCCACTAGAATAGGTACTGGTACCCATGGCTGAGAGACCTGAAGATGGATCACATCACAGGACCCTTTGCAGACACTCCCCACTACTGGCCCGGTGCCTGGTACCTCCACTGGGTGGCTAGATCCAGAAGAAAAATAACAATCACTGAAGTTTGGCTCTCAGGAAGCCCCACCCTAGGGGAAAAGGGAGAGCACCATATCAGGGGAGCACCCCTGTGGGACAAAAGAATCTGACCAGCAGCCCTTGAGTCCCAGATCATCCCTCTGACATAGTCCACCCAAATGAGGAGGAATCAGAAAAACAATTCTGGTAATATGACAAAACAACATTCTTTAACACCGCCAAGAGATCACACTAGCTCACCAGCAATAGATCCAAACCAAGAAAAAAATATCTGAATTGCCACAAAAAGAATTCAGAAGGTTGATTATTAAGCCAATCAAGGAGGCACCAGAGAAAGGTAAAATCCAACTTAAACAAATAAGAAAAATGATACAGAATATGAATGGAAAAATATCCAGTGAAATAGCATAAATAAAAAACAATAACAACTTCTGGAAATCAGGAACACACTCAGAGAAATGCAAAATGCACTGGAAAGTCTCAGCAATAGACTCAAACACGTAGAAGAAAGAACGTCTGAGCTCGAAGACAAGGCTTTTCAATTAACCCAATTTGACAAAGACAAAAAATAAAGAATTTAAATAAAATAAACACAGCCTCCAAAAAGTTTGGGATTATGTTAAATGACCAAACCTAAGAATAACTGCTGTTCCCAGGGAAAAAGAGAAATCTAAACATTTGGAAAACATTTGAGGGAATAATTGAGAAAAATATCCCTGGCCTTGCTAGAGATCTAGGCATTCAAATACAAGAAGCTCAAAGAATACCTGAGAAACTCATCACAAAAAAAATCAGCACCTAGGCACATAGTCATCAGGTTATCTAAAGTCAAGACAAAGAAAAGAATCTTAAGAACAGTGAGGCAAAAGCATCAGACAACCTATAAAGGAAAACCTATCAGATTAACAGCAGATTTCTCAGCAGAAATGCTACAAGCTAGAAAAGATTGGGGTCCTATCTTTAGCCTCTTTAAACAAAACAATTATCAGCCCCCATCTCTACTAAAAATACAAAAAATTAGCCAGCAAGACTAAGCTTCATAAATGAAGGAAAGATACAGTCTTTTTCAGACAAACAAATGCTGGGACAATTTGCCAGTACCAAGCCAGCACTGCAAGAACTGTTAAAAGGAGCTCTAAATCTTGAAACAAATCTTTGGAATACACCAAAATAGAATGTTAAAGCATAAATCTCAAAGGACCTATATAACAATAACACAATGAAAAAAATATGAGAAAAACAATGTATTCAGGCAACAAATAGCATGATGAATAGAATAGTATCTCCCATCTCACTACTAACATTGAATGTAAATGGCCTAAATGCTCCACCTAAAAGATACAGAATGGCAGAATGGATGAGAATTCACCAACCAAGTATCTGCTGTCTTCAAGAGACTCACCTGACACATAAGGACTCACATAAACTTAAGGTAAAGGGGTGGAAAAAGATATTCCATGCAAATGGACACCAATAGTGAGCAGGAGTAGCCATTCTTATATCAGACGAAACAAACTTTAAAGAAACAGCAGTTAAAAAAGACAAAGGAGAGACATTATATGATGATAAAAGGACTAGTCCAACAGGAAAATATCACAATCATAAATATATACACACCTAACACTGGAACTCCCAAATTGATAAAACAATTACTTCTAGACCTGAGAAATGAGATAGACAGCAACACAATAATGGTGGGGGACTTCAATACTCCATTGACAGCACTGGACAGGTCATCAAAACAGAAAGTCAACAAAGAAACAATGGACTTAAACTATACCCTAGAGTAAATTGACTTAACAAATATTTACAGAACATTCTACCCAACAACTACAGAATATACATTATATTCATCAGCACATAGAATATTCTCTAAGATAGACCATATGATAGGCCACAAAACAAATCTCAACAAATTTAAGAAAATAAAAATTATAGCAAGTACTCTTTCAGACCACAATGGAATAAAATTGGAAATCAACTGCAAAAGGAACCCTCAAAACCATACCAATACATGGAAATTAAATAACCTGCTCCTGAATGATCGTTGGGTCAACAATGAAATCAAGATGGGAATTTAAAAATTCTTTGAAGTGAACAATAATGGCAAAACCTATCAAAACCTCTGGGATACAGCAAAAGCAGTGCAAGAGGAAAGTTCATAGCATTAAACACCTACATCAAAAAGTCTGAAAGAGGCCGGGCATGGTGGCTCACGCCTGTAACCTCAGCACTTTGGGAGGCCAAGGCGGGTGGATCATGAGGTCAGGAGTCCAAGACCAGCCTGGCCAACATAGTAAAACCCCGTCTCTACTAAAAATACAAAAAATTAGCCAGGCATGGTGGCAGTGCCTGTAATCCCAGCTACTTGGGAGGCTGAGGCAGGGGAATTGCTTGAACCTGTGAGGCGGAGGTTGCATGAGCTATCGCGCCATTGCACTCCAGCCCGGGTGACAGTGTGAGACTCCATCTCAACAACAACAACAACAACAACAACAAAAACAGTCTGAAAGTGCAACAATAGACAATCTAAGGTCACACCTCGAGGAACTAGAGAAACAAGAACAAACCAAACCCAAGCCCAAACCCAGCAGAAGAAAAGAAATAATAAAGATCAGAGTAGAGTTAAATGAAACTGAAAGAAAAAAATAAAAAGATAAATGAAACAAAAAACTGGTTCTTTGAAAAGATAAATAAAATTGATAGACCATTAGTGGCATTAACCAAGAAAAGAAGAGCGAAGCTCGAAATAAGCTCAATTTGAAATGAAAACAGGAGATATTACAACTGATACCACAGAAATACAAAGGATTGTTCAAGGCTTCTATGAACACCTTTATGTGCATTGTATTAGCCTGTTCTCATGCTGCTAATAAAGACACACCTGAGAGTGGGTAATTTCTTTTTTTGTTAATTTTTTTTTAAATTATACTTTAAGTTCTGGGGTACACGTACACAATGTGCAGGTTTGTTACATAGGTATACATGTGCCATGTTGGTTTGCTCCACCTATCAACTGGTCATTTACATTAGGTATTTCTCCTAATGCTATCCCTCCCCCAGCCCCCCACCCACCAACAGGCTCTGGTGTGTGATGTTCCCCACCCTGTGTCCACGTGTTCTCATTGTTCAATTCCCACCTACGAGTGAGAACATGATGTGTTTGGTTTTCTGTCCTTGTGATAGTTTGCTGAGAATGATGGTTTCCCGCTTCATCCATGTTCCTGCAAAGGACATGAACTCATCCTTTTTTATGGCTGCATAGTATTCCATGGTGTATATGTGCCACATTTTCTTAATGAGACTGGGTAATTTCTAAAGAAAAAGAGGTTTAATGGACTCAGAGTTCCACATGGCTGGGGAGGCCTCACAATCATGGTGAAAGGTGAAGGAGGAGCAAAGGCACATCTTACATGGTGGCAGGCAAGAGGGCATGTGCAGGGGAACTCCCATTTATTAAGTCATCAGATCTCATGAGAATTACTCACTACCACTGGAACAGTATGTGGGAAACTGCCCCTGTGATTCAATTATCACCACCTGGCCCTGCCCATGTGTCAAACATGGGGATTATTACAGTTCAAGGTGAGATTTGGATGGGGACACAGCCAAACTATATCACACATGAACTAGAAATCCTAGAGGAGATGGATAAATTCCTGAAAATATAAAACCCTCCTAGATTAAACCAAGAAGATATAGAAACTCTGAATAGACCAATAACAAACAGTGAGATTGAAATGGTAATTTAAAAGTTACCAATGAAAAAAAGTGCAGGACCAGGCAGATTCACAGCTGAACTCCATCAGACATTCAAAGAAGAATCGATTCCAATCCTATTGACACTATTCAAATGGATAGAGAAAGAGGGAATACTCCCTAAATCACTCTATGAAGCCAGTATCACTGTACTACAAAATCAGGAAAGGACATAACAAAGAAAGAAAGCTGCAGACCAATTTCCTGATGAACATAGATGCAAAAATCCTCAACAAAATACTAGCTTACAGAATCCAATAGCATATCAAAAAGATAATCCAACATGATCAAGTGGGTTTCATACCAAGGATGCAAGGATGGTTTAACATTCACAAGTCAATAAATGTGATACACCATATAAACAGAATTAAAAACAAAAATCACACGATCATCTCAATGGATGCAGAAAAAGAATTTGACCAAATCCAGCAACTTTTTATGATTAAAACCTTCAGCAAAATTGGCTACAAGGGACATACTTTAAGGTAATAAAAGCCATCTATGACAAACCCACAGCCAACATTATACTGAATGGGGAAAAGTTGAAAGCATTCCCCCAGAGAATTGGAACAAGACAAGGATTCCCACTTGCATCACTTCTACTCAACATTTTACTGGAATTCCTAGCCAAAGCAATCAGACAAGAGAAAGAAATAAAGGACATCCAAATCCATAAAGAGGAAGGCAAACTGTCACTGTTTGCTGATGATATGATCGTATACCTAGAATACCCTAAAGACTCATCCGAAAAGCTCCTAGGACTGATCAAAGAATTTGGCAAAGTTTCAAGATACAAAATTAATACACACAAATTAGTAGCTCTGCTAGATGCCAATGCAACCAAGCTAAGAATCAAATCAAGAGGTCAACCCCTTTTACAATAGCTGCAAAAAATAAAATAAACGACTTAGGAATATATTTAACCAAGGAGGCAAAATACTTCTACAGGGAAAACCATGAAACATTGCTGAAAGAAATGATAGTTGACAGAAACAAATGGAAACACATTCCATGCTCATGGATGGGTAGAATCAATATTGTGAAAATGACCATACTGCCTAAAGCACAATTCAACAAATTGTGCTGAGATAATTGGCAAGCCACATATAGAAGAATGAAACTGGATCCTCATCTCTCATTGTATAAAAAAAAAAAAACTCAAGATGGATCTAAGACTTAAATCTAAGCCCTGAAACCATAAAAATTCTAGAGGATAACATTGGAAAAATCCTTCTAGAGGTTGGCTTAGGCAAAGAATTCATGACCGAGAACCCAAAAGCAGATGCAACAAAAACAGAGATAAATAGCTGGGACTTAATTAAACTAAAAAGCTTCTGCACAGCAAAAGAAACAATCAGCAGAGTAAACAGAGAACTCACAGAGTGGGAGAAAAATCTTCCCAATCTATACATCCGGCAAAGGACTAATATCTGGAAGCTACAAGGAACTCAAATAAGGAACTAAAACAAATCAGCAAGAACAAAACAAACAATCCCGGATTCCCTATTTAATAAATGGTGCTGGGAAAACTGGCTAGCCATATGTAGAAAGCTGAAACTGGATCCCTTCCTTACACCTTATACAAAAATTAATTCAAGATGGATTAAAGACTTATATGTTAGACCTAAAACCATTAAAATCCTACAAGAAAACCTAGGCAATACCATTCAGGACATAGGCGTGGGCAAGGACTTCATGTCTAAAACACCAAAAGCAATGGCAACAAAAGCAAAAATTGACAAATGGGATCTCATTAAACTAAAGAGCTTCTGCACAGCAAAAGAAACTATCATCAGAGTGAACAGGCAATCTACAGAATGGGAGAAAATTTTTGCAACCTACTCATCTGACAAAGGGCTAATATCCAGAATCTACAATGAACTCAAAACAAATTTACAAGAAAAAACCAAACAACCCCATTCAAAAAGTGGGCAGAGGACATGAACAGACACTTCTCAAAAGAAGACATTTATGCAGCCAAAAAACACATGAAGAAATGCTCATCATCACTGGCCATCAGAGAAATGCAAATCAAAACCACAGTGAGATACCATCTCACACCAGTTAGAATGCCATCATTAAAAAAATCAGGAAACAATAGTGCTGGAGAGGATGTGGAGAAATAGGAACACTTTTACACTGCTGGTGGGGACTGTAAACTAGTTCAACCATTGTGGAAGTCAGTGTGGCGATTCCTCAGGGATCTCGAACTAGAAATACCATTGACCCAGCCATCCCATTACTGGGTATATACCCAAAGGACTATAAATCATGCTGCTATAAAGACACATGCACACGTATGTTTATCGCGGCACTATTCACAATAGCAAAGAGTTGGAACCAACCCCAGATGTCCAACAACGATAACGATTAAGAAAATGTGGCACATATACACCATGGAATACTATGCAGCCATAAAAATGATGAGTTCAATGTCCTTTGTAGGGACATGGATGAAACCTGAAAACATCATTCTCAGTAAACTATCGAAGGACAAAAACCAAACACCGTATGTTCTCACTCATAGGTGGGAATTGAACAATGAGAACTCATGGACACAGGGAAGGGGAACATCACACCCGGGACTGTTGTGGGGTGGGAGAGGGAGGGACAGCATTAGGAGATACACCTAATGCTAAATGACGAGTTAATGGGTGCAGGAAATCAACATGGCACATGGATACATATGTAACAAACCTGCACATTCTGCACATGTACCCTAAAACCCTAAAGTATAATAATAAAAAAAAAAAAAAACACTCTTCAAAAAAAAAAAAAAAAAAGAAGTGAAAAAAAAAAAAGTTCAAAATTCTTATGTATCTGCATTCTGCAATCCAGTATTTCCTTGCTACCTATTTCAAGGAAATTATTCGAAATGTAAGCCAATCTGTATGCATGTAAATACTCCCGCCTTGGCCTTCCAAAATACACAGTGGTGGTTTCAGTTATATAAATCATATAACCATAAAATTTATATGCCAAGCCAATAAACGTTTTAGGATAAAGGGAAGATGTAAAACTAATTGCAATTATGTAGTTTCATATATATATATATATGTATTTTGTAACTGACAAATTGGTTTTTAACATGGTACACTTGTAAAATAAAAGAGGTCTAGTTGCAAAAAAAAAAAAAAAAAAAAACAAACAATCCCATCAAAAAGTGGACTAAGGATATGAATAGACAGTTCTCAAAAGAAGATATACAAATGGCCAACAAACATGAAAAAATGCTCAACATCACTAATGATCAGGGAAATGCAAATCAAAACCACAATGCAATACCACCTCACTTCTGCAAGAATGGCCATAATAAAAATAAAATAAAAAAATAGATATTAGCACGGATGTGGTGAAAAGGGAACACTTTTACACTGTTGGTGGGAATGTAAACTAGGACAACCACTATGAAAAACAGTGTGCAGATTCCTTAAAGAACTAAAAGTAGACCTACCATTTGATTCAGCAATCCCACTACCGGGTATCTACCCAGAGGAAAAGAAGTCATTACATGAAAAAGATACTTGCACAGGCATGTCTATAGCAGTGCAATTCTCAATTGCAAAAATATGGAACCAACCCAACTGCCTATCAACGAGTGGATAAAGAAAGTGTGATATGTATATATATATATAGATATATATGCATGTACACACACAAACACATACACACACAAACACACCATGGAATACTACTCAGCCATAAAAAGGAATGAAATAATGGCATTCGCAGCACCCTGGATGGAATCAGAGACCATTATCCTAAGTGCAGTAATTCAGGAATGGAAAACCAAACATCGTAAGTTCTCACCAATAAGTGAGAGCTAAGCTTTGAGGATGCAAAGGCATAAGAATGATACAATGGACTTTGAGGACTTGGGGGAAAGGGTCAGAGGAGGGTGAGGAATAAAAGACTACTAATTGGGTACAGTGTACACTGCTCAGGTGATGGGTACCCCTAAATCTCAGAAATCACCACTAAAAAACTTACTCATGTAACCAGATACCATCTGTTCTCCAAAAACCATTGAAATAAAATAAAATTAGAATAAAATAAAATTGGGCTTATGCAATTAAAAAAAAAGAACCCTGGGCTTGCCAAAGACTGAGTAGCAGAGGTGGTCACAGAGCCAATGCAAAAGTAGAGGCTGTCACTTTGTTTGACAGGGCACTGCTGACCACAGCATTAGTAAGTTTGTTGGTATCCAGCCTGGCAAAATATGTACTTGTGATTGGTTAGCAGGGAGTCCCAAAATGAAGCACTCCTTAAAACCACTTGGAATTAAAGTAGTGGTTGTTGTCTTTGCACAGCTGAAAGTGGGGTACCAGTTCTGCCAAAACAAAAGCTGCTCATGATTTTTTGTGTATTATTGTTTTTATTATTTTATTTCTTGTGGATACATAGTAGGTGTGTATATTTATGGGGTATATGTGATGTTTTGATATGGGCATGCAATGTGTAATAATCACACCATGGAGAATTGGGTATCCATGCAATGTGTAATAATCACACCATGGAGAATTGGGTATCCATCCCCTCAAGCATTTATCCTTGGAGTTAAAATAATCCAAATATACTCTTTTAGTTATTTTTAAACGTACAATTAAGTTTTTATTGACTATAGTCACTCTATTGTGCTATAAAATGGTAAGTCTTACTCATTCTTTCTATTTTTTTTGTACCTGTTAACCATTCCCACCTCCCTCTCCAACCCCCCACCACCCTTCCCCCAGCCTCTGTTCTTCTCTCTATCTCCAAGGGTTTAATTGCTTGGATTTCTGGATGCCTCAAATAAGTGAGAACATGAGATGTATGTCTTTCTGTGCCTACTTCATTTCACTTAACGTAATTATCTCTAGTTCCATCCATATGGTTGCAAATGACAGCGTCGCACTCTTTTTTATGGCTGAATAGTACTCCATTGTGTATATGTACCATGTTTTATTTATCCATTCATCTGTTTATAAACACTTAGGTTGCTTCCAAATCTTAGCTATTGTAAACAGTGCTGCAACAGACATAGGAGTGCAGATATCTCTTTGATATACTGACTTCCTTTCTTTTGGGTATGTACCCAGAAGTGGGATTGTTGGATCATGTGGTAGCTCAATTTTTATTTTATTTATTTATTTTTCTTCCTTTCTTTTTAAAACTTTTAGGTGTGGGAGTAGATGTAAAGATTTATTACATAGGTAAACTTGTGTCATGGGGGTTTGTTGTACAGATTATTTCATCACCCAGGTATTAACCCAGTACTCAATAGTTATCTTTTCTGAACCTGTCCCTCCTTCCACCCTCCACCCTCAAATAGACCCCAGTGTCTATTATTCTCTTCTTTGTGTTCATAAATTGTCATCATTTAGCTCCCACTTATAAGTCAGAACATGTGGTATTTGGTTTTCTGTTCCTGCATTAGTTCGCTAAGGATAATAGCCTCCAGATCCATCCACATTCCCACAAAAGACATGATCTCGTTCTTTTTCATGGCTGCATAGTATTCCATGGTATATATGTACCACAGTTTCTCTATCCAGTCTGTCATTCATGACATTCAGGTTGATTCCATGTCTTTGTTGTGAATAGTGCTGTAATGAACATTCATGTGCATGCATCTTTATGGTAGAATGATTTGTATTATTCTGGGTATATACCCAGTAATGAGACTGCTGGGTCAAATGGTAGTCCTGTTTTTAGCTCTTTGAGACACTGCCATACTGCTTTCCACAATGGTGAAACTAACTTATAGTCCCACTAACAGTGTGTAAGTGTTCCCTATTCTCTGCAACATTGCCAGTGTCTGATATTTTTTGATTTTATCATAATAGCCATTCTGACTGGTGTGAGATGGTATCTCATTGCGGTTTTGATTTGAATTTCTCTAATGATAGTGATATTGAGCTTTTTGCATGTGCTTGTTGTTCATATGTATGTCTTCTTTATGAAAGTGTGTGTTCATGTCCTTTGCCCAATTTTTAATGGTTTTTTTTTATTTTCTCTTGTAAATTATTCTAAGTTCCTCATGGATACTGGATATTAGACCTTTGTCACATGCATGGTTTGCCAATATTTTCTCCCATTCTGTAGGTTGTCTGTTTACACTGTTGATAGTTTCTTGCTGTGTAGAAGCTCTTTAGCTTAATTAGATCCCATCTGTCAATTTTTGCTTTTGTCATAATTGCTTTTGGTATCTTTGTCAAAAAATCTTTGCCCATTCCTCTGTCCAGGATGGTATTGCCTAGGTTGTCTTCCAAGGTTTTTATATACTTGGCCTGTATGTTTAAGTCTTTAATCCACCTTGAGTTGATTTTTTTATATGGTGTAAGGAAAGGGCTCAGTTTCAATCTTCTGCATATGGTTAGCCAGTTATTCCAGCACCATTTATTGAATGGGGAGTATTTTCCCCATTGCTTGTTTTTGTCAGCTTTGTCAAAAATCAGATGCTCATATATGTGTCACCTTATTTCTGGGCTCTCTATTCTGTTCCATTGGTCTAAGTGCATGTTTTTGTACCAGTACTATGCTGTTTTGGTTACTGTAGCTCTGCGGTACAGTTTGAGGTTGGATAACTTGATGCCTCCAGCTTTGTTATTTTTACTTAGGACTGCCTTGGCTATTAGGGCTCTTTTTTGGTTCCATATGAATTTTACAATAGTTTTTTTTTTCTAGTTCTGTGAAGAATGTCATTGGTAGTTTATTAGGAATAGCATTGAATCTGTAATTTGCTTTGGGCAGTATGGCCATTTTAATGATATTAATTCATTGTATACATGAGCATGGAATGTTTTTCCATTTGTTTGTGTCTTCTGTGATTTCTTTGAGCAGTGGTTTGTACTTCTGATTGTAGAGACATTTCACCTCCCTGGTTAGCTGTATTCCTAGGTATTTTATTCTTTTGTGGCAATTGTGAATGGGATTGATTGCCTTTCTGATTTGGCTCTCAGCTTGGCTGTTGTTAGTGTATAGAAATGCTAGTGATTTTTGCACATTGATTTTGTATTCTGAAACATTGCTGAAGTTGTTTATCAGCTGAAGGAGATTTTGAGCTAGGACTATGGGATTTTCTAGATGTAGAATCATGTCATCTGCAAACAAAGATACTTTTACTTCCTCTCTTCCTATTTGGGTGCGCTTTATTTCTTTCTCTTGCCTGATTGCTCTGGCTAAGACTTCCAATACTATGTTGAGTACGAGTGGTGAAAGAGGGCATCCTTGTCTTGTGCCTATTTTCAAGGGGAATGCTTCCAGCTTTTGCCCATTCAGTATGCTGTTGGCTGTGGGTTTATCATAGATGGCTCTTATTATTTTGAGGTATGTTCCTTTAAGACCTAGTTTATTGAGAGTTTTTAACATGAAGAAATGTTGAATTTTATCAAAAGCTTTGTCTTGTGGTTTTTGCTTTTAGTTCTGTTTATGTGATGAATCACATTTATTGATTTGCATATACTGAACCAACCTTGCATCCCTGGTATGAAGCCTACTTGATCACAGTGGGTTACCTTTTTGATGTTTTAGTTCTGTTTATGTGATGAATCACATTTATTGATTTGCATATATTGAACCAACCTTGCATCCCTGGTATGAAGCCTACTTGATCACAGTGGATTAGCTTTTTGATGTGTGGCTTGATGTGGTTTGTAAGTGTTTTGTTGAGCATTTTGCATTGATGTTCATCAGGGATATTGGAGTTTTGTTTTTCTGTTGTGTCTCTGCCAGGTTTTGGTATCAGGATGACGCTAGCCTCACAGAATAAGTTAGGGAAGAGTCACTCCTCCTTAGTTTTTTGTAATAGTTTCTGTAGGAATTGTACCAGATCTTCTTTGTACCTCTGGCAGAATTCAGCTGTAAATCCATTTGGTCCTGGGCTTTTTTTGGTTGGTAAACTATTTATTACTGCCTCAATTTCAGAACTCATTATTGATCTATTGAGGCATTCACTTCTTCCTGGTTCAGTCTTAGGAGCATGTCTGTGCCCAGGAATTTATCCATTTCTTCTAGATTTTCTAGTGTACGTACATAGAGTTGTTTATAGTATTCTCTGATGGTTGTTTGTATTTCTGTGGGGTCAGTGATGATATCCTCCTTATCATTTCTGATTGTGTCTATTTGATTCTTCTCTCTTTTCTTCTTTATTAGTCTAGTTAGTGGTCTATATATTGTAATCCTTTTTTTTTTTTTTTTTTTTTTCCAGAAAAAAGCAGCTCCTCGATTTGGTGATTTTTTGAAGGTTTTTTTGTGTCTCTGTCTCCTTCAGTTCCATTCTGATCTTGGTTATTTCTTGTCTTCTGCTAGCTTTGGGGTTTGCTCTTGGTTCTATAGTTCTTTTAGTTGTGATGTTAGTTTGTTAATTTGGGGTCTTTCTAATAGCTTTTTGAGTGGGCATTTAGTGCTAAAAATTTCCCTTTTAACACTGGTTTTGCTGTGCCCCAGAGATTCTGGTACATTGTCTCTTTGTTCTCATTAGTTTCAAAGAACTTCTTGATTTCTGCCTTAATTTCATTATTTACCCAAAAGTCCTTCGGAACCATGTTATTTAATTTCCATGTAATTGTATGGTTTTGAGTGATTTTCTTAGTCTTGACTTCTATTTTTATTGTACCGTGGTCCGAGCATGTATTTGGTATTATTTCAGTTCCTTTGCATTTGCTGAGAATTGTTTTATGTCAAATTATGTGGTTAATTTTAGAGTATGTGCCATGTGGTGATGAGAAGAAGGTATATTCTGTTGTTTTGGGGTGGAGAGTTCTGTAGAGGTGTATCAGATTCACTTGGTCCAAGGTTGAGTTCAGTCCTGAATATCTTTGTTAATTTTTTTGCCTCAATGATCTGTCTAATACTGTCACTGGAGTGTTGAAGTCTCCCATTATTACTGAGAGTCTATGTTTCTTTATACATCTCTAAGAACTTGCTTTATAAATCTGGGTTCTCATGTGTTGAGTGCATATATATTTTTAAGATAGTTATGTCTTTGTGTTGAATTGAACCCTTTACCATTATGCAATGCCCTTCTTTGATCTTTGTTGGTTTGAAGTCTGTTTTGTCTGAAATTAAGATTGCAATCCCTGCCTTTTTCTGTTTTCCACTTGCTAGGTAGATTTTCCTCCATCCCTTCATTTTGAGCCCCTGGGTGTCATTACATGTGAAATGGGTCTTTTGAAGATAGCATAGCATTGGGTCTTGTGTTTGTTTGTTTGTTTGTTTTTAATCCAGCTTGCCAGTCTGTTCCTTCTAAGTGAGGCATTTATTTCATTTACATTCAAGGTTAGGATTGATATGTGTGGATTTGATTTTGTCATTTTGTTGTTAGCTGGTTATGATGTTGGCTTGTTTGTGTGGTTGCTTTATAGTGACACTTTCAACTTTTTTTCATCACAATGAAAATAACAAAAGCAACACACAGCTTTACAAAAACAAATTTTTATTAGAAAGCAGTAGAATCTGAGCAGGAAGACAGTACAAAGAATGTAAATGATGTAAACATCACTACATTCAGCTCAACCTGATTGAATGCCGAAAGACAACTCTAAATGCTCTATGTGCCCTTACTAGCAAACTACATGAATTCTATTTTATACAGACAATACACTCTAATTTTGATCAGGTGAAAGTGTTTTATCAAAGTCAAACCCAGGGCCAAATACTGGCATCATCACAAACAACTATAAGAATGCTGCTATCCCTGCTAAAACTGGTTTGTTGAATAGCAGCATCACATTTACGATGAGTTAGTGTTGTACCTTTGGCTTTATGAGGATCTTAAACTTCTGAATTTCAAACATAAAGTTTTCCAACTTGATTGCCCAATGTAAGCATCTTTTGCCAGAAATTCATAGAAAATCTCATGTACCAAATATCACACTGGCTACAATCAAATCACCTAAGAATAGTCACATTAGACTCACCAGGTTGAATTCTATCTATATCACCTTCCATTTTGCCAGGTTTCCAACACAACTGCATTTTCACAAGACTTAGAAAGTATCAAATCACCTAACCATCACACACGATCAACATAATTCCTGTGTATGTCTCTGATAGAAAAATCAGAAAATGGATTTTCTGAGAATTAAATGGCCTGTAAGTTTTATTTGGGTTATAATCATAAGATTTCCTAATTGAATTCATCATTCTCTTTGAATTGATCCACCAAAGTTTGAGTGATCCATACCACAGGACATTATTTTTTCACCCAAAAGATAACAACCAGCGCTTAGAACTTCAACTCTGTGCCCTTCTATGCTTCCAAATATTGCCACCAGTGTGTCCATTTGGATATTCCATAATCATAAAGCATGATCTTTACTTACTGACAGGAGTAGATTTGGATCTCAAGGGTGGAATTTCAGCTCATTGATAGCATTTCCGTGGCCAACATAGTGCTTTTTACACTGTGTTGTTATGGGATTAATCATCCCAATTATGCTTCTATTGCTATCATAGGTCCATACGCAAGTGTAAAAGTTTTCGTCAGCATCAGCATCCACATAAGATTGCAACAACCGAATTTCTCCTTGTCAATGACATTCATACAAGGTAACTCTGTTGCTTCCTACAGTTGCAAAAAGTAATGGATCTTCTTCTTTACTGTGCCAATTAAATTGAACTCCAAACAGTGGTTGGTTATGATCTTCCTTGAGACTATTTACACATTTGAAAGCATATTTGCATTTCTTCGACTTCCATTTTCCCTTTCCCCAACTTTGCCTTCCAGGTGCATTTGGCATGTTTGTAGGTATATCAGGGTGTTCAGTGATTGTACCACTTTCTACTGACAGCGTCATCATTCTCCTCTCCAGAGAGGTGAGGGTTGCTGGTCTCGTCACTGCTCAGCTTCTGCTTCTTCACTGCAGGCATGTCTAATCCCACCAGCACAGTTGACATTTCCCTCTCTTTTTAGTTGTTTGAGGGACCTCCACACTGTTCTCCATAGTGGTTGCACTAATTTACATTGCCACCAACAGTGTACAAGAGTTCCCTTTTCTCCACACCCTCGCCTGCATTTGCTATTGCTTGTCCTTTGGATATAATCCATTTTAACTGGGATTAGATGATATCTCATTGTAGTTTTGATTTGCATTTCTCTGATAATCGTGATGTTGAGCACCTTTGCATATGGCTGTTTGCCATTTGTACATCTTCTTTTGAGAAATGTGTATTCAAATCTTTTGCCCATTTTTTGATCACATTATTAGACTTTTTCCTATAGACTTGTTTGAGCTCCTTATATATTCTAGTTACTAATGCCTTGTCAGATGGGTAGTTTGCAAATATTTTCTCCCATTTTGTGGGTTGTCTCTTCACTTTGCTGATTGTATCCTTTGCTATGCAGAAGCTTTTAAACTTGATGTGATCCCATTTGTCCATGTTTGCTTTGATTGCCTATGCTTGTGAGGTGTTGCTCAAGAAATCTTTGCCCAGACCAATGTCCTGGGAAAAGGACATCGTCCCCAATGTTTTCTTGCACTAGTTTCATAGCTTGAGGTCTCAGACTGAAGTCTTTAATCCATGTTTATTTTATTAATCCATGTTTATTTTTGTATATGGCAAGAGAAAGGGTCCAGTTTCATTCTTCTGCATATGGATACCCAGTTTTCCCATCACCATTTATTGAAAAGACTGTCTTTTCTCCAGTGTATATTCTTGACACTTTTGTCAAAAATGAGTTCACTGTAGGTGTGTGGATTTGTTTCTAGTTTCTCTATTCTGCTCCATTGGTCTATGTGTCTGTTTTTATGCCAGTACCATGTTGTTATAGTTAATGTAGCTCTGTAGTATAATTTGAAGTAAGGTAATGTGATTCCTCCAGCTTTGTTCTTTTTGCTTAGGATAGCTTTGGCTATTCTGAGTCTTTTGTGTTTCCATAAAAATTTTAGGATTTTCTTTTTTATTTCTGTGAAGAATGTCATTGGGATTGCATTGAATCTGTAGATTGCTCTGGGTACTATGAATATTTTAACAATATTGATTCTTCCAACCCATGAACATGGAATATTTTTCCATATTTTTGTGTCTTCTTCCATGTCTTTCATCAGTGTTTTATAGTTTCCATTACAGACATCTTTTACTTCTTTGGTTAAATTAATTTCTAGGTTTTCAATTCTATGTGTGGCTATTGTAAATGCAATTGCTTTTTTGTTTCTCTTTCTTTTTCTTTTTTTTTT
>NW_026652282.1:120893566-120902661 GCF_009828535.3 Hylobates moloch
GGAAGGCCATCCATTTGTAGTTCTTCCCACATAGGCCCTAGGAAGCAAGTGGGCAAAGGCAGAAAATGCTAAGTCAAGTCCTGGATGGAGTGATGGCAGCCAGTATCCCACAGCTAGAGAGAATTCCTTTCTGTTCTACTCTTGTAGCTTGCTTCAAATACAAAGGGCATTGATCCATGTGGGCTGCAGAAAACACTTCCATATGGGCACAGTATTAGATGCCTGGGTCTTCAAGTGCTTAAAGTGAATGGGAAATGTAGAGTAGGCCTTTCATAATGTACCATTCCAATTATCCCGCCATTTTGGGGGCAGGGGGTCCAGGATTGACCCTTCTTTTTACCCTAATTAAGATCTCACTAGAAGTTTCTTCTAATTTGTGGGAGAAATACCTGCTTACCTTGTTTGCCTTTTTCTTCTATTAAAGCTGTATTCCCTCCTGTCTTTACACTGCTTTTCTGCTCTAGCCTCACCT
The DNA here is from genome assembly GCF_009828535.3 of Hylobates moloch. Classification (NCBI taxonomy): domain Eukaryota; kingdom Metazoa; phylum Chordata; class Mammalia; order Primates; family Hylobatidae; genus Hylobates; species Hylobates moloch. Next base: position 120,894,039 of record NW_026652282.1, read on the forward strand.
TGGAAAGTTTCCTTTGTGGAGTCGATTTACATGAATGCTGTATCTCTTTCACTCATACACCAAAAACTTAGAAATCTGGCCTTTTCATTTCGGAAGGATATTTGGGGGTGGGAGGGGAAATCTCATTAGCTTGTCAGTCAAATGTATATTTGCAAACACTTGGTACACATCAAACAATACAGACTTGGATAGGAAACAAATGTATTGTGCTTATTAAATTATTAGTATTATTATTTTTATGAAAAGGAATGCCTGAGAAAACAAATGCATTTGGGTGTGTTCAACTACTCTTAGTTTTATAATAGGATTTACTCTTTTCTTTTTAAAAATCCCTGTTCTTCAAACTTGTAAAAATAATAAATCGTTTATTTCCATGTCCAACTTGATTCCCTAGTGTTTGATTACTGTTTCACCAAAAGGAAAATAAATACAATGTGTGCTATTAAAGTAATTCAGTGCAAATTGGGCATAACACAAAATTGCATTATTAACAGCTGTTAAATGACTATAAAATGTAATTAGACACACTCAATTCACTACTCATGAACTGCACCTGATTTCTAAAATATCAATTTAGAACTTTGATTATTCATGACAAAAGAGAACATACTTAGATTTTAGGTTTAAATTCGTGATAATGGATGTATTCCCCTATGACCTTTACTGGGATTCCAAATAAGAGGAGGAGGAAAGAGTTGTTTAAGCGCAGGAGGGGGATTGTGAGTTATCATGTGGGTGCCGGCAGGTTCCCACTGAATCCCTGCCAGCTGCAGTGAGGCATGAGTGCCTTGGTTAAATTTTAACTCTCTGCTTGCAAAGAAGCAACAAAGCCCGGCACAGATACTTCTATTCTAGATGTTTACGACTGTTGCTCTTCTTGACTCCTCAATTTCTTGGCTGCTTTTTCAATGTATCCTGTTAATTTGCTTAATAAAAATAAATAAAATAATGCCAGCCAAAGTATGGGGATATTCATTCTGCACTTTCCTCCTCCAAGGCAGGATGGAGGCAAGATGACATGATGTCCAATATATGCTTTGGGATCCCATGGGAACATAACTGGTTCTCATTGCAAACTCCTTACTCTAGTCACCCTGGCTTTTCCTACTCTGCCCCTACCTACCTTCTCAGTCTGATTTCCGGCTTCTCCCCTCTCTAGTCAAGGCTGCCTGCTATTTACCCAAATGTGCCTTGGGTAGATTACTTTCCCCTTTTCATAGTCCTCTCTTTCCTTCAAGCTACAGTTCCACATGCACATTTCCTTCTTGGAGCTTTGACTAACCCCCCAATGAGAGGTCCCCTTTTCTTCATCAGATCCCCTGGAGCCTCAGCCTGAACCTCTTCTATGATAGTTGCTACACTGTTTTCTGATGAGAGGTTGGTATTTCACAGTGGTTTATAGTATGGGCTCTGGAGTCAGACAAAATTGGGTTTCAGTCTTGGTGCTTCTAATCTCTCGTGGTGTGATTACGAGAAAGTTGCGTCACTTCTCTGAGCCTCAGTCTCATTATTTATAAAATGAACACAATAATAGTTTTATTTCCTCATTCTCAAATCATGAGGACATGAGAGTTTTAGAACTCAAAGATTTGGGGATTTTAAACGGTATAGTGCACATTTTGTATGCTACAAAACACCTCTCAGAAGGGATACTGCCTTGAAAGCAAACACCTTAGTACTTCTACAGTGAAACAACTGAATAATCACACAAAGTAGGTTAAAATGACAAAGAATCTCATGTCAGTTCAGGTCAGCTTTTACTACCAAATTGGTTCTGGAAAAAATCATATGAATCAACTTTGGGTTTTTAAAAACTTTGTACTTTAGAATTGTAGATAAGACTAGACTTGTGAGGGTTAAATAAAATATGTGTAACACTTAACATAGTGCTGGCACATAATAAATGCTTAATGAAACTAAGCTATTGTTACATGATCATTTGTGTACTTGGCTTTAACCCCTTATTGTCAGTGAGCTCTTGGAGAGGAAGAGGTTTTGTCTTAAATGGCCAACCCCATGCATTGAATTGTACTTTGTAGGTGCTCAATAAATGGTCTTTGGGAGAAAGTCATCATCACATTGCTTAAATACATTTCCAGTTACAGAAATGTAGAGCCTTGTAAATGGCTATAATCTAAAGATTAGATCTGAATTCCTCCAAATAAAGCTTACAGTCTGGGCCACCAAGAAGTAAAATATGTCAAAATAAAGTCACATGGATTTTCACAAGGAGAGTTACATTGCTTAGTCTCTCGCAACAATCATGCAAACCTGACCAGCTTTCAGACAGAGTGGGAAAAGAATGCAGTTGGGAGCAAGCACGCTATCCACAACCTAGCAGGAACCAAAGCAAGGGCAAGAGAGAGGCGTTTGACCCAGAGGTCATGTGAAGCCCGAGTGGGAACTGAGAGAAAGTAGCTGACTCCTGGGTGGGATGAGCACTTTGGTGGCATGAGTTGGTGGTCTGAGGGCATTCACCCTCCAAAGGCAACCTGCACAATCAAGACTAATTGGTCTTTGTTGGCAGCCTCAATGCAGTCCCCAATCTGAATAGGTCTCCTTCCCTCAGGCTGACACCCCTAGGAGGATTCAGCACTTGTGAGTAATTTGGCCAAGCCTAACTTGAAGTAATAAAACTTTTAGAGCCTTTCCAAGATCTTTCTACAGGAAAGAAAGATTCTGCAGGCAGACTAGAGGAGCTTTTCTTCCCTCAGCACAGGTAATGGCCTCAATGAACCCCATTTGGGATATTCATACAGATGAAGGGAGAATAGAACCCTAAGGAGAAAAATGAGCTGCCTTCTACACTGGTTGAGATATAGTTTATTGAATGGCAGGTCACTTCGCTTGGATGATCAGCCATTTGTCATATGTAACTGGAGGCCTCTGAGAAACAGGGACAGGGAATGTGAAAGGAATCAATGGGAGTTCTGGCCCAAGAGAAACATTTGCCAGCATGAATTCATTCATTAACTTCTCTAAACTCTGCTTTTGTCTTTTAGCCTCAAGGCCACTCCTGAGTTCAAGATGGTCTCAGTGTAGGAACTAGTCCTATTAACAGGCCATAGGGTCTGCCAAGAGCTAGCCAGTGCAGGGTCTTTGCTCCTGAAATACTTCCCACAAAGGCAGTCATATCGAAAGAGGATCTTTAAGTGCATGAGATGGGTTAGATTCACTTTGAAATGATGGTCTCATATCAGAAGATATGCCTGGAAAGTAACAAGCCTGGATGCTGCTGTTTTAATTTCAAGAAATGTATGTGAACCTATACAGCTCATAGGGGGTCTGGCCAGTTATCACAGTGATACTGACACTGTTGAAAGTATTTTTGAGACCCCTTTTTGGGGACTACCTTCAGAGCGTGCACTGTATTCTTAAGAATCTCTTCAATGGTGACAAATCTATATCTTTGTGGGGTGAATTTGATTTTTGGAAAGAGCCATAAATTACCCCAAAGCAAAAATCAAGTAGGCAGCCTAGGACATACCGTTTAAACATAGAGTAATGCAACCATAAAAATGAAAGAAATAATGGCATTTGCAGCAGCCTGGATGAAGTTGGAGACCATTATGCTAAGTGAAGTAACTCAAGAATGGAAGACCATATATCGTATGTTCTCACTTATAAGTGGGAGCTAAGCTATGAGGACAAAAAGGCGTAAGAATGTTATAATGGACTTTGGGGACTCGGGGAGAAGGGGGAAAGAAGGTGAGAAATAAAAGACTACACGTTTGGTGCAGTGTACACTGCTTGGGTGACTGGCGCACCAAAATCTCAGAAATCACCACTAAAGAACTTATCCATGTAACCAAAAACCACCTGTTCCCCAAAAACTATTAAAAAAAAAACAAAACTAAAAACATAATAAAAATAGAGTAATGAAGAAGCAATGCTTTTCCCAGTGACTAACCCTAAAGGGAAAAGAATGAACTTTCACTGAGCACCTACCACGTGCCAGTTACCTTTATAAGACCTTAATCTTACTTCATCTTTAAAATAACTGTCTTAAGGTATTAATACTCTCATGTATAAAATGGGGCTCAGAGAAGTCAAGTACCTTCAGCGAGGTCACACAGGTCATTGGTGCAGAGCTGAGATTGATGGCCATTTCTTCCATTCATCTGCAAGCCAGAGAGTGTTCTTTCTGTTATACCACACTGCCTTCTTTGAAGGTCATTAAAAGGATAAAAAAGGGTTATCCTTCCCATCTTGATACACTCACAAAATTTCTTTCTCATTTTCACACCAAATAAAATAAAGTGGAAAAACATATGTTATTTGTTTTGAGATAGGAGAATGCCAGGAAAGTTAGGAATGAATCAGGCATTTGTAAATCAGACAACTTTAGATGCTGAAGAAGAGCTTTTTGTTTAAAGAAACCCTGGTAATTATTTGATAAATGTAATAATTCTGATGGAAATGACTTATTTTTCCTAGTTAACCTATATTTTAACTTCCAAGTACAACTGGCAGTGGTGGTGGCCCCCAGGGAATTTACATTCTAGTGGGGTGGACAGAATCCCCCTACCTCAAAATCAAGTAAACAGATAAAAAAGGAAGCAGCAGATAATTGCAAGTTCTAATGAGGTCTATGAAGAAAACAAGTAAGAGGCTGAGATAGAGAATAATAGGGGCATACCTACTTCAGGCCTCTCTAAGGCAGGACAGGATGGCACTTGAAGTGTGGGGCCAAGAGCCTTGCAGACAGAGGAAACAGTATGTGCAAAGGCCTCAAAGCCGAAAAGAGCTTGGTATGTTCAAGGAACAGAAAAAGGCCAAGATTATGGTGAATGAAGAGAAGTAGTGGCACCAGATGAGGTGGAAGGGAGGGTTAAAAGCAGATCGTAAAGAGTTTCCCAAACTGTGGTAAACACTTTGAATCCCATTTTAGATAAAACTGGATGGGTTTAGGAAGAGGAACGACATGATAGATAGTCACTGAAGGTAGATCACTGGCTGCGGTTGTGGAGACTGGTTGGAAGAAAGCAAAAGCAGAAGAGGGAAGGCCTCTACTGTAAGTGTAAAGGAAAGCGGTGATAGTGACTGGGACTAGGGTGATGACGGTAGAGATGGAGAAAGGAGGCTGGACTTAGGATATATTTAGAGATGGATTCAAGGGACTTCTAATAAAATGGATGTGGGGACTGAGGAAAAGAAGAAGCCTAGGATGAATCATACGTTTGTGGCTTGAATGACTTGGTGAATGGTGGTGCCAATCATGGAGCCAAGGAAGGCTGGAAAAGGAAGTGTTAGGGGGGAAAAAATCAACATCCAATTTTGGACTTGCTAAGTTTGAAAAGCCTTTAGAAATATCTACATGGAGATGCCAGTTAGGCAGTTGGAGATGTGAATCTGGGCTAAAAACATAAATTTGGAGGTCATCAGCATGTTGTTATTATAGTCATGGACTTCATAAGATCACCCAGGGAGAATGTGTATATAGTAAAAAGAAGATGGAAACAGATTGAACTCTGGGGCTCCCCAACATTAAGAGGCTAAGCAGAGGAGGAGTCAGCAAAGGACACTGAGAAGGATATCATGTAGAAGGAAAAGGAGAGAGTGCTGATTTTTGACCTCCGAAAGTTCATGAATCCGAGGGCTGTAGGATAAGGGGAACTTGGTACTATCACCCACCATTACTGCAGTAGGACTTAGATGGTTCTTGTAAAGTCATGGTGTCTAGTTTCATGCTTGATAATTAGTACTAGTTCCTGGCCTCAGGTTACTGGTCTTTGGGGTCAGCTCCTGTGTCAAATAACCTGCTGGTAGTACACTTTCTTGGTACCCTGGGCATTAGTAAACCAGCCCAGGAAGCTTCCTGGAGTGCCCACAGCAACACTGATGGGTGTAGGCAAAGCTACAGCCTTGGGACTTAGAGCCAGGCAAGACCAAGCACCTATAGGTAGCACAGAAAATCGGTATTCAAAAGACCCATAAGGCCTTGCCCTATAACCTCCTTGGGGAATTCATCATGTAATCTGATAAATTGTGTAGTATTCATTTAATGTCCATCTCATGCCCTAAACATGCCCCCCTCAAAGCAGGAATTGTATTCTGGCTTGTTTCCCACTTTACCCCTGTGCCTAGCATAGTGCCTGCTCATGCTAATTAACAGACTTACAAACCAGATCAGCAGTAGGGGATTGGTATGGGTTGATAAATGTGTTTATTGGAGCAAAGCCAAGTCTATGAGATTCCTGACTCCCAGAAACTACTACTATTGGGGGCTCTAGGCAGGCACCAGCCCCAGCAGCTCTGTAGGCAGTCAGAACACCTTTACTCACAATATTTAACAAAAGGGAGGTGAGGCTATAGAGCTGAGATTGGGGGTTGCACTGTCATCATCAAGCCCGAATGTTTTCCAGTGGGTCTTAGCTTGTATACCCACATGGCATGAGGCTAGCTTTGCCAGTGTTAGAGCAGAGTCTACCACTGGCTGTCGACAACATGGTAAGGGCCTCTTAGTTGCTTGTGCTCCTTCACTGCTTCAAAATCAGCCCAGCTGGTATGGAGCAGGATCTGCTAGCCATCAGATGTAGCAAGTGTCAGCTTGCTTTGGATGTGTACACATCAGTCCACGGGTTGGACACGGTTGCCCCCCTGCTAATGAGAGCACCTCCTAAGAGTAGGGATTGCTTGGGGGCCTATGTCAAAGCTGGATGTTCCAATGAAGGCCCACAAACTGTCCTCATTCCAGGGCAAGGCCTCTATTTGACAGCTGGGTCTCTGGGGCAGAGCAGCTGGTTATGGACTGTGTTGTAAAGGGGAGTAAGTCCACCTTGTGGGGTCTTTAAGGATCACTCCAAACACAGCCATGGAAATTATACTGGGAAAGGACATGAAATGAAAGGATTTATTATACTCACAGGCCCTAGAGACAGAAGGCATGGCGCACCACACAGGGCCATATGGGAGGAGCTCCCAGGGAATAGGCTCAACCAAGAAGGTGGGGAGCTGAGAAAGCAGGGACCTGTGGTGAAGTGCATTTATTGAGAGTCAGAGTAAGCAAAAGGCATGAGGGGATTTTACTGGTGCATCTGAATGTCTCTAGGTCCCAGTTGGGGTAGGGTGAGAAGGGGAACTGGTGGCTGGGCCCAGCCTTATCACACAGGTGTATATGGTCACCTGGGTGGGGTGCTCACAGCTGGTTTGTGGGGATGTTGAGGAATCAGGAAAATATGGAGTTTTAAAAAAATTTCCAATACATAAATTGAATGTGTCTCCCCGAAGTTCATTTGTTGAAATCCTGATCCTCTATGTGAAGGTATTTGGAAATGGAGCCTTTGGGAGGTGATTAGGTAATAAGGGTGGAGCCCCTGTGAATGGGATGAGTGCCCTTATAAGAGAAACCCCAGAGAGCTCTCTTGTCCTCTTTTTCACCATGTGAGGACACAGCAAGAAGTTAGCAATCTGTAACCCAGAAGAGGGCCCTCACACAAACCCAACCATGCTGGCACCATGATCTCAGACTTCCAGCCTCTGTAACTGTGAGAAATAAGTTTCTGTTGTTTATTAGCCATGCAGTCTATGGCACTTTACTGTAGCAACCTGAGCTGACTAAGACACAGGTGGCGAACTCCTCCCTGACAGAGGTGATAAGTAGCTCCTGTGGGGCACTCACACAGCATGACAGATGCCAAGAATCCAGTTTGGCTTTCCTGTGAGCACTTCCTAGCTGCCTATGTGGAATTACCTGCCTCTACTGCCAGAACTACTTACAAAAACTAAAGTACAATTTGATCCATCAACACAAGAAATACTAGTTGCTAGGGGTCATCAAAGTATCTAAGTACATGAAGAATTTAGATAGCAGCACATAGTGGTTAAGAGCATGGGCTTTGGAGACAGACATAACTGGGTTCAAATCTTGATTCTACTATCAGTCAGGCAATGTGACCAGGCTACTTAACCTCTCTAGCATCAGTGACTTAATATTCAGTGGGATTATAGTAACACACACACATCTCCCAGTGTTGTTAAGAGGGTGAATGAGATCATGTATGTATAGTTCTCGACATGGCACCTGCCACATAGTAAATGCTGTAAAAAATGTAGCTATTACTATGATCAGAGCAGCAGTAGGCATAGTGGTCAGGAGCTAGTTTGGGGCCAGTCTGCTATGCCACAATTATGGCTCTGCCTCTTACTGTGTGAATTTGGGCAAGTCATTTAATGTTTCTAAGCCTCAGTTTTCCCATCTGTAAAGTAAGAGTAACAATTTTTCCTACCTCAATGAGTTGTTTGGGAGTTAAATAGGAATGTATATTCCATGAGATTTTTGTAGGTATGGCTGGATTTGGGGAAAATAAAACAAAATGACAGAAACAATTCAATGGAAAATAAGTTTGGGAGTCACTCTGCACACTATATATCCTTCTTAGAGAGCCACAGTGCACCTAGGCATATGACTAAAGGCTCTGGCAAGTCCTGCAGTAAAGCAACCCTATTATTGTTACATAATTCCATGTTTCTCAAAATTATAGAATCTACACCTTCTTTTCATGCTACATATATTAACACCTGGTAAACCAGTACCCATGGGATACTCAAAACAGTGGTTGACACACTGTAATGTTTCAGTAAGTGTTAGCAATCAATATTGAATATTATGTATTAATTCCCT
>NW_026652282.1:120902671-120961614 GCF_009828535.3 Hylobates moloch
ATGCAAGGGTAAGGTAGGTAGGGGTATTTGCATCATTTTGATCTTTTTGCACCTGAGTTTGTACACTAGGTTCAGGCTGCCGCAAGGGCTGCAAACCTGGCAAACCAATAGCAAAGTGCCAACTTCTGATCTGTTATTGGTTCAGATCAGAGACTTCCACCTGCTTCACAACTTGGCTTGGGGAGGATGAGTCACAATCTAGATCAGTTAGGGAGATAGGAGGTGAAGATGTGGTTTGACATCTGCATTTGTGCTAAAGAAAGCTTGAGCATTACTACTAAACCTGTGCATTTTGAGAGACTTTCATCACAAAGGAGCCCAGAGAGGGGAGTTGATTGTTGTGCAGAGGTCTGGGTTCAAGCATAAAGATGCTTGTATGTGAGAAGCTCGTAGTGGGAAACATTCTCTGGAGGGCTTTGTGAGCTAGATGGATGATGTCATCTGTGCAGGTGCCTATAGGTAACTTAGGTCAAGCCCAGCTCTAGTTTGGATTCGAGCTTTTTTTTTTTTTTTTGAGATGGAGTCTCGCTTTGCTGCCCAGGCTGGAGGGTAGTGGCGCTATCTTGGCTCACTGCAACCTCTGCCTCCTGGGTTCAAGCGATTCTTCTGTCTCAGCCTCCCTAGTAGCTGGGACTACAGATGCACACCACCATGCCTGGCTAAATTTTGTATTTTTAGTGGAGACCGGGTTTCACCATATTGGCCAGGCTGGTCTCGAACTCCTGACCTCGTGATCCACCCCCCCCCCCCCCCCCCCCCCACCTTGGCCTCCCAAAGCTTTGGGATTACAGGCATGAGCCACCGCATCCGGCTGGACCAGAGCTTTTTTAAGCTACCTGCAGCATTGTCTAAAATCCCTACTGTGTTCCCAGACCAACCAAGAGAGGTCACACCTGTCAGTGAAGGTAGGTTGAAAGCTAAGCAATGATCTCATTTATGATATAGGAAAAATTTCCAGTGCTTCCCCTAGACCCCAGTTGAGACTGAGGACAAGACAAGGGAAGGTGATGATATAGTCTTAGAGTTGCAAAGAACCCTTAAAGGCCATTTAGTGTAATCCCTATGTCTCAGTTTTGAAATTCCCAATAAAATATCTCTCCTACCTCTGCTTGAACATCTCCAGTACTGGGGAGCTTGGTGTTTTCTAAGGTAGCCCATTCAGTCTCTGGCCATATTCATTAGATAACTCTTCCTCATATTGAACTGAAATCTGCCTCCTTTGATAGAGGTTCTGATCTCTTGGGCAAGTCACCTCCTGCTGATACATGACCCTTTTAATAATTGAAGACAGCACCTATGTTTCACTTAACTCTTTGCTTAGCTAAGTTTTTCTCAATTCTCATTTGACAATTTTGAGGCTTCTGTTATCCATGCTTTTTCCTCTCAACAGTCCATAGGCCAGGGTACCAAAGTCTGACATAGTATTCCTGGTGAGTCTGACCATTCATTCCCTAAGCTGAACATCATTTCTCTACTGACCACATGACGTGGTCAGATTGCATTGTCGATTCAGCCGTAGTTTCCAGACAGTCTAAATCCAGCTGGAAGATGCCCCAATGCTGCTTCACTAAGAACTACAGGGATAGCCAGTGCTTCCAAACAAAAGTATTTCACTACTGAATATAGGTCCTGGTGACACAGAAAGTAATAAAGTGGAGGGTAGAAAGTTATCTGGTAATATTTTTTGTTGATAGCTTTAGTGTCTATTTTTCTTCTATATATTATCCCTAGTTTATCCACTGGTCATTTCATATGCTGCCTGGGACCAGGCCCAAGAAAATATGGAAAAATGAAACTTACATAAGATTGAGGAATTTTATTAGTCATATACACTGCTTACAATAAATCAGGAGTGAAATTGAAACTGCCTTTCTCTCTTCACGCCTCCCTCCCCAACCACAGTGTTAGGAATGAACGACACTGCCTGCAAATAGAGGAAAAGAGAACTTGGTCACTTAAAAACATAGCATTTTAATTTTTTCTTCCACTAGATTAGAAAATATTTATTTGATTAACAAACTGTAGTTGTATATATTTATGGGGTACCATGTGATGTTTTGATATATGTTGACATTGTGGAATGATTAACTCAAACTGACAAATCCATTACCTCACATACTTAATCTTTTTTGTGCTGAAAACATTTAAAATCTACTCTTTTAACGACTTAACTTTTTGTGGTGAAACATTTAAAATATACAATGCATAATTATTTATTACAGTCACCATTCTGTGAAATAGATCACTAAAGCTTAGTCCTCCTGTCTAACTGAAACTTTGTATCCTTTGATCAATATCTCCCCTTCCCCCGTTCCTCTAGATTTTAACTAAGTTTGTTCACTACATGGGCTAAAAAGTGTGATATATTCTTTATCTAATTAACTAAATAATAATCCCCAGTAGAATGTAAAGAAAATGTGATTTGGCAGATTTATGCTTCATATAGTTGGATGAGAGGGGGATCCAGTGTGAAGTTACATTTTGAGAATATTCACATTCCTGATGGATTTGTACAATTAGCACACATCACAATGATCACTCACTTAGAATCGTATAATCAACGCTTCATACAAGGGCTAAACTAAAAATTGTAAGATAGGTGACAGCTACTAATGTATTTATGGAGGCAATAGAACAAACTATTTGGTAGTAGAAATGTGTTGAGTAAAAAGAGCCGTGTGCTTGCTGGGAGCAACTAATGAAGAGTTTGCTTACATTGTCCCATATTTGTGATTAAGTGTTCTACCGCCCTCCCACTCCACCCTTGACATTTACTATATTTACTGTTCTAACTCCCTTCCTGGGTCTGGAGCTCCTGCAGTATCTAGCTTACAAAATGCATTTAGTCACACACGCCGACTCACTCCAAAGCCAGTTTCAAATATGGTTCCTTCTTTTGGCCCTAAGATTTGAAAGACAGGGCATGTAAGTTTCTAAAGCACAACTGAATCCATCTTAACAAGGAAAGGTAAATACATTTTCCCTGCAGTTTCAAAATTTTCCACAATAAATGCATAGGAGTTTTCTTAGTAGGAAAAATAATAAATGCAACAAAAACTTTGTTGTATTTGGAAGTGTTCTGAAAAAACATTTAGGTATGGGGTAAGATGGGCTGGGATTTGCATTTTTTTCAAAGTTTAGAAATCTCTGAACTGATGAATAAAGAATTACATTGGGCTGGGCACAGTGGCTCATGCCTGTAATCCCAGCACTTTGGGAGGCCAAGGCGGGTGGATTTCCTGAGGTCAGGAGTTTGAGACCAGCCTGGCCAACATGGTGAAACCCTGTCTCTACTAAAAATACAAAAATTAGCCGGGCGTGGTGGCTGGCGCCTGTAATCCCAGCTACTCGGGAGATTGAGGCAGGAGAATCGCTTGAACCCGGGAGAAGGAGGTTGCAGTGAGCTGAGATCGCGCCATTGCTCTCCAGCCTGGGCCGGAAGAGCAAAACTCCATCCAAAAAAAAAAGAATTACATTGGCCTTCACTGAATCCTGAATCCTAGCCTGGCTTTTCATGCAGAACAGTACAGACATTGTAAACATGTGAAGCCAGGTGTACTGGCTTTGATTTTTGCTTTCTTCCAGCTGGCAGTGGGCTAGGATGGCTGTGCCCAACTGTCTTCACTAAGAGCTGCCTTATTTTTGAAGATGTGGAATTAGCTATGGAAAGCAAAATTCCTCTGGCTGTGCCTTTGGTGCCTTGGTCTATTTGGCCACATCCCATCCCTGCCCTGGACTCCTCTTTCCTTTTTGTCCAACAGTTTTTTTCTGAGACAGAGTTTCACTCTTGTCGCCCAGGCTGAAGTGCAATGGCGTGATCTCGGCTCACTGCAACCTCTGCCTCCTGGGTTCAAGTGATTCTCCTGTCTCAGCCTCCCGAGTAGCTGGGATTACAGGCGTGTGCCACCATGCCCAGCTAATTTTTGTATTTTTAGTAGAGACGGGGTTTCACCACGTTGGCCAGGCTGGTCTCGAGCTCCTGACCTCAGGTGATCTGCCCGCCTCGGCCCCTCAAAGTGCTGGGATTACAGGTGTGAGCCACCATGCCTGGCCTGTCCAACAGTTTATAAGGAGCAGAGTACACAGTGGATGACAACATCTTATGCAGTTAAAGGGGCATTTCATGATCCTTTACAGATAAACAAACTGGGATAGAAGAATATAAAATATTAACTTCCACCCCAGAAGAAGCCACCTCACTTTTGTTTTAATGAAAGTTTGTTAAAGTGATGAGGTTACAAATTAATATAAATGTTTGGGAAAATATGCTTCTTGTTTAGAGAAAGTGGGACCATAAACCAGCAAAAGTATTTCACTGAATTTCACTTTAATGGCTGCAGGTGAACACTTGATCTGAGAGTGGTACGGATCTCTTTGTCTTTCTATTCACCCTCTTTCTGTTCCCTCAACCTAATCAGTTAAAGGTCAGCTCTCTGACATAATTGCAATCCATTTTATTCAGACAATGGAACATCTTATTACTGAGTGCCAGATAAGTACCCCATTGCTGTCTACCATCAAACAGGAAGTCAGAAAATAAATTCAACATCTAACTCCACTATTAACTAGTTGGGTGATCTTTATCTCATTGCCAGTTTTCTCCTTTTTAAAATGGGAAGAACAACAATATTTGCTGTGGCTTCTTCACAGGGTTATTGTGAGGGCAAGTGAGAAAATAGGCATAAACACACATTATAAAATAAAATGATATATAATTGCGAAGTATTACAATTGTTAATTGTAATAATAAGTATAAGTAACTTTTTAGATGTGGAAGACAATATTGCATTTAATATTAGAGGCATTTATTGCTCCAGTGAAATTATTACAACTGTAGATTTTAGTGTATACTTCTGATTCTCAGATAAAATTTGCAGACATGTTTTGATGTACTTTATAAAGATAAGAATAATTCAGCTGAGTTAGACTCTAGCTTTTTCTTACAACTGGTCAGTTTTCATGAGTGTAAAAACAGGTGGTTTATCCAATTCTGAAATACCTTTTAGGTGACAACCCTATAACATTTCATATGTGAGGCAGTTATCTAGATGTTACATTCCAGATACCTATAGTTTAAAGAATATAAAACTTTTTAACATTAGGAATTTGCCAAAAACATTCTGTAATCATCCTGAGTAACGGGGATGGGAAAGTTTTTGTGATGCATTTTATTTTCTCTAATCTTGAAGTTAAACTAATTGGTCCAATTTTAAAAATAGTGAATAACAAAGACTGGAGGAGCCAGAATAGAGGAGCAATTTGAGGCTCAGTGAACTGCTCAGATATCAAGGAAGAAGGAGGCATAGTATGCAGATTCTCCAGGGGAGAAGACTTAGAGTCTCTACAAATTATAAGAAGTAGGGGAGGAGGAAAGACAGTGATGGAAGGAGGAAGAGAAGTTATGTTTGTGGGTAACTACTTGACAAGTATTTTAAGTTTTGCAGTTTTAATTTACTTTAATTTTTGAGACAGGGTCTTGCTCTGTCTCCCAGGCTGGGGTACAATGGCATAGTCAAGGCTCACTGAAGCCTTGACCTCCTGGACTCAAGTGATTTTCCCACCTTAGCTGCCTGAGTAGCTGGGACCACAGGCTCCCATCACCTTGCCTGGCTAATTTTAAACATTTTTTGAAAAGTTCTTTGTAGAGACGCGGTCTCCCTTTGTTGCCCAGGCTGGTCTCAAACTCCTGGGCGCAAGCGATCCTCCTGCTTTCGCCTCCTCAAAGTGTTGGTATTACAGGTGTGAGACACCACGCCTGGCCAAGTTTGGAAGTTTTAAAAACATGTTCTACAAGTCCATCAATGAGTGAATAGATAAAGAAAATCTGGTATATATACACAATAGAATGCAATTCAGCCATAAAAAAGAAGAAAATCTTGTCATTTGGGACAACATGGATGAACCTGGAGAACATTATGTTAAATAAAATAAGCCAGACACAGAAGACAAATACTGTTTCGTCTTCATATGTGGAGTGTAAAAAAAGTTGAACTCATGGGAGCAGAGAGTAGAAGGATGTTTGCCAGGGGCTGGGGTAAGGAGGAGGGGACCTGGGGAGACGTTTGTCAAAGGATCCAAAATTTCAGTTAGACAGGAGGAATAAGTTCAAGAGATCTATTGTACAACATGGTGAATAACAATATATTGTATTCTTGAAAATTGTCAAGAGAGTAGATTTTAAGTGTTGTCACCACAAAAATAACTATGTGAGGTAATACATATGTTAATTAGTTTGACTTAGCCATTTCACACTGTATACACGTTTCAATAAAGCATCATATACACAATAAATATATGCCATTTTTGGTCAACTAAAAATAAATTAATTTTTAAAAACCATGTCTATTGATAGAGGACTGTTTTTTATTTCAATAGCTTTTGGGGTACAGGTGGTTTTTGGTTACATGGATAAGTTATTTGGTGGTGATTTCTGAGAGTTTGGTGCATCTGTCACCTGAGCAGTGTACACTGTACCTAATATGTAGTCTTTTATTGCTCACTGTCCACACATCCTTTCCTCGTGAGTCTCCAAAATCCATTATATCATTCTTATGCCTTTGCATCCTCATAGCTTAGCTCCCACTTATTAGCAGGAACGTACAATATTTGGTTTTCCATTCCTGAGTTACTTCACTTAGAATAATGGCCTCCAGCTCCATCCAAGTTGCTGCAAAAGACATTATTTCATTGTTTTTATGGCTGAGTACTATTCCATGGTGCATATATACCACATGTTCTTTATGCATTCTTTGGTTGATGAAGACTTAGATTGGTTTCCTATTTTTGCAATTGTGAATTGTGCTGCTATTAATATAAACGTCTGTGCATATGTCTCTTTGTATAATTGCTTATTTTGTTTTGGGTAAATGCCCAGTTGTGGGATTGTTGGATCAAATGGGAGTTCTACTTTCAGTTCTTTAAGGAATCTCAATACCGTTTTCCATAGTGGTTATACTAGTTTACATTCCCACCAGCAGTGTAAAAGTTTTCCCTTTTTACCACATCCATGCCAACATCTATTTTTTTTTGATTTTTTAATTATGGCCATTTTTGCAGAAGTAAGGTGGTATTTCATGGTGGTTTTAATTTGCATTTCCCTGATAATTGGTGATGCTGAGCATTTTTTCATATGTTTGTTGGCTGTTTGTATATCCGATAGAGGACTATTTAATCTGGGAAATAATCACCGTGAGACTAAAGCAAGATGCATGTGATATAAAATAAGACTTGATAACCTAAACCGATCTGCCAGTGGGAAGAATACATTTTGAAGAGGCTTCAGTGTCTTTCCATGGCTGGATCAACAATCTGCTGAGGTAGAATTTCAGAGGAAACAAAAAGAATAGTTTTGTAGTCAATGCAGGGTATTAAGGGCTTCCTAAAGAGATTAAATGAAAACCTTATTATAGTCCACTAATACTTTATTAATGTAGCAGGCATATTTTGCTTTTCAAATTTTTCATTTAATCTTGTATTTGTGAATATTACTAAATGTCTTGGGATTAAGGACTTTTAAAGAGCCTTGTTTACAAAGCCCGTTATTCAGTTCCCTGCAGCAACTCAGAAAGGAGTCTACACATCTACCCCACAGGCCTCCTTATTACATAGGAGTTTAAAAAAGGAAAAGGAGAGCTGGAAGAGTTTTAGGAGGAACTTGGCCAAAAGGAAGAGAGATGTTTGGAATCGCTCCTTCACCTTTGCTACAATCATTTTCTTATCCCTCTCCCTTGATCCCTTGGTGATGATTATCTTAGGGACAGGACATAGTAGTGGCTCCCCCTAGCTCTGGCTTCTTCCAGTTCTTTAGGCTTTTCTCCCACTCTCTCTGCCACTGCCTTTGCCTATGGTGCTGCTTTTCCTCAACTGGGCTGTTTAAAACCCATCCCATCTGTTAAAGCTCATCTCAGATGCATCCCTGTCATCCCTTCCACCACGAGCAAGAAACAAATTTTTCAGCAATCTCTGCTATTTCCACGTCTGAATAGTCAGTAGCGACATCACAGAATCCTATCAACTCCAAGGTCTAGAGGAGGAGGGAGAGGGAACAAAGCCCCTAGATATTTTGTGAGGAAGGGCCTGTCTGTCTCTAACATCAACAGTACTTCACTTGTCTATTGGGTCCAACCACCAGGCATAGTCATTTGCTTCTATCGTCACAATGTGGTACATGAATATTGCCAGGTTAACTGGGCTCTGTGCAAGCCCCATAGTAAAGATTCCCTGGCTTTCTCTGTATGAATAACTTGTAAAAGTGTCATTGATTATGAGGCTGTTTTTCACTTTTTTCGTAAAAAACTTATGCCCAAATCATATCAGGTAATGTAAACTTGGACAAGCAAGAATGCATTTCCAACCACCAGGCGTAGTCACTTGCTTGTATCTTCACAGTATGGTACATGAATATGGCCAGGTTAACTGGGCTGTGTGCAAGCCCCATAGTAAAGATTCCCTGGCTTTCTCTGTATGAATAGCTTGTAAAAGTATCATTGATTATGAGGCTGTTTTTCACTTTTTTTGTAAAAAACTCATGCCCAAATCATATCAAGTAATGTTAAGTTGGACAAGCGAGAATGCATTACTTTTCTAGGGGAATGGAAATGTTCTCACCACTGTGCAATTAAAGCAGAATAAAGAGAAAACACTCTTGCTTCAGAAACTGGTAAGACCTTAGCTTTCATTCTTAGTCCTGATTTCAAGTATTTGAGTTTGTCAAAATTGCCTGTCACTTGTCCTTCCCTCATCTGTGTGTCCCTTTCTCACGTACATCTACTCAAAATGATATAACAAATTATGCAGATATACAGCTGTAAAAACATGTGATATATCCCGTAATATTGCACAATTCATGTCTGTGAGCACAAAAATGGTGTCATTTGTGTCAGCTGTTTCTATGTTCCCTCTACATGCACCTAAGCATCTTAAGGGTGGAAGTTGTATCTTCTTTATGTCCCATAAAGGGCCTAGCACAGCGCCTTCTATAGAGATGCTCAGCCCATGAATGAATGCATGAAGAATAGAATCAGCACGTATGTGTCGGTTATTTGCACAGTTATGTGGTGTAACAGTGACAAGCCATAGACAAGCCAACATTGAGTGGGGCAGAACTGTCTCCAGGTTAACACCGACACAAATCACCGAGGAGAGTAATTAAAAGAACAAAGAAGGACCCAAACACACTGACCCACATCTCTCTCTAGTACACATAATTGCATGTTAGAGAAGCACATGTTTATTGTGACTAAGCGCCTCTCTTTTTAAAATGGCCTTTTTGTTACCACACACTCCTGAATGTCGGGCAGGTGGCGATTAATATTTAAGTGACCTTTGCCAACTCTTATTTCTTCAAAAAACGGATGAGAGACTAAAGAGGTTGTATAACCAATCAGTGGCCTGTGACACCCCAAGTAGCCTTTTGTTTAACACCAAGTCTGTTAATGAGGCATCTGATTGCTCCTACCAGATGTGTGGATTGTTCCAGAAATCAATGAGTACATTCAACTGGGAGCCTCCTGAGTTAATTCGGCCCTTTAGCCATCTCATGCTTAGTGTGCTGAAATTGATGGTTGAGGAGGCATCAAATACGCTATCTACATCAAATAAGCCTGCTACAACCAGAAAAAAATCCCAACAAAGTAAGAATTAGTTATTTTAATTATTTAACATAAAATGTAAAGTTTCTGATATATTTGGCTAGATGATATGATTAAATTGCTGATAACATAATTTTCTTTGTTATATACATAAATAGAAAAGGAAGATCAGTTTCTTTGTTGTTTTCAGGATTAAATACTTTTTTGAAAATTAAGAAAAGCGAAAATTAGGACAGATGCCACCTCTTCAACTACCAGTCTCTTTCAGGATAGTGAGAGTTATCTAAGATTCCAGAGTCTGTACTAATTAGAGTCTATGCTACTAATTATCAGTATAATTTGGGATAAGCCTTCCACTCTTGGGCCTCAATTACCTTGTTAGTAGATCAAGACATTGGACCAAATATCTATGGGCCCTTTCAGCTTTGAGTGTTTGTAACTTCGTGAAACATCTTTGCCTTTATTTTTTTATACAGGGCCATGTTGGAGTGACAACCAATAGGGAAGTAAGAGCCATATACTTTTGGGGGTTATGTCTTTGAGCATAATCTCATGGTGGAAGAGTGCCTTAGCTTCTAGAGCTGTGTTGTCTAGTACCAAGGATGTGCTATACATATAAAATATGCACCACATTTCCAAGACTTCATCTGAAAATTTTATAAAATACACTGTTACTTTTTATCTTTATTATATGTGGAAATGATAACATTTTGGATATGTTTCGTTATATAAAATATGTTATAAAAATAATTTACCTGTTACTTTTCATTTTTTAAAATATGCTATTCCAAATATTGAAAATTATATCCATGGCGCCTATATTTCTTTTCTTTTCTTTCTTTCTTTTTTTTTTTTTTTTTTTTTTGAGATGGAGTCTTGCTCTGTCGCCCAAGCTGAAGTGTAGTGGCATGATCTCGGCTCACTGCAACCTCTGCCTCCCAGGTTCAAGCAATTCTCCTGCCTCAGCCTGCCAAGTAGCTGGGATTACAGGCGCATGCCACCACGCCCGGCTAATTTTTGTATTTTTAGTAGAGATGGGGTTTCACCATGTTGGCCAGGATGGTCTCGATCTCTTGATCTTGTGATCTGCCCACCTTGGCCTCCCAAAGTGCTGGGATTACAAGCGTGGGCCACTGCGCCCGGCTAGCTCCTATATTTCTATTGGACAATCCTGGTCTAGACAGTTACTCCCGCTATATTTGACCTGAGTTCCAGTTCAAAAACCTCCCAAGGTTGAAAGAATCCAAACTAGTGGCACTTAGTCTTGGATGCACACTGGAATCACATTGGCATATTATGAAAAATAATGATCCCTTCCTCCCTATGATTCTAATTAAACTGACTCATAGTGACCTTTCTTACGTGCTCTGAATTTTTTCCGTAAGGCCATGGGTGGCGTAATCATAAAAGAAAAGATTTTGTTATATGAATGCCAGAAACTTGTATACATCCAAATTGGACAGCTACTGGAGTAAGGGGGCATGAATCACTGAAGCAGGCTTAGCCCTGACTCTTAACCAGTCTCAAGGGCAAAACTGTTTCTCTCTTCAGTACTCAAAAATCAAGCAAACAGACAGGAAATCATACCTTGAATTAATTCTGTCTTAGCTGCTGCTTCTTGTTTGAGTTTCTGAAAATCAGCTTATTACACTGCATCTCATCTCCCAGGGAGATACTTGACATTGCTTGGTCTGTTTTCAGAGGGGAAAATGGAGCTCAAGGAGTGTGGCTATCTCCTAGGTAAAGAAAATTTCTTCCAGCAGATTTTTTTTTCTACTGGGGGATTTTTTGGACTCCTAATATATTGAAGGAAGTAAAAGTAGACAATGTGGCTTGATAGAAATTGGACGGACCTCTAACATGGAGCAAGCAGCCGTCGATTTCATGTTGATTTCTGATAGCATAGGCTGTTTTTTTTTGGCCTCACCCTCAAATTTTGGGGTTCACCCTCACTGAAGTCTGCCATCCCTATATGCTCATAAGATCTATAGTTACTTGTGGTTGGGCCCTAGATATGGGCCTTAGGTAAGAAGGGAAGCTGCTCCTTTCCTTTCCTAATTGTCCTCTTGATTCTCAGAGCCGTAGGTACTTGCCCAACTTCTATGGTTGACTAAAATCGGAGTCCCGGTAATGAATTTAGAACAGATTTTCAAAATAACTAAAAACCCTAGGCTTTTAAATCAGACTCTATTGAATTGTTTCTTGTGATCCTGGTAAGTCATGGAACTTCCTGACACTACAGGTGCTTGAAAAAGAGG
Organism: Hylobates moloch; assembly: GCF_009828535.3. Lineage (NCBI taxonomy): Eukaryota > Metazoa > Chordata > Mammalia > Primates > Hylobatidae > Hylobates > Hylobates moloch. The sequence goes on from NW_026652282.1 coordinate 120,914,520, forward strand.
TGCTGAGCTACTGTGATCATGAATGTCCATATTTGCTGCCATCTTTAGTGGTGGTAATATCTTGGCAAGGTAGTAGAGAGTTGATAAAAGCTCCAGTAAATAATCCTATGTGTCCACAGTGCCTTAAAACTCTACCAATCCTCTGCCCAAGGTTTTTTGATCAAATACTACTTCCCTGAGTGAAAGATTAAGTTAAAGGTGTATTCGTTGTTTGAGTTGTTTTGGAGCGGCTCTGCCACTTACTAGCTATATGGCCTTGGGTAAGTAACTTAACTTCTCTGAGCTCCACTTGTAAAATAGGAATCATAATATCCACTGCATAGTTTAGTGAAAATTTCGTGAGTTGCTCTACCTATTTTCCACACCTTGCACGGTGATGCCTCCAGAACAGAAGCTAAAGAAATGTTTGTAGAATGAATAGATGAATTTATGAATATTAATCTTGTGAAAGTATATGCTTACAGAATTGCCCTCTGTTTGGGTCAGTCTAAAGGTACCAGAGTTTAATTTGGTGGCTAATTGTCAAAGCCTAATTAGTTTCTCTATCAAATACTTAGACTCAGCATATCTCCATTCCCCTGGCATTTTTGTAAAATAGAGGCTAGACATTGATGGGAAGCTGGGAAAAGCACCTTCTACCACAGTACACATTTTGCAGAGATAGAGATATTTTAGGGGGTCAGATTGTCCCTAAATGTGAAAGATAAATGAGGGTAAGTTCTAGTCGAATATAAATAAATTTTACTAAATAAGGAGTCATTAAAATGGACAAGCACGTATTGGATCAGTATTTAAATATTATTGAGACATGTACATGTAAGTGCTTGAAAAAAAAGTAGAATTCTCTGAACTACTTATATAACCCCCTGCCCAAAATAGAACAATAAGTAACTAGGGCCTAACTTTTTTAGAACAGCTATAAGAGGATAGTAATATTAACTCATCAAAGAGACATTACATGGAGCCATGGATTTAGATTATTTTTTGTGTCAGGTAAAGTTTGAAAAGATAAAATCACCGTTTGTTTTTTAGGACAGATTTTCTGAAAGTCCATTGTCATACTATAGTCATAACCTAAATCACGTTTGAATGAAACTTTGAAATGAATGAAACTGGAAACCTCTTGTACTTAGGTAGTTGTGGCTACAGTGAATAAAAATGACACGCTTTGCAGTTATGTAAAGTGTAGAAAGACTCAAGATCGAATGCCAATTAATAAAGCCAAGTCACCTGCACAGCTTCATTTTATTATTTTTTAATCTCATAAATTATTTTCTCTTGGCATCTCCATCCTAGAAGCTCTATGGAATAGCGGAAGGGAGCACGAACTTGAAAGTGTATGGGGATGGAGTGAGAAAGAGAAAAGCAGATGCAACCAGAGTAAGGAGGCTGGATGTACAGCCAGTCCAGAAGGTGCTATGGTGAGCTGGTTCACAGAGTCGTTTGGGGCTTTACCCCAGCCCACATGCATAGGCAAACATAAAAACATATGCATTCACAATATCATTATTTTCAATTTAGTTAACAGCTTTTCAAATCAACATGGTGTTTCATAGCAATTAACTGTAATTACAAATCCGAGAAACATTTTTTTTTTCTGGGTAATTACTTTCCTGATTCTTGTTCCATCATTTTCATTTAATTCTGAAAAAAATTTAACTGCCATTTTGACAAGTGTTTAGTGTTTTTAAACTGATTGTGTATACCCTATTACATAAGTACTTTATGCATACATTTCCACACACTTTTCCCCAATCCAAAAATGTCTGTAAATGTTTGCAGCGACTCCCTATCTGGAGGCTGGTTGCACACTTACTCTCATGCCTATGATTGCTTGGAAGGGACTGTCACCACTGCCAAGGAAGAACGTTTTTGACAATAGAACTACCAATTAATCAGTGGCAGACGAGAGAAGAATTGGCTCCATATATTCTGATGGCGACTGGCCACTTGGCAGCCGGCCACCAAGTGAGTTATTGATCCATTGGAACTCAGCCTACTTGGATTGCCATGATGGGGTTTCTGTCGGCAGGCTATTACAACCGTGCGCCTTGAGGAGATGAAAAAAATTTAAAAAGACAAACTTAACAGGTTTAAACTATATAAAGTGAACTATATGATAGGCACTGGCAAGCTGAATGGCAGAAATGCTGACCACTTGGATTTAGATGTATTGAATGAGTCTCTGAAATTCAATTAACTGGTCCAGATAGCAACTGAAATGCTGTTTGTGGTGAGGAGGGAGAAGATTAAACAGTACTGATACTTGCAATGAGTTCTTAATTAGAAGGGCAGAATAAATGGAGGGACACCAAAGAGATAGGATCAAGCTCCAGTTCAGATGCTCCTGAGCTGTATGATTTCTGTTTGTATAATTCCTTTTGTTTTGCTTTTTTGAGACAGAGTCTCCCTCTGTCATCCAGGCTGTAGTGCAGAGGCGTAATCTCGGCTCACTGCAACCTCCGCCTCCTAGGTTCAAGCGATTCTCCTGTCTCAGCCTCCCAAGTAGCTGGGATTACAGACAAGCACCACTACGTCCAGCTAATTTTTGTATTTTTAGTAGAGACAGGGTTTCACCATGTGGGCCAGGCTAGTCTCGAACTCCTGACCTCAAGAGATCCACCCATCTCGGCTTCCCAAAGTGCTGGGATTACAGGCGTGAGACACCGCATCCAGCCTCTTTGTATACGTTTTTTAGCGGGATAAATTAGATCATGTGTGTCAAAGCATCTAGGACTGTACTTGACACAGAGTTGGTTCTCTGAAATGTCATTTCTCTTTTTTCCTATAAATCTTAGGGTTGTGTTATTTTATAAAGAACCGAGTTTTGAGGATCATTTCATTCTCAGAAAATTTATTTTTATTTATTCATGATGGCATAGGAATGACTAATTATTAACCTGTAGACCTGTGTATTTTTTATGAACTTTTAAAACCTTTCTACCATTGTGTTATAATATAAGCATTTTAACCTATTATTTATCTTACCAGGTGCTAAGATAATGACCAGGTGCTGTAATTATTTTATTTTAAAATTATCAATTATTTTATTTTCAATGATTTAAAATTGTGATGTGAAAGGAATACTAGAATTGGAATACAATTGCACTGGCCAATAAATGCAGATTTTTCTAGAATATGTTCAGCTATTGTGTAAAAATGATGTATGAAAGCTACATTTTCCTTTTTTTGATGGAGTTTTGCTCTTGTCTCCCAGGCTAGAGTGCAATAACGTGATCTCAGCTCACTGCAGCCTCCGCCTCCCAGGTTCAAGCGATTCTCCTGCCTCAGCCTCCCGAGTAGCAGGGATTACAGGTGCCCGCCACCATGCCTGGCTAATTTTTGTTTTTATTTTTAGTAGAGATGGGTTTTCACCATGTTGGCCAGGCTGGTCTCGAACTCCTGACCTCAGGTAATTCACCTGCCTTGGCCTCCCAAAGTGCTGGGATTACAGGCGTGAGCCACCATGGCTGGCTGAAAGTTATATTTTCCTTATAGATTTTTATCCCTTTGTTCTATTCTCTTGGAAGACATTGATACTTGCTCTCCTAATTTCTACAGTGGCAAGGCAAAGAACAATGAATTACCTCTAATGGTGCTACTGACAGTGACAACTGATGGCTGCTTGTCTGTATTGGTGTCAATGATAAGCCTGGTAGCTCATAGCCATTCTATCACACACAACTCACCTCAGCCGAGATGGCTGATTTCTCCATGGTTCAGCCTTCTTTCATTTATTTTATTTTATTTTTCTTTTCTTTTTTTTTTTCGAGATAGAGTTTTGCTCTTGTTGCCCAGGCTGGAGTGCAATGGCATGATCTCGGCTCACTGCAACCCCCGCTTCCCAGGTTCAAGCGATTCTCCTGCCTCAGCCTCCTGAATAGCTGAGATTACAGGCATGTGCCACCATGCCCGTTTAATTTTATATATATATATATTTTTTTTAGTAGAGATGGGGTTTCTCCATGTTGGTCAGGCTGGTCTCGAACTCCCGACCTCAGGTGATCTGCCTACCTCGGCCTCCCAAAGTGCTGGGATTACAGGCATGAACCATCACCCTCGGCCTCTTTTCTTTCTTTCTTTCTTTTTTTTAAAAGAGATGGACTCTCACTCTGTTGCCCAGGCTGGTGTGCAGTGGCTCAGTCATAGCTCACTGCAGCTGCCAACTCCTGGGCCTAAGTCATTCTCCCACCTCAGCCTCCAGAGAAGCTGGGACTACAGGCACACAGCACCATGCCTAGCTAATTAAAAATTTTTTTTTGTTTACAGGTTGGGTTTCACTATGTTGCCCAGGCTGGTCTCAAACTCCTGGACTCAAGTGATCTTCCTGCCTCCCTCCCAAGTCACTGGGATTGCAGTTGCAAGTCATCACGTTTGGCTCGTGTATTCTTTGGGAACACCTATGAGCCCAGCATTAAGGGGCTACACTCATTGTGACAAATAATTCATTCAGAAAGTATTTATTGAGTCTATTTACTGGACCAGAGACTGCTAGGTGACAGGGCCATGGAGATACCCCTAAGACATAGCTCCAACCATAGGGTGCTTATAGTCTAACAAGGGAGTTAAGACCTGTCTGTAGATAACTCTAAAACAAAATAACACAAGTGTCACAAGGAAGAAAAAAATTGCTCTTGGAGTTGAGAGAAGGAAGGAAGTTGGGGAAATTCAGGAAAGGCTTGACTCTTTTTCATTCATTCAACAAACACAGGAGAATGAGACTATACTAGGCTGGTAATACAAAGGCAAAACACTACCTGATCTCAAGGAGTTTATCTTCTAGGGAAGGCAGATACTCAGACTAGTAACAGCATCCTGGGATAAGGTTAAGTGTTATGGACAACTGAGGTAAGAACAAAGTGATGTGGGAGCCTGGGGATTGCTCTCTTTAGGGAAAACAAGGAAGGACTCATGGTCTAAGCACTCGTTGAACTGGGTTTTCTTCAGTGAGCATATAGTCTAGTGAATGTGACTGCCATGCGCATGAATAATTCCAATACCAGGTAGAAAATGCCAAGTGCCCTACAAGAAACTCAGACATAGGGCTATAAAGTAGGTTCAGAAGTGAGTGTGTTTACTTCTAGCTGGGGTCTCAGATAAGGATTTACCAAATAGATCAGATTGGAGGTGAGCTTTAAAAGCTAAGCAGAAGTTCAACAGGGAAAGGAGTGAGGGATGTGGTAAAACAGAAGAAATAGCTTGAATAGGCCGGATGCGGTGGCTCACGCTTGTAATCCCAGCACTTTGGGAGGCCGAGGCGGGTGGATCACCTGAGGACAGGAGTTCGAGACCAGCCTGACCAGCATGGAGAAACCCTGTCTCTACTAAAAATACAAAAATTAGCTAGGCATGGTGGCATGCGCCTGTAATCCCAGCTATTTGGGAGGCTGAGGCAGGAGAATCACTTGAACCTGGGAGGCAGAGGTTGCAGTGAGCCAAGATCACGCCATTGCCACTCCAGCCTGGGTGACAGAGTGAGACTCTATCTCAAAAAAAAAAAAAAAAAAAAAAAAATAGCTTGAATAGAGCCATGGCCTGTTAATGGTGAGTCTTTTGAAGTGGCCAGAGTGGAAGAGTCTGGATGGTGGCATAGGCTGAGGAAAATCACAGAAGGCACTGAATGCCAAGACAGGTCATTGGATTTTGTTGAGTAGGCAGTGGAGATTGGTGTATCTTTTCTTCTTCTTACCATGCTTTAGGATGGAGGCAATAGTAATTCATAGTGATGGCCTTGGAATCAGACTATTTGGGTTCAAATGTTGCCCCACCACTCACTAGCTGTGTGAACTTGAGCAAGTCTCTTAGCCTTTGTGTCCAATGGGGACGTTAATAATACTACACTCCACAGGTACAATCAATGAGGATTGGTTTAGTTTAGTTTCGTCTTGTTAGAACCATGCCTAACAAAAGGGAACACTGTGTGTCACTTGTTGTTGTTCGTAGTAGTAGTAGCAGCAGCAGCAGCAGCAATAATAGTTGTGACATAATTGGTAGCAACATTAGGAAATTCTTGTGTTGTAAACTTGTTGGAACATACTTGGGATGACCTGACATTGCTGAGAAAACCAGGAGTGAACCTCAGGGACTATTGAGAAATGATCAATACTATGTATGCTCTTTGCAAAATTGTTTAGGTACACCTGAGTTGAACCACATAATAGACACATAAATAGCTAGTCCTTGGCCGGGCGCGGTGGCCCACGCCTTTGTGCTTAGTGATGACCAAGAACCAGATTAAATAAACTAAAGGTTAGGGCAACCCATCAGAAAGAGTCATGTTTACACTGACATTCATCTGCAGAGTCTGTAGTATGGGACACAATGAGAATAGACCAAATCATGGACCAGCTGCTAAATGCAGCTGTACTTGAGTGTGTCCAAAACTATAAGGAGGGTAAATGCAAACAAAAGCAGGGAGGCCAAGGCGGGCGGATCACGAGGTCAGGAGTTTGAGACCAGCCTGGCCAACATGGCGAAACCCCGTCTCTACTAAAAATACAAAAATTAGCCAGGTATGGTCGTGGGCACCTGTAATCCCAGCTATTTGGGAGGCTGAGGCAGGAGAACCACTTGAACCTTGGAGGCAGAGGTTGCAGTGAGCCGAGATCGTGCCATTGCTCTCCAGCCTGGGCAACAAGAGCAAGACTCCATTTATATATATATCTGGTCCTCAACAGCTAAAAATGGCCTAGCCAGAATGTTGGCAGCCAAGGCAAGTTGGGCAACCAATACAATGTCATGTCCGAGCTAGAGAATTTCAGAGAGCTCCTCCATCTATGATATAAATCACATCATCAGGAGAGCTTGCAAACAGTAAGGTTCACCTGTGGTTAAACTTAAGGCTGTTCATAAAGTCTAGCAATAAAACTATTTCTTTCCCATGTACCAGGTGTCTTAGTTTTCACACTCCCACCACAACTTGAAATGTTTAATATGAAAGTGTGACTATCTGCAAGTAACACTAAAATATTGTCACAGGAGGCTTGTTCACAAGAAATAGGCACAGCCTGGGAACAATGATCTGCAAAGCTCTGGAACCTGCTTTTGTTTGCATTTACCCTCCTTATAGTTTTGGACACACTCAAGTACAGCTGCATTTAGCAGCTGGTCCATGATTTGGTCTATTCTCATTGTGTCCCATACTACAGACTCTGCAGATGAATGTCAGTGTAAACATGACTCTTTCTGATGGGTTGCCCTAACCTTTAGTTTATTTAATCTGGTTCTTCATCATCACTAAGCACAAAGGCTGCTGTTACAAGACAGAGACATCTCAGTGAGTACTGGAAACACCCACAAATCTTCCCTCTCAAATGAGCTTTAGCGCATGAGCTCTGAGTTCCCTTTGCAGATTCACAAGAAGCAGCTGGAAGTTTCTGAGACACTGAACAATTAAAATGGACCTCTTCTTGAGAACTCTGTGGCTTACACTGTCAAAGCTCTAAGCAAGCATTGTTTTGTAGGCTCAAAAGTTGGAACTCATACTGAATTGGAAAAATTATTGTATGTCTTAATGAGAAAAGGATTTAGGGTAGCTAGTAGCAGGCGTTCTGCCAGGAGTCTCACAGCCCTGCAAGGTTTAAGCCTTAAGTATCTTCTTCCCAATTTTGTGTCTTGCATCATAAAATGGGTCTAAGATAACATGTTTAGATAAACATTAATTAAACCTTCAGCTAAAAAAATTGTTTGCCTCCTTAGAATATTTTTTTTGAGAGGGGATATTTTGGATGGGTCCTGTTTGTTTAAAAAGACTACCCAAGGGAGTTTCCCAAAATAAATGTCCTTGTGGCAGAGACTCAAAATCATTCATAGAATAGAACTGGAAATGTAGAAATGAAAGAGCCCAAATTCAGGGGTGTTAGGTTCAGCAAACAGAGCATGATGTTTGGTTCGAGCCCACCTGTATGACCTTGAGTAAGCCAATGTTTACACTCAGTTTCTGCATCTGACAAAATATGGCAAAGAAGATGTGCTTACATCACAGAATTGTGGTGAGGGAGGATTAACTAAAATACTATACTTTGGGAAATAGTTTGTAAATTGCAAAGTGCCATTAAAATGTAATGAATTACTATTATAATCATCACTGTCTGAGGTCCTACAGCTTATAGCGACCTCGTCAAAGTTTTTCGAAAAGAAATAAGAGGGAGAGAGAGACAGAGAGAGAGAAAGAGAGAAAGAGAAAGAAAGCACTCTTATCTTTCCCCACTGGATGGCAGGTGAGCCAGTTGGTAAAGTACTGATTGGCTCAGGACTCTAGAAACCACAGCAGTATTTTGGTTTGTGAAGCAGCGCAGCAATGGACAAAGGGTGAATTAGAAGTCATGAAAAGCAGAGACAGCCTGTATCCCATCGGTTTGCAGTTTACCAACATTTCGTTTGTATGAAAACATGGTCTTTTTCTTTTGACTGTGAGAAAAAGGATAGCTAAAGAAATAACTTATCTAAGAAGGAAAATGTTGAGCCCACTCAATTACAGCTAACAGACTTAACGATTATTTGTAACTCCACTTTATAGGTAATGTCTTCATCTATATCAGGGATTGACAAACTGCTTCTGTAACAGTAAATATTTCTGGCTGTGCAGGTTATATGGTTTATGTTGAAACTATTCAGCTTTGCCACTGTAGCAGAAAAGCAGCTTGAGACAATATGAAAATAAGTGGGCATGAATAGGTTACTATAAACTTTTATTTATGGACACCGAATTTTGAAATTCACATAACTTACACTTGTCACAAAATATTCTTCTTTTGATTTTTTTTGAGCACTAAAAAATGTAAACATTATTTTTAGGTGAAAGATCATACAAAAAATGACCATAGGCCTGATTTGACTGGCAAGCAGTAGTTTGCAGATCCCGGGGCTAATGTTAAAGACTTCTTAGCTATCAGATTGGCAATCTCCTCAATCTATATATTTATAACTTTCATAACACATATTTCAATGTGGTTAGTATATTTTTTGCATGTATAAATTACTAAAAATCCATGTGGTATTTTTGCCTACGTCTGTTATTGTCTTGTTTGTTAAAGACTATAGACAAAAAAAATTCAAGTAGTAGGCTGGGCGCAGTGGCTCTCCCCTGTAATCCCAGCACTTTGGGAGGCCAAGGCGGGCAGATCACCTGAGGTCAGGAGTTCGAAACCAGCCCGGCCAACATGGTGAAACCCCCGTCTCTATTAAAAAAAAAAATACAAATATTAGCCGGGCATAGTGGTGGGTGCCTGTAATCTCAGCTACTTAGGAGGCTGAGGCAGGAGAATCGCTTGAACCCAGGAGGCAGAGGTTGCAGTGAGCCGAGATTGCGCCACTGCACTCCAGCCTGGGTGACACAGGGAGACTCTGTCTCAAAAAAAAAAAAAAAAAAAATTCAAGCAATTGGGCATTGTTCTTGGATTTGTCAGAAAGAAAGCACACAGTTAAATGTGAATTTCAGTTAAAAAACTAAAAACAAAAGGGATTCGCTGCTTTCTCTGAGATTCAATGCTAAGTCTGATATTTGTTCTTGTACTGACCGATCCTCATTTATTAAGGCCTTAATAAATGAAGTTGAAGATGTGAAGACAAGACTTATCCAGTAAAATATGTCTTTGGGGAATTGGGAGAAATATGGATCTTCACTGGCTTGGTTGTTTTCCGTGCACTTTAACACATTAAAACAACTGTATGGCATTAACGGCTGTTTTTCACATCCATTTTCTAGAAGAACAAATTCTGAGCTGCCAGTCTCAGTTGAACAAGCCATTTAAAATGCTTTGTAAGAATCTCAGAGTCACCTGTGGACAAGCACTTACCATTTTATGTTGCAAAGGGCTTCAGAAAAATTTGAGGTCTTATAAAGGAATTGAGTAGGAACAGCAAATAAAATCCTCCCAGGCTGGTGTTCTGTGAAACTGAGCTTCCTTCAGGCCGTTTCACAACAGAAACTCCGTCCTCCTCTGAAAGCTTTTTTATACCCCTTGATGGAGGTGTCAAGCGTGCACAGGCAGCAATTCGTAGGGCCTGCTTTAGAGAGGTTTCTTTTTGTGTGTATCTGTTAGGATTCACTACTGGTATTAAATATTGACCCACATTTAATTTGCTTGGTGACTTTTCACGACAGATATTGAATGTTAAATACTCTCCAAACCGGATGTTTTTTCCAGTTTTAAGATTTGACGCCCTTATGATCGAATCCATCCACGACTTTTACAGTTATTGAATAACCAACAGACCCTTGGAGGGTCTCTTACCGCTCTGGACTTGAGTTGGTTAATCCCGCTGCAGAGACGGAGCGGGGCGGGGGTGGGGGTGGTGGTGAGTTGTGTAACTGAGGAAGAGTCCCTGGCATACTGCAACTAGGTCAGAAGTGACAGCATTCAGCCCTCCCCTCCTTAGGGAGTGGGGTAAGGGGGTGACCCCGCCCAGTGCAGAGGGAGACGAGTCAGGAGCCGACGAACGCTGGAGAGGCCATCCGCAGGGGCAGGTCTCTCCAGAGAGCAGCCGGGTGACAACGTGGCACGGAACGGCACTGCACCGGAGTAGGCACACTGCGAAGACGAGACGAATCCTCCCCAGAGAGGGGAGGCGGTTAAGGAGAGGGGATTGCGTGGCCCGGAGCAGCCAGACCCGGTAAGCCGACTCCTTCCCGTATTCCGCTTTAACCAAGCTGCTTTCCCTGGCGGCGCCACAAATTCCCTGAGCGGAGCGTCTTCGCTGGCTCACAGCCAGCCAGCCAGAGCCCACCTCAGCGACCTCCTCCTTCCCACCCTGAGGACTCCTGCCTCGGCTCCCGGCTTCCTCTTCCGGGCTATCTTTTACCCCTTCGGTAGCTGGAAAATCGCCCTCACTCAAAACGAGCAAGGCACTCGCCTCGGGTGCAAAATTTAAGGCGGCACCAAGATACTCAGTAATCAAGATAAAAATGTTGATGTAATCTCTTTAAAATTCAAAGTTATAACCAAAATTCCGCAAGAAGCTAGATAAGAAATATTAAATAAGGGCAAGCTCAGACCTTGCACTTGAACGACTTAGCCTCACTTGCCTCACCCTAATCCCCGGCGCCGCTAATCAACTCTGAAGTGATTCCCTCCTTTCCGTGGTGCCACGTACTGGGCCTCCGGTTTTCGTTGTGTATACGCCTTCCTGGTTGTGTGGGAAGGGGCAGGGACTGAGCCTCAAGGAGCGCAGCCCAGTGCTTTGTTCACCGAGGCCCTGGGGTCAATGTGGATTTTGGAGGAGCCCAAAGCTGAGACCTTATGCGGCCGCCCCAAGTCGCAAAGCTTTGCATTGGAACCGCCCGAGCCCCACAGAAGCAAAGTTGGAGGGGAAACTGCACTCCCTTAATTAGTATTTAGGAACCCCTTCAATAATTGAATTGAGTATACAATCTTTAAAGTAACTACAAATAGCAGGGAACGGCTTTTGGAATTATTTTTCTAGAAGAGGAATGCCTCTGTGCTTAGACACTCCTTGTTCCTCTCTAGCTTGCCATGTGTATTTGGTGGTATGGCAGTTCAGTCTGAAGTTGCAATGATACAAGCGCCTTTAATGAGGATCACACTCAATAACTTAGGAAGCACCATTTACCACTCCTAGTAAGTGACTAGACACTGTTAGGTGCTGGCTAAAAGGGGTTTTCAATTCTTACCATCCCCTAGAGCCATTTTATGCTGATCTTGAATTGTTTGCTGCTATTACAGTTAAGGGAGGCGACAAGAGGGGCAACTAGCTCCGGAGTAGGGGATGGCCTGGTTTTATTTATAAATGTTTCTTTATGTCTTATGCGGGCCAGTGAAAAATGAGGTTAAGAGGAAGATCTGTAAAAGATCTGGAGAAGATCAGGAAACTATTGTTCAAATTCGTGTGCCTTTTCTTAAAATCTTTTGAAGTTTTGGGCGTGACCAGCTCTTCAAAAGGAAGAAAAGGGCACTTGTGATCCCTGGCCTGCTAAACAGAGTTTGCTTCCCTTGAGGAGGTATCAAGCCAAATTCTACTTAACCTGGAATGGGGAAAAGGTGGGCAGAACGGTCATTGTCGGCATCGTCAAACGGGGGTCACCGCAGATCCCCTCAGCTGTTGCATTCCTTATAGGCCTGGTTTAGCTGTTCCACGCTGTAGCCAGCAGAGGGCACTGTTGCTACATAGAATCTTTTTTGACTGTTATTGGTGGTGAATTTTCAGAGCTATTTAAAAAACTTTCATCCAGTAAGAAGCATGAACGATTTTCCATGAAATTTTAATGTGAAAAATAGATTATTATTAAAAACTGATGGATGTCTATTTGGTTGTTAACCCATTGAACCATAGAAAGAAAGTGAAGATGTTTCATAACAATCAAAGATTAAAATAGCAAGAACAAAAAATAAATGTGATAATAAATATCAGCATCATATCCCTCAATTTTCGAACATAAGTAGTTAGGGCTTTTGCTCATAGGGATGATATTTACATTTTCAAGTGAAGAAAGTTGATTTGTGAATTTATATTACTCATTTGGAAGAATGAAAACTGGGATAGGCATGGTCATGTGATCTTACAATGTACAATTCAGTTTTCTGCATACAAGTCTCCAGTAAAATATGCTTCTACGTGCAGTGGGAATTTAAAAATTAAAAATGTAAAGATGTAGAATTAATTATCATAAATGAAGTAACAAAGAGAGAACGTGTATGATTCTGAGTAGGATTAGAATTGAAATCTGTTCGCTATGTTTAGGTAATATTTGTAGAAATTTAATGGAAGAGTTGTATCGATACTAATTTATTTCTTACAGTTTTGATAGGAATATGTGGAACAAAAAGAAAATTCATATTGTAGAAACTTAGACTCACATTTTGTGTTAGAACCTGTGAGCTACTCTGGGTGTTTTATTTTAAGATGGTTTTTGCTCATTGTTATGCTACAGGTATTATCATACATCTTTTCTAAAGGTGGAGGCCTTCTTTTTTATTTAACCAGAAGTTTCTTGTGTTAGGATGATTTTGAGCAGTTAAGAATTGCAAGAAAAGATCTTAACATCGTTAGTTTCAAGTGCATTGTAATGGTTGAGTGTGGCGTCTAGAGCAAGATTGCATAGCTGTACATTTTGGGCTTTCCTGCTTAATAAATGTGTGACCTCGGACAGATTATGTAACTTGTCTGAGCCTCAATTTCCTCATCTATAAAATAATAATAATAATACCTAACACATAGGGTTGTATTAAATATTAAGTGAGTTAATATATGTAAAGCAGCTAGAACAGTGCCTGACCCAGAAAAATTCACTTTATAAGTGTTATTTACCTATTTTTTTCCATTATTGTTAATAATATTTTTAATTTGAACATGATTTATTAATTTCCCCTTAGTTTGTTGTTTAGCTCTAGAGCTGCTAAGATTCATTTGCATATAATATTGCTTAATTTTAAATAAGTGGTTCTATGCACATTTAGTAACTTATGCCTCTTAAACATTGGCTATGCAAGAGAATTCTTGAATAATTTCATGAAGCAGTCTTTGTCTCTTACTCAGAGTAGAATATTTTGAAGATATCTTTTCTCTGAAGTTTTTAAACAAGCTATAAACTAGTTTGTATTAGGCAGAGTTCTCCAGAGAGACAGAACCAATGGGATAGCTAGCTAGATAGATAGATAGAGGAGAGGGGATTTATTAGAGGAATTTGTTCATTGGTTATGGAGGATGAGAAGGCCAAGATTGAGGGAATGACAATTGGCGAGGGCTTTCTTGCTGTGTCATCCCATGGCAAAGGAGAGAGAGGCCAAACTTGCCCTTTTGTAAGGAATCCACTCCCATGAAAATGGCATTAATCTATTCATGACGGTGGAGCCTAATCACCTCTTAAAGATCTCACTTCTTAATACTGTTACAGTGGCAATTACATTTCAACATGAGTTTTGGAGGAGACAGACATTCAAACCATAACACAGCTCCATGACAGAATTTTCACATGCACCAGAATGTGAATGACAGCTACTCATTTTAAGGGAAAACAGCTTAGTTTAGTGTAAAAAACATGGATATTGGAGTCTGGAGCTTGGACGCTAGCTGTGTGACTTTGGACATGCCACATGTCATCTTTGAGCTTCTGCTTTTTCAAATACAAGGCTGTTGTAAGGCCAAAATATGATCAGGTTGTAAAGGGTTTACCACATACTGAGTGCTCACATCAAAACATATTAGTTCCATTTCCTTGACCTTACTCCCTTTCTCCTTTGATAATGCTTCATTCAAGTGTAGATCGAAGACCTCAGGACCAAGGAGGAAATGACATGTTAAGATTTGACTGTAACAAAAGGGTTAGTGTTAACACATCCATTCTGTACCTATACAATAGAAGTGCAATAGTAATCTTAGAAGCTGTGAAAGATCACTGCTGCTTCCTCTCTCTGGGCCTCTGAATTAATCAATGATGTAATATATATAATATATTTGTATATGTATATATTAGTATATACATTTGTATATATATTATATATATATTTGTACTAATATACATACACAAATACATATTAGTATAGGACCTAGTTACTGCCTCTAAGGCTTCATGTCTTTCTGATGGTCATATAATGGAATAAATGGGACTTGAGTTGGATGATGAGATTCCATAGATAGAAAGGAAAGAGGGAGCATTCCAACTAGAAGGACTGGTGTGAGCAGAGGTACAAATGTGATTTTGGTCAGGAGCCAATAAGTAAACTAGTCTTTCCAGAGAACCTTTCTTGGGGAAGGTGCCTTGTAGTGCCCACAAATGCAGGAAGCAAGAATTAGGACAAGGTCACTGATGGTCAGTTCAGAAGGCTTATTGAGTAAGCACAACACAGCAGAGGTACTGTTTTGGGAATAAAAAGCTGGTGGCTATGAGGGTGGACTTGGTTTTGGCAAAGTTAGTCAGGAAACTATATTAACAGTCTGGGGCCAGATCATGGAGGGCCTCATAGGCCCCAATTGCTCCTTCATCTACATTTGCTTCAGCTTTTACGTCTTTCTAGACTAGTCCTGTTATGTTTTACAGATGTCTTCCATTTCAGTCCTAGATTCTGTCTTCTATTTGCAAGTAGCAATTCTATAATCCCATTTGATTTTCATAGCATCTAATAAAATTCGGTTTTTTCTCCACCCCCCCATGAAAGCAAATTTTCCATACATTTTGTGTGCCAAAACCTAGTAGCAAGGAAGAATAGGTCAGATTAATCCTAAATATCTGCTTTTTTATTCATTGCAAACATAAACCCTTTCATTAATATTAAGACAGCTAAACAACTCCACCTCATCTAAGAAATATGGCATCTGAAGCCCTTAATGATTTGCCTCAACAAATCTTTTACAGTTTTATTTTTACTGCCCACTTCAGCCGTCCTTTGTTTCAGCTGCATCCCTCATCTAATTCCATGCGTACCCAGCAATTTCATGCCTCCGCCTTTGTCCTGCTTCCACCTGCTTGCCTTCTCCTCCACACCCTAAAAATTCTACCCATTCTTCAAGGTCCCATTCAAATGCTACTCCTTTTGAGAGTATTGCATGCTGGTCTTACTTTCTGTACTATAAACATTTATGCTATAAAATGAGGACCTATTCTATTCCAGTCACTGTCAAAGCATTCCCAAATGATTAAAACACAGGGAAACAGATGGCACTATAGTGAAATATCCTAAGTGCTGTAATCAGAGTAGGCATTGGAGGAAGGCTCTGAGAGTTTCCATCATCAATTCAAAGCCAGCAGGAGGGATCAGGGAAAGCTTCCTGGAAGAGGTGGTATCAGAGGCGTTTGAACCAGAGTGACTCCATCTTGAGTAGGGGCTGGGTAAAATAAGGCTGAGACCTACTGGCCTGCATTCCCAGGAGGTTAAGGCATTCTTAATCACAGGATGAGACAGGAGGTCAGCACAAGATACAGGTCACAAAGACCTTGCTGATAAAACAGCATGTGGTAAAGAAGCTGGCCAGAATTCACCAAAACCAATATGGTGATGAAAGTGACCTCTGGTCGTCCTCACTGCTCATTGTATGCTAATTATAATGCCCACCAAGCACCTGGATTTAAAAATTCGTAACAATTTAGCCAGGTGTGGTGGCTCACGCCTATAATCACAGCTAGTCTGGAGGCTGAGGCAGTTGCAGTGAGCCAAGATCACGCCCTTGCACTCCAGCCTGGGTGACAGAGTGAGACTCCATCTCAAAACAACAACATAAAAATTGTTAACATTTTTCCATAAAATAAATTACTGATAACATTATATATCTATTTGCTTCAGTTCCTCCTCCAACAAAACATATATTTATTTATATTACCACAGTTCCATTACTGCACCCAGTAGAATCAACAGCAGTGGCCTACTGTCATCTAACAGCCTACTCATGCTCCAGTTCCCTCAGTTCTTCCAAAACTATGAGTGACCATTTATTTATTAATTATTAGTGAAGCGTTATCAGAAGATCTGAGATCTGAGAACTTGGTACTGTTGCTCAGTTGATATGAGTCGTAGTATGGATTGGTGGAAGAACAAAACTTAAGATGACAAAATAGATAGTAATTATTTATTTGAAAACATTTTCCTCTCCAAGCTACACTAACCCAAAGAAACTGAGGGATCAACTAAGATCAGCTTGAGGACTCAACCTGGTTACCCAGGAGTTATGGCACTACCAGAAACTCTCAGGCTCTAGAGAGAAAAAAGACCACTGGGAGAGAACTCCAGACACTTGTGGATGGATAGTCAGTTGTTTATTCCAACACCATTTTTTGATTAGTCCATCCTTTCCTTAATGTTCTGAAATACTACCAGACAACTGTAAAAATATTAAAAATGAATAAGTGAACATATTTGTATTATGTTCTTGGGGGGAAGACTTTTCAAAGCAAGGCAGAAACAGTTGACTACGTAAATACTTGAAGCAACTTTATGGCAAAAGACAAAAGTAATAAAATTCGAAAGTAAATGACATGCTTGGAAAAAATATTTGCAATATAGAGAGGATTAAAAATAAGTTCTCTAAAATGGTAACAGTACCTATAAATCAGTAAGAAAAAAATATAACGTGGAAAAAGGATAAGAACAAATATTTAAAGAGGAAAGGTGATTAAAGAAATCAATTAAAACAAAAATTAGATACCTTGTTATTTACCTTCTAATTGATACAAGTCACAAATGTTGATTATGTGTCATGTTGGTAAGTACATGAGAGAAAAGAACTCTCATTTGCTTTTAGCATACAAATTGGTACAACCTTTGTAAGGGCAATTTGGCATATATATACACATACACACACATATATATATATATATTTTGTTGTTGTTATTGTCGTTGTTTTTTTTTTGTTGTTGTTGTTGTTTTGTTTTTTTTTTTTGAGACGGAGTCTTACTCTGTCACCCAGGCTGGAGTGCAGTGGTGCGATCTCGGCTCACTGCAACCTCTGCCCCCTGGATTCAAGTGATTCTCCTGCCTCAGCCTCCCAAGTAGCTGGGATTATAGGCATGTGCCACCACGCCCAGCTAATTTTTTGCATTTTTAGTAAAGACGG
Organism: Hylobates moloch; assembly: GCF_009828535.3. Lineage (NCBI taxonomy): Eukaryota > Metazoa > Chordata > Mammalia > Primates > Hylobatidae > Hylobates > Hylobates moloch. The sequence continues at coordinate 120,932,022 of NW_026652282.1, forward strand.
GGTTTCACCACATTGGCCAGGCTGGTTTCAAACTCCTGACCTCATGATCCCCCTGCCTCAGCCACCCAAAGTGCCAGGATTACAGGCGTGAGCCACCACGCCCGGCCTTGGCGTATATTTTTATTACTCCAAATGTATAAGCTACTCATTTAGATTGCCTCTGTTCCTGACCTCATTTCCTATTTTTATGTTTGCTTTTTCCTAGATGGTGTGCTTCTCACCTCAGCCTGGTAGCCTGACCTTGACTCCTGAGTTCCACGATCGCTTCACAACTGCAAGTCACTATCATACAAAATTTGAGTTTCCCTAAGTCCGCGCCTTTGAGAGCTTTGGAACGATATGCAAGTTCAAGTCACCATCCTGTTTCTTGCTACCTCCTGTGAGAAGACCAAATTTGGGTTACTTGTTTCTACTCTTGTTCTTCTGCTTGTTATTGCTGCCTCTGCAGCCATTGATCACACACGTGTTGTCATACAAAAACTGGTTAGCCTTTTTATTTGTCTTGTGAATTTTATCATTTGGTTCTTAAGTATTACAAATTAATATTGCGTACTCCCATTGATATACAACTTTCAGTCATTGTAAATATGCATGAGTTAGGGTGAGAATGGCATGCAAGCAAAAGAACAAGAAGAGGGATGTAGCGAACACAACGAAAGTTCTTTAAATGCTTGATAATGGTGAAAGCAACACTTCCTAGGGCATATTGTTGGTGTTAATGAACCTACACATCATACAATAAAGAAAATTGAGAAAGCAGTTGGGGCCAGTGAATCGGGGGCACACAAGAATCACTGAGAAAATCATACACAACTCAGAATGCCGCAATAGAGAAAATATAAAGAGATTTGCGCTTGTGGCTTCTAAAACAGAGGAGGTTGAATAGGTCTCTTTCTGTATGTAAAATCTGCCAGTGAGCATCACAAAAATGCAAATTTAAATTTCAGTCTGGATGGAAAGTTATAAAATTCATTGCAAGTAATGGGTGGTTGGGTAGGTTTAAGAAATGCCAGGTGGGTGGATCACTTGAGGTCTGGAGTTTGCAACTAGCCTGGCCAACATGGTGAAATCTTGTCTCTACTAAAAATACAAAAGTTAGCCAGGCATGGTGGCGGGTGCCTGTAATCTCAGCTACTCAGGAGGCTGAGGCAGGAGAATAGCTTAAACCCAGGAGGCAGAGGTTGCAGTGAGCTGAGATCGTGCCATTGCACTCCAGTCTGGGTGACAAGAGCAAAGCTCTGTCTCAAAAAAAGAAAAGAAGAGAAGAGAAGAAAGAAGAGAAGAGAAGAGAAGCGAAGCTGTAGCCTGTAATGAAAAGAAGTGGAGAAGTGACTGGCAGAGGAAGCAGATTAAGGAGCTGCCGCAGAGTATCCTGAATACCTGAAGAAGACGATTGAGGACAATGGCAATTTGCCTGAGCAGGTTGTCAGTGCTGCTGAAACTCTGGAAGCAAATGCCTACTTGCCCATCTATTGCAAAGCATGAGAAAAGGACCAGAGGCTTCAAGCCTGGGAAAGACAAACTCAAAGTTCTGCTTTGCTCCAGTGTGTTCTGATTAAACCCATGTTGCTTTACAGATTCCAAAATTGTTACCTTCTTTAAAGAGAAAGCCAGAAGCACTTTTCTGTCTACATGAAGGGAAACCATGAAATATGGATCACTGAGAAACTCTTTTTGAACTGGTCTTTGAAGTGTTTTGTTCTGAGGTTAAATAACATTTAAATGAATAAAAAATCTTGACTTCACAGTGTTGTGATTCTGGACACTGCTCCTACAGACAGAAATGCAGTCATAAATGCTGCTCCCTGTGTTCAAGTCATCTCCATGACCCCCAGTACGACTCCACTCCTTCAACTTATGCATCTGAGAGTGCTAAAAACGTTTGTGATGTACTATGCTCTGCATGTATTTTGACTACCTGCAGATCTTATCAGAGACACCAGAACTTTACCATGAAAGTGGCTTGGCAACATTTCTCCATTTGTAATGCTTTAACAGGTGTAGAAGAATCAGTGAGACAAATAAAACAATCAACACTTAATGAAGTCTGGCAGAAATTTTGGAATGAGGTTGTGACTGATTCGGAAGGTTTCCTTCCAGTGGTAGAAGAAATTGAAAATATTGTAACATCTGCAAACCATTTGAATAGTGAAGGCCTTGAAGACATTGAGTTAAGTGACATTACTGAATTGTTAGACTCTCACCTTCAAAAGATAGTTGAGAAATATTTTGGAGATGTGATCACATCAAAAGGCAATAAAAGAAGCCAGCATAGGTTAACATCCAGAACTCTAAGAATGTTCAAGTATCTACTCCACAAATGAAATTGTCACAATGATTCAAAAGAAAGAGATCCTTTGGTGGACTACATATTGACTTTCAGGTAAGGTTTAGATGATTACTTACAATCCTATAAAGCAGTAGTAATAAACCTCCAAACAAACACCGATAAGTCTTTTCTCTCTGCTTACTTGACAGGGGAGAAGAGGTTGACATTAGGCCATGTCATTCAAACCTGTTCTGCAAACAGGAAAACAGGAAGTAGAAACGCGGCACACAGATAGTTAAACCTTGGGATTCAGACTTTGATGGCTCTGATGATATGGTGATTCGTGTGCTGGGGATGAAAGAGGAGCAGAAGACTGAGCTTACATCTCTTCAGACGAAATGCAATTTTCTCTATTCTTTCCCTGTTACTATTGTTATGACCAAGCATTTTCATTGATGCATTATCATCTTCATCTTGAGATCACAAAGGAAGTTAATTGCCTGATATCCACTCTTGTTAATATAAAATATCAATGATATTTATTTTATTGTTTTAGTTTGGTGAACAAACTAATCGTCTAGGCTTTCATAATACTCACATCCCTGCCTCATTTTTTCCTAAAAGGTCTTAAATTCCTCCAACATGGATACTCTGAGAGTTTCAGGAACTCAACTATAGCATTTAAGGAGTGGGCTGCTACTGTACTTGGCTGGATAATTTGATTTTGTACTCTTGACCTGAAATTTGTTTTAATTCTGATTAAGCCTAACTTGCGATCTCACCAGAAAGGATTAGTTTGGTGTAAGTTAAATTAATTTCTTTTCCAGCAATCGTATATGTTAGCTATTGGCTGATCCTGAAAAGCAGTATATTTATGTTAAATTTCCAGATTTCCTTTGGTAGCTAATCAAAGAGGAACAGCTGCTAGAGTTCATTTTCATAGATTCTTTCTGTTCTCATATCTGGCCTCCTCAGTGATTTGAAGAATTGAATATCCTCCAAAAAATGGGTATTATTACTTCCTGTTCTCTGATGGTGATGGAGACTTCATTCTCAGATTGTTTTTAAATTCCTTTCGTAATTCCATATATTTACTTCATTCGATTCAGTTGTGTTACAAAAGTTATTGTTATGGTTGTTTTAATTTTGGATGTTTGGAATTATCCAGGCAGATTTAACAGAGGGAAAAAAAAATCACAAAGCCAGAGATATGACGCTGTTATCTTGTTCTAAGAATTTTGGGCAAAGGCATAGGATGAACCTGCCTGTTCTTTTGGCTGCTTGTACACATTCCCAACTGATGTCCATTTTGAACTCAGTTGGACAGTTATTCTGGGGAATAGAGAGGAAGTCCAAATAACATCGCTGTTGTTTCTGTCTTAATTGCTATTTGTGCCGGATTCACAGCACTGGCCTCATCATTATATCTGATAATGATGCACAGAAAACCTGAATAGAGAAAAGAAGGAAGATAATTCATTGGCATGTGCTTGCCAAAAAGAGACTTTGTATAACTTGAGAAAGCATAAAGACAACCTGGAATGAGGAAATATATGTACAGTAATGAAAAAAAAAATGCTTTAAACAGCTGTGTCAAAAACTGACATCAGAGAGTAAATTGAATTTGGTTTTGTAGGAAGCAGGAAACAAGCCCACTCAAACATGAAATTTGGCATGAGGGAGTCCAGTAACTTTCTCCTCAGTCTGTGAACTATATGTGAGTTTGATATTTTGAAGGAAAAGAAAAAAAAAGAAGTTTAAAAGGGCTTCTGCACAGCAAATGAAACTAGCATCAGAATGAACAGGCAATCTAAAGAATGGGAGAAAAATTTTGCAATCTACCCATCTGACAAAGGTCTAATATCCAGAATCTGCAAGGAACTTCAACAAATTTACAAGAAAAAAACAACCCCATCAAAAAGTGGGCAAAGGATATGAACAGACACTTCTCAAAAGAAGACACGCAGCCAACAAACATGAAAAAAAGCTCATCATCACTGATCATTAGAGAAATGCAAATCAAAACCACAATGAGAGCCAGACCGGGGTCCGGTGCGGAGAGCCCCTCATCCTGGAAAATGGGCCTTGGCCAGAAAGGCAGCCACCCCCTCGCCCATCATGCATTAATACCTTCATGAAGAACCTGCGCTAAACCATTCCTAGACAACCTGTTTCTGGGTCAGGGTTTTGTGAGTGGCAGAGCAGCTTCCTCGTTGCCATGTATTGAAAGTGAGCCCTCCACACAAGGGTTTGTCTGCCTGCGTGCTCAGGAGGCCGTTGGACCGGCGCGTCCTGCGCCGTCAGTCCCTCTTCCTTCCTTCCTCCCGCCACCAGCCGGGGTCCTCGTTACCCCAGCCCGCGCGTGCCCACACACTCCAGGTGTGTCGCGCGCTGGCCTGTCTGCATCCGCCGCACGTTAGGCCAGTCAGAATGGTGATTATTAAAAAGTCAGGAAACAACAGATGCTGGAGAGGATGTGGAGAATAGGAACGTTTTTACACTGTTGGTGAGAGTGTAAATTAGTTTAACCACCATGGAAGACAGTGTGGAGATTCCTCAAGGATCTAGAACCAGAAATACCATTTGACCCAGCAATCCCATTACTAGGTATATACCCAAAAGATTATAGATTATTCTATTATAAATAAAGACACATGCACACGTATGTTTGTTGCAACACTATTTACAATAGCAAAGACTTGGAACCAACCCGAATGCCCATCAATGATAGACTGGATAAAGAAAATGTGGCACATATATACCATGGAATACACTGCAGCCATAAAAAAGAATTGAGATCATGCCCTTTGTGGGTACATGGATGAAGCTGGAAACCATCATTCTCAGCAAACTAACACAGGAACAGAGAACCAAACACCACATGTTCTTACTCAGAAGTGGGAGTTGAACAATGAGAACACATGGACACTGGGAGGGGAACAACACACCCAGGGGCCTGTTAGGGGGTGGGGGGCAAGGGGAAGGAGAGCATTAGGACAAATACCTAATGCATATGGGGCTTAAAACCTAGATGAAGGGTTGATGGGTGCAGCAAACCATCATGGCACATGTATACCTATGTAACAACCCTGCACATTCTGCACATGTATCTTGGAATTTAAAATAAAATAATACTAATTTTAAAAAGGGCTTGCTTGCATGGTTATGGTTGAGACGACAGATATTCTTCAACATGCTCAAATAAGGAAAATGAGGGTTGAAAACCCATTGTAGGATGCTGTGGATGTAGCGATTCGCCACAGTTCCAGGAGAGCTTATGCTCTTGATCTAAACCACAGTTGTTCTCAACACTGACTGTATATCAGAGTAATGATAGAAAGCGTTGAAAAATATAGATATCCAGGAACTGCCCAAAGACCTGCTGAATCAGGGATAGGGCCAGAATCTGTATATTTCAAAAGTTCCTCCAGTGTTTATATAGCCATGGTTTTCAAACTGCCGCTCTAAAGCTAGGGAAAATTATGATAGAAAATATAAATGGTAGTGGGCCCAGGCACTAGGAAACCTTGATTCAAAGTGTTTGTTCTGCCACTAGTTCAATGAATGGTCTTATTCAAGTCACTCCTGTCTTTCCTTGTCTTTCAAATGAGAGAATAAGACCACTTGGTGTCTAAAGTCTTTCTATCTCTGACATTACCTTGAGAGAAAGGTGCATCAGCCACAATGGTTGATTTTGAGAATATCTAAACTTTTTAATAGAGACCAAAGTAAATAGGATTATTATTGCATTGTGTAATTGTGCTCATGGTTCAAGTTTTACCATGTTTTAGTCCCTCCTAGGAAAGGAAGTAGGGCATAATGCCATAGAAACAAGGCAAATATAAACACCAACTCTCTGAAAGGAAAGAGAGGAAGTACCTACTGAGAGTTTCTTTTTCTATGATAATTGTTTTTTTTTTCCTCTGGGTTATAGGGTTTGGGAAAAATAATGCACAGATATTGTGTGTAAAATGCTAATATTTTGTATCAAATTGTTTCCATAAACCAAAACAGAGAACTCTGTATGGTGAATGCTTTAAGTTTTCATAGGTCATTTGCTTCTTCTTAGTCACATCTACAGGTAAATATTTTTAATTCAATGATCTTTTCCTCAGTATAATCAGTGGTTCTATATGACTTTAAAGAATGAGCTGTTTTGGCTGGGCGTGGTGACTCACGCCTGTAATCCCAGCACTTTGGGAGGCCGAGGTGGGCAGATCATGAGGTCAAGAGATCGAGACCATCCTGGCCAACATGGTGAAACCCCGTCTCTACTAAAAATATAAAAATTAGCTAGGTGTGGTGGTGCACGCCTGTAACTCCAGCTACTTGTAAGGCTGAGGCAGGAGAATCACTTGAACCCGGGAGGTGGAGGTTGCAGTGAGCCAAGATCACGCCACTGCACTCCAGCCTGGCGACAGAACAAGACTCTGTCTAAACAAACAAACAAAAAGGACTGTTTTGATAATTTTACCATTTATTGAGATTACTACCTTGGCCATTTTTAAATTTATTTTGACCAGAATTAGAGAAATAAAAGGTTAAATTGAATTGCATCAACTAGGAACTCTTAATATAAATAATAAAATGAGAAACTGACTATTGTATGATCTTAGTTGTCACAGAAATACTTTGACTTTGGCTTGATGTATGGAAACATTTATCTAGGGCCCAGGTCATTTGAAATAAAATATTGGGATAAATCTAATTATTGTTTAAGACAATGTCCAGTTAAAACAACCTAAGAAGTATCACTGATGAGAGTCAAAGAACATTTTACTGTGGTTGAATTGAACAAGTCAGCAAAACTTGTAGGAGGACGAGAGAGTTTGATATAGGCTAAAGGTAGAAATGGAAGTTAATGACAACACTGCCATGTAAATGGGTGTTTTTTTATTCTTTAAGAAAAGTCCCCCAAATATGAAAGCTGAGGTTTCTTTTAGTATGTTTTATGCACAGTTTGAGTGGAGAGAATCTGTTGTCAAATGGCTTGGGTAAATTCTTGAGCTCAATATTACAAAGTGCATGGAAATTTCCTTCTTTATAGACATGTTTAACCACTGTGGCAAGAAGAAAAAAAAGGAGGGGTGGGGAGAAAGGGCAGCCCAGGCTGATGAAATGTGAAGAATATGTTAGGAAACTTGTATTACATTTAAAAAGAACTTTTTGTTTAAAATCTTTTAAGTTCAAAATGCAGAGAAAGCTCTTTAAATTACACATTTGGATTACATACCTTCTACCACCCGAATGCTAATAAAGGGTTTTGACAGTATATATAGTCTAAAAGCTTGCATGAACAAGGTTTATGATGTGAAATGCATTGATTACTGAACTTTACATAGTATTATTACCTTTTAATGGCCTTTGATGTCAGTGTGTTATGTTTGCTTAAGAATTCAGAAATATGATGTACTGTGAACAGAGTGTATATATTACTGGGAACTATAAAATCAAATAGAAAATAGATGAAAGAATAAGTATCATTAGCATAAATAACAAATATTGAGAAATTAAGTATGAATCTATTGTGTTTGAGACACTGCACTTCATCTTTCTTGCATTGCTACATAAAGCCAAAGATATAATTAACTCATCTTTGCAAACACCTAGAATTAGTTCTTGACTACTTGGCAGTGGTATGGTGAGTGTCACAATGATAAGAAAATGGGACTTAAAGTGAGAGCTTTGCCGCTGACTTCTTGTCTGCTCTGGGCTGGGGGCACCCTCTTTTTGGGTGAGTGGTGCTTAGTCCTGGCAGTACAACCCCTGGGTTACTGGGTTGTGGAGAATCAGCATGGAGGCAATGTTTTGTAATCACACGGATCTGCTTTCAAATCCTGCCCCTACCAATTACCAGCTGTGTGACTGTGGGCATATTTCTTAACCATTCCAGACTTCAGTTTCTGATCTGTAAAATGGGGTCAAAATATCTGCATTATAGGATTGCTATAAGATTATATGAAATGCTTAGTACAGTGCCTGGCACATAGTAAGCGCTCAATAAACTGTTGTGATTATTATTATTATAACATGAATAAGCATTATGCAACCAGAATATGAGAGTTTGCGCCTATCTTTGCAAAATTTTCACATTTTGATACTTAATTTCCCTCAAATTAAGGTATGCATGATGGTTTTAAGATGAAAGAAGGAAGTTTAAAAATGAGTTTTAGTATTTCTTTTTGTTTGCTGATGAGGGATACATGAAACAATAATTTCCTTGTCTGTAAGTTATTCCCTGATCTGCAGTGATTCTTTATGCTATAACGTGGTTATCATTATGTGACATTTATTTGTGTAGTGACTAGAGGTAATCTCAGTTTTGGACATGGATGTGTTCTTATTCTCTAGAAAATAATCCATCCACTTGTTTCCACTTTAAAGAAAATTAGGTAACTGTGATATAGGGGTAAAGATAAAGCTAAATAGGACCTGCTTTGTTTGACCACCAAAATATTAGCTCAGCTGCCTTTTGAGAGAATTTGTGTAAGACTATGTAATCTTACTAGGCAAGGAAAATTCCTCACAGCTGGCTTCTGAACTTTGAATTTCATGTATTCTATGATGGCATTCAAGAAGTTTAAAATAGTGTTATTCAGAATCCTAAGTATTCATCATAACTGATGCTGTGTCTGCTGAGTGACAGAAACGTCACTGCCTTAATTCTAGCCCCCACTACCACTTACCTGCATAACTGTATTAGCCTCACATCCCAACCCTTTAAGTGTTTTAGCTTGGAGTATTAGGTGTTCTACTGTATATATCTAGTAGTCTTTGCTATTCAGCACCTTGCTGCTCAACTGGCTTTCCTTATGCACAGTTCTGATTCCAGTACCTCCTTGTTCATAGACGTTTAATAACCACCCATTGTCTATATATTCCACTACTTGATCTTTAAATCATGCATGGCCTAGTTCCAGTGTACTTTCCCAGTTTTGTATGCCAGTGTTCTCTTTCATGTAATACGTGCGATAGTTCCTGACTTCCTCAGCCTTGTCTAAGTACTAAGGGCCTTCAGCGCATAGCTCAAGTCTAATCCCTGAAGCTTGTCACTTAAGGTCTTTGTCACTTAAGAAATTACATATATTACCTGAAGCCAGGGTGCCTGAGAAGAGCCTACCAAGCTATAATCTTTTTCATGTTCCCCTCCATATATGTCCAGTCTGCAGGGGTGGGTTTCTTCTCTAATTTACTTAAGCTTCCAGCCTATTTAATTAAATTAGGACATCCTCATCGATCCTCAGCCCTGTTGGTTGGGCCCCTGAATGCAACCCATTTAATTTTGACTCTGAATACAAGGCTCCCTGTTTGGGCAATTGTCCAAACAATTGCCTAGGGATCTAAATTCTTAGGTTCTTGCCAGTTTCATCTCCTATCATTACAGCACATGATATTGTTATTTACCATTCGGCTTGTATTTTTTCTGCTTGTTCTCTATGTGAGAACAAGTTCTCTTGTTCTCTGCTTGTTCTCATATGTGAATGCTAGCCTGGAATGTACTTAACTTTACCATATCCTTGATTTGGCATTAGCGTAGGGCATAGCAAACTAAGGCCCTTGGGCCAAATGCAGCCCAACCATTTTTTTTTTTTTTTTTAAGTAAAGTTTTATTGCAGCACAGCCATCCCCATTCATTTACTTACTGTCTGTGACTGCACTACGTGGGAGAGTTGAGTAGTTGCAACAAAGAAAATGTAACTTGTAAAGCCTTAAATATTTACTTCTGAACCTTTACAGAAAATGTTTGTTGATCCCTGATCTAAAGCCAAGCAGTTCTCTCGACCTAGATACTGCTTATTCTTTGATAATTTCCCATTCCCATCTTGTTAACAAATAAGGCCAGTTCATTGAGACTATGAAGATAGCTTGCAACCCATTCAAACTATTTGCTTTTTCTTGAATTTCCCTGCCTTCTCTTTCTCACCTTCCTAGAATGCTATTTCCTTGTGTTTTGCTTTTTAGCAGAAGAGATGAAATAGTATTAAAGACTACAAGAGTAGTCTCATGATGTCTTTTAATTTAATATCTAGGCCCTAATACACAACTCTTTGAATGTTGCTACTATCTTTCAGCATAACTTTCCAATACCATTAAGATTAAGCCTTTCTGTTCTTCAGTTTCTCTAACTCAAGTCTTCTAAGCTCCACAGCTTCCAACATCTTTAATTACCAGATCTTCCCAATATTATAACATCCGTGCGTTCCAGTCCCTGTCCTGCAGCATCTCCAATGCCCTTGTTTTCTAAACTTCCCAGTATTCAAGTCATTAAAAATTAAGGTCTTCTAATATCTCCAACAACCCATCTTCAAAGTCCAGGTCTTGTCTTTCAGGATCCAGAGTTCTAAATTACGACTCTTCCATGGTCCTAATCCTCCAATGTCTCCTATATACAGGTCTTCTAGAGGCTATGTATTTCATAGTGTTTAAGTCTAGATTCTTCAATGTCTTCCAGCACTTACATCATTCAGTTTTTACATTTTTAAATATGTCCTGCATTCTAGTTTTACAGTGTATTTTTATTGCCAATTCCTCCAATGCCCAAGTCTTTAAATACCTGCAAGAACTTTCAGGTATGTCAATATCCTCAATGTCTGAATGAATAGACCTCTTAATATCCTGGTCTCATATTGTCCAGGCTGCCAGTATTCTTGACATCCAGCATCTTTAAAATTTAATTCTTCCAAACTGTCTTTTGACATAAATATGTCAATATCCATGCTTACCAATGTCTCCCAATATCCAGGGCTTCTCATTTTAGGATTTATAAATGTCTACATCTGCTGTTGTTCATATCTGCCAGCATTTAGGAGTTCCAAGGTACAGGACTTACAATATCTCTAATTTCCAGAGATTTCAGTGTCTATGACTTCCAATATTCAATATCCCAATGTTCAGGGCCTCCAGAAATATCAATGTCCAGAGTAACCAATGTCTTCAAAATCCAAGGCTTGCAATGTCTCCAATATCCTGTGCTTACAATGTTTCCAATATCCAGGGTTTCTGATGGCGCCAGTGTCAACGTCTTCCAACAACTCTGGGTCTTCCAGCGACTTCAAGTCTTCCAATAATCTCAAGGTCTTCCAGATAATCCTGAGCTTCCAGAAAATCCACATCTTCCAGACAATCCATGTCTTCCGGACAATCCATGTCTTCCAAGAAGCTCCAAGTCTTCCAGTAAATCAAGTCTTCCAGCAAATCAAGTCTTCCTGCAATTATAGGTCTTCCACCAAATCCAGATCTTCCAGGAAAATCCACGTCTTCCAGAAAATCCATATCTTCCAATAATTTCAAGGTCTTCCATCAAATACAGATCTTCCAGCTAATCCATGTCTTCCAGAAAAATCTGTGTCTTCCACCAAATCCAAGTCTTCCAGTAAATCTAGTTCTTCCAGAAAAATCTAGATCTTCCAGTCAATCAGTGTCTTCCAGAAAGAAATCTAGGTCTTCCAGTCAATTAGTGTCTTCCAGAAAGAAATCCAGGTCTTCCAGTCAGTCAGTGTCTTCCAGAAAAATCTATGTCTTCCACCAAATCCAGGTCTTCCAGTCAATCCACGTCTTCCGGAAAAAATCCAGGTCTTCCAGCCAATATATGTCTTCCTGAAGATCCACGTCTTCCAGAAAATCCATGTCTTCCAGAAAATCCATGTCTTCCAGTAACCTCCCAGTCTTCCAGAAAATCCATGTCTTCCCAACAATCCAGGTCTTCCGGATAATTTGGGTCTTCCTGAAAATCTACATCTTCCAAAAAAGCCATGTCTTCCAGAAAATCCACATCTTCCAATGGCCTCCAGGTCTTCCAGACTATCCACGTCTTCCAGAAAATCCTTGTCTTCCCTCAAATCTATAGCTTCCGAAAAATCCAGGTCTTCCAGGAAATCCGTGTCTTCCAGCAAATCCACATCTTCCAACAAAGCCGTGTCTTCCAGACTATCCACGTCTTCCAGAAAATCCTTGTCTTCCCTCAAATCCATAGCTTCCGAAAAATCCAGGTCTTCCAGGAAATCCGTGTCTTCCAGCAAATCCACGTCTTCCAACAAAGCCATGTCTTCCATCAAATTAATGTCTTCCAGCCTACCTGTGTCTTCCAACAAAGGTACGTCTTCCAACAAAGGTACGTCTTCCAACAAAGGTACGTCTTCCAGAAAATCCATGTCTTCCAACCAAGCCGTGTCTTCCAGAAAATCCACGTCTTCCAGAAAATATATGTCTTCCAACTAAGCTACGTCTTCCAACAAATCCATGTCTTCCTATACCTCCAGGTCTTCCAGCATCTCCAGGGCTTCCAGCATCTGCTCGTCTTCCAACATCTCCACGTCTTCCAGCATCTCTGTGTCTTCCAGCATCTTCATGTCTTCCAACAACTACCCAGTCTTCCATCAACTGGCTCAATATCCATGTCTTCCAACGTCTCCAGTGTGCTGATCTTCTGACATTCAGGTCTTCCAGTGTCTGCAATATCCAGGTATTCTAACATGTTCTATAGTCCAGATCTTCCAACCTTTCCCCAGGTCCAGGCCTTTTCAAATCTAGGCTTCCCCTGTCTGAGCCTTCCCATGTTAAAATCACTCTACAGAAAAATCTTCCAACTCAACTATTTCTGCTTCTAGTTGAATTAGCTTCAAAAACACTTAATGGGACATTCCTCCTTATAGACCAGATCTTATGAACCAACAGTACTGCATTTTATGTTTTTTACTATTAGGAAATGTGTGTTTAATCTCTACAACTTTTAAAAATAATGTCCATAATAAAACTTCTGCAGAATAAACAGATAGGACTGCTGCAATAAATTTTACTACTTCACTAGTGCTTACAGTTTTTATACAGTTGACTATGTTTAGGTCTAAGTGAAATTTTTATTTAATGAGAAAAATCCTGTTTAAGACTGGTATTTTAGGTAAAGTTAACATGTAGAGTATTATTTGTCCATTTTAAATGATATTAATTTTTATCATTGGTCTTACGTGACCAAAGAATAATAATAATAATAATAATAACAACAACAACACTTAACATAGCATTTGCTACATCCAGGCACTGTTCTCAGATCCTTACATGCATTAACTCATTTAATCTATTTAATCTTCACAACAACCCATTGAACCTAGGTACCATCATTATCCCTATTTTACAGATGAGGAAACTGGCACACAGAGGTGAAGTAAATTTTGTCCACAGGACACAACTACTAAATAATGGAGCTGGATTTAAACCCAGCTAGCCTGTTGTGAGAGTCCACGATTGTAACCACTATGCTATAATATCTGCTGTTTAAAATCATGATAGAATGATGTGATCCAAAGGTTGATTGCTTCCACATTTTGCGTGGAATATTATACAATCCCATATACAAATGGTCTCGCTTGATCCTGTCACTGCCAGAGTCTGTTTGTATGCACAGCTTTCATTCCCCAACCAGCTACTACCATTCCCTTGGTCCTGTGTATGGAAGTAGGTGCAAACACTTTCTGATACCATTTTCAGTTTTGGCGGGAAGAATATAAGGAAGCACTGAGTTCAATTACCCTTTGCTTCAGAATCATATTCATAGCTCCATGCTTCGAGTACTGGTGCTTGGAATTTAACTCTTCTATCTCTTTGAATCCCTTATTACTGACTTTTGTCCGGTTTGCACCTTACTATGTGGAGCACTTACCATTAGTTTGTTTCTAACCTCCAGCATCTACCTGCTTCAAATATCACAACCTCCTGGGTTCCTGGCCACTGCCTTGTATCTGACTAATGGTACCTACAACTACTTAAATCCCAGCATGCTGATCTAGAGAACCAAGTAGTTGGTTCTCTAAGTCTCAGCTCCCACCAGGTGCCTTCAGCAATGTTGCTACCCATGCTTCTGGCTGGCATGAAAAGCATGAAAACCACATAATTAAATTTTTACAGTTAGGCAGGGACTCTCTAAAGATTTAAAATCGTCTATATGATAACAAAAAAGAACAATAATAATGCCAATTAAAATAGAAATACCTTCTGAATGTCTAATGATTTATATTTTACAAAGTGCTGTCACCTCATTCATTCATTCATTCAACAAATATTTATTGAGCGCTAACTGTATGCCAGGCGTGTTTTGATAAAGCTTAAAATCGTCTGTGGGAAACAACATACAGATAATTGGAAAATTACTTATCAATTGTTAAAGCCATGAAGAAAAAGTAACTGAGAGTTTGGAAAATCAAGGAAACCATAAAGAAGTAATATTTATTGTGACTCTGAAGAATCTATATTCTCATTTGGTTCTCACAATATAGCCTTGTGACTTAAATAAAACAGAATTTTTGTATATCAGTTTTACTAATCTGAGTGCTAACAATAGTCATGGGACCCAGCTGTTTTGACCTCTTTATTTTCCCTGCTACTCATTTTGCCTTAAAATATATATGAAGTGCTATTTGAAAATATATATCAAGGGATATAAAAATGTACTTTTTGGTTTAGTATATTCCACTTCAAGGAATCTGTCCAAGGAAATTATCTAAAATGTGGATAATTCATACACAAAGATACTCCTCACATAGTTATTTGGTATAGTGAAAAACAGAAAAACCTTAGTCTAACATTAAGGGAATGATTAAGTAAATGTGCCATGTACCTATGATGGAATATTCTTCCATTAAAATGCTATGGCATATTCATTTTATAAGTTAAGTGAAAAATCAGCATACAAGGTTACATAAAGTGTGATGGCAACTATTTTAAAATATATAATCAGTGACAAATGACTAGAAGTAAATGTATTGGGGACTGTAAACTAATTATTACTGGATGGGTTGGATTATATATGATTTTATTTTCTTCTATATATTCTTTTATTTTTAAGTTCTTAGAATGTACAGGTATTTTCTATTCAGGAAAAATATTTAAACAATTGTGCACAAAACTATTATTTATTCATCTTTTTTCTTGTACATGGAATCAAGATTTACTGTTGGAAACACTTCAAAATATATGTTAGCAAAGTGAAAAAAAAGAAATTCTCAAATAATTTCAGTATCCAGAGATAATCACTGTAAGGATTTTCGTGTATGCTCTTCTAGACACTTTTACTAGCGTATTTTCTCGTACAAAATGTAATCATACTGCAATTTAACCTATTTCTTTCTTACACTTAACAATAAATTGTGAACAACTTTCTATGTCAGTAACTGTGCAGCTATGTAATGATTTTAATATATAATTTATTTACTCCATCTCCTATTGGTGAGCATTAAGTTCCTTCCAATTTTCTTGTATTATAAAAACTTCTGTGATCAGCACACACTTTATGTAAGGTGTGAAGAACACAAACTGTGTCATTCTACGTGGTGTTCCTGTACATATTTGTGTGCAGATGTGTTTGGATATTACTTAGGATAAATTTCTAAAAGGAGAGTTGCTGAGCCAAACAAGACCATGTGCATCATAATGTTTATCACAGCAAAAAAATTACAAGCAATCATGTGTCTAACAGTTGGGGTGGTTAGAAAATTATATTGTAACTATCTAATGGAATACTGTGCGGTCATTTAAATTTATACCATGGAAGAATATTTACCAAAATGGGATTATGTTCATAAGGTATCATCAGTGAGAGAAATAGGTCACAAAAAATATGTATAATATTCATGTTTTGTAGAAGGAAAACTAAATACCTTCAGGGAAATAACTAGAAGATATACACTAAAATGTTAGTAGTAAAAGTCCCAAAAAGAAAATGGATAAATCATGGTATATTTCACATAAAATATTATATAGTCATGATATGAATGTTCTACAGCTACACGTAACGATATGGGTAGATTTTACTTCTAGAATATTAAGATATCAAGTCTCAAAAGACTACATATAGTAGGATATCCTTTTTATATTATTCAAAAACAAGTAAAACTAAGCACTATATTATTTAGGGCTACATACACATAGCATACAAATAATTTATTAAAAAGCCAAAAAAAATTTAAAAAATGAAGATAATGGTCAATGGGGTTGAGGAAAGAGGGTCAGAATATGGGAGGACAATGTACATGAATTCATATTATGGTTAATATTCTAGTACTCGTGTGTTGGGTAGTGGTTGGTGTCATTATGTAATTGAAATCCCATTATTGATTATTTAATAATTTTATGATTATTATTAACATTAAATAAAAAGGCAAGTTAATGAGTAAAAATAAAAGAGGGCCTTGCATGAATCGATGAGACACTGTGCACAATCTAAGGATTATTAATCCCTTTCTGTACATTTGTCTTTCATTATTTTTTAAAGTAATTTATCTGTGGGTAGTAAGACTACATGGGATTTTTATTCTCTTTTGGTTCTTTGTTCTTGAAATGTTCTATTTTGAACGTGTGTTATTTTCAAAATTAAAATATATTTAAACTTTATGTTAATGTGTTTTTATTGATATAGGAAAATACAATATTATATTTATTGAAAAACAAGCTCAAAATTACATAGCACATGATCCAAAATATGTTGAAAATATATAACAGGAGTGAAAAGAAAAGTGCTGATATGTTAACAATAGCTGCTTCTGTGTAGTCAGATTTCAAATCACTTTTTTTCCGTTTCCATATATACACATATATATGTACATATGTATATTCCATATATACACCTATGTGTGTATATTCCATATATACATATATGTATGTGTGTATATTCCATATATGTATATTCCATATATATACATATATATGTGTATATATACACACATATGTGTGTGTGTGTTTTATAGGGTGGGCTTATTTTTTGTTATAAAAGTAATGTATGTTTATAGTAAAAAGTAAAAAAAAGCAGTAGTATGTAAAGTAAAAAGTGAAAATATCATTCTCCTAATCCTATCTCCCAGAGATGGCCATGACTCTTTGTTTTGTTACCTTCCTCATACTTTTTTAATTTGCTTGAATGTATTCTCATGTGTTTTAGAAAATGAAAATACATAACAGGGAGTGAAAAGTGTTGGTATGTTATTATTAACATTAAATGTTATAATAATAGAATAATAACATTATTAACATTAAATTAACATCCTCTACATATATTCTACAACTTGCTTTTTTCCTGCTCTGTAGAAAGTCATTTTATAAAACAGCTACAGGAAATTTCAGAGTAGGGTGTACTATATTATTTATTCAATTCTTTCCACATTAGATCTTTAGGTTGTTAACAGTTTGTTGCTATTATAGATAATGCTATATAAAGCATCTTTACAATCTATTATTTATTCAATTCTTTCCACATGATAGATCTTTTGGTTGTTAACAGTTTGTTGCTAATATAGATAATGATATATAAAGCTTCTTTACAATTTTTTGCACTTTTACAAGGATTTTAAAGAGCTAGTACCTGAGAAATGAAATTTCTGGATCAACATGTTTGAGCTAAATTGCCCTCCTGGCATGCTGAATGCTATTATTTTTGACTTTTGTCAATATTTTGGATGGAAAATCTAATCTCGTTCCTTTAAATTATTTTTCTCTAATAATTTGTAAAGTTACTTTTCATACATTTACTAGCTATTTTTATTTCTTCTGTAAGAAATTGCTTGTTCGTATCCTTTACCTATTCTTTTGTTGTGTCATTTGTCTTTTTTTATTATTAATTTGTAGATCTCTGGATATTAGAGCTGATCTCTTTTGTCTGGTGTATATTGCAAATGTTTATCATTTGTCTTTTAAATTTATTTATGGTGCTATTTACCATAAAGAAGATTTAATTATGTAAATAGACAAACATTTTAATCTTTTACAGTTCCTTGTTTTTGTTTCATATTTAGATAGGATTCTGCACTCCCAAGATTATAAAGGCATTCTCCTAAATATTCTTCTAATCAAAAAATATATTTTTTGAGATATGGTCTTTCTGTATTATCTACACTGGTCTTGAACTCTTGGGCCAAAGAGATCTTCTTGCCTCAGCCTCCCGAGTAGCTGGGACTACAGGTGTGGGCCAGTGTGTCTGGGTCTTCCAGTATTTTGTACATTCTTATTGCTTAGTACTCTATGTAGAATTGGCTTTTCTTTTGTAAGTGTTTATATGGTACAAAGTAGGAATCTAAGCTTATTTTTTTCAGAAGAGAGAATCAGTTTTTTCAACTTACTTATTCAATTGAATTATTTCCATACTGATTTGGAATTCTCTTTTTATCATGAACTATATGGGTATTTTTTTATGTTTCTTTTCTGTTCAATTGATAATATTTCTCTAGTACTGAGCTAGTACCTCACTGCTTTAATTACTGTAGCATTATGTTTTGACATATGATGGGACTGCTTCCCCTACATTATTCTTTTTTTCAGAATTTTTTGCTATTCTTGTGCATCCTGTTTTTCCAGGTTAGTTTTAAAATCAACTCATCAATGTCCATAAAAATTAATCCCTTGGAAATGCTTCAGACCTTTTGAGTAACATGTCAAGAACTGCCATCTTTATGATAGTGAGTTTTGCATCTAGTCACAAGGTGTCTGTCTCAATTTATTTAAATTTACTGTAGTCTCCATTTAGATATTAGAGCAATTGTTAGGCTTATTTGTTAGTTTATAGTTTTAATTCCTCTTACATGAATGATATTGCGTTTTAAAAATTCATTATCATTAGTGCATAGAAAAGCTATTTAATATTTATCTTGATATCCAGGTATCATATTGAACTCTATTCCTAGCTCTAACAGTAGGTTTTATTTTCATTTGATTATCTTGATTTCTTAGATACACAATCATGCCATTTGTAAATAATAAAACATTTGTCTTTTCCTTGCTAATATTTGTATCTATTTTTTTTTCTTTTAGCACATTGGTAAAGACTTTATAACTTCCAGGACAATGCAGATTGATGTTGATTAATAAAGAGCAGGCAACCTTCTGTTTTTGGCTCTAATAGAAATGCCTCATTGTTTAAATATTATAATTGCCATTGTTTCTGATAAATGCCCCTTTTCAAGTTGTGGAAATGCCCTTCTGTTCTCGATTGACTTATAATTTTATCAGGGATGGATATAGAATATTATCAAGATGCCTTTTCTGGCATCTGACAAGCTGATATCAAGGTGATGATATGGTTATTCTCTTTAATCCATTAATGTAGTTAATTATATAATGTTGAGCTATTCTTAGATTCCCGGAATAAAACTGATTTGGTAGTGGTGTTTTGGTATATCATTATTTTATTTAGGATATAAAACTCTATATTAACAAATGCCTGTAGAAGTGCCCTATTACCTCTTTCACATCATGGCACCCTGGGGTAAATAGACAAGACTGCTCAGGGCGAAGGCAACTTGGCTTCCCAGGATCTACCTGGTTGACCCAAGGCCTTAAGAGATAAAGATTACAGTACACATACAACCCATTCGCAGGACACCAGTGTGCCAAGGTACACTTGTTGGGAAACTCTTATTTATTGTTTTCCTTTCTGTGATACCCCTTTCCTGATTTGATATTAGGATTATGATATTTTTGTGAATAAAGATTTTTCTTTTTCCACAATGTAAGTAACTTAGACACAAGCTGTTCCTTAAACAATTGGTAACACTCACCAATATAACTGTTTTGTCCTAGTACATGCTTGGGGCCTAGAAATTTAAATCGTTCAATTTCTTGTATGATTATTTTATCCAAGAGTTTCTCCTCTTCTGGAGTCAATTTTGTCAAAACTGTCCATTTCATCTGGGTTTTCAAATGTATTGATTGGAAATTACACATAATATTTTCTAATGTTCCTTAATTTGCATATATGTGGCTATGCTTTTTTATTTTCTCTGGTAAGACTTTCCTTAGATTTGTATATTTTATTTTCAGTTATCTATTTTTTTTAAATACCAAGTGTTTTCAAATATCACTTTCTGCTTTTGTAAATTCCTTCTTTTTACATTCTTTAGTTCTGTTTGATCTCTTTCTAGATTCTCTAGGTAATGCCTAGTTTACTTTTAATTCTTTCTTTTCTGTTTAGTGCATTTAAATTAGAAAATTTCCTCTAAATACATGTTTGATTGTATCCCATAGTTTTCAGCATTTTCATGTTTGTTTGTTTGTTTGTTTGTCACCTCATATTTAAAGCTTTGTTTTCCTGTTTAATCCAAGAGTTATTTAGAAGTGTATATATTTCAGTGTGGTTAGGTTTTAGTTGATGTTTTGCTTCCTATCCCTTTTTCCCTTAATTACTACTTATACTGTTTCATGGATGGAGAATGTTTCTTGCATGAGTTATACCTCTTGGAATATTTTCTTTGTATTCTATATGAAATAAATTTTTCATAAATATTCCATGAACAATTGGAGAAAATATATATTTTTTGTTGGGGTAAATATTATATCATGCTTCTATGAATTAAGTCAAATTAGTTCATTGTTATTCAAATTTTCTATTTTTGTCTGATTTATCTAAATTTTCTAATAAAAATATATAAAATGTCTCACTTCATGGTTTTATTACAGTCTCCTATTTCTAACTTTTTTGGCTTGACATATTTGAAATTGCTTTTCAGGGTATTGTTTTATGATTATCTTATTGGATTGTATTAGTTCACAATATATATTAATTCAAAAAGATACCTTCCTTGACTCATTTTGATTTTTGTTTTGACTCTTCTATGCTACCTCTACTTTATTTTTGTTACCATTTGCCTACTATATTCATACAAGTATTTTCAGCTTTTCTCTGTTGTTTTGATTTGGGTATGTCTTTTCAAAACAGCATGTGATGAGTTTATTTTACTCGATCTCGCAATGTCTGCATTAATATTTCACAATTAAACCTTTCATATTTATTATAATTTGGTAATATTCATTAAGTTTTCTGTCTTTTTAAAGTCTTGATGGATTTGTCAATGTATATGTACTTTTTCCTATGCTGGTTTAGAAGTTTGAATATCACTTCTAATAGTGATTATGCTCAAATAGGTACATATATACATACATATTTATTTTTTACTTTATATACTTTTATGCAATTGGAACTTTTGAAGTATGTAATATTTTTGTAATAAAAAAGAGGAAAGAAACATCTGCTTTTTAATGTGTCTAGTATTTGTTCCTTCGTCACCAGTCTCATTCCCCTTGCTCGGGCTATCATCATCCAAATTTTAGGTCCTTCCACAAATCTCTCAGTCTCTCACTACTGCCCATCCTGCTTATTGCTACCACATTAATCTCTTTAAATATCATTTCTTCATATCACTCAAAAACATACAATTCAAATTTCATCATTAAATCTACACATCCACATGTGCCCTCCAAGTGCCCATGACCTTCCCTACATAATCATCTTTGTTCTCTTCCTGCCCATGGGTCATCTACTCTAGTCAAACTGGTTTTCTCACTACCACGTACATCAGTATCTGTTCCCTCCTTTACTTTCATTTATGTTGTTCTCTAAACTTTTTCTGTTTTCTCAGAGTCCTACCCAACCACAACTCTCTCAGAAGATTTGTTATTCTATTCCAATAGTTTTCCATCAGGGAACATCTACATCTTCAGGAAGGAGAAATAGTCTGGTTACAAAACTGTGGGAACAAACTTTATTTTTGACCCTGAAACCTTCGAACATTTGATTTTGATTTAAAAGAGACATTTTGACCACATATTAAAAGTATTTATTAGGTTGGTGCAAAAGTAATTTAATTGTGGTCTTTGCTATTAAAAGAAATGGCAAAAGTCACAATTACTTTTTCACCAAACTAATAACTTTGAGATTGATATTAACCCCTCACCCCAAACCAGAATTTCCTTATGCTTCTACCTTAGTAGCAGTGTTGGTCACCATCACCTCAATTTAAATATTTATTTATGCACTTTTTGAATCCCCCCTACCAGAGGAAAGTCAATCTTTCACTTCTTTGAGAGTTGGTTTGACCATGCTAGCATTTACTTCATGATCTTGAGCTCCTCTGGAAGTTTCTATCAGTTTCTCCAGGACTGAGATTCCAACAGGGCCTTTGCTTTCATTTCAGTCAGTGTGGCCCTTCCTGTCCTGGAATGAAACTAGGAATGGGGCCCAAGAACTGTAGGCACTGAAAAAATGTACATTTTCTTAACTGGTATCACGAATTAATCAGCTTTCTATGATGCTTCTACCCAACAAGATGAGGTCTTTAACATACTTTGTATTTTCAATACTTTCACTTCTCCCCCTACCACCTCCTCCAGATGACTCTGCCTGCAGAGTTCCTAACAGAGAGAACAGCTGCAAGCAATACTATCCTCACGAGGTGGAGCTCTTTTGGAACAAAAAAACTGAATTCTTGCTGAATCACTGACCTTTTTCTAGATTTTAAAATAACTTTGTTTGTTTACACTATGCATTTTTATTTTAGGACCTTTACTTAATTTTCTTAGTTTTAAAAATTTACTTAGTTTTCTTAATTTCATAGCCACATTAACAGTAATTATTGAGACAATATGTTTTCCTTGTGACCACTGTGAGCACTAAGTCGTCTCCCTTATTGCATGTATTAGTCCGTTTTAACACTGCTGATAAAGACATACCTGAGACTGGGTAATTTCTAAAGAAAGAAAGGTTTAATGGTCTCACAGTTCCACGTAGCTGGGGAGGCCTCACAATCTTGGTGGAAGGCGAAAGACACTTCTTACATGGTGGCGGCAAGAGAGAATGAGAACCAAGTGAAAGGGGTTTCCCCTTATAAAACCATCAGCTCTCATGAGACTTGTTGACTACTACAAGAACAGTATGGGGGAACTACCCTCATGATTCAATTATCTCCCAAAGGATCCTTTGCACAACATGTGGGAATTATGGGAGCTACAATTCAAGATGATATCTGGGTGGGGAAGCCAAACCATATCATTCCGCCCCTGCCCTCCACCCAAATCTCATGTCCACACATTTCAAAACCAATCACGCCTTCCCAACAGTCCCCCATAGTCTTAACTCATTTCAGCATTAGCTCAAAAGTCTACAGTCCAAAGTCTCATCCCAGACAAGTCAAGTCCCTTCTGCCGATAAGCCTGTAAAATCAGAAGCAAGTTAGTTACTTCCTAGATACAATGGGGGTACAGGCATTGGATAAATACGCCCATTCCGAATGGGAGAAATGAGCCAAAACGAAGGGGCTAAAGGCCCCATGCAAATCTGAAATCAAGTGGGGCAGTCAAATCTTAAAGCTCCAGAATGATCTCCTTTGACCCTATGTCTCACATCCAGGTCACACTGATGTAAGAGGTGGGTTCTCATGGTCTTGGACAGCTCTACTCCTGTTGCTTTGCATGGTACAGCCTCCCTCCTGGCTGCTTTCACAGGCTGGTGTTGAGTGTCTGCAGCTTTTCCAGGCACACAGTGAAAGCTGTTGGTGGATCTACCATTTTGGAGTCTGGAGGACGGTGGCCCTCTTCTCACAGCTTCACTAGGCAGTGCCCCAGGGGGGACTCGGTGGGGGCTTGAACCCCACATTTTCCTTCCCCATTGCCCTAGCAGAAGTTTTCTGTGAGGGCCTTGCCCCTGCAGCAAACTTCTGCCTGGACATCCAGGAGTTTCCATATATCCTCTGAAATCTAGACGGAGGTTCCCAGGCCTCAATTCTTGACTTCTGGGCACCCACAGGCTTAACACCATGTGGAAGCTGCCAAGGCTTTGGGCTGGCACCCTCTGAGGCCACAGCCCGAGCTGTATCTTGGCCTCTTTTAGTCACAGCTAAAGCAGCTGGGTCACCAGGCATCAAGGCCCTAGGCTGCACACAGCAAGGGGGCCCTGGACCCAGCCCACGAAACCATTTTTTCCTCCTAGGACTCTGGGCCTGTGATGGGACGGGTTACTGCAAAGGTCTCTCACATGCCCTGGAGACATTTTCCCCATAGTCTTGGTGATTAACATTTGGCTCCTTGTTACTTATGCAAATTTCTGCAGCCAGCTTGAATTTCTCCCCGGAATATGGGTTTTTCTTTTCTATTGCATTGTCAGGCTGCAAATTTTCTGAATTTTTATGCTCTATTTCCATTTTAAAACTGAATGCCCTTAACAGCACACAAGTCACATCCTGAATGCTTTGCTGCTTAGAAATTTATTCTGCCAGACACCCTAAATCATCTCCTGCAAGTTCAAAGTTCCACATTCTCTAGGGCAGGGGCAAAATGCTGCCAGTCTCTTTGCTAAAACATAGCAAGAGTCACCTTTACTACAGTTTCCAACAAGTTCCTCATCTCTATCTGAGACCACCTCAGCCTGGATTTCATTGTATATATCATTATCAGCATTTTGGTCAAAGCCATTCAACAAGTCTCTAGGAAGTTCCAAACTTTCCCACATTTTCCTGTCTTTTTCTGAGCCCTGGAAAATGTTCCAACTTCTGCATGTTATCCAGTTCCAAAGTTGCTTCCACATTTTTGGGTATCTTTACCGCAGCACCTCACTCCACTTGTACCAATTTGCTGTATTAGTCTGTTTTCATGCTACTGATAAAAATATACTCGAGACTAAGTAATTTGTAAAGAAAAAGAGGTTTAATGAACTCACAGTTCTACATGGCTGAGGAGGCCTCACAATCATAGTGGAAGGTAAAAGGCACTTCTTACATGGAAGTATGAGAACCAAGCAAAAGGGGTTTCCCCTTATAAATCCATCGATCTTGTGAGACTTATTCACTATCACGAGAACAGTATGTGGGAAACAATCCCCATGATTCAATTATCTCCTGCCAGGTCCCTCCCACAACACATGGGAATTATAGGAGCTACAATTTAAGGTTAGATTTGGATGGGAACAAAGCCAAACTATATCATTGCATACATTTCTAGTTTTTGGTGACTAAAGCATATACTTTTTTCCTGAATGGTGGTAAAAAGTCTGAGTTTTTCATTGCTCAAGAAACCTTCTCTTCAGTACCTAGGATTCCTGGGGAAGTGTAGCTGCAAATGTCCACACAGGATAGGATTCTGACACACCTAAACTCACTGACACATCTAAACTCACCTCTTCATATGTGGTATTATGTCATTCAGAAAGACCTTGCACAATATATATGGTTTTATTGTGACTCATTGTCACCACCGAAAAGGTTCTGCTCTCATTAACAATGTGAATACCCATGTGCCCATGCAATATCTGCCCCCATGTTCCCATGGGGAACCGAGGGGAGCCGAGAAAGCACACGGATCTGATTTAATATCTAGACTCAGATGGACCTGATAAAAATTTGTCTATCATAATCATACATGCATTTTCCACAGTGCAGCCCCTGATCCTTGGTAGATTTTGATATCTAGCTACAATGGTTTGTACTGGTGCCCCAATCTCACGACATATTATATAAAACTTGTTTCTTGCTTACTTCATGTTGTCCTCTTAAGCATTACCATGGACTTTTGGCCTTTTGTAGACCACTGATTCCAAGTGATCATAATCACCTTTTTAATGTTCAAATTTTCACAGACTAGTGGGAGCAATTTTAAGCTGGCTCCTATGTCACAACTTCCAGACATCTTTGAAAGTCATCTTGCTTCCTCACAAGAACAGGAGGCTTCCAGCCCATTTTAAAGTATGCAACTTTCTAAGGATTCCAGTTTTGTTTCAGAAAAAAAAAAAGACCAGATTCAGTATGCTAGGAGTTGAAATTATTTCACATGAGTGCTTAGGGTAGAACAGGGTAAAATGGAGGCTACTATCCACTTTCACAGTGGATCAAAAGTATTATTTTTTTCAAAAACACATCACAATTTCACATTGTTGCTGTTAAGTCATTGTTTCTTTTTTACCTGGTTTAATGTGAGTTTATTAATTCAATCTTTCATTTGCACTTTTGTGCTACCAGTTTTTCTCCTTTTCTATTGGCTTTATTTTACCATGTTATGTGTTATAAAACCATACCATGTATTCAAATTATAGTGTTGTTCTCCTCACTCACATTTAGCAGCCTCCATTTTTTTTCTCATTTTTTTCTCTGATAGCTTATGTTTCTTGAAAGTGGTCACAAATTGGATAGCTTTAGACTATCTCCGTTATGATCACTCAGACTCCAGCTATAGCGGAAGAAAAATCCGTATCTTCCTCTAGGGAATACAAAAACATAAATAGGTGAAAAAAATCATACTTTATCTAAAAATTCCCTTTATTGATTTAGTTTGAAGTTAACTCGCATTTTTTTAATTGCATGCAGGCAGCTTTAATGTTGAACTACAATTTCTTTTAAAAGTCTTTAGATAAATGCAGCTATTTATTATCTCATTGAGGTACCAGCTTATCTTTGCAAATGGCAATTTAAAATACTAGAAATATAGCCACATTCATGTCACAAATTGTCAGACATTAAAATTTTTATCCAGAAATTTCAAGTGGGATTATTTGTGTACATGAGTATAATTCACAGTATTATTTATCATAAGCACCAACTCACAAAACCAGAAACTTAAGATAACAAACTTCAATTTCAATTTTATGTTCACGTCACATTCATTACTGTCTTGGTCCATTCAGACTGCTACAGCAAAATACCATATACTCGGTGGCTTATAAACAACAGAAACTTATTTCTCATGGTTCTGGAGACTGGGGAGTCCAAGATTAAGGCAGTTTTAGTGCTTGGTGAGGGCCTGCTTTCTGGTTCATAGATGGCACCTTCTGGCTGTTTCCTCACACGATATAAAAATTAAGGCATCTCTCTGAGGCCGCTTTTAGGAGAGCACTAATCCCACTCCTTAGGGCTCTGTGCTCATATTCTAATCACCTTTCAAAAGGCCCTATCTCTGAATATCATCACATTGGTGATTATGTTTCAACATACAAATTTTGTTGGGGACATAAACATTGAGAACATAGTACTTACCCTCCTTTTATAATCCTTCCCCTCCTCTCACCAATCTGGGTGTTGGTGTATTTTACAGTGTTTCTTATAAAAGCAAGGACAAAACAACCATTTAAAATTTTAGTGTAAAGATAAACTGTTTTTCATGGATTAAGTTATGTCATCTCGATAAACTCTATTTTGAGTTTCTGGGTAACTTAGTGGTCACTGCAGAAAAGAAATACTGTGCACTTTCTTCCAGATTACTTGGTTGCTAGAACCTGTATTACCTCCCTATTTCAGTGTAACAAACCACTTCAAATTTCATGGCTTAAATTAATAACCCTTTATTTTTGCTCATGAGTCTATGAGTCATCTTGTTCTCATCTTGGCTAGACTGTGTGTCAGCAGTCAGCTGCGGGTAAGGTAGGAAGGAAGCTCTGTTGATCTTGGTTGTGCTGTCTTACATATTTGGGAGTGTGCTGGAATAGCCAGGCTCCCATCCACATGGTTTTTCTTCCTCTAGCAGGCTAGAGCAGACTTGTTTTCATGGCATGGCAGAGTTTCAAGAGGGAAAGAAGAAGCGTACAATGCCTCTCGAGGCCTGCAGATGGAAATGGCATGCCATCACTTCTGCCACATTCAGTTGACCAAAGCAAGCCACAGTGCCATCCCAGATTCAAGGTGTGGGGAAGTAAACTCCACCCTCTATTCTGGAGAACTGCAAAGTCACTTTGCAACAGGTGTGAATATAGGGAGTCTATTAATAATGACCATCACTGCAGTTAATCTACCACAGTTTACCTTCTGCCCCCAATTAACCTCATCAACCCACATGCAAAATACGTGCTCCCCTATGAAGAAGTTCATCTGCCCTCCACATACTGGACATACAATGCTGTGGCAGACATGAGGCAGCCACAATAAATTCTCTTATTCCAAAAGAAGAAGAATGAAAGGCACATAATAGTCACTGATCTGTAACAACTATAACATTTCAGAAGAATGCCAAGGGACAAGGTATGTCCTTGATTACAGTCTGGTTCTAATCACGGTAAGAGGCACCACGGTTTATCATTCTCCATGGATCTTGACTCTGCCCTCTAAGAATATCTCAGATATTCTTTCTCTTCTTCTATTCTGTGCCATTGGCAAAGAATATGTTGGAAGATATGCTCTTGGAGCAACTTTCTTAGTGTGCTTTCTGTTCATAGAAAGTTGGAGCCCAAGAATCCATTTGCATTCTGAATTATTTAGTCCCTTTTAGTCTAGATTGGCAGCACTTTTACCAGCACAGACCCTCAAAATTTTGTGGGTTTTCTATGAATCTGAATCTACTTCACTGGACAAAAGCCATACCTACAAATCTTTTAGAGACCAGCATTATCTCCACATGTAATCCCATCTACTCTGAGCATATCAGTCTGCTGTGGGCCAATACCAGACACCACTTTAATTCTTTCAGAGATATTATCAAAGTGTCTTACAGTTATAACTTTGATTATATCTTTATAAAGAGATCATGTCTTTTTGGCAATGCCTTTATTTGATGTTTTACTGGATTGAGGGGTTGGAGAAAAAAAACAGTTTCTGTTTCAACCTACTAAGTTTTGGCTCTTCTGTGCTTCCTCTAAATTCAGCTTACAAACTGGCCAGGTCTTTCTTTACCTCATGTTGTTCTTGCTGTACCTTGTCACACACAGCTATGGGTAACCAAGCGATATTTTCAATGTTCTGTGTGGAGATTTCCTCAGCCTCAGTTTCAATTTGCCTTAGATTAGGGTTTCAGTTGCCTTTGCCTTTCTAGGCCTTGATTTTCTGTGAAGTTTCTCACATTAGTCTATAATTTCTCCTTCCTCACTGCTCTCCTCTTCAATGTACACATAAGTTTAAACCTGAGAAGTAGACTTGGGATGCTATTCACATGATATTAGTTGACTTCCCCTCCTATCTTTGATTGCCTTTTTCACAATAGGCTTTGTTTAAAAGCCAATTTGTAATACCTTTTGGGAAATTTCCCCAAACCTGAAAACATTTTACTCTTTTCCGTTCATGGTCTCTTAACATGCATTTTTATAAAAAGAAAGGCAGAATGCTTTTCAACATGCTATTGCCACCTACCCACCCATGCACTTGGCTTAGTAGCCACAGAAGCCAAGTTTTCAAGTGAGCATTTTAACATGACATTGAAGGCAAAGGGGAAAAATTCTCCCTAAGATTTCTAGCCATGAAATGAAAGTCTGGGGAAAAAAAATTTTTTTTTTTCTGGGTGTCTTGTCTTTTTTATCTCAACCAGGTACTGACCAGCACAATCTCCTTATTCTTAAACAAATGAAGTCTGAAACACAGTAGTTGGTTGTTTAATGCTTTAGTTGAATTATCTCAATATCATTTGAACTTGGTACTGTTATTTTTCCATTTAGAAACTATTTTATGTAGAAAACTTTTTCTGAAATATTTTTCTGTGAATTAAAAAAGAAAACGAAATTTGTTTTTAACATACTTGCACAAATCGCAGTACGCCAGGGCCATAGTTCTCTTTCAGATTTTTCCTTTTATTTTTAGTTGACATGTAATAATTGTATATATATGTATGGGA
>NW_026652282.1:120961714-121115018 GCF_009828535.3 Hylobates moloch
ATATATGTATGGGATACAGAATGATATTTTGATATATATATATATATATATATATATATATATATATATACAATGTGCAATAATCAAATCAGAGTAATATTTCCATCACCTCAAAAATTCATCATTTCTTTGTGTTGAGAATGTTCAAGAATCTTCTCTTTTAGGTTTTTGAAAATATACAATAAATTATTGTTAACCATAGTCACCCTACAGTGCTATGGAACACCAGAACCTAGTCTTCCTACCCAGCTGTAAGTTTTTATCTAACTACCCTCTCCCCTCACCTTCAGACTGTCTTTGTTAAAATCAATTACCTTTCATATGTTAAAGCAGTGTATTTGCAGTTTTAAAAAATATAGTCTTTAATTTTTTTCCTTTTTTTTTTTTTTTTTTTTTGAGATGGAGTCTCGCTGTGTCGCCCAGGCTGGAGTGCAGTGGTGCTATCTCGGCTCACTGCAAGCTCTGCCTCCCGGTTTCATGCCATTCTCCTTCTCCTGCCTCAGCCTCCCGGGTAGCTGGGACTACAGGTGCCAGCCACCAAGCCCAGCTAATTTTTTGTGTTTTTAGTAGAGACGGGGTTTCACCGTGTTAGCCAGGATGGTCTCGATCTCCTGACCTCGAGATCCGCCTGCCTCGGCCTCCAAAGTGCTGGGATTACAGGCATGAGCCACGCGTCCGGCCTTTTTTCCCTTTCAATTAAAGCATTTATTGGCTCTTCTCTCATTCTGTCTTTCCTCTAAATCCTCCACATTCTTTAATTATCTTTTGCATCCAACTGATTCCAGTTAAGGAAAGAGTTGATGAATTCTACTATTTTATAGTCTCTCCCCAAGGAAAACACCAGCAGTCTCTTGCCTTAGGCTATTGAGTTTTCACACAGTTAACCTCTTATCACAATTTTTTTTAACTATTTATTTATTTATTTATTTATCTTATTATACTTTAGGTTCTAGGGTACATGTGCACAACGTGCAGGTTTGTTACATATGTATACATGTGCCGTGTTGGCTTGCTGCACCCATTAACTCATCATTTACATTAGGTATTTCTCATAATGTTATCCCTCCCCCAACCCCCCACACCCCGACAGGCCCCAGTGGGTGATGTTCCCCACCCTGTGTCCAAGTGTTCTCACTGTTCAATTCTCATCTATACGTGAGAACATGTGGTGTTTGGTTTTCTGTCCTTGCGATAGTTTGCTCAGAATGGTGGTTTCCAGCTTCATCCATATCCTTACAGAGGACAGGAACTCATCCTTTTTTATGGTTGCATAGTATCCATGGTGTATATGTGCCACATTTTCTTAATCCAGTCTATCCTTGATGGACATCTGGGTTGGTTCCAAGTCTTTGCTACTGTGAATAGTGCCG
Source organism: Hylobates moloch (assembly GCF_009828535.3). Lineage (NCBI taxonomy): Eukaryota > Metazoa > Chordata > Mammalia > Primates > Hylobatidae > Hylobates > Hylobates moloch. Next base: position 120,963,085 of record NW_026652282.1, read on the forward strand.
CAATAAACATGTTTCCTATCACAATTTTTAATTTTATTATTTCTTTCATTTCCTTGCCAACCGTTTTTATCTCAACCAGCTACCAACCAGCACAGTTACGTTATTCCTAAAAAAAATAAAAATCATATCTGAAACACGGTAGTTGGTTGGTTGATGCTGTGGTCGAATTGTCTCAAGATCATTTCAATTTGCCATTGTTCCCAATTTCTTCCCAAATCTGATGGTGGTTGTGGTGTGTTTATTTACGCTAGTCCCACTTCTAATATCAACTACAGTATTTCAGAGAGTTATGAAGTGGTGGAAAGAGAGACCACATAGAAAATCACTCATGCACACCCACACAGGTACACACGCACCTGGTAGGACTTGATATTGCCCTGATCTGTTTATGTAAGAATTCAGAATAATATTGGAAGCAAGGTAAATATCAAAACTGGGGACATATGCAGCCAATATCCTACCAGCTTCCATTGGCCCCCAGAGTTCCTTTCAGGGGTACAGTTGCCATTGACATTGTTCATACAGAAAAGAATCATGACAGACATGAGAAGCTCAAGTGTTCCTGAATTGTCTTCCTATCATTCAGAAGAATTATGTCACTATTCAGGAACAGTATTGTTACAGACTCAATTGTGTCACCTCAAAATTTGTAAAGACCTAAACCCACAGTACCTCCGAATGTGGTTGTATTTGGAGACAGGACCTTTAAAGAGGCAATTAAGTTAAAATGAGGCCATTAGAATAAGCTCTAATCCAATCTGACTGGTGTCTTCAAAAGAACAAATTAGGATATACGGAGAGACACCAGGGATGTACACATGCACACAGATGAAAGTCCATGTGAAAACACAGCTAAAAGGAGGTCATCTGCAAACCAAGGAGAGAGGCCTCAGAAGAAACCAAACTTGCTGACAGGAGGTTCAGACTTGTAGCCTCCAGAATTGTGGAAAATACATTTCTGTTATTTAAGCTACCCAGTCTGCTGAAGTTTGTTATGACAGCCCAAGCAAACAAATACAAGTATACAAAATTAATCAATGAGTTTTCATTGAAGAGACTATTTTCAAATAAAATCCCCACGTTACTGGAAATTGTCTCTGCCCCTACGTGATAGCTTTCTGGTATATCCAAAACTTGTTTTCTTTCAGAATGGTATTTTGGACTCAAAATCCTTTGCTTTCATAATTCCATAAACACTATCCCAATGTCTATTAGTAGTCCCCATTGTGAGTGGAGAATTCAATACCAGGTAATAGTCCTAACCTTTTATTCCCGCTCTTTGATTTCTTACATGATTTTCTCTTTATAATTTACAAAGCATGTGCATCTGTTAACTTTTGTTGTATAAGAAACCACATGAAAACTTTGTGGCTTAATAAAGGAGTAACAGAAGATGCGCTTCCCTGCCTGAAGACTATTACTGTGAAAAAAAAATGCTGAAAAAATGACTCACTATGATATATTGCTGCAAGGCCAAAATTATTCCCCTTTGACTATTCACACCTTTTTGCAATGTGACTGAAGTCCCTCTTAGTGAAAGTGAAATTTATATCCCCACCACTTGAATCTGAATTGCCCTTATGACTTGCTTTGGCTAATAAAATGTGGTGGAAGTGACATCATGCTAGTTCCAAGCTATGTCTTGAGAGACTTTGCATGCTGCTGTATTTGCTGTGACTACTATATAAACAAGCCCAGCCCAGTCTACTGGTGGGTGAGAAGTCAAGTGGAGCAGACATAAGCCATTACATCTGAGGCCTTCCTAGCACCCAGCTGGCCTACCAGGTGATCACAGGCACATGAGCGATCCCAGCTAAGATCAATACATTTACCCAGCTGAGCTCAAAGCAAATTGCCAACCCACAGACTTGAAGGAGCTAAAGGAAGTAAATCTGTGGATAGGCAATAGAAGAGAAGAGTATTTCAGGCAAAGGCCTTAAGTTGAGAACATGTCTGCCATTTCTGAAGAATAGCAAGGAGGACAGTTTGGCTAGAGGTGAGTAAGTGATAAAGGGAGAGGCGGGGGATATATCAGCAGGAAGAAAATGGTAGATTGTAAAAATGGCCACGCATTTTTCCCATTTCTGCATGTTTGCCCCTGCAATATGATATTGCAAATACTCCCATCAAGAAGTAGACTTCTCCATTTCCTTTTCTTTATCCATTTTTCCTTTTCTTTCTTTCTTTACCCATGTATTAGTCCATTCTCACACTGCTAATAAAGACATACCTGAGACTGGGTAATTTATAAAGAAAAGACGTTGAGTTGACTCACAGTTTCAAAGGACTGTGGAGGCCTCAGGAAACTTACAATCATGGTGGGAGGGGAAGCAAACACGTCCTGTCTTCACATGATGGCAGGAAGGAGAAGTGCTGAGCAAAAGGGGAAAAAGCCCCTTATAAAGCCATCAAATCTCATGAGAACTCACTATCAGGAGAACAAAATGAGGGTAACCACCCACATAATTAAATTACCTCCCACTGGATCCCTCCAATGACAAGTGGGGATTATGGGAACTACAACTCAAGGTGAGATTTGAGTGGGGATACAGAGCTAAACCATATCATTCTGCCACCGGCCCTTCCCAAGTCTCATGTCCTCACATTTCAAAACACAATCATGCCCTTCCAACAGTCCCACAAAGTCTTAATTCATTTCAGCATTGACTCAAATGACCAAGTCCAAAGTGTCATCTAAGACAAGGCAAGTCCCTTCCACCTAGGAGCCTGTAAAATCAAACGCAAGTTAGTTACTTCCTAGATACAATGGTGGTATAGACATTGGGTAAATACACCTATTCCAGATGGGAGAAATTGGTCAAAACAAAGGGGCTACAGGCCCCATGCAAGTCCGAAATCCATTAGGGCAGTCACTAAGTCTTAAAGTTCCAAAATGATCTCCTTTGACTCCATGTCCTACATCCAGGGGATGTTGATGTAAGAGATGGGCTTCCATGGCCTTAGAAAGCTCTGCCCATGTGGCTTTGCAGGGTACAGCTCCTCTTCTGGCTGCTTTCACAAGCTGGCATTGAGTGTCTGCAGCTTTTCCAGGCACATGGTGCAAGCTATCAGTGGATCTACCATTCTGGGGTCTGGAGGACAATGGCCCTTTTCTCACTGCTCCACCAGGAAGTACCCCAGTGGGGACTCTGTGTGGGGGCTGTGACCCCACATTTTCCTACTGCACTGACCTAGCAGAGGTTCTCCATGAGGGCTCTACCCCTGCAGAAAACTTCTGCCTGGATATACGAGGATTTTTCACACATCCTCTGAAATCTAGGCAGAGGATCCTAAACCTAAATTCTTGACTTCTATGCACCTACAGGCTCAACACCATGTGTAACCTGCCAAGGCTTGGGGCTTGCACCCTCTGAAGTAATGGCCTGAGCTGTACATTGACCCCTTTTAGAAATAGCTGGGACACAGGGCACCAAGTCTTGAGACTGCATAAAGCTGCAAGGCCCTGGGCTCAGCCCATGAAACCATTTTTTCCTTCTAGGCCTCTGGGCCTGTGATGGGAGGGGATGATGCTATGAAGATCTCTGACATGCCCTGGAGACATTTTTCCCATTGTCTTGGTGATTAACATTTGCCTCCTCATTACTTTTGCAAATTTCTGTGCAGGCTTGAATTTCTCTTCAGAAAATGGATTTTTTCTTTTCTATTGCATCATCAGACTGCAAATTTTTCACACTTTTATGCTCTGCTTCCCATTTAAACATAAGTTCCAATTCCAAATCATATCTTTGTGAATACATAAAACTGAATGCTTTTAACAGCACGCAAGTCACATTTTGAATGCTTTGGTGTTTGGAAATTTCTTCCATCAGATACCCTAAATTATTTCTCTCAAGGTCAAAGTTCCACAGATCTCTAGGGCAGGGGCAAAATGCTGTCAGTCTCCTTGCTAAAGCATAACAAGATTCAGCTTTGCTCCAGTTCCCAAAAATCTCCTCATCTCCATCTGAGACCAACTCAACCTGGACTTCATTGTCCATATCACTATCAGCATTTTGGTCAAAGCCATCCAACAAGTCTCTAGGAAGTTCCAAACTTTCTTATATCTTCCTGTTTTCTGAGCCCTCCAAGTCTCTAGGAAGTTTCAAAATTTCCCACATTTTCCTGTCTTTTTCTGAGCCCTCCAAGCTGTTCCATCCTCTGTCTGTTACTCAGTTACAAAGTCGCTTCCACAGTTTTGGGTATCCTTATAACAGCATCCCACTATACTGATTTCAATTCACTGTATTAGTCCATTCTCAGGCTTCTAAGTAAGACATACCCGAGACTGGGTAATTTATAAAGAAAAGAGATTGAATAGACTCAGTTCCACAGGACAGGATTGGCCTCAGGAAACTTAAAATCATGGCAGAAGGGGAAGCAAGGATGTCCTTTTTCACATAGTGGCAGGAAGGAGATGTGCCGAGCAAAAGTGGGAAAAGCCTCTTATAAAACCATCAGATCTTGTAAGAACTCACTATCAGGAGAACAGCATGAGGGTAACCACCCCCATGATTAAATTACCTCCTACCAGGTTCCTCCCACAACACGTGGAGATTATGGGAACTACAATTTAAGGTGAGATTTGAGAGGAACACAGAGCCAAACCATACCAACCCATTGTCTTTTTTTTCTTTATCATTTAGAATTCCTATAAGACAGACATTGACTCACTTATCTTTCAGTTGTCCTCTTCTGAGTTGTTCATGTTAATCATCAATGACCATAATCTGAGTACTACTCCTGTTGTTTCTCACTCTGGATCACATATTAATAATATCAAGTTGTCTATTTGAGAAACAATTCAATAGAAAATCAGTCCTTGTAATTTGGTGTACTGTAATTTGTAGTATCTGACCTTGTGATTTTTAAAAAAGAGGCTCCTGTTTAAGCACTGCTTGATTTCTGACTCCTTGGCATCTTAATGCTTGTAGCAGGGCTTTCCTGATTAGCAATCATAGAGGCCTCTTGCTGAACCTCAGATCCAGCTGCATTGCAACGTATTTTTAGGAATGTTTCCCTCCTGACTCTCAAAGTAAATCTCATGGATCTTTCGTAGTTTATATTTTGGGTTACACTATTCTAAATATACTCTACAAATTTGGTAAAAATGCATCCGGTCATTGTCATATGATACTGATGTGTATTGGTAAACAATTCAACACGGTATTATTCATAATTTTTAAAAATTGAAAACCTAATAAAAATCTTTTGGCATATTATATGGTCTATATTCTGACATTTGTGTAGCGGAAGGATACAACATTATACCATATGAATTTTCCTTTTTTTTTTTTTTTTTTTTTTTTTTTCAGAGTCTTGCCCTGTTGCTCAGGATGGAGCAGTGCAATTGCGTGATTTAGGCCCACTGCATCTTCGACCTCCCAGGTTTAAGCGATTCTTGTGCCTCAGCCTCTCTAGTAGCTGGGATTACAGGCCTGCACCACCATGACCAGCTATTTTTTTTTTTAAGTAGAGATGGGATTTCACCATGTTGGCCAGACTGGTCTTGAACTCCTGGCCTCAAGTGAGCCGCCCTCCTCAGCCTCCCAAAGTGCTGGGATTACAGATGTGAGCCACCAAGCCCGGCCTTATACTCTTTGAATTTTCTAACCAAGTGTGTAACATTTTTAAAATGTAACTCAGGTTAACTGATAGTGGCATTATGAGGATCTTTTGTTCCCTTACTTATACATATTTAATTGAAATAAAACAAATGAAACATTATTTAAAAAGCAAATTATGCATTATTAGCTCAATATAGAAAAAATGGAAGAAAATATGCCAAAATGTTATTGGTGATTATTTCTGGATTATGGATGGTTTTTATTTTTTGTTTCAATAGTTTTTCTGGTACTGGTAGTTTTGGGTCACATCGAAAATTTCTTTAGTGGTAATTTATGAAATTTTAGTGCACTTGTCACCCGAACAGTGTACATTGTACCCAATATGTAGTCTTTTATCACTCACCCGCCCCAGCCTTTCCTGCAGTCACCACAGTCCATTATATTATTCTTATGCCTTTGCATCCTCATTGCTTATCTTCCACTTATAAGTGAGAACGTACAATATTTGCTTTTCCATTCCTGAGTTATTTCACTTAGAGTAATGGCCTCCAGCTGCATCCAAGTTGGTACAAAAGACATTATTTCATTGTTTTTATGGCTGAGTAGTATTCCATGCTGTATATATACCACATTTTCTTGATATACTCATTGGTTGGTGGACACTTAAGTTGATTCCATATCTTTGCAGTTGCAAATTGTGCTGCTATAAACATGGGTGTGCATGAGTCTTTTTTATGTAATGACTTCTTTTCCTTTGGATATATACCCAGTAGTGGGATTGCTGGATTGAATGGTAGTTCTACTTTTAGCTCTTTAAGGAATCTCCATACTCTTTTCAATAGTGGTTGTACCACTTTATATTCCCACCAGCAGTGTAAAAGTGTTCCCTTTTCACCACATCCACACCAACATCTATTATTTTTTAATATTTAATTTATGGCCATTCTTACAAAAGTAAAGTGATATCTCATTGTGGTTTTAATTAGCATTTCCTTGATGATTAATGATGTGCATTTTTTCATATGTTTGTTGGCTGTTTGTATATCTTCTTTTGAGAAATGTCTATTCATGTTTGTATTAGCCCATTCTCTCATTGCTATAAAGAACTACCCGAAACTGGGTAATTTATGAAGAAGAGAGGTTTAATTGACTCACATTTATGCAGGCTGTACAGAAAGCATGGCTTGGAAAGCCTCAGGAAACTTACAATCATGGCAGAAGGCAAAAGGGAAGCAGGCATATCTTCACATGGTGGAGTAGGAGAGAGAGAAAGAATGAAGGGGGAAGTGCTACAGACTTTCAAACAACCAGGTTTCATGAGAACTCACTCATTATCACAAGAACAGCAAGGGCAAAATTTGCCCCCATGATCCAATGGTCTCCCACAACACTGGGGATTACAATTTAACAAGGGATTTGGGTGGGGACACAGAGCCAAACCCTATCAATGTTCTCTGCCCACTTTTTGATGGGATTATTTCTTATATTCTGGCTGATTTATTTGAGTTCCTTGTAGATTCTGCATACTAGTCCTTTGTCAGATGCATAGTTTGTGAATATTTTCTTCCATTCTGTAGTTTGTCTGTTTGCTGATTATTTCTTTTGCTGTGCTGAAGCTTTTTAGTTTAATTATGTCCCATTTATTTATTTTTGTTCTTTTGCATTTGCTTTTGGGGTCTTAGTTATAAATTTTTTTGCCTAAGCCAATACCAAGACAAGTTTCTCCAATGTTATCTTCTAGAATGTTTATAGTTTCAGGCCTTAAATTTAAGTCTTTGATCCATGTTTAGTTGATTTTTGTACAAGGTGAGAGATGGGAATCAAGTTTCTGTCTTCTACATGTAAGTTTCCTGTTTTCCCAGCACCATTTATTGAATAGGGTTTCCATTTCCTAATTTATGTTTTTGTATGCTTTGTTGAAGATCAGTTGGATATAAGTGTTTGGCTTTATTTCTGAGTTCTCTATTCTGCTCCATTGGTCTACATACCTATCTTTATAGCAGTACCATGCTTTTTTGGTTACTATAATCTTGTAGTATAATTTGAAGTCACATAATGTTATGCCTCCAGATTTTTTTTTCTTAGTATTGCTTCAGCTACGTGGGCTTTTTTTTTGTTTCCATATGAATTTTAGGATTGTTTTTCTAGTTCTGTGAAGAATGATGATGCTATTTTTATGGGAATTGCATTGAATCTGTAGATTGCTTTTGGCAGTATGGCCATTTTCACAATATTGATTCTACCCATCCATAAGCGTGGGATATGGTTCCATTTGTTTGTGTCATCTATGATTTCTTTTATCAGTGTTTTGTAGTTTTTCTTGTAGAGATCTTATACTTTCTTGGTTAAGTATTTTCCTAATGATTATTTTTCAGCTGTTGTAAAAGGGATTGAGTTCTTGATTTGATTTTCATCTTGGTTCTCATTGGAGTATAGCAGTGCTACTAATTTATGTACATTGATTTTGTATCCTGAGACTTTGCTGAATTCATTTATGAGATCTAAGAGCTTTTTGGATGAGTCTTTAGGGTTTTCTAGGTATGGGATCATATCATTAGTGAACAGCAACGGTTTGGCTTCCTCTTATCCAATTTGGATGCCCTTTATTTCTCTCTCTTGTCTGATTGCCCTGGCTAGAACTTCCAGTACTATGTTGAATAGAAGTGGTGAAAGTGGACATCCTTGTTTTGTTCCAATTCTCAGAGGGAATGCTTTTAACTTTTCTCCATTTAGTATGATGTTGGCTGTGGGTTTGTCATAGATTTCTCTTATTACTTTGAGGTAAGTCTCTTCTATGCCTATTTTGTTGAGATTTTTTTTCCGGAAAGGGATGCTGGATTTTATAAAATGCTTTTTCTGCTTCTATTGAAATAACTATATGATTTTTGTTTTAATTCTGTTTATTTGATATAACACATTTATTGACCTGTGTATATTAAACTATCCCTGCATCACTGGGATGGAGCACACTTGATCATGATGCATTATCTGTTTGATGTGCTGTTGGATTTGGTTAGCTAGTATTTTGTGGAGGAGTTTTGCATCTATGTTCATCAGAGATATTGGTTTGTAGTTTCTTTTTTTGTTATGTCCTTTCCAGGTTTTGGTATTAGGGTTATACTGGCTTCATAGAATGATTTAGGAAGTAATTCTGTCTTTCTCTATCTTTTGGAATAGTTTCAGTATGACTGGTACCATTTCTTCTTTGAACGTCTGGGAGAATTCAGCTGTGAATCCATCTGAAATTTTTTTGGCATTTTAAGATTACTGATTCAATTTTGCTGCTTGTTATTGGTCTGTTAAGGGTTTCTATTTCTTCCTGATTTAATGTAGGAGGATTGTAAAATTCCAGAAATTTATCCATTTCCTCTAGATTTTCTGGTTTGTGCATATAAAGGTGTTCATAGTAGCCTCGAATGACCTTTTGTATTTCTGTGGTATCAGTTGTAATATCTCCCTTTTGTTTCTAATTGAGCTTATTTGGATCTTCTCTCTTTTCCTGGTTAATCTTGCTAATGGTCTATCAATTTTGTTTAAATTTTTCAGTCTTTTTTTTTTTGTTTCAATTTCATTTAGTTGTGCTCTGATCTTTGTTATTTCTTTATTTCTTCTCAGTTCGGGTTTAGTTTGTTCTTATTTCCCTAGTTCCTTAAAGTATGACATTAGAGTGTCAATTTGTGCTCTCTCAAACTTTTCAATGTAGGCAATTAAAGCTATGAATTTTCCTCTTAGCACCGCTTTGGCTGTATCTTAGAGGTTTTGATAAGTTATGTCACTATTATTCATTTCAAAGAATTTTTATATTTCCATCTTTATTTCATTGTTAACCCCCAAATCATCCAAGAGCAGATTATTTAATTTCCATATATTTGTGTAGTTTTGAATGTTCCTTTTGGAGTTGATTTCCAGTTTTATTCCACTGTGGTATCAGAAGATACTTGATATTATTTTCATTTTCTTAAATTTATTGAGACTTGTTTTGTGGCCTATCATATGGTCTATCTTGGAGAATGTTCCATGTGCTCATGAGAAGAATGTATATTCTACAGTTGTTGGGTAGAATGTGCTGTAAATATCTGTTAAATCCATTTCTTCTGGGGTATAGTTTAAGACCATTGTATCTTTGTAGACTTTCTGTCTTGATGGTCTGTCTAGTACTGTCAGTGGAATATTGAAGTCCCCCACTACTATCGTATTCCTGTCTATCTCATTTCTTAGATCTGGTAGAAATTGTTTTATAAATCTGGGAGCGCCAGTGTTAGGTGCACATAAATTTAGGATTATCATGTCTTCTTGTTGGACTGATCCTTTTATCATTATATAATTACCTTCTTTGTCTTACTGTTGTTGCTTTAAAGTCTGTTTTGTCTGTTATAAGAATAGAGCTATTCCTGCTCATTTTTGGTTTCCATTTGTGTGGAATATCTTTTTTCATCCTTTTACCTTAAGTTTATACGAGTCCTTATGTGTTAGATGAATCTTTTGAAGACAGTAGATATTTGGTTGTTGTTTCTCTTATCGATTTGTCTATTCTGTATCTTTAAAGTGGAGCATTTAGGTCATTTACATTCAGCATTAGTATTGAGATGTGAGGTACTGTTCTATTCCTTATGTTATTTGTTGCCTGAATACCTTGTGGGGTTTTTTTATTGTGTTATTGTTTTATAGGCCCCATAAGATTTATGCTTTAAAGAGGCTCTATGCTGGTGTATTTTGAAGTTTTGTTTCAAGATTTATAACTCCTTTATAACATTTTTTGTAGTGCTGGTTTTGTAGTGGAAAATTCCCTTGGCATTTTTTTGTCTGAAAAAGACTTTATCTCTCCTTTATTTATGAAGCTTAGTTTTGCTGGATACAAAAGTTTTGGCTGACAATCATGTTGTTTAAAGAGACTAAAGATAGGACCCTAATCTCTTCTTGCTTGTAAGGTTCCTGTTGAGAAACCTGCTGCTAGTCTGATAGGTTTTTTTTTTTTTTAATAGATTACCTGGTGTTTTTGTTTCACAACTGTTAAAATTCTTTCCTTCATGTTGACTTTAAACAGCCTGATGACCATGTACCTTGTTAGTAATCTTTTTGGGATAAGTTTCCCAGGAGTTTGTTGAGTTTCTTGTATTTGGATATCCAGATCTCTAGCAATACCAGGGAAAATTTTCTCAATTATTCCATCAAATATGTTTTCCAAACTTTTAGATTTCTCTTTTCCCTCAGGAACACCAGTTATTCTTAGATTTGACCACTTAAAATAATCTCATATTTCTTGGAGACTTTGTTCATTTCTTTTGATTCTTTTTTCTTTATCTTTGTCTGATTGGGTTAGTTCAAAAGCTTGTCTTCAAGCTCTGAAATTCTTTCTTCTATTGGTTCTATTGTATTGTTGAAACTTTCCACTGCATTTTGTATTTTCCTAAGTGTATTGTTTATTTCTAGATGTTCTGATTGTTTTTTCTTTGTGATATCTGTCTCTCTGGAAAATTTTTCATTAATATCCTGACTTTATTACTTTATTTATGTTGGTTTTTATCTTTCTTTGGTATCTTCTTGAGTATCTTAATAATCAACCTTCTGAATTCTGTATCTGGCATTTCACAGGTTTCATCTTTGTTTGAATCTATTGCTGAGGAGCCAGTATGATCTATTGGGGATGTTATAGAACCTTGTTTTGTTATATTAGCAGAATTAATTTTCTGATTCCTTCTCATTTAGGTAGATTATTTATTCAAGTAGTTCTTGAATTTATTTTTGATTTGACTGTGTTCTTTTTTAATTTCATTTTTCCCTCCTAAGGATCTGGCTTTAATGTTTACAGTTTATTATACCCAAATTTGATTCTTGCTGCTTTTAGGGGTGAAGACGCTGTATGAGTTCCTTAGTTATAGAGAGTCTTTGTGCACTGACTTTCCCAGATGCTGGTTGTAGTAGTTATGTACTTGGTGTGTGGGCAAGTTCACTGTCTCTTATGGGGTTGGAATGTCAGAGATCTCTTGAAGCCTATCTCATTCTCTTGTGTTCTACACTTTATTTAATTTTTCTTCAGTATTTTATTTAGTGAGTTGATTATGTAGGCTTCAGGATCGTAGGGGAGGTATCCCTGGGTAGGCACCAGTTGTAGCTAAAGCAGCTGGGTAGACGTAATACCAATGGTGTGCAGAGGTCCAGGCTTGATGAAGATGGCTGAGGGATCTCTCTATTAGATGTGCTGAGGTTTTATCAGAGTAAAGGGTAGGAGCTACATCAGGTCCCCTGCCAGGCCAGCAGGAAAGCTATCCACTTCCTGGCCTCACTCCTGTCCCAGTGTTCCAGCTATTCAGATCAGACAGGCACCTATTTTCATCTGCAGGAATATTGATGTTCCAAGTGTGAAAGAATTGGGACTCTGCCTCTTGTTCATGCCTGAATCCGGGGAGGGTTCCTCCTGTGGGGCTGCAATCACCCTGAATTGTTCCAGGAAGGGTGTCTATAGGTGCATCTATGCTGTGTTTCCATGGGAGAAGCTGCAGCTGTGTCTGCAGTGGTGTGCAAGCAGGGAACAAGGACCCCTTCTCCAAGACCCTTCATGATCACAGAGGCTGCCTACCTATTGGGTAGAGGTGCAGACTTTCCCTACTGTGCCCACCGCTGCAATTGTGTCTCTGCTGTAAGAAAATTTCCACCAATGAAAAAATCTGGGACTCAAGGCCTGCCATTCAGATTCTTTTGTCCCATGGGGCATTCCCCTAATGTGGTGCTCTTCCTCTCCCCCTAGGAATGGGACTTCCTGAGAGCCAGAATACAGTGATTGTTATTGCTCTTCTAGGTCTAGCCACCCAATGGGGCTACTAGACTCTGGATTGGTGCTGGGAAATATCTGCAACAGATCCACTGATGTGACCTGTTCAGTTCTCCCAGCCGTGGATACCAGCGCCTGCTCTGATGGAGAAGGCAGGGGAGCGGTGTAGACTCTGTGAGATTTCTTAGTTGTTGATAGGCTTAGTGTGCTGGCTTTCTCAAATGCTGGTTATAATAGTAGTGAACTTGTCATGTGGACAGACTGAGGACTTCTAGCTACTCACAGTGTTGTGGGCAGTGGTGATAGCTGAGGTCATGCAACCATTTTCTTCTTGAGTGCAGTGTTATTCTACCTAGAGGTGCTGTAATGGCCTGTGTTGGTTGGTCTCCAGCCAGGAGTTGGCACTTGCAAAAGAGCATCAGCTACAGTAGTAACAGTGGGATTTGAGTTGCGCTGTTTCCCAGAGGAAATATTCTGGTTTCTCAGGTGATGAATGGGGCTATAAAACTCCCAAAAGTTTATTTCCTTTGTGTTAAGCTACCGGGGTGGGTAGAGGAATATCATCAGATAGGGGCAGGGTTAGGCGGGTCTGACCTGTCATTCTCTTTGAGTGGGGCAGGCCACAGCCCCTCTGAAGGATGGGGGTGGTTCCCAGGCCACTAGGGTAATGTTCTGGAGGAAGGTATAAGTGCCTCTGCTGCACAGAAGAGTTTGCAAAGGGAGTCTGGGATAGCAGGCTGTAACAGTAAGCCTTACCCAGCTCCCACGCAGTAGGGGAGGCCAGTCTCACTCCTGTAGTGCTCTTCTAACAGCACCAGGTTTAGATCCAGGCATTCTGTGCACAGATCTCAGACATGCCCCAGGCCAAGAGACAGCAACCATGGCTTGCAAACCATGCCCCTCCCTGTCTGCCCGCAGGGTGGGGTGCCAAGCTTCTGTGCTGAGTCTGAAGCATACTTCCTGCTTGATCCCCGGGTTCTGATCAAGGGAATTGGTCCCCACTTGAGATTATATCACAAAATTCATTTGGGAGCTTCTTTCACTCCGCAACCCCTTCCTGAGCTTGTTGGCTGTCTTCCCTGAGGGCCCCTGTGAGATACAGTCAGGAATAGCTTCCTTATTATATATAGTCAGGAATAGGTTCTCTATTCCCTAGGGATAGGAATGCCTGCAAGGCACTTTCTGCTGCTGCTTCTACTTTTATGTTTTACACAGCTCCCTAAATCCATCCCAGCTCTGTGTAGGGTTAAGGGCTTCTCCCATGGTCTGAATTTTCAGATTGCCCAGTGGGGATATATGCTTGGAGGCAGACTCTACCCTTCTCACACTCTGGGAATTTACAGGTGTTTTGCCTGTCTCACAGAGTAGGTTGCATCCTGCCACTTCTTTCAAAGGATCTGTAGATTCTTTCAGTTTTCCTGTTAAGTTCTTGTGTTGGTTCTTGGGGGGAAAAAATAGTGTGAATTTCTATCCACTATTCTGTCCTTCCAGGTGGGAGAGCCACACTAACACTACCTCCAATCTGCCATCTTTTTTTTTTTTTTTTTTTTGAGACAGTGTCTCGCTCTGTCGCCCAGGCTGGAGTGCAGTGGCGCAGTCTCAGCTCACTGCAAGCTCCACCTCCCAGGTTCACGCCATTCTCCTGCCTCAGCCTCCCCAGTAGCTGGGACTACAGGCGCTTGCCACCAAGCCTGGCTAATTTTTTGTATTTTTAGTAGAGACGGGGTTTCACCGTGTTAGCCAGGATGGTCTTGATCTCCTGACCTCGTGATCTGCCCGCCTCGGCCTCCCAAAGTGCCGGGATCACAGGCGTGAGCCACTGCACCCGGCCACCAATCTGCCATCTTAAAAAAAAAAAAAACTAATTATGGATTTTTTTTGTATCATTCAAAAAAATGTTTAACTTTTATTTTAATTGCAGGAGTGCAGGTGCAGGTTTGTCATATAGGTAAATTGTGTGTTGCAGGGGTTTTGTGTAAAAATTATTTTGTAGCCCAGATAATAAACATAGTGGTTGGCTCTGATGACTGGAAGAACACCAAGGTCCCTGGTCTCATGCTGATAAGATTAACAACACGGACACGCGTGGAGTGGTTTTAAGGAGCAAAAAGTTTAATAGGCAAGAAGGATGGAAGAAAGAAGAGAACAGCTCCCTGTACAGAGACAAGGGAGGGGGGCTTGGAACAAAAAGAAACCCCATGTGTGGCAGAAAGGCAGTTCATTATATCTGGAGGCTGGAGGAGGTGGTGTCTTGTTTGCATAGGGCCCAAGGGATTGGTTTGACCAGGTGTGTCATTCAGGTAGCCCGTGAAAAACCTGGCCCTCTCACCTTAGTCCTATAATATGCAAATGTGGGTCACCATGATGCTTTGAACACATGGTGTTATCTGGAGGTGGCCATCACACTTGGCACAGGTGGTGACAAGAAGAGGGCAGGAATCACCATATTGGGTGAACCCAGTTTCCAATGGCCTGCATTTGCATATCAAAGCTTGCCAGCCCGGCCATTCAAGGCACCTTTTCTGTTAGAAAAGAGATGGTTCGGGGGTTGTTTCTTATTACAGGAAAATTTCCACTGAGAACATTTACCCTTACTATCCTACCTAAAATAATTTCTTAATAACTCCTGTATTATTCCCCCCTCAAAGAGAAGTAAACCTAACTGCTGTTAGGAGGTGTTGGATGATGATTCTTTCTGGCTACTTCCTGCCTAAAAGGGGCATTGTGTGAGGGAACAGCAGTTGGGCCTTCTCCTGAGGTTGACCTACAGGTTCTCGGGAGAATGGTGTGCCCGTGTGTGGCTCTGCTCGCAGCGCCATTTGGAGTTTAATTGCTTCTAGGTGAAAATAGATAAATTTTTACAAGAAGTTTTAAAATATAGGGTTAGAATATGAGTATTAAGGTTACCACCATTAGTGGGGGTCCTATAGAACCTAACTGACGGAGTTTGACACTTGTTAGATACACCAATGGATTGCAATACCGATTTGCCTCCACTAGATGTCGATGTACATTACCAGAAAGGTTAATATAAAAGTTGCTTTTTCCTAGAGAAAAACATACATGTCCCCCTTGATTTGCCATTGGAGAATAACTTTAGGCTTAGGCCATCTTTTTAACTTGCAATATGATTGGGAGAAATACGTCATTGGCTGGCTAAAATAATTTTAGCGTTAATTTTGACAATTCCTTTCCTTTAATTATTACGGTTTTTCATGACTTTCACAGACCCTCTCACAACGTCCTTAAACTTTCTGACTTGTCCTAAACGTCTTTCCCTTAAACAACCAGTCATTTCCTTTGAGGACAAGTATTTACCATACAAAATCCTTTATTATATAAAATTTCTTTCTTTATAACCTTCTTTTCATAGCTTAGAGTGCCTTATATTACCAACCTTTAGTAAAAAGTCCTGTTAAACTTAATGATAGTAAAACTTTTATGTTTGCTTCTTATCCATAACTGTTGCTCCTGTTATAAGCAAAACAACCTTGACTAAATTTCTCCTGCAATTATTAATCCTGTTATAAGGATGATAATCAGGCAAAATATTACAGCAATTATAATTTTACAAACAGAATTCCACATTGTGGGTGCTGCCACAGTGTATAGTTCTATTTCAAATAGGAGCGTGACTATAACAATTTTCACAGGAGTGGCATGGTAAATAATTGTCATTTAAAACTTTCCTTGCCCAGATATAACATTTCCCTTTGGAGAGTCACAAAGTTACAAATGCCATTCTATGAATAATTAAATCTCCCTGCAAATATGCATTAAGAAGAAGTTCTAATATTTGGTGGCAAATTTTGAGAGGACAGGACAGAAATGACAAAAAGTATCTGTTGAGGTCAAGGTGGGACTCAGTAAGATGAGTAGCCCTCACTCAGTTTCTTATCTTTTATGATTTTTAGCTTAAGATCTTCTATTTCTCCACATTGAGATTCAGGACGTTCCTCTGGGCTGTCAAGGGTTGCTCCCTCAGCTCTTCAGGCTTTGAATTGAGTGTGATGTATCCAGGAGTCGATTCCTGTAACGTTTACTGCCGAGAAGGTTGAAAGAAGAACAGTGGAGGTCCCTTCCCAGGTTGGCTTATGGAAGGAGAGAGATGAGAATTTTCACTAATACCAAATTTCCTGGGTTAAAGAAAGGTGGTTTTATTTCCTGGGGTTGGTCTTCTGCTAGTTGTGTTCATTCTTGTTGGAAGTGAGCTAGAGAGGTTACATGCTTAACCAATGTGGAGGTTTTCTGCCTGAAAACAATCTTTGAGCACATTGATAAGTTTTATCCTTTCTCCAGTGAAAAGCTTGGTGAAGGATTTTAAGGACCTTCATTGGCTGGAGGCTGGCAAATAGAGTTTGCCATCCTGAGGGCTGAAAAGTATGCCCTTGAGAAGTGGCCTATTCTATTTCTGCAGGGGAATACTGAGGTTTAATTTGTTTTATGGAGACCTCCTGGATTAGAAGGGCTTGAAGTGTGTTAGCGCCTTGAGGCTTCCTTGCCTTTGACTTAGCTGCCTGATCAGCTCCTCTATTTTCCTCGGCTACCTCATCTGTTCCCTTTTGATGTTCCCTACAATACATCCCTGCTATTTCTCATGGAAGAAAAACTGAGGATAATCACCTGCTAGTTTCCTGGTAATATTTTATAGGAGATCCATTAATGGTAAGAAAATTCCTTTCCTTTTCAATGGCAGCATGAGCATGGAAAATCAGGAAGGCGTACTTGGAGTCAGTATAAATGTTAGTTACCTTTCCCTTGCTTAATTTAAGTGCTTTTGTAAGAGCTATCAGCTCAGCTAATTGAGCGCTTATGTTTGGGGACAGTGACTACTGCTTATCCTGCCTTACGTACTTCTTGCTTTACCAGCTGTTTGCTGGCTAAAAGCTCCCCCCAGAGAACCGTGATCCTGCCACATTATATGGGGTGTAAACAGCTCAGTTATGTCCTGGGGTTAACTTGGAGGCTTTTCTGACTAATAAACCTATCATGACGATGGCTTGGAAGCATGTGTGAATAGATCCTCCTAGCTACAACCAAGGTGGAGAAAAATATTGGATTAGGGTTTTTCCTGAGATGCCAATTACGGTCAGGCTATAGGAAGAGGGGAGACCTGAATTAGAGAGAAAAAAAAAGAGAGAGACTGGCTCTAGTGTTTAGAAAGAGGTCTGCTTTCCTTTCTTCAGTTTCCAGAATCACCTGGGACTCCTGTGCTATGATGGCAGTTTGAGTTGCCGGAGCCGAGTTTTGAGCCCCGGGATACATCGGTCCTGCTGTACCATCTGTGAGATTGGTCCTGAACCCAGTGACCTCCGCCTCTGGGGGCAGTTCTGTCTGCAGTGGTTTTCGCCACAGGCTGGACGGGGTCGAGGTGGCTTCATGTTGCTGCCTGGGAATTCCTTTTTAAAATGCCCTGGTCGGCCACACCAAAAGCAACTAGCGGATGCACCTCAGGGATCCTGGACTTTGCAAGCCTGCAAAGCTTCTGCTAGAGCCTTTGTCCTTCTCCTGAGCTTTCTCTTTCTTTTGGGCCTCCTCCCGGTCCCTATTATAAGAGACCGAAGTGGCCACCTTCAGGAGGTTCTCTAAAGTGCCTTTCAGTCCTGCAGCTTGCTTCTGTAGTTTTCTTCTAATATTGGGAGTTGCCTGTGTGATAAACTTGTACTTCAGGATAAGCTGTCCCTTAACTGGGTCAGGGGATAAAGAGGTGTGTTCTATTAGTGCCTCTCTCAGCCTTTCCATAAAGGCTACATGATTCACACCTGGCTTTTGATCTATTGTAGACAGTTTAGAGTAATTGAGAGGTTTGACCCTGGTTTTCCGTAGGGCTTCTAAACTGCATATTAAAAACGCTTCCTTTTCCATGCATTCCCCGAGCTATTTCCCCAGTACTATAGCATTTCCTGATCTTGCCTAACGGGATTACTTCCCTAGGCTGTAAAAATTCCCACACACTCAACACACAGGGAGTAAGAGACTGCAGATAGAGAAAGAAGGAAAGAAAGAAAGTGTTGCGACAGGATAGCTGGAAGACAGCGTTGAGATTAAAACAGATTTGAGGCTGAGACTCACTCCATACTCACCACTCTGAAGAGTGAATTCCAGGCCCATGCACCAAAACGATATGGCTCTGATGACTGAAGGAACACCAGGGTCCTTGGCCTCGCGCAGATAGGATTAACAACATGGACACACGTGGAGTGGTTTTAAGGAGCAAAAAGTTTAATAGGCAAGAAAGAAGGAAGAAAGAAGAGAACAGCTCTCCCATACAGAGACAAGAGCGGGGCACTTGGAACAAAGAGAAACGCTGTATGTGGCAGAAAGGCAGTCCATTACATCAGGAGGCTGGGGGAGGGGGTGTCTTGTTTGCATAGGGCCCAAGGGATTGGTTTGACCAGGTGTGTCATTCACATAGCTTGCCAAAAACCTGGCCCTCCCAACTTAGTCCTTTAACGTGCAAATGTGGGTCGCCATGATGCTTTGAACACATGGTGTTATCTGGAGGTGGCCATCACACTTGGCACAGGTGGTGACAAGAAGAGGGCAGGAATCACCATATTGGGTGAACCCAGTTTCCAATGGCCTGCATTTGCATATCAAAGCTTGACAGCCCAGCCCTTCAAGCCACCTTTTCTGTTAGAAAAGAGATGGTTCGGGGGTTGTTTCTTATTACAGGAAAATTTCCACTGAGAACATTGACCCTTACTATCTGCCTAAAATCATTTCGTATTAACTCTTGTATTAATCGTACCCAATAGGTAGTTTTTTTGATCCTCACCCTCCTCCCACTCTCCATCCTCAAGTAGGCCCTGGGGTCTATTGTTTCCTTCTTTGTGTCCTTGTGTATTCAATGTTTAGCCCCCACTTACAAGTGAGAACATGCAGTGTTTGGTTTTCTGTTCCTGCATTAGTTGCCTTAGGATAATGGCCTCCAGCTTCATCCATGTTGCTGCAAGGGACATGATTGCATTCTTTATTATAGCTGAATAGTATTCCATGTTGTACATGTACTTTGTTTTCTTTATCGAGCTCATGATTAATGGACATCTAGATTGATTCCATGTCTTCACTATTGTGAGTAGTGTTGCAATAAACATGTATGCATGCATCTTTATGGTAGATTGATTTATAATCTTTTAGGTATATACCCAATATTGGGACTGCTGGGTCAAACTGTAGTTCTGTTTAAGTTATTTGAGAAATTTCTGAACTATTTTTCACAGTGACTGAACTAAGTTTTATTCTCACCAGCAGTGTATAAGCATTTCCTTTTCTCCACAACCTCACCAGCATCTGTTGTTTTTTGACTTTTTAATAACAGTAATTCTGACAGGTGTCAGATGGTATCTCATTGTGGTTTTGATTTGCATTTCTCTGTGACATTGAGCATTTTTTCATGTAATTGTTGGTCACGTGTATGTTGTCTTTTGAAAAGTGTCTGTTCATGTCTTTGCCTACTTTTTAATGAGGTTGTTTGTTTTTCCCTTGATAATGTTTTTAAGTGTCCTTGATAGTGTTCATTTGAGATTCTTCTAACTTTTTGATGTGAGTGTTTAGCAATATTAACTTTCCGCTTACCACCGCTCTAGCTGTGTCCCAGAGATTGTGGTATGTTTTATTTTCGTTCTCATTTGTTTCAAAGAATTCCTTGATTTTTGCCTTAATTTTATTGTTTACTCAAAAGTCATTGAGAGAAAAGGTTGCTTAATTTCCATGTAATTATATGGTTTTCAGAAACATTCTTAGTATTCATTTCTATTTTTATTGCACTGTGCTCTGAGAGTATGTTTGATATGATTTTGGTTTTGAAAACATTTCCTGAAAATTGTTTTATGGCTGATTGTGTGGTCAATTTTAGAGTGTGTGCCATGTGGAAATGAGAAGAATGTATATTCTGTTGTTTTTGAGTGGAGAGTTCTGTAGATGTCTCTTAGGTATATTTGGTCAAGTGTCGAGTTCAAGTCCCGAATATCTTTGTCAGTTTTCTGCCTCAATGATCTCTCTAATACTCTGTGTGGTGTTTCAGTTCTCTACCATTATTCTGTGGTTATCTAATTATCTTTGTAGGTCTCTAGGAACTTCTTTTATGAATATCGGTGCTCTTGTGTTGGCTGCATATATATTTAGCATGGTTAAGTCTTCTTGTTGAATTGAATCTTTTAACAAAATGTAATGCCCTTCTTTGTCTTTTTGGATTGTTGTTGGTTTAAACTCTGTTTCATCTGAAAGTAGAATAGCAATTCCTCCTTTTTTGTGTTTTCCATTTTCTTGGTAGATTTGGCATGCTCTAACTCTGGGGGGCTGGTTCTAGAACCCCCAACTTGGATTCCTTGCCTCTTGAGGTTCAAAACCTGTTTTTGTTGGAGAGGCTGAAGTGATCCGCTCTGTAGACCACAACACTTTGATGGGGAAGTGCTGGCCAAAGTGTTTCATACAGGCAGTGCCAGCCAGATCTGTGCTCACTTACATGTGCCAGCAGATGCAGTGGCACAGAGGGGTGCCCACATGGGGGTGGGGTCTGGGCAGCATGGCAGACATGGCATGGCAGGGACAAGGCACCAGTATGGGTGTGGTTCTGGCACCTGTGCATGCATTAGCACTGCAGCAGTGGAAGTGGTGCAGTGGGCTCCCTGTGCCTCAGTGGGAGTGGGGCGCTGGTAGTGTTGGTGAGAGTGGCAGGGTGTGCTCATGCCAACACGGTGGGAGGCTGGATCGGGGGAGGAGGGGAAAGGGCCATCCACTTTTTCCCCTTTCAGTCCAGGATCTGTGCCCTCCCTTCATCCACTCTCAATGCCTTCCCAATGAAGATCTGCTCAGAGTGTGCCAGTCTTCCCAATGTTCTTGTCTCTCAGTGGGATTTGTTCCTTCCGGCTGCATCTAGTTGGCTATCTTGGCTCCCTCTCTTCTTCAAAATTTTCAAAGAGCATGTATTTTCTGAGCAGAATATAATAAACATTTTAATGAAAGTAAATTTCACATAATGAACAAGAATATACGACTTATATATTATGTTGATACCGTATAATTTATGAGTTTATCATTATTATGGTGGTACCTGAAAACGTTTTTCACTATAAAGGATAACTGATGCATTTCTAGAATCATTTATCATCATAATGCTGGTGCTGGAAATCATTGGTTTCCTTTCCCTTTACTAAGGAACGGTTGACCTATTTCTGGAATAGTTAGGGAAGACAACTATGGCTTTGCTAAAAGTGATTAGGTTTTAAATGAGGAAAATATATAGGCTGTACTCACACTGTGGCCTGGAGGCAAAGTGGTCTCTCTCCCCTCTGAACTCTTGGAAGGCTTATTGTGCATATTACTTATTAAGCACATGTCCTTTTCTCCAGTACTTACAATAAGGTGGTTTCATGGTTCCATTTCTTAAAAGTCATCATATTGTGTATAGTGCAAAATAGTCACTTAAATTAATATGTGATGGCTAATGAAAAAAGTCAGGTAGCTTGTTTTATGTTCTTACTGGACTGGTTATTTGACACAGTAAACTTGCTCTTTTACCATCATCGAGGCTTAGATAATAATGAATAATATTAGGAAATCAAGACACAGAAAGGTTATTTGTACCTTGGGCAAAATCACATAGCTCAAAATTGAGAGGGCTGTATCTTACTCCATTTTGTGCTGCTATAATAGAATACCTGAGACTGGGTTATTCATTTATCTTATTTTATTTTTAAAACATTTAATGTTAGGTCTAGGGGTATATGTGGAGGTTTGTTATTTGGTAAATTAATGTCACAGGAATTTATTGTACAGATTATTTCATCACCCAGGCACTAAGCCTAGTACCCAATAGTTATTTTTTTCTGTTCATCTCCGTCCTCTCACCCTCCACCCTCAAGTAGGCCCCAGTGTCTGTCGCTCCCATCTTTGTGACCATATGGTCTTACCATTTAGCTCCCACTTATAAGTGAGAATATACAGTATTTGGTTTTCTGTTCCTGCATTAGTTTACTGAGGATTATGGCCTCCAGCTCCATCCATGTTCCGGCAAAGGACATGATCTTGTTTTTTCATGGCTGCACAGTATTGCATGGAGTATATGTACCACATTTTCTTCATCCAGTCTACTGTTGCTGGGCATTTAGGTGGATTCCATGTCTTTGCTATTGTGAATAGCACTGTGATGAGCATACAAGTGAAGTGCATATGTCTTTTTGGTAGACTGATTTAATTTCCTCTGGGTATATGTCCAGAAATGGGATTGCTGGGTCAAATGGTAGTTCTGTTTTCAGCTCTTTGAGGAATTGCCACACTGCTTTCCACAATGGTTTAAATAATTTACTCTGTCATCAACAGCGTATAAGTGTCCCCTTTTCTCTGCAACCTCATCAGCATCTGTTATTTTTTGACTTTTTAATAATAGCTATTCTGACTGGCGTGAGATGGTATCTCATTATGGTTTTGATTTGCATTAATGCTTGTTGGCTGTATGTATGTCTTCTTTCGAAAAGTGAGACTGGGTAATTTATAATGAACAGAAATTTATTAGCTCAAAGTTCTAGAGAATGGGAAGTTCAAGGTCAAGGTACAGCATCTGGCAAGGACCTTCTTTCTGGGTCATTACATGGTGGAAGGTGGAAAGACAAGTGCATAAAAGAGGAAGCCAAACTTGCCCATTTATAATAACATTAATATCACCCATAAGGGCACAGTCCCTATGGCCTAATGACCTTTCCAATGTCCCAACTCTTAATACTGTTACAATGTCAGTTAACTTTCAACTTTCCTTGGTTATTGAAGGCAAATGGTGCAGAATTCCATAGACTATAATTTTACTTATGATTAGAAGAACTTACTTTTTAAACACTCATATAGAGTACTATAGGCATGGCACTGCTCTAAGCAATTTATAAATATGAATTAAACATATTTAACCCTCATAACAACCCTGTGGGTAGAAGATATGTTTATTGTCCCCATTTTATGGATGGAAAACAGAGGTACAGAAAAGTTAGGTAATCTGCTTCAAGAACACACAGCTAGTAAATGGCAGAGTTGGGATTCAAACCTCAGCAGGCTGGCTCCAGAGTCCTTGCTCTTAACCACTATCAAATACTATTAACTTTCTAAGAGAGCAATTAAAAATTTCTCAAACTCGAGGCCGGGCATGGTGGCTCACACCTGTAATCCCAGCACTTTGGGAGGCCGAGGCGGGCGGATCACGAGGTCAGGAGATTGAGACCATACTGGCTAACACAGTGAAACCCCATCTCTACTAAAAAATACAAAAAATTAGCCGGGTGTGGTGACAGGTGCCTGTAGTCCCAGCTACTCGGGAGGCTGAGGCAGGAGAATGGTATGAACCCAGGAGGCGGAGCTTGCAGTGAGCCGAGATCGTGCCACTGCGCTTCAGCCTGGGCGACAAAGCGAGACTCCGTCTCAAAAAAAAAAAAAAATTCTCAAACTTGATATTCATAAGCTAAGATAAACACGTTGCTGAGGTCTACTGAAGACTGAAATTCAGGACTGTGAGGCTCTCACTTCTGCATGCCCACACAGCTGGCTGCTAGAGTTCTCAAATGTTCTTCTTATAAACAGCAGTTCATTTTCAGTGTTGTCCTGAGTAGGTTGTGGTTTACCATGGCTATTTTTGTGCATTTTAACTTTAACTTACTTATGGTGTGTTTTGATGAATATTTTCATCGACAATGTGCTTTCATTCATTATTAGCTTTCATATCATCCCTATTTAGACTTACCAACCGTGAGAAAGAGGCCCATTGCTGAGCCATATAGCTCTTGATGACCTCTCTTAGCTATCAAAGATCGTAAAAGCTTTGAGATTACTTACTTCTTGTAAAGGCTCAGTTTAGGCCTGGTGTGGTAGCTCACGCCTGTAATCCCAGCACTTTGGGAGGCCGAGGCAGGCAGATTTCGAGGTCAGGAGTTCGAGACCAGCCTGGCCACCATGGTGAAACCCCATCTCTACTAAAAATACAAAAAATTAGCTGGGCATGGTGGTGTGCACCTGTAGTCCTAGCTACTTGGGAGGCAGAGGCGGGAGAATTGCTTGAACCTGGCAGATGCAGGTTGCAGTGAGCCGAGATCGTGCCATTGCACTGCAGCCTGGGCAATAGAGCCAGACTCTGTGTCAAAAACAAAACAAAACAAAAGGCTCAGTTTTGTGTTCTCATTCTCTTTATGTCCTCTACTGGCAGGGCGGAGAGAATGGGGGAGTTGTGTATTCTTCCAGGTTCAACTTATTCCTCCAGTTACTCGTAGGCAATTTTAGGAAGACCCAGCACAGTGGAAAGTGTGCTGAGAATGTAAATTGTTATATGGTGCCATATTTTTACTTCTCAAAACCAACACAACCTATTTGAACATGTAGTTACTAATATTAATGATAGAAAAACAAATATAGTTCAGTTTATGCTTTTTCTGACAGTTACAAAGGTCCAGATCTAATCTGTTCTATTACCTTTCGCAGCAAAATCTGTAGTGCCTGTGAAACTGTATGTCTTAGATTTCAGGAGGTGTGGTGGGTTCAGGAATAAAAGATCAATGTATCCAGCATGTCTCAAATTAGAACAATTTCCATGACAACTTGTTCAGTCTTCTTTAATAAAACATTTTCACAGTTCACATACAGAATCAACATTCTGTTGTTTGGCTCCCAGTATATTAGTTTGTGTATGAGCTCTTATATGTTTTAATTCTGTTATCACATGGTGATATTTTTAGATATAGCAAAATAATGCTATTACTGGACTATAAAATAACTCACTATAAATTCAGTCATTGGTTTTATGATTAACAAATAGCATATATCTAGATTAATGTGCGAATAGTAGGTCCATTGATATCATCATCAAAAACAAAGATAAATGAAGCCCCTACTATAGGCAGGCATGCAATGAGGTGTGCCCTATCAGTCTTTGAGTGCTAAGGGATTGTCATCTTTTTGGGGAGATAAGATATGTATATGAAGTAAGACAGAAATACCAAGGGGCCAAAGCAGTGATGCAAGCATTACGTGATAGAAAAGTTCAGAGGAATGAGTGGCTGTTAAGTACAAGGTGCTTAAGAATGGCTTCAAAGAGGAGACAAGCCTTGAACCAGACACTGAATTTTTCTGTCCTGTTTTTCTATCTAAACCTATGGAAAGTGCTACATTAGGAGATGTATTAGAGTTCTCTAGAGAAACAGAACCAATAAGATATATATAGACATTTAAGAGGAGATTTATTATGGGAATTGGCTCATGTGATTATGGAAGCTGAGAAGTTCCAGGATCTGCCACCTACAAACTGGAGAACCAGGAAAGCCAGTGGCGAAATTCAGTCCTAATTCAAAGGACCTAGAACCAGGGGAGCTGATGGTATAACTTCTAGTCTGAATCCAAAGGCCTGAGATTCAGGGACAAGAGAAGATCCAAGGACAAGAGAAGATGGATATCCCAGTTCCAGAAGAGAGAGTAAATTTGCCTTTCTCCACCTTTTTGTTCTATTTGGGCACTCAACGGATTGGATTATGCCCACCTGTGTTGGTGAGCACAGTCTTCTTGACTCAGTCTACTGATTTAAATGCTAATCTCTTCTGGAAATACCCTCACAGGCACATCCAAAAATAATGTTTTACCGCTTATCTGGGTATGCAAGGTCTGAATCATAATCCCGAAAGACACAATCCTGAATGCCATCATCGCACATGTTGAAATCTTGAGTAGTCAAAATACCTAAAGTAAAAATCCTTAAAGTCTAAAATGCCAAATGTCTAAAATCCCAAAAGTCACAACTACAGAATAATTGCATCATAGTAGCTGGAATTATTACTTTGTAGCGTGATCTTGCCTCACTGCAACCTCTGCCTCCTGGGTTCAAGTGATTCTTCTGCCTCAGCCTCCCAAGTAGCTAGGACTACAGGTGCGCACCACCAAACCCAGCTAAGTTTTGTATTTTTAGTAGAGACGGGGTTTCACCATGTTGGCCAGGATGGTCTCGATCTCTTGATCTCATGATCTGCCCACCTTGGCCTCCCAAAGTGCTGGGATTACAGGCATGAGCCACCACGCCGGCCTGTATTGTCTTTATGCAGAAGAAAATGGATTTCAATCGAATCCCCAACCCACAACAACAGATTTGGAATTAGGTATGATCAAAGTTTCTAAAATTGAATTTCAAGGTGGTATCAATAAGCTTTTTTTTTTCTTTCATTCAGCTCAATGCATTTGACAGAAAATTCAGGTAACTAGATTAGCCACACAATATGGAAACGATAAAAACTTCAGTTTAAAAATGTGTTATTTGCCTGCATTGGCATTTCTTCCAGTTGATGATATTTCAGGAGTTTTAAAAAAATTTTTATTTTGAGACAGGGTCTCATTCTGTCACCCAGGCTGGAGTACAGTGACACAATCACAGCTCACTGCAGCCTCAACTTCCTGGGATCAAGCGAGTCTCCCACCTCAGCTTCCTGAGTAGCTAGGTCTCTAGGCATGCACCATTCATTATGCTGGTGAATTTGTGTATTTTTTTGTAGAGACAGGGTTTTGCCATGTTGCCCAGGCTGGTCTCGAGCTTCTGGGCTCAAGAGATCTGCCTGCCTTGGCATTCCAAAATGCTGCGATTACAGGCATGAGCCACTCAGCTTTTAATAATTTAAAGCCTCATTTGCCTGAAGAAGCCAGAGACGTTACTGACTGGTTCAAGAATAATTATGTGCATGGCAAGATAAGTAGATACTTATGCAATGGTGTTACTGTTTGATCACCAGTATTGTTTCTGCCAAATGTGTGGTCTTTATATGAGTGCATGCAAAATTTCTGCGTAACCCAAATAACATAGAAGCATGGCACAGAAGATGGGAAAATTTAATAGGGAATGCTCCTGTCAGTGTATGTTGAATTAAAGAAGAATTTCAGAAAGAGCAGTGCCACATAGAAAATGAATGTGAATGTGTTCTCCAAGAAGGGCCATGTCCTAAAGGAAAACAGCAGCAGCCGGGGCGCGGTGGCTCACGCCTGTAATCCCAGCACTTTGGGAGGCCGAGGCGGGTGGATCACGAGGTCAGGAGATGGAGACCATCCTGGCTAACATAGTGAAACCTCGTCTCTGCTGAAAATACAAAAAATTAGCCTGGCGTAGTGGCATGCACCTGTAGTCCCAACTACTCGGGAGGCTGAAGCAGGAGAATCGCTTGAACCCAGGAGATGGAGGTTACAGTAAGCTGAGATTGTGCCACTGCAGTCCAGCCTGGGCAACAAGAGTGAAACTCTGTCGAAAGAGAGAAAGAAAAGGAAAGAAGAAAGAAAAAAAAAGAAGAAAGAAAAAAAAGAAAAAGAAAGAAAGAAAGAAAGAGAAAGAAAGAAAGAAAGAGAAAGAAAGGAAGAAAGGAAGGAAGGAAAGAAAGGAAAAGAAAGAAGAAAAGAAAGAAAGAAAAGAAAAAGAAAGAAAACAGCAGCTATTTCTCGTGATGCAAGACTTCAAAATATACTTAATGATTGTGAAAGTCAGCCAGGTCTTATGAACTATCTGTGTGCAATTGCCCATAATCTAACCCTGCAATACATTTTTTCATATGTTAAATTTTCATTTTTAATTTCTGGTTTGTTTTGTTTTTGTTTTTTCTTTTTTTTTAAAGTTTTCTTTTACCACTATTTTAAATTGTCAGCATTATTTTTTACATTCTACTATGTTTCATCTTTGCATTATTTTCAATACTGGAGGTAGAAATTGTGTAAAGACTTTCGGAGAGTTCTAATTCATTTTATGCGTTGTTTTGCAGATGCGTCTCCATGAAAGTGTATTATCACAGCATTAACTTTGTGTGTAGTAAGCGTTATGCGTGTATGTAAAAACATCGAAACTTCTTCAGTAAATGAAGAGATGCCCTTTTTGTAAACCTGCATTTGTGCACAATAAAATTTCTTGAGATCTTGGCTCTTGGTGTGTTGGTGATGTGACGGTGGCCCATTGCAATTTTTGATCCATCTCCTCAAAACACTTAGGTTGTCTGTCATAGTGTTTCAGATGACTGTGTTATAAAACTGGGGACAGACAATTGCCAACCAAAGTGATATGCATTTATACATTTTTTGACCTATTTCTTTATGAATAGGGTTTATCTGCTCATAACTGTTATATCTGTGTGACAGATATATCTGTATATTAGGTAGTGTCCATGTTTGCAAAAATATGTAAGCTATTACTGCTTATTTTATTATGTAAACTGGCTTATGAAGTGTTCTGTCATGTTTTAATATGTTTCTCCGATAAATTGCCTCTTAAAAATAGGGAATTTATTTAATATGTAAATAGATATCTTAAAAATTTTTTTAAATTATTTTTTCCAAATTCATATTTCTGGGATTTTGATCTTCCAGTGTGTCAACATTCCAAATTATGACATTTTGGATTGTGTATTTTGGGAATACGATTAACTCGTCTGGGCATTCCTTAGCCCAGCCGACACATCAAATTAACCATCACTACATCTTAAAACATTTTAAGTCAAACCTACCACTCTGCTGCTTAAAATCTTCTAAGAACTTTCCATTAGCAATCAGAGAAGCATCTATTCTCCTTTTTGTGGTCTACAAAACTTTCCGTGATCTGGCCTCTGCCTACTTTGCTGACATTGTCACCTTCCGTGTTCGCCTACATTTGCTCTGCTCCAGCCACACTGGCTTTCTCTTTGACTGAACGTGTCAATCCCATTCCTAGCTCAAAGTCTTTCTTTTTTTTTTTTTTTTTTTTTTTTGAGATAGAGTCTTGCTCTGTCACTAGGCTGGAATGCAGTGGCGCAATCTCGGCTCACTGTAACCCCTGCCTCCTGGGTTCAAGTGATTCTCCTGCCCCAGCCTCCCGAGTAGCTGGGATTACAGGCAGATGCCACACCCAGCGAATTTTTGTATTTTTAGTAGAGACGGGGTTTCACCATGTTGGCCAGGATGGTGTCGATCTCCTGAGCTTGTGATCCGCCCACCTCAGCTTCCCAAAGTGCTGGGATTACAGGTGTGAGCCACCACGCCTGGCCACCCCGAAGTCTTTTAAATTGCTGTTCTTTCTCCCTGGCATGCTATTCCTTTGTCTTTTCAGATGGATGACTCCTGCTTGTCATACAGGTTTCAAGCCAAGCATTACCCTCTCCTCAGTGAAGCCTTCCCTGCCCACCCAAGCTAAAGCGTCCCTTGCAGTCTTCTTTCTATATTACTCTGTCTTCTACAGTGCATGCATCAATATCTAAAATTATCTAATATATTTATGTATACATGTTTGTTACAGTCTTTCCTCAGGGGATTTTGAGCAGCAACTGCCTTTTTTGTTGCTCTGTCACTTAGAGAGACTTTCTATTCGAGCAACAGAAGGCTCAATTTACTAAGCCAGTATACTGGCTTAAACCATAAGGAGATTTATTATTGCATATGACACAAAGTTCAGGGCCCAAGTGGTCACAGAATTGGTTATAACCATGACTTAGCAATACTCTCAGGGACCCAGGTCCTTTCCATCTATTTATTTGACCATCTTCAGCCTCAGGCTTATCCTCTCATGGCGGAAAAAGGTGGCTTTAAGTGGCTTCAAGAACGGTAGCCTCACAAGGCCCCACCCAAAAGCCTGAGAAGAGAATGATCCTTCCTTAAGACTCTTTCCAAGAGGAAAGGGGAAGCCTTTCCCAAAGTATCCTTCCCCTTACATTTCACTGGCCAGTAAATTTGTTAATTAACCCTTATGCTAGATACGTACAACAGAGAAGACAAGCAAAATCCTTGGTCTTATGCAATGATGTTTATTGGGGTCTCTAAGGTGGCGGGCACCCTTTTCCCCCATCTGTTTCAAAACAATTTGAGAGAACAAACATATGGCAGGTGGAGTCAAAATATTATCTTTATTACCTTTCTAGACCAGCTTGGAATATGTGGCCTTAGCTCTGCTAGCAAACTGTGCTTGTTAGTACAGAACCTCTGAAATAGGCAGATTTACCCACCTAGTCACAACACACTAAGCCAGGATACTCTCTCTACCCTCTTAAAGGGGCAGAATCCCTGTAGTAGCAGAGAACAGCAAGAAGCAAGGAAAAGAGATGCAGAGATGAGCTTGGTTGTCCCATATTTACCAATTAGACAAGTCACTTCACTTCCCAAGGGCAGATTGAGTAAATGAGTGGAGAGAGACCAAGAAAATATCTCCAAACTTAAATCAGTCAAAGTTTTAAATAAAACTTTCTCCAAACTAAAAATTAAGCTATGATTAAGTGGGGAAAGGTATTTGTCATCTAACAGAGCTTAATTATTATTGAGTTTTTCTTCCACCAGAAAGCGGGAATCAATCAGTGAGGTAAGTGGGCTACAGCGTCTTTTGTTCAGCCTAAGTGAACTTTAGACAATAATGTTTTAGAATTGCTTTCTAGTAAAAATGTCTTTGTTACGTAAAGCCATACTTTAACATAATGTGGACAAGTGGATGACAGAATTGCATTTTGTTTGCATGTTTGTATGCTTGTCACATACAAATTGTGTGGTTTTTCTTGTCCTTTAGCTCTTTGTTGCCACTACTGGGGCCTCCACATGTGAACATTTGCAGCCAAAATAGACCAAGTAGTTTCTGAGGCAGGAGAATCAGAGGAAATAGCCAAATCATAGATGAGAAAAGCAAGATATCAGAGCTGCAAAAATGGTACCAAGTTTGGGTTCAAGATGTTAGATGAGACTATAAATAACATAACAAGTCACCAGGGTCAAATCTGGGATAAGAAGAACCACTTAGGACACTGAATAAAAGATAGGTTGCTGAAGCAGATCAGAACAGAGACTACGGATAAAGGACAGGATACCATTACATTGCGGGTGGAGTGCGGGTGGCCCGATTCTATGTTGTGAACACGATTGTTTAAAGGAGCTTTGCAGGGCTAGATACCAGCTGTATTCAACACATCCTCTACGAAATCCTGGGAAGGAGTGGGTCATCTTTCCACACTCTCTTGGATTGCCTGTATAACCCAGGCTTCTGTATAGTTGGGTAGGACATGGATTGTTTAAACAACATGCTAGTTAGAGCTAGCTTCTAAGTAGCTTTCATGACCATACTGGAAGCCGTTGGACAGCGTTGTTATTTGGGAGGTTTCTAGGTTGGCACCGTTAGCATCTTCCCCAGGCTGGGCTCTAGAATTGTGTAAGAAGGCCTGAGAAGATTCTTTCTGTGAGTCTCTCTCCATGCTGTAAGCTATGAAATACGTTCACATTTTTTTTAATAATCATTACATATCATATCAAAAAACCCACTTGGTTGTGTTTGTAAGGAGTGCCCATCACTTCTACCCTAGCAAGCTTTTGTGAAAATTTTTCACTTCAGTTTATGTGCAAGTATCTACAGATTTGCTGAGGATATCTCATTTCCTTCAGATTTTCCTGTTGAAATATTCAGTAAGAATTATTTTGCAGAAATGCCAAAAAATGAGTTTTTGATTAAGATTGTAATTTTCTTACGAATGGTGCAAGAAAATAAATTTGTTGTTTAGAGCCAGGCTTCCAAAGGGATATCTCATTTAAAAGTTTAATACCAGAACTGAGGGAGGTATGTGATTGAGACCCATATGTGTTTCGCTTTCTGAAAATTTTATTTTATTTTTGATGAAAACATTAGGCAAAATTATGAAAATGGTAGCATTTTAATTTTAATTTTTTTAAAATAAATAATACATTAGCTATTCTGCCCCACAGGGAAGAATATAATTGAAATACGGAATTCATTTCTTTGAGACAGAAATAGTAAGATGTAATGGCACATTCTGACACCTTAGCTGCTTTTTTGAATCCCTGGGAGACTTGGTGGGTTGATGTAACACTGTCACATTTTTGTTAGAAAGAAACATCTTCCTTCTGTTATTTCTTTGTCAGAAGCTATTTATTTCCACTTCAGTCTATGTTTCATATGGTTCTGTATCTAGCTAATATAAGATCATTTTTGAGGTCTATTAAGAAGCTTTGAATACATAATGGAGATTTAAAAATTAAGATTATAATTTTCTTTGTAAAACAGTGCTGTCCTCTGATGAAACAGAACACTTTAAGAGTCCAGGAGTGACCTATCTAGTGGTATTGCAGGACAGGAATGGGTAGACACAAGGTAACAACACTCATGATTTTGAGTTGATGATGTCAATATAATATTTATAACATTCTCTCACTAATTCTTTACTAAATACGTTGTAATAACTGCTGTTATAGCGCCATTAGGCCATGCAACACACTGTTTGGTAATTGTTTATGTGTTTACCTTCTTCTCTGAAGTGTGAGTTTTTTTATGTTTCATTTGTTTTTCCATCCCCTACAGTGTTAAACTCAGTGCCAGGCCCAATGTAGTCACTCTGGAAATGTCCTCTGTTTGCTTTGTAAAGGAAAATAGTACTGGATTCATTATTCTTATTGTGATGTCACAATTGTCAAAGTGTAAACTTCATACTAACACTGAGGTATTAAAAAGGTGTCACATGCCCATTTTTTTCCCCAGTAGATGCATTGCTGTTAACTTCAGCTATGGGTTCTATCCTATCCTAAACTGTATGTACTCAGCGGAAAGGTACATGATTGTGCATTTGTTAACCTCTGTGTATATGGGACTAATATTTGAGAGCAATAGTAATATAGATGATGTTTAGGTCTTCTAGGTCCCCCACAGGAAAGAAGAGTGAAAGTAATCAGTTACCAGGTCATCTAGCTCTCCATATTCCATCTGGCCCACTATGCCCAAGGCTGCTAGCTTGCTGGGATTTGAACTCTTCTCTTGCTAATGCATATAAAAACAATTTCCTGCTCATATCCCATTTCATTACTTTCTGAAGCAAGCTTCTGCTATGGCTTATAAGAAGTTGTTTTACATTTTGTCATACAGGTATACATGTTAAGAGTGGGGATGGAGTGATATTTCATATTCAAATAGCATAAGTATAACAAGTTCCCAAATGTCTGCTTTTGGCAATTTGACATCAAACAGAGGCTGCTTGCCATACAGCCTTGTGTGAGGCTGTTTGCCTGGAACATTTTTTGCTTTTACTATTCTTCCGGCATGGTTGCCAACGTGTAGCGTCAGAGGATCACTTCCCATCTTTATAACTTTCCTGGGTTATCTATCGAATACTAGTGTAATTTACAATTCAAGATAGATGGTGCCTGGAAAATATACATACCACAACTTAGGTATCCAAATGAGAATATTCAGCTCCTTCTAAAGATCCTTACATTTCTCAAAATATGTTCAGAATTCCTTTTACTTTTAGAGGCAGTGATCTATCCAAACAAGGACATTTTTCTTATAACTTTAAAATGCATGTTGGACTGAAACTATTATTACCTACCTGATTCGGCAGGTTTGGTTGAGTCATTTTTAAGTATTTCCAGAAATCAAAAATGGGATCATTGAATGAAGAGTCGCTACCAGTGAGGAGAAACAAGTGAACCAATGAACAAACTCCTATGAAGCATCATCCAAGTGAGTGACAAATACATTTGGAGTTCTGGCAGCAGCATTGCAATCACTGCATGTCTTCCTACAGAGATGAATTCTAAGTTAACAGTGATCATCTCCAAAATTGTATACTAGATAAAAATGAACCTCAGACACCAGGAAAACTGTGGCATGACCTGTGCAACTATTTTATTGACCAAGCTGGACTTAATGGGGGGGGGGTGAAATAATGAAAACACTTTAATTTCTCCAATTAGTGACTTTAAATTTCATTCCATAAGAGCTCCCTTTCTCCTCATGGACAGAATCTCAGGCAGATTCCATAGCTTTGTCAGTCACTTCCAGTTTTTAATGAGAAATCTCAGCCTAAAGTATTAAAAAGCCTAAAGTATTAAAAAGTATTTATCTGACTAGATAAAAGCAGGAACTTGGATCTTTTTCAATATAAAGCTTCTCTACTTCCTTATAGCTTTTGGCTCAACCTAGACTCAGAAGAATCTAGTCAGAAACATGGAGCTGGTTCAGATTGTGATCCCCAGAAGCAAATTCTGAGCTGGGAATGGACAAACAGAAGGCTTCTTAGAGAGTGCCTTTGGGATCAACACCTGTGGATAGAAATAAATGGAAAGAAGCAGGATTATACAGGAGGAGTTAAGCTGCAGTACATCCCAGCAGAGGTCTTGGCCAACCCAATGGGAAACTCTGAAGCTGAGATGACCCATCAGAGTTGTCCAGCGTTGGGTGAGGGAGCCAACCTTGTATTTATACCTTGTATTTATTTATAACTTGTATTTATCTGTCATTGAATGTAGGTCACTCTTCCCTGAAAGAAGGCGTAACTTGGGGAAAGGTGGCTTTTTGCAGCTGTGGTAATCCTTACAAAGGGGCAGAGAGCCAAGGGCTGTCAACTGGCAGCACCTCTGGGAGAGTAAGCCCTTCATTTCATTTCATTTCTTTCTTTTCTTTTTTTTTTTTTTTATTGAGACAGAGTCTCACTCTGTCACCCAGGCTGGAGTGCAGTGGCGCAATCTCAGGTCACTGCAACCTCCACCTCCTGGGTTCAAGCGATTCTCCTGCCTCAGCCTTCCGAGTAGCTGAGATTACAGGCACGCACCACCATGCCCAGCTAATTTTTGTATTTTTAGTAGAGACGGGGTTTCACCATGTTGGCCAGGATGGTCTCGATCTCCTGACCTTGTGATCTGGCCGCTTCGGCCTCCCAAAGGGCTGAGATTACAGGCGTGAGCCACTGCGCCCGGCCTAGCCCTTCAATTCTGAATGAGAAACTGGGCAGCACATGATGGAGTCCATCAAAGGGACAGAGTCTTTCTTTTCTTCATTCTCATCAGCTTTTGCCACCCTCCTCTTCCAAGCATTATGCTTCTTCTGGCTTCACTTCCACCTGCCAGATAGGATGGAGGAAAGGAAATGGGCAAAGCTTTACCTGACTGTACAGTGTTTATCTTGCATTGGCCTGCTGTGGATGTGACACACACCCCAATGCTGACTCTTCCTCTTGTACAGTGCTTTTAAGAACTCTCTGGAGACACTCCACCATGGGATCATTCCACTGCATCATCTCTATCATGGGTGATACACCCTCTACGCTGACTGCCTTTGACTCTACCCAACCCTCTCCTGCTTCTGGGAATACAACTGATGCCTGCTTTTTTTTTGAGATATCCCTGCCGTGGCAAGCAGATCTCTTGCACTAGGCCCCTTCCACATGATTCACATCCATCAGTCTTCCTCAGTGTTTATTGTTGCCCATGGAAAATATTTTCACCTACCAAACTGGCCATGTCAGCCACTCCTGCTATAGTCCACCCTAATCTATCTTTCATCTTTAGATTCCAGATGACAGCAGAGACCAGTTTACACATTATTTAACCTTCAAGAGATACATAACAAGCTCTGCCATTCATTTTCTTGAAGTCTCCTTACTTGGCTGAAGACTATTCCTCTGGGACAGGTCACTGTGCTCAGGGTAATAAAGGATAGCATGGTGTTTCCTTTGGAATCGTCAATGCATTAAATCCTAATGAGCTGCCAATTAGGTGAAATCCCTGAGTTTTGAGGGAACATGTAATCTCTGGCAAATTTCTTAAATAACTGGGCACGATTCCCTTTAGAGGCACTGTTCTATGAAGGCCAGGGCTTGTGTATGCTGCCTTAGTAGGAATGGGGATATGGCTTCAGACTTAACATCTCATTAACAGGGGACTTGTACTATGCCATCCTTTTCCAATAAGGAGTCTACGCCAGCCTGGCTTTGTATGTATGTGAGGCAAGTGTTGCCTGTACTGTGTGATCTCACTGTCTCTGAAAGGCACCTGCAGAGAGTTGGAATAGCCATAGTTTGTCAATAAATGATCAGTGGTATATTGGGTTGGTGATGACAGGTGGGTAGTTAGCCCTTAGGGATATATGTCACAATTGTGGCATTTCATAAAGCTTGAGAACCCCTTATATAGTAGAATGAATATGCTCTGTGGTGTAAGATGATTTGGGTTTAAGTTCTGATTGTGTACTCTGAGCTAGATCACATAATGTACCTAAAATCCATTTTCTTCATCTACAAAACTGAATTAATAATACTAGCTCTATTAGACTCACAGGGATGTAATGGAGACCAAATGTAATGACAGGTGTGAAACTAATGCAGTAGAAATAGAAAAAAGAATATTATTATATATGTTTAGAGTGTTTGAACCCTCTCTATACTAAGGATGAGAAAGAAGCCTTTGATCTGTTATGTCACACTTTCTTGATGTTATTTTGGCTCAAATGTAAAAAGTCTTATTGCATAACTATGCAGACTCCAACCAAATTGAAAGAAAATTATTTAAATAGGGTAATTTTTCAGGATGCTGCAGAAGCTGCAAGTAGCAACTAGTGGCATGATTTGCAACTAAGATCCAGCATTATCTTCAAAAGTTACTTATTTGGAACAGTGCTCCAGGAAATCTAATTTGAGATTACTTAAATGTCAGCAAATTAAGGGGCCCAGGTGATTAAATATAGTGTACAGATATTAAGAGCTTCAGGGATGAAGAGCAAGAACGTTCTTCTCATTCTGATTAAGAATTGCTACACAGAGTCCTTTTTATAGTGTAGTAGATATTAATAAGAGCTCCTCCTTTTACTGTATACTTCTGGAAGCTCAATAGTGAATTGGAAGGGTGGAGAGAAGGGAAAATGATACTTTTTGGTATTCTTATGACATCTGATAGCTTTCCTTTGCCTTTAAGCTAAAACCTACTGAAAACTAAGTTGTAAAAGTGATATGGCTTGGATATGTGTCCCCATTCAAGTCTTATGTTGAATTATAATTCCTAGTGTTAGAACTGGGGCCTGGTGGGAGGTGATTGCATCATGGGGGTAGATTTCTTATGAATGGTTTACACCACCCCCTGCATGCTGTCCCGGAGATAGTGAGTGAGTTCTTGTGAGAATTATTTAAAAGTGTGTGGCACCTCTCTTGCTTCTGTCATGGCCACGTGACATGCCTCCTCTCCCTTCATCTTCTGCTGTGATTGCAAGGTTCCCGAGGCCACCCCAGAAGCTGAGGGGGTGCCGGCACCCTGCTTCCTATAATAGCCTGCAGAACCAGGAGCCAATTGCATGTCTTTTCTTTATAAATTACCCAGTCTCAGATATTTCTTTATAGCAATGTGAGAACGGCCTAACACAAGTAGATATTGCAAAATTTTTGAAATTTTCAGCTATGGCTTCTGCTCCAAGATTCATTTGTGGCCACGGTAAATTAACATTCAAAACATTTATTGAATATTTACACTATCTTAAGCAACAGGAATGGAGGGAGAAGAGAACTCACAGAAGAATGATGGTGTGACTCCTTTGGGGAGAGTGTCTCTCAGTGTAGGGCAAATGTTCTGGAACTTTAGTAAGCCTAAGAATTGCCTGGAGAGCTCGTGCAAATACAGATTTTCAGCATTCGCCCACAGAGCCTTTGACTCCATAGAGTTGCGTTGGATCTCAGGAATCTTAATTACTACCCAAAACATCAGGTAATTCTTATACACATTCTAAAAAACACTAGTCTGGAGAAAACATCATATAGGTACAAAGAATTGTGCTCAAAGCAAACTTACAGAGCCTAATGGGAGTATGGCGATGACTTGTGAGTGACAAAATCTAAAGAAATCTGCAAAAGGAAGTGTAGTTGGAGCTGGAGAATGGGGGATGGGTAGGACTGCTACAGGTGAAAATAGTGAGATGGGGATGAGGAGAACTGGAGAGGAGGTAGGGAGGAGGCATTCCAGGAGGAGGGTTAGCAATTTTAAAAGTACATAATGTGAAAGCATTTAGGTCAATGGCATATAATCTGATATAGTTGGATTGTAACATGCCTATAAAATTGTACTGCATTAAACAGAATGTTTGTGTCCCCCCCAAATTCATATGTTGAAATCCTAATCCCCAACGTGATGATATTAGGTGGTAGAATCTTTGGTAGGTGATTGGGTCAGGAAGGCAGAAATCTCATGAATAAAATTGGTGCCTTATAAAAGAGACTCCAAAGAGCTCCCTTGCCCTGGAGAGTTTCTTCACCTCTTCTGCCATATAAGGACACAGTAAGAAGACGATCTATGAACCAGGAAATCGACCCTCTCCCGACACCGAATCTGTCAGCAGCTTAATCTTGGAATGTGCAGCCTCCGTAACTATAAGAAATAAATTTCTGTTATTTATAAACTACCCAGTCTATGTTAGTTATAGCAGCTTGAATGGCCTAAGACAAAAGTTGGTACTGTGACATGGGGTACTGCTATAACAAATACCTAAAAATGTGGAATTGGCTTTGGAATTGAGTGATGGGTAGAGGATAGAGGAATTTTGAAGTGCATGCTATAAAAAGCCTACATTGTCATAAACAATCATTAAAAGCAATTATGGTGAGGGCTCCAAAAGAAAAGAGAAGAGGTGGAGAGAGAACCTCAATTTTCTTAGAAAATACCTAGGTAATTATGAACAGAATTTTGGTAGAAATATGAACAATAAAAACCATTCTGATAAGATTGCAAGTGGAAATGAGAAACTTTATTGGAAACTGGGAAAAAGACAATTCTTATTATAAAATGACAAAGAGGATGGCTGAATTGTGTTTACGTTCTAGTGTTTCGTGGAAGGTAGAACTTGTGAGCAATGAAATTAGATACTTAGCTGAAGATGTTCCTAAACAAAATTAATCCTTATGACTTTTTTTTTTTTTTTTTTTTGAGATGGAGTCTCACTCTGTTGTCCAGACTGGAGTGCAATGGCACAATCCTGGCTCACTGAAACCTCTGCCTCCCAGGTTCCAGCAATTCTCCTGCCTCAGACTTTCGAGTAGCAGGGATTATGGGTGTGTGCCACCATGCCTGATTAATTTTTGTATTTTTAGTAGAGGTGAGGTTTCACCATCTTGGCCAGGCTGGTCTTGAACTCCTGACCTCAAGTGATCTGCATGCCTCAGCCTCCCAAAGTGCTGGGATTACAGGTGTGAGCCACTATGCCCGGCCCCTCATGACTTTGTATATTAAAATGCAAAAAGAGAGAAACAACTTAAAGGCAGAATTGTTGAGCAGTAAGAAAGCAGAACTTAAAGATTTAAAAAATTCTCAGCCTATCCGTATTGCAAAAACTGAGAATATGTGTTTGGGAGAGAACACTAAGGGTGTGGCCGAGGGCTGTGGTTGTTTTGGTGGTAGAGGTAAGAGGCAATGCGGGTGGTGGTGCTCTCACTAAGATGCAGAACACACCCATGATTTGTTATGCAGTAAAAGGTTGTTGTGTTAGGCACCATGTTTGTTATGCATTCAGTTTTTAAGTGAAAATTTTTAATTTAAATCAGATATTACATTGCTCAAAAGTTAATTTATGTTACAAGTATTGAGAGGAACAACAGAATTCCCTTACTGCCACCGCATACTACTGTCCTGTTCTCCAGAGGCAACCACTCTTATCTCTTTGGGCTTTTTTCTTGTTCCCGATCTTGTATGTTTTTCTATATTTCTTAGTACTTTGCTTTTATAGCTACTTTTCTTTCCCTAGAGACAGGGTCTCACTCTGTTGCCCAGGCTAGTCTTGAACTCCTTGCCTCATGTGATCTCCCAACTCAGCCTCCTGAGTAGTTAGGGTTATAGGTGTGTGCCACCACACCCGGTTAATTTTTTATATTGGTTTTGTAGAGATGGGGTCTTGCTATGTTGGACAGGCTGGTCTCAAACCCCTTGCCTCAAGCAATTCTCTCACTTCAGCCTCCAAAAGCATTGGGATTACAGGCATAAGCCACTTGGCCCAGCCTGACAGCTACTTCTTAATTTTTACATTTTAGATGTTATTCATTAACTCTCAACTATGAAAAACAAGATTTATTTTTCTTAGAGCCCCTGTCTTAGTCCATTTTCTGCTGCAATAACAGCATGCCAAAGACTGGATAACTTACGCACAATAGAAATTTATTTCTCATGGTTCTAGAAGCTGGGAAGTCCAATATCAAGTGCCTACATCTGGTGAGTACCTTCCTGATGCATCATCCCACGGCAGAATATGGAAGGGCAAAGGAGGGCAAGGGCAAGAGCAAAAGATTGAACTTGCAGCTTCAAGCCCTTTTATAATTGTCATGACTCCATTCGTGAGGGTGGAGAGCTCACGACCCGAACACCTCCCTTTAGGCTCCACCTCCCGACATTGTTGCATTGGGGATTAAGTTTCCAACACATGGTTTTTGGGAGACACATTCAAACCACAGCAACCTCCTATATCCATACCCCCATTTTCTAAATGGTTTTATTATCATCTTAAAATCAATATTATCTTTGCAAACATTTTGATTATGTAAATATTGTACATGGCTGAGCTATATTTTGTACTGACTTTTAAAGTACTTTACATAGAGTTAATAATTCCCTTGTTTCCTGTTTCTTTGCTTTATTTACATACAACTCATTAGATTTTCCCTAAATTTTATAGCAGATAGCTAAAACCCCTTTTTGCAATCAAACATATCAGGTATTCTATCAGCTCCTTCTCTTTTTTCTTCCACACTTCCTCCCACCTTCTCATGTCCTCTTCCTCCCACATTCCTTGCTCCAATCTGGACTAATTGCTCTCTAAACCAGTTCCACATGTGCCATTCTGGGGGCTTTTCCTCATCATCGTCTGGGAAATTTTCTTCACCTCTTTTTTGCATTGATCTCCACTTTCCTAGACCCCACCTCTTACTCATTACTGGTTTGCTTGCTTTTTTTGATGCAGATTATCTTTAAGCAGCTTGCTAAGAAGAGTTCATCAGTCCATTTTCAAATAGCTTGCTAAGAATGTTCATCAACTTTTTGATACTTTGAATAAATAAATATTCTGATTTAATGCTTTCGATATGATATTTTGTGCTGGACACTCAGCGGGTCCTCCTAATGTGGAAATATATCTTTCAGTTCTAGGAAGTTTTCTTGTATTATTTCTTTTATTTCCTCCCCCTTCTTTGCCTTGCTTTTTATTTCTGAAACTTCTATTATTTGGGTATTGGTTCCTTCAATTGATTATTTAATTTTCTTATATTTCTTCACTTTACTGTATCTTGGTGTTTTGTTATACTTTGGGATATACTCTCACCTTTATCTTCCACCACTTACAATGGATTTTTAATTTTTATTATTTTTATTTTTTGAGACAGAGTCTCATTCTATCACCCAGGCTGGAGTGCAGTGGCACAATTTTGGCTCACTGCAACCTCTGCCTCCCAAGTTCAAGCAATTCTCCTTCATCAGCCTCCAGAGTAGCTGCTTTGTCAATGGTGACCCTGAATGCATGCATTTTAATGGGGATATAGTTTTACAGCCCTAGACAGCATTGATTCCTTGGATTTCTTCTAGTTTTTGCCACTACCTAATATTTTATTTTATTATTTTATTAATTTTTTAGATACAGGGTCTTGCTCTGTTGCCCCAACTGAATTGCAGTGGCATGATCATAGTTCACATTTTTGAATGCCTGGGCTCAAGTGATCCTCTTGCCTCAACCTCCTAAAGTGCCTGGATTACAGGTGTGAGCCACTGCACCTGGCCTACCTAATTTTTATTGTACCTGGTTTCAACTATTTAACATATTGTTTGGGATGATAGAATCATTATGATTTGAAATGATGAAATTCTGAACTACCTCCCTTTCCCCAGTCCCAAATCTGAACAAGCAAAGCCTTAGAGGCCACTGGAATAATCTGTCTTCTTTTCCCTTTAGAGCAATGGGGAGCCATCAAAGAGTTTCAGCAGCAACATGACATGATGGGGTTTTTGTTTGTGGAAAAACAAAAACAAACACACAAAAAAACCCCACTCTGTTTGATGTATGGAGAATAAATAGGAGGAGTTTGAAGTGACAGACAGAAACCATCTACGAGGATTTTGTGGTAAAGGGATTGAGAGATGATGATAAACTAGGTTAAAGTTGATGGAGATGGAGGAAACAAAGCAAATCTGAGCTATTTTGTAGGCAGAATCAATAGGATATGGTGATGGATTGAATGTAGGCAGTAAAAGAGGGAAGTATCAAGCTTGAGTCCCAGCCATCTGGTGTAGGTAACTGGTTGAATATTGATGCCACTTACCCAGATAAAAAACAAAGGAGAAGGAGGAGAGCAATTTTTTTTTAAAAAGTGTTTATTTTGCTCTGTTTTGTTTTTGTCAAGGGTGGGGAAAGATACTGAGTCCAGTTTAGGCATACTGCATTGAAGATGCAGATGGGGTATACAAGTGAAGATGTTCAATGAACATCTGGAAATGCAATAGACTATTATTTGGTTTCCAGCTATGGCTATAAAATCCAGAACTTCCTACAGCAACATTATTGCAATTTGTGTTTTCAAAGGCTTTTTACCATGGCCAAATTTCACAAAAGAAACATATAATGTGCAATGAGTTAAAAATAAATGTCCACAATAGAGCGGCTGTTCTGACCATCCTGATCTCTCACTAGTTGATGATGGTATTTTAAAAATGCCACTCCATTGGTAGATTCAGAGTTGTATCCCTATTTTGGGAATGATACGTATTTACTTGAATCTATATCCAGAAGAACACTGTTTACATGACTTAATTTAGTTCTGAATTTTGTGCCTTGTTACTCTGTTTAATGGTGCCAAGCTATTTAGAAGCAGTAGGTAAATAATACATCTCTAAGCTTGGATCGCCTGTTTATAGTCAATTTACTTCTACCTTCAGGAGATGGAAAATTAATGAACTCTATCCTTTCTGTGACAACAAATTTTACTCAGTTCTTTTAAGTTGTTGTGAAGAATTCCTTGGACAGTTTTCAATTAGCCAAGACTTCCTAAGATGTTTTAAACTTAGGGAACCCCCGTTCTTCAGGACATGGGTTTGCAGTCTCTGAGCTTTGCTAGTATGTGCTAGTATGCTTTATGTAGACAGTAGCTTGAGGAGCATTTTGGTCAATTTCTCACTTTGTTTTTCCAAGCCCAAATAACTTTGATTTGTATTCAGAATAAGCAGTTGGAGCTGTTGATGGCAGTTTTCTTTCTTTCTTTTACGTCTTTATTTTGTCTAGGATTTCTTAGGATATTTGCAAGGATATAGTCCTAAAAACAGCTTGCCTCTAAAGTGAACTTTTATAATACTATGCTAAATATTTTGATGTCTGTTCAGCTGTGGAAAACCATTCATCTGTTCTATTCAAACTATTTTTCTGATTATTGAAAATGAGAATATAATTATTATTTCTTAACCACCATCAGTACTTTTTCTGGGATACAAAGTATTGCTATTTCTATACAACACAATTTTTGACTAATTAATTAGAATGTATGCCTATAATGTCATGAATGTTTTCCTCTATATTTAGAAAGAGGACAAGAACATTTTTAGACTTTTTAACATGCAAATTCTTTGCAGGCCTGGTTGTATGTCTACTCTGGGCCTTAACAGATCATGTTGAGAATAAATTACTTACTGATAATAGATGACAAATAACTGTAAGTACTCAGTGTCTAATAACCTGAGATCTTTTCTTCCCAAATGATGAGTGGGTTAGCAAAAAGTGAACGATAAACCATGATAACATTAAAAAAGTTAATCAAATTAGCTATGGTATAGTTTTCAGGAACCAGATGAGGACACCAAGGAGCCTTTCCAATCTTACGGTGTTCTTTTTTTTTAGTGTATTGTTGGCTAGAGAAGGTCAGAGTCAAGATGATTCCAGTAAAATTTCAATGACATGCAATGAATAAAGCCAGAGAGGGTGGGACTCAGAATCAGAGACAGAAGAAATATGAAGAAGGCAGGCTTTATTAATGGCGACCTAGAAACTAAAATCCAGAGTGGGAGAGGAAAGGTATGAGATGCATATAATACCAGGGAGGTCCCAGGAAGAGGAATGGCAGGTTCCTGTGAGGCTGTAATACTCTAAGGGACCACTCTGGCTGGTGCCACAATCTATAATCCAGGCTCAAATATTTCCCTGAGTACCTTGGTTATAGCTAAGTCCCCATGAGGTTACAGGCACAGGTTGAAGAAACTATAACATTATGATAGGAGGCAGATCATGACAGTTACCACTGTGTTCATGAAA
Organism: Hylobates moloch; assembly: GCF_009828535.3. NCBI lineage: Eukaryota > Metazoa > Chordata > Mammalia > Primates > Hylobatidae > Hylobates > Hylobates moloch. The sequence continues at coordinate 121,007,435 of NW_026652282.1, forward strand.
CCTGCCTGTGTCTTTAGCAACTGGAAGTTAAGTTTGACACTTAGCCATCTGGAGCCCACTAGACAACCAAGAAGAAAGGGGCAAAAAAAATAAGCTATGGTTTTTTATAGTTGATTCTATACAGGTAGGGAAACTGAGAGCAGCTCAGATCCCTCAGGAATGAAAATTAAGTCATACCACCCAGGTGAACATCAGAAAATAGCTACCTACCAGGGGTATTGACAGGTACCAGAAAAAATGGTGTTTATATACAATCTTATGAATTATATATTTTATGCATATTTAGTGCAAGTAATCTTGGTTATGGAGTGTTTAAATAGTAATATCCTAAGATATTTTGCCTTGGTTAGGAGTGGGCTGCATTTCACTGTGTTATCCAAGAGGTATCAGGGCACTCAGCAAAAGGCAAATCTTGTAAATCTCACTTGGATTACAAGTAGGAAGAGACTTCTAGCCAAATTGGATATAAACCACTGTCTGCTTTGTCTCCTAATCCTTGTTGCTGTGTTCAGAAGCATGTGGTGCTTTGTGGAAAGAATGCAATTATCCAAAAGTCCATGAGCCCAGAATACACAGGTTAAATATATATATAGTTAATCTTGCCCTTTATTCCACATTCTCTATTCCTCTCTTGAGGTGTTTTGATCTTGTTTCCATGGCCTATAATAAGCTTTGCTGGTGTCCTGAATTTCTTCTATCATATGCTGATAGAAGATATCACTAATTAATTATGGTGTGCTTTCCCAGTGAGCTAGATCAGGCTATATACCCCTCAGCAGAGTGCTCCAGATAGCTACTATAAGTTGTTTGGTTTGGAGCTTAAGACAAAAACTATTTGATGTATTGGGTGTATAGTAACAGGAAAAAGAATTAGAAACAACTATAGGAAGGCTTGATCACCTGCTTACTCATTTCTTAGTATGCTTTCAGCAAAGGTAGAAGGGTAGACATTTCTGTCTATATATTCTAACGTTAGGAGATAAAAAATAATACATGCAGAATGAGGGTCAGTAGAGCAAAGAGTAAAATAAGCCATTAACTAAATGAGGACAGTGATCTTCTAATTCACCCAATACTAGGAAGCACTGCTTAATAAGTACCCATAGTGTTAAATCAATAGATAAGTACTAAGAAATGCAATTCTATGGCAACTAATCACCCAGGGAAAAGATAGGGCGACTATAGAGATAAAATAAGCCATATTACAGCACGCTTAGAAAGTACTTCGGCTACACCACTGTGGGATTATAATATAAATAGTTAATAATTAAAAATACACTATTTAGAATACAAGAAGCTAGGAAAAAAGACAAATTCAACAATTTCCTTTAATGTTAACACTAAATAAACTTTATTTTCCCATTAATGAGCTACAACAACTGTGGCACTAACCATTAACATCAGTGGAATCAAGACTCTTTAGACCCAGTGTTTATCTCCAACTCCACCAGATTCAATTGCCCCAAACTTGTTGAAGGAACACTGAGGAGAAATTTGTCTATACTGCTCACATCTGCTAAAAATTAAGAGCTGAATTTTTCTAGCTTATGTAAATGCAGTGTTGCAGAAGAGGAATATAAAATAATGATGCTTTAAAAAAGAAAAAAAATCAGAACCCTTTACTTCAAACCTGTTTCATTACAAAACCATATACCAATTCAGCAGGCACTGGAAGTGTTTTTGGGACTTCTTGGGAAATGCTTCATAGGATGCTGATGAGCCAAAACATTAAGCATAGTCTTTTAATATAATGTTTTTAACCTAAAATAATTATGTCCATATTATTCACCTTCTCTTTTGACTATTTTTGGTTCAGAGAGACTTTTTGGTAGTTTCTTTTCTTTTCTTTTTTCTTTTTTTTTTTTTTTTAGACGGAGTCTTGTTCTATCGCCCAGGCTAGAGTGCAGTGGTGTGACTTTGGCTCACTGCGACTTCTGCCTCCCTGGTTCAAGTGATTCTCCTGCCTCGGCCTCCCAAGTAGCTGGGACTACAGGTGCGTGCCACCACGCCGGGCAAATATTTTGTATTTTTAGTGGAGATGGGGTTTCACTGTGTTAGATAGGATGCTCTCCATCTCCTGACCTTGTGATCTGCCCGCCTCGGCCTCCCAAATTGCTGGGATTACAGGCATGAGCCACCGTGCCCAGCCGAGACTTTTTGGTGGTTTCTAAAAGGTAAGTTCATCCTTAAAGTTAGTGTTTGGTATTGCTGAAGAGGGTCAAACAATGTTCCCAATGTTTGAAGACAATCCCAATGAAGATCTCCCCAAGTTTTTTGTGTGATGATTGCTTCCCTGAATTGTGTGTAGCTTCCCCATGTAAGAAATGAGTAATCTTTATTCATATATTTATTCTCTTATTCATTTCACAAAAATATACTGAGCACCCACTCTGTTCCAGGTACTGATCTAGATGCTCGGGATGCAGGAATAAACCAAAAGAGAGGTTTATAAAGGTTTCTGCTGTCCTTTATATAGATTACAGCCAAGTGAGGGAAGACAGACAACAGGCAATAAACACTAATAAATAAATAATGTATATCAGAAGGTGATAAGTGCTACTGACAAAAGAAAAGATACAGGGAAGAGGAATGAAAGCTATGAAGTTTTGGAACGGAAAGTTGTATTAATGAAAAGCTAATATTTGAGCTCAGAGTTAAAGTGGTGAAAAAGCGTGCTATCTGGATATCTGGAATAACTGCTATAGGCACAGAAAAAAAACTAGCGAACATTCCTGATAGCATGAAAGAACAACAAAATCAATGAAGATGAAATAGAGTGAATAAGGGGGAGAGTAAAGGAGATGAAGGCAGAGTCATAATAGCACAGGCCAGGTTATGATGAGTTAGGTAGGTCGCTTGGCTTTTATTCTGAGTAATTTGGGGAACCACTGCAGTATTTTCACCAGAGATGTTATATGACCTGATTTGTTTTTTAAAAAGACAGTCCTGGGTGTTCCACTTCTGCCATGGCTGAGTAGTTCCTACTGGATCTCACCCTTCATAACAACTAGAAACGATTGAACAAAAGCAGGGGTTCTGAGTGTGTGGAGGATCGATACCTGAAAGAAGTGATGGCATCGGACGAGATTCTTAAGTTCTAGCCACTTTACACTGCTACCTTCAGCCTGTTTCCAGGCTTTAGCAGTATAAAGTGGCTAGAACTCTGATGGAAAATCTGCAGTCATACAGGCTTAACGAATTAGAGTACAGAGTCTGGAGCAAGCACAGCCATTGCATTTCTGGCTGACCATTCAATCACACATGTGCAGGGCAGATTCAAAGCAGCCCAGCTAAAGGTTAAAAAGAAAAAGAAATTAAATGAGACTTGAGCTGTAACCTAAAAGAGACTTGTTGGAAAATCAAAGGAAATATCTACTAGGGAAGAGAGGGAAGTCTCTACTGAGGAGGTAACATTGATGCAGAAATCTAATGGCTGAGAAGGAGCCAGCCATGTGAAGGCAGGAGGAACGCGGGCAAGCTAAACAGGATTCCAGGCTTTGGGAACACCACGGCCAGAGACTCAAAGGCAGGAAAGAGCATGGTGTTTTCCAGGAAATGAAAGGAGGCAAAATGCGGAAGATATGAACGAGGTAGAGGGACAATTTATTACAAAACAGTAGCTGCTCTAAATTTTTATTATATACTCACCACTGTAGGGAAATAAAGAAAAAGCACCAAAGTTGATATCTATCCTTAAGGTACTTACAATCATATTAGAGAGACAAGATTGGTGATGTCAATGAAACAACTAACCTTCAGCACCAGACAGCATGTAGTTGGTCAATGCTCTGAGTACTCAAAATACATTTGCAAGCAAGTATCATCTCATTTGACCCTCATAATAGCCCTAGGGAGCAGGTAGAATTATTATAACTATGCTTATTTAACCCATTTATTCTCTCTCTCTCCTTCTCCCTCCCTGCCTCCTCACTAACTATATGCCCTATGAAGGCATGGGCCACACTTGTTTTTCTTACCACTGTACCCTCCTCAGCACCAGGCACAGCTCTGAGTTCAGTGTATTGCTCAGCAAATCTTTGTTAAGTGCATGAGTTTTACAGATTGGGAAGCCAAGGGTTTGAGGGGAAAGAACTTAAATGCTCGAGGGAACACAGCATGTCTATGATAGAATTAATTCGACTTCATGGCAGTCATATCCTCAGCTAGTACTATAACTTGGCCAGTGATTTTCAATTCTCCTTGCCCCCCTTCTCTCCTTCCTCCCCTCTGCTTCGTTGTTTCCTCCTTTCCTTCCTTCCTTCAAATAGCAGAAACTTTTGTTTTCAAACAAAACTTTACTCACCTGGATGTAGAAAACAGACAAAATTTGTTATAAATTTATCATAGATACTTCATAATTCCAGTGTGTAATTTCAGGAATTATGATTAATGTCAGTCAATGAGAAGGATGAAAGTTGTTTAATGAGCATAAAAATTAGATGCAGGTAGCAGTCATCTGACAGCCTCACTATCCAATTTATTAATTAATTTTGTTTTGAATGCCCAGTATTGAGAAAGTCCACATGAATCTAAAAGTATAGTACCTGCAAATGGTAGCAGGTGTTAATTATAGATTTCCAGCAATCTCAAAATGCTTAAATTTCACTAATCCTGAGGCATGAAAGATGAAAAGAGGACATCTTTATTTTAAACTTGAATCACTAGCAACAGCACCTCATTGTTAACTCACAAGCCTGCTTCGATATTCTATAGTATGATGATAGTGTCATAATCCAACATGTCACATGCCCCTTTGTAATTGCATAACTGACCATCATGTGAATTTAGAGCAAGCACTGGTAATGCAGCTGTGCCTTGCCTTGCATTTCATTGGGCCCCACACATGTGTTCGGTGATCCTCTTCTCATTTGTGCAATTTTGTGGAAGTGGACCAACACAGGCCTGAAATAAAAAGGTAAATGAGAACTCATAACTCTCTAATAAATGACATATGTCTAAGAAGCTCAAATTTATACCAGATCTAACGGGAAGAACTTTATTCTGAGATCTGCTCCCAAACCTGCCTCACTGTACCACACAAGGAAACACATCTATGACTTTCAATCTGCTCAAGCATGGTGCATTTGAGTGAGCATATTCTGTTTCCTACAGTTTAACAAATAGTCTAGAGTGCTTTTCTAAAATTAAATTCAACTCACATATTTGTACTCTTGAAACACCCAAGAGTTCTGCAGAACTCTGTTTGAAATCCAGGCCCTATAGCACTATGCTTCACCATAAGCTATCTCAAACTTAGGTAGACTGACTGTGGTGAACTCTGTCCAGCCCTAGCAGGGAGGCATTATAAGAAATTTCGTATAGTCTTCAAGACATGTATGTGCATTTTGCCAACAATCTCAGCACAATGGAAACAAAGCGTTTTGCGCTCCAGTTGAAATGTAATTTCTCTGCCTATCAAAATTCAGTGGGGCAACCAAAGGAATATCTGAATTTGTATAGTGTTATTATTTCCCTTTCCAGTTTACTTATCATTAATCTGTAAAGAGACATTCTAGAATTTTGAGAGTTGAAGACTATTTGAAAAAAAAAATAGGTTATTTAGTTTTAACTTAATTTTGCATAAGTAATTTCTTGGAAAGGTCTGTAACTAACACTCATTAGTCTTTATTTTTGTCAACTAAATAAAGCTGTTTTTACTGTTGTAAAATGTACAAGTTTAGGTTTACAAGAAAAGGAAGCTGAACATATTGTGTAGGGAAGGGAATATGTGTGAGAGACAGACAGACAAAGGAGCTGGACAAGGGAGTTAGGTGGTTCGCTTTTTTTCTGCCTTAACAGACCTGAGAGTTCAACACCTCTCTTAGTAGTGGTGGATCATGATGCAGTGATTCTCTGAGTAAAGATGGGAATGAGGACATATAAAATTTGGTGGGTCTTGTGTGTGTGGCTTGAAGAACTCACCGTTCCCCTGGTAATTAGGTAATTATAGTGTGAATACTCCCTCATAGCTTCTCAATCTACTCAAATCCTATCTCACTTTCTGAAGTGCCTCCTCCATAAAGACTTTCCTGACCTTTCTTATTCTTATTCATCAGCCATTTGTCCCTTCTCTAAATTTCTATAAAAGTTATACAGTCAGTGCCACTTAACATAGCTAAATGAGGAGACAGAAAGTGTACTTAATTAGGAGTTAGAAGGCATAGGCGTGGGCTTGTGCCCCCACTGGGCAAGTAACTTCCTTATTTTGATTTCCATCTATTAAATGAGGATGGTAGTAATAATTCTACCTGCCTTCTAGGGCTATTGTGAGGGTCAAATAAGATGATTCTTACAAATATATTTTGAACACTCAGAGCATTGGCTAATTACATGCTGTCCAGGGTTGGAGGTTAGTTGTTTTATTGACATTAGCAGTCTTATCTCCCTGATATAATTGTAAGTACCTTGAAGATAGAGATCAACATTAATGCTTTTGCTTCATCTCTCTACAGTGGTGAAACCATAATAAATATTTAGAACTATTATTGTTTATCATTTCCATTTACATAGTGCTTTATAATTGCCAGAGCAGTTTCACAACCATTTTTTTTTTTTTTTTTTTTTTTTTGAGACGGAGTCTCGCTCTGTCCCCCAGGCTGGAGTGCAGTGGCGCAATCTCGGCTCACTGCAAGCTCCGCCTCCCGGGTTCACGCCGTTCTCCTGCCTCAGCCTCCCGAGTAGCTGGGACTACAGGCGCCCGCCAACACGCCCGGCTAATTTTTTTTTTTTTTTTTTGTATTTTTAGTAGAGACGGGGTTTCACCGTGTTAGCCAGGATGGTCTCGATCTTCTGACCTCGTGATCCGCCCCGCCTCGGCCTCCCAAAGTGCTGGGATTACAGGCTTGAGCCACCGCGCCCGGCACAACCATTATATTCATGGTGTATCTGCATTATTATAAACCAGAAGATCAAGATTTTGAGAGACACAGTGACTTTCTTAAGGCCTCACAGAAGAGCTTTTGGAACTATCATACAGGTCTGCAGATTTATTATCTTTGGCTCTTTTCACTGTGTGATTAACTTTTTGTAATCTGGGCAGTACCGAAGAGATGCTTTATTCTAGGTAGTTCATGAGGCTCCAGTTATAGAAGGAATTTGACTTTGTAAGCCATGTAAGTCCTCTGGAAGTGGCATTATTCATTCTCTGCAGCTAGTTGTTCCTGTGCCTTTGACAGCTTTATTTTCTCTTTCATTATAACAGCAAAGGTAGTTAGTGCATGGCACATGCCCAGAGTGACGTATGGTTTGGGGCTTCTCCATTTCAACAGAGTCAGTTCTTATTTTTTGAGATTGTGAATTATCCAACGTCACTGTTAGGCTGTTCTTTTCCTTTTTCCTGTCATTCACTTTTTGTACATGTCACTATGAGCTTGAATCCTGATCCGAATGTAGCTAAGAAAGAGTGAGAGAGGATGACTGATTTCAATTCTAAGTGTGATATTTTTAACCACCCTGCAAAAACGTTTTAGAGAAAAGTTTGAAGTTATTGGACAAAAATAAATTTTTAAATTATCAGGATAGTTTTTTCCCCTGCACATTCTCCTGGTCCTAATTACTACTGACTCTGTCATCCAAATTAATTCCAAACAAAAGTAAACCGTCAGTGAAAAACATTGTATCCTAACTATTACAATTAAAATCTAAATTTAGATCAGAACATGCTCCTTAAATCACCCCAGAGTTTGACTAGGAATGAGGGTAATAGGGATGCAGTGAGCTACTGACAAGAACCTAGCACAATTCTCACCAATTTCTATAATGATTTTGACATTTCATCAAAGCTCAGGAGGAAATTAAGCAATTACTTATTTGACTTTAAAAATCACAGGGTGTCAGAATGTACTCAAGTGACTGCAAATGAAATGCTCTGAAAGAGAAGAACTGCAGCAGGTATATCGCAACTGAAATTAGAGCAAGTGTCACTATGTCAGCTGCAAATTGACAGGTCTTATGCAGGGTGCTTCAGGTTAATGAGTGATATTTCATTCGGCCGGAGTGACCAGAAAGCTTCAATAGCTTTCTAAGCTTTTCATCTTGGAAAAGAACTACTTGAAACAAAAGTCTATAGGAAGCTGATGTAGTTTTAAAAGCGGTGAAATTACCATGCAGCTGGAGGGGCGGATCAAGATGGTTGAATAGAGGGTTCCACCGATTGTTCCCCCTGCAGGAACACCAAATATAACAACTACCTACACAAAAAAGCATTTTCTTAAGAACCAAAAATCAGGTAGTTACCAGCACTGCCACAGTGGGGTCCCAGATTCTAGGTCCCCGATTCTATGCCTTGGCTCTTGGATGGCATTTCTGGAGCTGCCCTGGGCAAGAGGGTAGCCTGCTGCCCTAAAGGGTGAGTACCAGGCCTAGAAGCATTCACCAAAAGCTGACTAAAGAGCTTTTGGGCTTTAAGTGAACATCAGTGGTAGCCTGGCAATATTCTCCATGGGCCTGTGGTGGTGGTGGCCATTAGGTAAAGGTCTTTTGCCTGTGGAAAGGGGAGGGAAGAGTGAGAAGGACTGTGTTTCGTGGTTTGAGTGCCAGTTCAGCCATAGTACAATAGGATTCCAGGTAGATTTCTGAGGTTTTTGACTATAGTTCCTGGCTCTCTGCATCTCTGGACCTGCCAGGAGCCTGAGGGAACTTACCACCACCAAGGGAAGGACACAGGCCCAGTAGGCTTCACCACCTGCTGATTGTAGAGTCCTAGGGACTTAAGTGAACATAGGTGATAGCCAGGTAATGGTTACAGTGGGTGAGACCCAGTGCTGTGATAGCAATATGACTGCTCATGTCAACCTATCCCCAGTTCAAGGTGGCTCAGCACAGAGGCAGAGACTCCATTTATTTGGGAGAAAGTAAGGGAAGACAACAAGAGTCTTTCCCTGGTAATCAACAGAATTCTTCTGGATCTTATCCAAGACCACTATGGTGATACCTCTATTAGTCTGCAAGAACCAGATGGTTACTGGGTTTGGGTTGCCCCTTAGTGCAGATATGGCTTAGATCACAACATCCAAGTCCTTTCAAATACTTGGAAAGCCTTTCCAAGAAGGATTGCTACAAACGAGCCCAGACTGTGAAGACTAAAATAAATACCTAACTCTTCAATGCCCAGACACCAAAAGACATTCACAAGTATCAAGACCACCCAAGAAAACATGACTTCACCAAACAAACTAAATAAGGCACCAGGCACAAATTCTGGAGAAACAGAGATATTTGAACTTTCAAACAGATAATTCAAAATAGCAATTTTGAGGAAACTCAAAGAAATTCAAGACAACACAGAGAAGGAATTCAGAATTCTATCAGCTAAATTTAACAAAGAGATTGAAATAATTTAAGAGAATCAAGCAGAAATTCTAGAGTTAGAAAATGCAACAGGCATACTGAAGTATTCATCAGAGTCTTTTAAGAGCAGAACCGATAAATCAGAAAAAAGAATTAATGAGCTTGAAGACAGGCTAATTTAAAATACACAGTCAGAGGGGACAAAAGAAAAAAGAGTAAATAAATAAAGTACACCTACAGGATCTAGAAAATAGCCACAAAAGGGCAAATCTGAGAGTTATTGGCTTTAAAGAGAAAGTAGAGAAAGAGATGGGGTAGAAAGTTGATTCGAACAAAAAATAACACAACACATCCCAGACCTAGAGAAAGATATCAATGTCTAAGTATGAGAAGGATACAGAACACCAAGCAAATTTAACCCAAAGAAGACTACCTCAAGGCATTTAATACTCAAACTCTCAAAGGTCAACGATAAAGAAAGGATCCTAAAATCAGCAAGAGAAAAGAAACAAATAACATCCAATGGAACTCCAATACGTCTGTCAGCAGACTTTTCAGTGGAAACCTTACAGGCCAAGTGAGAGTGACATGACATATTTAAAGTGCTGAAAGGAAAAAAAAAAACAAAAAACCTTTTACCCTAGAATAGTATATCCAGCAAAAGCATCCTTCAAATATGAAGGAGAAATAAAGACCTTCCCAGACAAACAAAAGCTGAGGGATTTCATCAATACCAGATTTGTCCTACAAGAAATGTTAAGATAAAGGGCCAAGATGGCTGACTAGAAACAGTTGTAGTTGGAGGCTCCCACTGAGAAGAATGAAAATGGCAAATGAATCCTGCACCAGCAACTGAGGTATTCACGTTCTCTCACTAGGACTGACTAGGCAGTTGGCGTGACTTATGGAGAGCGAGGGAAAGTAGGGTGGTGCAAAGGCCCACCTGGGAGTCACATGGGGCAAAGGTAACTACCATCTCCAGCAAAGGGAGGCGATGAGCGATTGTGCTACCCTTATCAGGAAGCCATGGTTTTGCCATGGATCTGCGCAACCTGTGGATCAGGGGATCTCCCTCGTGAGCCCACACCACCAGGGCCTTGGGTCCCAACCACAGAGCTGTGCAGATTCTTGGTGGCCACACGGCTAGAGACTAAGACAACTGAGTACCCAGGGGGAGGGGTGGCCATCATCACTGCGGTTGCGTTCTGCCTAAGACTGCTGAGCCCCCGGAGGAGGGGTGGCTATCATCACTGTGGCTGCCTGCTGCCTGCGACAACTGAACTCCTGCGGGGAGGGGTGGCTGCCATCACTGTGGCTCCAGTCTGCCATTTTTCCCCTGCCAGTGCCAGGGAAACTGGATGATTTTGACCCAGGAGGAAGTCCCCACAGCACAGCAGCTGTGGCAGATCATGGCCAGACTGCCTCTTTGGGCCAGACCCTGACCCATCCCTCCTCACTGGGCAAGGCCTCTCTGCAGGAATTTCAGCAACTCCAGCTGAAACTCAGGGGTTTAGGGATAGAGCTCTGATCTCCTTGGGACTGAGCCCCTGCAGGGAGTGGTAGCAACGATCTCTGTGGATCAGCAGACTTAGTCTTTTCCCCTGCTGGCTCTGAGGAATCGAGGCAGTCAGGACCAGTGTGATTCCCCCCAGTGCAATACACCCTCTCTGCCAAGGGGCAGCCCAAGTGCTTCATTAAGTGGGTCCCAGATCCCATGCCTCCTGATTGAGTGACAGTCGCCAGACACCTTATACAGGAGAGTTCCTGCTGGCATCAGGTGCATGCCCCTCTGGGACAAAAATGCCAGAGGAAGGAGCAGGCAGCCATCTTTGCTGTTTTGCAGCCTCCACTGGTGACACCCCCAGGTGTGAGGGTGATCCAGGTGAATAGGGTCTAGAGTGGACCCCCAGCAATTTTAATGTAACATGTAATGTACATCTAATGTTTAATTTTGTAGAAACATTTAGACTTTATATGTCAAAAACAAAAATGAATCCACTGTTCCAGTGTAATTCAATATTTTGATGTATATTCTTCCAGACTCCTTTAGTATTAGAAAAATCTTACGAGACTATTATTATAGCATTTCATAATCTGCTATTCCCACTTGAGGACACCTTTCTAGTCACCCTTATAACTGTATTCTATGGTCTTGAGTGCTATAGGAATTCATACTACGTCTATGCTCTTAATATTACAATCTGGAATATTTGTTACCTACACAAATAAGAAATTCTACCACTGGATATTCTTACAGTGTGTTCTAAAGAAATGTATGTGACACAGTTTGTGAGCATTTTCCTTTGCATTCAAATATTCCAGAATGATTCTTTCGTTTCTTAGCACCTTTGGGGGCTAGGTAGCAACCTTGTTATCCAGATTGCTCATTTATATGGTGATTGATATTAGTAGTCTAAGCTGAAAATGTCAAAAATCCATTTTCATGTTACTGGTCTCTTGGCCTATGATTGACAGCTAAATATTTACTCACCAATTGTATTTGCTGATAATACTTCTGAGTCAGTAAGTGACTGATTATGTAGCTTTATTTCTCATCACACCTATGAAAAGGATACCCTTTAAGAAGCTACTTCAAATTTTATATTTTTTCTTTATTTCATCTTCTATCCTGATTTTCAAAAAAGTAATTGGTGTTATTTTGTGTAGCCATTGTGCTCTAAGATGGGTCTTTTTAATTTTTAGGAATGTCTTTGGTCTTTTCAAGGTCAGACTAATTTTTAAATATAATTTTTCTGAATATCACGTTTTAGTGTTCTGAGAGAGCAGAAATAATGATCCTGAGGGGCAAAGATTTCTGAAAACCTTTCTGATAGAAACTATGGTTCACAATGATTAAAGTCTCCTCCTGATCTATGACTTTCTTTGAAAGGCTTAAAAGCATACTGTTCCTCCCCTGAGTGTATTTCTTAAAGAAATTCTTGCACATCCGCGCAGGAAGTATGTACCAGAATGTTCATTTTATCATTATCAGTGATAGCAATAAAGTTGTGTCTAAATGTTCCATCAATGGGAGAAGAGATAAATAAATTAGGTATATTTGTATATGGAATGAACTCTATAGCTACATCCATCAGCATGGGTGAATCCTAAAACTTAAAGTATAATAATAATAAAATTTTTTTAAAAACTGCAAAGCAAAAATAGCTGAATGATAAATGTGGTGGGATAACATTTATACAAAGTCTTAAGTCATGCAAAATGTGTCTGTTTGGATAAGCTAGGTAATGCTGCCTTAACACTCCCAAACCTCAGTTGCTTAATGCCATGATACATTTAGCACAGATTATCTGGAGGCCTCTGTTCATGGGTCTCTCAGAGTCTCAGGTTGATATAGGTTCCATCTTATCACGTGTTTCACTGATCACTCAACCAGTGGGAAGCTGATAAAGTGATTTTCATGGTAGCTTTTAAAGCTTCTGCCTGGAAGTGACACATTTCATTTTTCCTTGTATTTTATTGTCCAAAGCAAATCACACAGTAACGTTGAACTTTAATAGGACTGGGAAGTTTAATTTTCCCATGTAATTTGAGGGGAAATCACTCCAAATATTTGTTAAATAATTCAAATAACTACCAGACTAAATAACACTCTACAGTGCATATATGGGTATATACAAATGTAATAAAAGTATATTTACATAAAGTTCAAATTAGCAATACCCCTGTAGAAAAAAGAAAGGAAGATAATGGAATGGGATGAGAATGCTGGATAACTCAGGTTGGGTTTACACCATGGGGAAACAAAAGATCAGGGAGAAGAAGGGAAATATTCTCCTGGTATCTTCTCTGTGAAATCATCTCAAACTGACTATGTCCCTTGACTAAATGTCTCTGCAACTCTCAATGTGGCTAATTCTACAAGATATTCTTTGGATTCCAGGCGTCCTGCTCTCTCCTATGCCTTTGGGCCTAGGTGTTAATACCTAAGTTGCTACTAGCCCCAAGTTTCTGCACCATCCATTGTGGTTTTCTTATACCCACATCTTTGTAAATAGTCCCCTTTTCCAAAAACTCTCCTGGAACGATCCTATACTGAGTGTATCACTGTGTTTCTTATTGGGGACCAGATGGATAAACAAGGGACTTCACTTATATCTATAATAATTTATTTTACATGCTGGCTTGTGGGCACATCGGCATTCATTATAATAGTCTCTATGCTTTTCGTAGGTACATAATATTTAAGGATTAAGGAATAAGCTGAAATAACTTGAAAACATAGCGTAAACATCACAATCCACTCTTCTAAAAAAACCTTTAGAATGCCACTTTTAAAAACGTAGTGGATTGATGGTTACATGGTAATTAAAGTTCACTTTTGTTCCTGTTAACTTTGTGATTTTTCTAGATTTACAAGTTTTCTTTCTTTTTTTTTTTTTTTCTTTGAGACGGAGTCTCGCTTTATCCCCAGGCTGGAGTGCAGTGGCACGATCTCGGCTCACTGCAAGCTCCCCCTCCTGGGTTCATGCCATTCTCCTGCCTCAGCCTCCCGAGTAGCTGGAGCTACAGGCGCCCGCCACCACACCGGGCTAATTTTTTGTATTTTTAGTAGAGACGGGGTTTCACCGTGTTAGCCAGGATGGTCTCGATCTCCTGACCTCGTGATCCACCTGCCTCGGCCTCCCAAAGTACTGGGATTACAGGCATGAGCCACCGCGCCCGGCCACAAGTTTTCAACATTAAGCGTATTGTTACTTTTTCTCATTTAAAATGTTATTTGATAATGTAACTGACTAAAACAACTTTGAATTCTATTAGAAGAGAGATACATAACTGCATCTCAGTTTCATAACAAAAATGTGCAATAAGGATTCTATTAAGTGACCTCTAAGTGGTTTCTAGTTCATCTGTAAAATATATAGTACTCAGCACACATAAAACTCAGGGCTGGTAGCTATCCCTTCTGTATGCCTCTGTGACTCTTCTCCCGCTAGTGGAGTTATATATACTTATCAAAAATCAGTTGTATAATTTGAATTCAAGTAATGTGATGCCCCAGTTTTGTTCTTCAAGCCTATAGTAACCAAAACAGCATGGTACTGATATAAAAACAGATACATATAAATCAATGGAACAGAATAAAGAACTCAGAAATAAAACCATATATTAGGAGGGAGCCAGCATGACTATTAGGCACAGCGAGGAGGAACATCTCTCACCAAAGGCCTGAGACATCAGGAAGACTGGCACACTGAGCAGATCTTCAGACGGAAGGCATTGAGAGTGGATGGAGGGAGGATGCAGACAATGGACGAAGAGAGAGGAAGCTGGGAACCCTGTGTGGGGCTGCCAAACACTGGGACGTGCTCCTGGTCCCAAGTGCCTCCTGAGGAAGGGGTGAGTTGAACAGGTGAGGACTGGCCCACTCTTACCACAGACCTCCAGAATCCTAGCAGCAGGAGACGTCATGACTTCCATGGACACTTGGGCTGACAAGGAGAGCAAACTGGAAAGGTGGCAAGGGCAGGACGCTAGCTTGTACAGAGCCCAGAGGGTTTGGCATGGGAATAGCTGCAGTGGAGCACAAGGATAGCCATCTCCAAAGGCTTGCCAAGCTCCTCTAGGTGGCTTTAGGCTTTTGGTGACTGTCATACCTGGACGGAGCATGGTAATCTTGCCTGTGGGACAGGGCTAGTCCAGTCTGAGCACCCCCTCATCTGCTGATCTATCCTGGGGCCCCAGCCAAAGGCCACCCTCTTGCAGCACAGCCTCAGATGCCCTACCAAGGAGCTTCCCAGGGGCCCTCATTATAGCTCCTTCTCTGGCAGATCATGTCTCATCATCAGAAAGCTCCAGGAGCCCACCTGGAACCTCTCCCAACCGCAGTCGCTACCTGCTGCTTTGTCGGCAAGAACTTGCTCATGAGTCCACTCCCCACTGATCTGTCAGCACAAACACCTCACCACCCCACTACTTCCTGGTGAGTAAGCACACCTGGCTGCCTTACCCACCCTCACTGGCACGCTGCTACCACTGAGGTGGTAGCCCTCCGTGCTGCCACCACTACTGCTGGCACAAGTGTGTGCACAGATGATGGAACCACACCCCAGCACCAGCTGGTGTCATGCCCCCACTGTGTTGCATCTGCTGCTGGTGCAAGATCGTGCACAGACACTGGCAACCCTGTCACCACCCTACCCCTGCTGCTGGCCTACACCTTCCTTCATGTTGGCACTCTGCTGTACTGTTGTGGCTGCTGGCATGTGCAAGTGAGCATGTTTACCACTGGCACTGCCCCTGTGAAGCACTTTGGCCAGCACATCCCATGAGTGTTGGGGCCAGTGGTCTGCAAACACCTTGGCCCCTCCAGTGCATCAGGTCCCTAACCTCAAGAGATCAGAGATCAAGTCCACGGGTCCAATACCAGTCCCCAGAGTTACAGCACACAGCCCAGGAGTGCTGAGGTGAGCTTTGGCACTCTGAAATCTTCCAGTATTGAAGCCAGTTGACGGAACCCACCTTATACCACAATCAAACCAACAAAGGCATAAAAGAGGATAAAAACAACAACAACAAAAAATTCCACACAAAGGACAGCAGCTTCAAGAATTAAAGGAACACCAGTGCACACAGATGAGAAAGAATGAGCACAAGAACTGTGGCAACTCAAAAAGCCAGAAATGTCTCCTTACATCTAAACAACCACACTAGTTCCCCTGCAATGGTTCTTAACCAGGCAGACATGGCTGAAATGACAGACTTTGAATTCAGAATGTGGAAAGGAATGAAGATCATTGAGATTCAGGAGAAAGTCAAAACCCAATTGAAAAAACCTAAGGAATATAATAAAATGATACAGGGGCTGAAAGAGGAAATGGCCATTAAAAAAAAAACTAATCTGATGGAGCTGAAAAACACATTACAATAATTTAATAATATAACTGCAATTATTAACAGCAAATCGACCAAGTGGAGGAAAGAATCTCAGAGCTTGAAGACTGGCTTTAAAACTTAACTCAGCCTGACAAAAATTTAAAAAAAGAATGAAAAAGAATAAACAAAACCTCTGAAAAACATGGGATTATGTAAGGATACCAAATCTATGACTCATTGGCATCCTTGAACGAGAAGGAGAGAAAGCAAGCAATTTGGAAAATATATTTGAGGATATTGTCCATGAAAATTTCCCCAACCTCACTAGAGGCCGACATGCAAATTCAGGAAATCCAGAGAACCACTACAAGATACTATACAAGATGGCCATTCTCAAGACACATAGTCATCAGATTGCCCAAGGCTGACACAAGAGAAAAAACGGACGTAATAGACATCTACAAACACTCCACCCCAAAACAACAGAATATGCATTCTCATGTGCACATGCCACATACTCTAAAATTGACCACCCAATTGGCCATAAAACAACCCTTAGCAAGTTCCAAAAAACCAAAATCATACCAACCACACTTTCAGAACACAATGTAATAAAAATAGAAATCAATATTAAGATCTCTCACAATCATATAACTACATGGACATTAAACAACCTGTTCCTTAATGACTTCTAGATAAACAATGAAATTAAGGCAGAAATCAAGAAATTATTTGACGCAAATGAAAACAAAAATATAACAAACCATAATCTCTGGGACACAACTAAAGCAATGTTAAGAAGAAAGTTTACAGTGTTAAATGCCCACATCGAAAAATTAGGAAGGTCTCAAATTAACATCCTAATATCACACCTTGAAGAACTAGAAAAATAAAAGTAAACCAACCCCAAAGCTAGCAGAAGAAATCAGAGCTGAACCGAGTAAAATTGATACCCAAAAAACCATACAAAGGATCAACAAATCCCGAGGTTGATTCTTTGAAAGAGTAAATAAGATTTGTAGACTGGTAGCTAGATTAATAAAGAAAAAAACAAACAGAGAGGATCCAAATAAACACAATTAGAAACGACAAAGGAGATGTTATTGACAACCCTACAGGAAAAAGAAAAACCCAGAGACTGTTATGAATATCTCTATGCACACAAACTGGAATACCGTCAAGAAATGGATAAATTCCTGGAACCATATAACCTCACAAGATTGAATCAGGAAGAAATAGAAACCCCCAACAAACCAATAATGAGTTCTGGAATTGAATCAGTAATAAATACCTAACAACCAGAAAAAGTCCAGGTCCAGACAAATGCACAGCTGAATTCTACCAGATGTATAAAGACGAACCGGTACACTTCCTACTGAAAGTATTCAAATAAATTGAGGAGAAGAGACTCCTCCCTAACTCATTCTATGAGGCCAGCATTATCCTAATAGCTAGCCCTGGCAGAGACACAACAAAAAAGAAAATTTCAGGCCAATACCCTTGATGAACATAGATGCAAAAATCTTCAACAAAATACTAGCAAACTGAATCCAGCATCACATCACAGAGGCAATCCACCAAAATCGAATAGGTTTTATCCCTTGGGTGCAGGGTTGGTTCAACATATGCAAATCAATAAATGTGATTCATCACATAAACAACCAAAAACAAAAAACACATGATCATCTCAGTAGATGCAGAAAAGACTTTTGATAAAATGTAACATCCTTTCATGTTAAAAACCCTCAGCACAGTAGGTATTGAAGGAACATACCTCCAAATACTAGAGCCATCTATGACTAACCCACAACCAACATCATACCGAATGGGCAAAAGCTGAAAGCACTCCTCTTGAGAACTGAAACAATACACGAATCCCCACTTTTACTACTCCTATTCAACATAGTACTGGAAGTCCCAGCCACAGCCATTAGGCAAGAGAAAAAAATAAAAGGCATCCAAATAGGAATAGAGGAAGTCAAACTATCTCTGTTGGCAGATGATATGATTTTATACCCAGAAAACCTCATATTCTCTGTCCAAAACCTCCTTGATCTGATGAACAACCTCGGGAAAGTTTCAGGATACAAAATCACTGTACAAGAATCAGTAGCATTTCCATACACCAACAATGTCCAAACTGAGTGTCAAATCAAGAACACTTTCCTAACCACAATAGCCAAACAAAAAATACCTAGGAATAGAGCAAACCAGGGAGGTGAATGATCTCTACAAGGAGAACTAAAGAACACTGCCGAAAGAACTCATAGATGACAAAAATAAATGCAAAAACATTCTGTGTCCATGGATAGGAAGAATCAGTATTGTTAAAACAACCATACTGCCCTAAGTGATTTACACATTCAATTCTATTCCTATCAAACTACCAATGACATTCTTCACAGAATTAGAAAAACCTATTTTAAAATTCATATGAAACAAAAAATGAGCCTGAATAGCGAAAGCAATTCTAAGCAAAAGACCAAAGCTAAAGGCATCACATTACTGGACTTCAAACTATACTACAAGGCTACAGTTACCAACACAGCATGATAATGGCATAAAAACAGACACATAGATCAGTGTAACAGAATAGAAAACCCAGAAATAATAGCCTCACACCTACAGCCACCTGGTCTTTTTGACAAAGTCAACAAAAACAAGCAATGGGGAAAGGACACCCTATTCAATTAATGGTGCTGGAATAACTGGTTAGCCATCTGCAGAAGATTGAAACTGGATCCTTTCTTTACACCATATACAAAAATCAACTTGAGATGAATTAATGGCAAAATGTGAAACCAAAACCTATGAAAAACCTTGAAGAAGACCTAGGAAATGCCATTCTACACATAGGCCCTGGGAGAGATTTCAGGATAAAGATGCCAAAAGCAATTGCAACACAAACAAACATTGACACATGGGACTAATTAAACTAAAGAGCTTCTGCACAGCACATAAACCGTCAACAGTGTAAACAGACAACGCACAGAATGGGAGAAAATATTTGCAAACTATTCATCTGACAAAGATCTAATATCCAGAATTTATAAGAAACTTAAACAAATGACAAGCCAAAAATGAACAACTCCATTAAAAAGTTGGAAAAGCACATGAACACACACTTTTCAAAAGAAGACAAACACGTGTCCAACAAGCATTTGAAAAAATGCTGAACATTACTAATCATTAGAAAAAGGCAAATCAAAATTACAATGTGATACAATCACACCAGCCAGAATGACTATTATTAAAAAGTCAAGAAAATAACAGATACTGGCAAGGTTGCGGAGAAAACAGAATGCTTATACATTGTTAGTGGGAATGTAAATTAGTTCAGTCACTGTGGAAGGCAGTTTCGAGATTTCTCAAAGAACTTAAAACAGAACTACCATTCGACACAGTAATCCCTTTTTGGGGTATATATCCAAAGTAAAAGTGAATAATTTTACCATAAATACACATAAACATACATGTTAATTGCAGAACTATTCACAGTAGTAAAGACATGGAATTATCCTAAATGCCCATCAGCGGCAGGCTGGATAGAAAATGTGGTATATATATATACCACGGAATACTATGCAGTCATAAAAAAGAATGAGATTATATCTTTTGCAGCAACATGGGTAGATCTGGAGGCTATTATCCTGATTGAACTAATGCAGGAACAGAAAACGAAATACCACGTTTTCACTTATAAGTGGGAGGTAAACTCTGAGTACACATGGACACAGGAGAAAAGACAATAGACACTGGGGCCTACTTGAGGGTGGAGGCTTAGAGGAGAGTGAGGAGTGAAAAACTACCTATTGGGTACTAGGCTTAGTACCTAGGTGACAAAATAATCTGTACACCAAATCCTCATGACATGCAATTTACCTATATAAAAAACTTGCACATGTACCCCTGAAACTAAAATGCAAGTTAAGAAAAATGAAGCCACATATTTACAGCCAACTGGTCTTTGACAAAATTGACAAGAATATAAAAGGACTCCCTCTACAATAAATGTTGCTGAGAAAATAAGATCGCCATATGCAAAAGAATGAAACTGGACCCCCCTCTCTCTCCATATATAAAAATTAACTCTAGATGGATTAAAGATTTAAATGTAAGACCTGAGACTATACAAATACTAAAAGAAAACCTAGGAAAAACTCTTCTAGACATTAGTCTAGGCAAATAATTCCTGATGAAGACCTTGAAAGCACAGGCAACAAAACTAAAAATAGACAAGTGGGTCTCAATTAACTAAACAGCTTCTCACAGCAAAAGAAATTATCAACAGAGTGAACAGGCAACCTACAGAAAGACAGAGCATATTTTCAAACTAAGCATCTGACAGAGGACAAATACCCAGGATTTACAAAAAACTCATACAACTCAACAAAACAAAAAAATAAATAATCCCATTAAAAATTGGGCACAGGACCTAAGTAGAGATATTTCAAAAGAAGACATACAAATGGCCAACAGGTATATGAAAAAATCACTTCATATAATCGCTTCACATCACTAACCATCAGAGAAACACAAATTAAAACCATAATGGGATATCATCTTACACCCATCAGAATTTCTATTATTATTATTATTTTTTTTAATTTTGACTTTATAGATTCAGGGATTACATGTGCAGGTTTGTTATACCGATAGATCGTTTGATGCTGAATTTGGAGTAGAATTGACTGTCACCCAGGCATTGATCACAGTACCCAGCAGGTAGTTTTTCTGCCTTTCCCCCTGACCCCCTTCCCCCTCTAGTAGTCCACACTGTCTATTGTTCTCATTTTTGTGTCCATGTGTAACCATGTGTACTCCCACTTATAAGTGAAAAAACGCAGTATTTGGTCTTCTGTTCTTGCATTAATTCGCTTAGGATAATGGCCTCTAGCAGCAGCCATGTTGCTGTAATCAACATAATTTCATTCTTTTTTACAGCTGTGTAGTATTCCATGGTATATGTGTACCACATTTCCTTATCTGATCCACTGTCAATGGGCATTTAGGTTGATTTTATGTCTTTGCTATTGTGAATAGTATTGCAGTGAACTTATAAATACATGTGTCTTTTTGGTAGAATGACTTATTTTCCTTTGGGTATATATCCAAAAATGAGATTACTGGATCAAATGGTAGTTCTGTTTTAAGTTCTTTGAGAAATCTTTACACTGCTTTCCATAGTGGTTGAGCTAATTTACATTCCCACCAACAGTGTATAAGCATTCCTTTTTCTCTACGACCTTGCCAATATCTGCTATTTTTGGAGTTTTTAATAGCCATTCTGACTGGTGTGAGGTCGTAGCTCATTGTGGTTTGAATTTGCATCTCTCTGATGATTACTGCTGTTGAACATTTTTTCATATGTTTGTTGGCCACTTGTATGTCTTCTTTTGAGAAGTGTCTGTTCATGTCCTTTGCCCACTTTTTAATGGGGTTGTTTGTTTTTTGTTTGCTAATTTTTCTAAGTTTCTTACAGATTCCAGATATTAGACCTTCATTGGATAGTTTGTTAACATTTTCTCCTATTCTCTAGGTTGTGGATTTGCTTTGTTGATAGTTTCTTTTGCTGTGCAGAAGCTATTTGGTTTAATTAGGTCTCAGTTGTTAATTTTTGTTTTGGTTTCAATTGCTTTTGAGGCCTTATCATAAATTCTTTGCTGAGGCTGATGTCCAGAATGGTATTTCTTTTTGTTTGTTTGGTTTTTGGGACAGAGTCTCACTCTGTCACCCAGACTGGAGTACAGTGGTGCAATCTCGACTCACCACAACCTCTGCCTCCTGGGTTCAAGGGATTCTTGTGCCTCAGCCTCCTGAGTAGCTGGGATTACAGGAATGTGCCACCATGACTGGCTAATTTTTGTATTTTTAGTAGAGTCAAGGTTTTGCCATGTTGGCCAGGCTGGTCTTGAACTCCTGGCCTCAAGTGATCCTCCTGGCTCGGCCTCCCAAAGTTCTGGGATTACAGGTGTGAGCCACTGCACCCAGCCCAGTATGGTATTTCTTAGATGTATTAGTCCATTCTTACATTGCCATAAAGGAATACCTGAGACTGGGTAATTTATACAGAAAAAAGGTTTAATTGGCTCACAGTTCTGCAGGCTGTACAGAAAGCATGATGCTGACATTCACTGAGCTTCTGGGGAGACCTCAGTAAGCTTGTAATCATGGCATAAGGTGACCACGTAGCAGGCATGCCTTACGTAGCAGGACCAGGAGCAAGAAAGAGAGTGAGTGGGGAGGTGCTACACACTGTTAAACAACCAGATCTCACAAGAAATCACTCACTATCATGAGGACAGTGCCAAGGGGATGGTGCTGAACCATTCATGAGAAACATTTCCATGATCCAATCACCTCCCACCAAGCCCCGCCTCCAATGTTGGAGATGACAATTCGACATGAGATTTGGGCAGGAACACATATCCAAACCATATCACTAGGTTTTCTTCTAGGATTTTTACAGTTTGTGGTCTTACATTTAAATCTTTTACTTATCTTGAGTTAAATTTTGTATATGATGAAAAGTAGGAGGTTGGGTTTCATTCTTCTTCATATGGCTAGAGAATGGGTATTAAAAAGTGAAAATAATAACTGATGCTGGTGAGGGTGCAGAGAAGGAACTCTGATGCACTGTTTGTGATAATATAAAGTAATATAACCTCTGTGGAAAACAATATGAAGATTTCTCAAAGAACTAAAGGTAGAACTACCATTCACTCCAACAATCCCACTACTAGGCATCTGCCCAAAACAAAACAAATCATTATATAAAAAAGATATCTGTACCTGTACGTTTATCACAGTACTATTTACTATTGCAAAGATGTGGAATCAATCTAAGTGTCCATCAATTGATGACAAGATAAAGAAAATATGAAATATATATATGTGTATATATATATATATAATTGAATACTATTCAGCCATAAAAAGAATAAAATCATGCCATTCGCAAGAACATAGATGAAACAGAGGCCATTATATCAAGTGAAACAAGTCAGACATGGAAAAATAAATACTGCATGTTCTCACTTATAAGTGGAAGGTGAATACTGTGTACCCAAGGATGTAGAGTGTGACATGATAGACAACGGAGACTTGGAAGAGTGTGGGAGTTGGGGGGGGGGTAGACGATGATAAATTACTTGATGTGTACAATGTATATTATTCTGATGATAGACACCCTAACAGTCCTGACTTCACCACTACACAATCTATGCATGTAGCAAAATTACACTTGTAACCCATAAATTTATATAAAAAAGAGAATAATTTATATCTTTATACAAACCTTTTAACATGCTAGTTTAAGTTTGACATTATAGTTATTTATTTAATTAAATATTATGGAAACCAGTGAGATATAGCTGTAAAAACAGAGGTTCTTTTTCTTGTAGAAAAGCTCAGTTAAGAGCTGTAGAAAGACACAAAGTGAACATCTTTTAAAAATTCTGTATTAGTTATATGTGGGGAGGAAAATAAAATGTTGGAAAAAGCAATTACAAAAAAAATCAAGGTTTTTCTCAGATTGTTCTGCAAGTGTCTTTAAAGTTTATTGTTCCCATTCAAGTAAATGTAATCAGAATTTATAGTGTATTTGCTATGAGTGAGCATTTCATAAGAAAGACTAACAGAGATCCAATCATTGGATGTATCTCCAAGAGAAGATCATGGTTTCACATCATAAGACTGGCAAAGAATTGTCCTCTTTGATGTTTTATGTTAAGAATATGGGGAAAATACAACATTCTAATAAAAAACTTAAAGAAGACCTAAATAAATGGAGATATGCATATGCATGGATAGGAAGACCCAATATTGTCAAGATGTTAGTTATTCCTAACTTGATATATAGATTCAGTACCATCCCAATCAATATCCTGGGAAGTTATTTTGTGGATATTGACAAACTTATTCTAAAATGTATATGGAAAGGCAAAAGACAAGAATAGATAACACAGTATTGAAGAACAAAGTTGGAGAACTGACACTACAAAACTTTACTTACTACAAAGCCACAGTAATTGAGTGTGCAATTGATGTTAGAACAGAAAATTGATAAATGAAACAGAATAGAGAGCACAGAAATAGACCCGCATAAATACACTCAACTGATATTTGACAAAGAAGCAAAGGTATACAATGGAGAAAAGATAGCCTTTTCAACAAATGTTGTAGGAATAACTGGACATCCACATGCAGAAAAATGAATCTAGGTCCAAAACTTACACCCTTCACAAAAATTAACTAGAAATGGATCACAGACCTGAATGTAAAATGCAAAACTATTAGACTCTTAGAAAATAACATAGGAGAAAATGTAGCTAAACTTGGGTTTGGAGATGACTTTTTTGACATGACACCTACGGCATGATCCATGACAGAAAGAATTGATAAGCTGTACTTCATTAAAATTAAAAGTTTCTGCTTTGTGAGAGACACTGTCAAGAGAATGAAAATAAAAGCCACAGAATAGGAGAAAATATCTGCAAAACAATTATCTGCTAAGTGACTGTTATCCAAAATATAACAAGGCCTCTTAAAACTCAAAAATAAGAAAGCAAACAACCCAGTTAAAAAAAAATTGGCCAATGAATTTAGCAGATACCTCACCAAAGAAGATCTACAGATGGCAAACAAGCACATGAAAAGATGCTTCACATCTGATATTATCAAGGAAATCCAAATTAAAACAACAATGAGATACTACCACACACCTATTAGAATGGCCAGAACGCAGTACACTAACCACAATAAATCCTGGTGAAGATGTGGAGCAAGAGGAACTCTCATTCATTGCCGGGAGGAATGCAGAATGGCACAATTACTTTGGAAGACAGTTTGGCAGTTTCTTGCAAAACTAGACATACTCTTACCATATGATCAAGCAATCCCACTCCTTGGTATTTACCCAAAGGAACTGAAAAAACCTGCACCTGGATGTTTATAGCAGCCAAATTCATAATTGCTAAAACTTGGAAGCAACCAAGATGTCCTTCAGTATGCGAATGGATAAATGAACTCTGGTATATCCAGTTAATGGAATATTATTCAGCACTAAAATAAAATGAGCTATGAAGCCATGAAAACACATGGACAAAATGAAAACACATATTAATAAGAGAAAAATAGCCAATCTGAAAGGCTACATACTGTTAGATTCCCACTATATGACATTCTGGGAAAAGCAAAACTAGGGAGACAGTAAAAAGATCAGTGTTTTCAAGGGGGTAGTTGGGAACTAAGGATGAAAAGGCGGGGCACACAGGATTGTTAGGGCAATGAAACTATTCTGTATGGTACAATAATGGTGGATACGTGTCATTATATTTTGTTCAAACCCATAAAATGCCTGACACCAAGAGTGAACCCTAATGTAAACTATAGACTTGGGGTGACAATGATGTGTCGGTGCAGCGTCATCGATTGTAACAAATGTGCCACTCTGGTATGGTGTTAATAATGGGGGTAGGTATGCATGTGTAAGGGAAGAGTGTGTGTAGGAAATCTCTGTACCTTCCACTCAATTTTGCTGTGAACCTGAAACTGCTCTAAAATTAAAGTCTGTTCAAACATTTATTATACTTTCTGATTCTTGTTTTAACTGACTTCTTGTGCTAACTATATTAAATAAGAAGTCTTCTTCTCTATTTGCGTGGAAAAAAGGCTGAGAGGAAATATATCAGTATTTTAAACAATCTAATCCCTAGGTGGTTGTGATATTGTGAAATACAGGCTGAGTATCGCTTATCCAAAATGCTTGGGACCAGAAATGTTTGGATTTCACATTTTTTAGGTTTTTGGAGTATTCACTTTATACCAGTATTTAGTTTACATCAGTTGGGCATCCCAAATCTGAAAATCCAAAACGCTCCAATGAACATTTTCATTGAGCATCAAGTCAGCGTTCAAAAAGCTTCAGATTTTGGAGCATTTTAGATTTAGGATGCTCAACCAGCATGTATTTGGCTTTTATCTCAGCTTCCTAGTAAAAAGTTCCTACAATCCTTGGAGACTTTGGAGTAATAAGAGTGTCTTTTATATGCTATTGAGATGACTGGTGGCTGGGGGGCCCCTAAACAGCTTCAAGATGGGGGCACGTCACCAGAAAGACCAAGGCATGATTGCAGGGTTGGAACTTTCAGCTGTACACCTTTTCCTCATCTCTGGGGAGGGGAGGGGGCTGAAGCTTGAGTTGATCACCAATGGCCAACGATGGAGTCAATCATGCCTAAGTAATGAATCCTCCATAAAAACCCAAAAGGACAGGGTTTGAAGGAGCTTTCCATCTTTACTGAACACGTGGAAGTTCCTGGAGGGTGGTGTACCCAGAGGGAGCGTGGAAGCTCCGCGCCCCTTCCCACATGCCTTGCCTTAGGCATCTCTCTTCCATCTGACTGTTCATCTGTATCCTTTATAAAATCCTTAATAATAAACAGGTAAATGTAAATAAAGAAATTTCCCTGAGTTCTACGAGCCAGTCTAGCAAATATTCCAACCGGAGGAGGCGGTTGTGGTAACCCCAGTTTACAGAAGCACAGACCATAACCTGGGGCTTGCGATTGGCATTTGAAGTGGGAAGCAGTCTTAAAGGATTAAACTTTCAACCTGTGGAGTGTGATGCTATGCTATTTCCAGGTAGATAGTGTCAGATAGTATCAAATGTTGAATTACAGGACACACAGCTGCTGTCCACTGCAGAATTGGTTGCTGATAGGGAGAAATCTCTACATATTTTGGTGACCAGAAGTGAAGTGTTGTGCTCAGTGAATATACGAGAGTAGGAAAAAAAAACACGTTGGCTTTGGTTTTTCCTATATCTCTTACCCATGGTAGATTGCAGCTGAATTTTTATTTTCTTTATATTTTTCAATTTTTCATATGTTTACAATAAATGTTTATATTTTAAAAGGTTATCTAAAAGTCATTGCATGTAACATAGAAGAGTAAAAGTAGTTTAGGCGACAGTGTAATTCCTTAGTATTCACCTCAAAAACCTATTATTCTGACAGTTGTAATATTAACCTATATTTGAAATTAGTATCTTGTCCTGGTGTTACTACTTTGATAACCCTGCAAGTTTTCGGTTTGTTGTTTTGTTCCTTTGCCCTGAGGAAATAGCTGCCTGGACTTCCTTTCTGTTGTTCGTATGATGTATTATGGATTCTAGAAAATTTTATATCTTCTTGTAAATATG
The DNA here is from genome assembly GCF_009828535.3 of Hylobates moloch. Lineage (NCBI taxonomy): Eukaryota > Metazoa > Chordata > Mammalia > Primates > Hylobatidae > Hylobates > Hylobates moloch. The sequence goes on from NW_026652282.1 coordinate 121,034,760, forward strand.
GCAAAAATTGCCTGCTTGTTGTAAATATCAATTTATTGGGAGATATTCAAAATGTTGGGTTTAGGCACTGCCTGTAAATCCACTCCTTCCTCTTTTGCCTGAAGATATACTTGGGAATAGAGTGTTTCATCACTTAAGAAATTTTCCATAAAATATTAGAAATAAATAAGGGAAGAAAGAAGTACACTCTACTGAAATGTATTGAGTATAATTATGTAAGCGTACTACAGAAACTGAACTTGGGAGAGAAAAGAGCAGAGATTTCTTTAAGATGCTCCAAGGGAAATAGAAAAATGTCACATTTTAGTGACAGACAGAAAATTAGAAATAAAATGTTCAGAAACTTCATCAACCAATGGGTGCAACTTTTCAGAATCTATTTGTTTCTAATAAAATACCAGTCGGTGCCAGAATGAAGTCGGGCCTTTCCCCAGTTACCTTATCCTTGTTTGGCTTGTCTTAGTTGGACCCCATTGGCTACCAATTTGCGATACACACTTCTAGCACAATGACTTATGTAATGAGAAGAGTCATGTGTTATTCTGATGTTGAAAGTAAACTTCGGTGCCCCCATCTCAGTTCATTTTTACTCTTGAGTACTTACTGTGTCAAGTTGTGCGCTTAATTTTGGAATGTACAATCTAAAAGAGAAGACTCACATATACACAAACAATGCTAAACTCAAGTAAGCTGTGATAGACAACAGAAGGGCAAAGGAATGCCAAGACATGAGGGACAGCAGTTTGGAGAATGGAGAGGAAGACAGTGGCATCTGAGGTGAGCTTTGAAGGGTGATTAGCACTCAAGGTCTGGTGAGATGTCCATTCTGCTCAGCACTGTGGCTTTCTGAGGTGGCAAAGTGATGATCCCAGGAAGAGAGGTGAAGGCTTGTTTATCTCACCAGACTGAAAGGTTTAATTTTTGAATCAAGGTTGGAGCTCAAGAGAGCTGTGCTTTAAGAGGAATGTTCTGCCCTTGAGAGTGGAGTGCACTGAGGAAAGGACAATTCTGGAGAAATCACCCTTTTCTGTCAACCCTCCAACCTTATCACTCTTGGCCCCAAATGCCTCCATTTAGCGTACCCTCCAGATGAGTTAAAAAATCACAGCACTTAACTCTGCTCTATCTAGCATTGATTTTTTTATTAGGTGCTCACATCAGGACATTCATCAGATTCTCATTTACCTGGATCCTGTGGGTTTAAGCAGAAAAATGCAATCATGTTGTCTTAAAAATGTATCAAAAAGATCAAAGTTTCTGGTTCTATCCTTCATCTTTCTTCTCTTAAAATACATAAAGAATAAAGAATTATTGAAAGTACAGTATATATGGGTTTTCTGAGTATGGAGTTCTCTACTTTTAAAAAGAATCCTAATAGTTTTTTTTTTTTTTTTGGGGGGGGGGGGGGGTGCATATGTAGTTAACTATTATCATCAGTTTTAATTGGGTTGAACAAAAGGGTGGAAAACCCAAAGAGGCAGATAATTAAAAATCTTTGCTACTCAACTTTGGGAATCATTCTTAAAAAGAACAGCCTGAGGATGTGAAAAGCAAGGTTTATATTTGTCTTCTTCCATTTAGGAGGAATAAAGTACTGCCCTCTACAGCATCCATCTATATTTTTAAAATATTGAAGAGAGTGTGACATTCACTTAGAACCATGTAGTTTACACTACTTGGTTTACTGTCTCAGCATCTCATTCTGTCTTGGGAACATCTCTATCTTTTTGAAAGGAAATGTCTTTATCCTGTCAATTAAACCATGTTGTTTCAGTAGAGCAGGCAAGTGTCCTTGGCCACAGGGGTGGGATACTCGACTTTGAAAAAATTATAAAGTTAAAACAATTATGTATTTTATTTATAATTCAGAATCATTGGCAAATCAAATGATCCAATAACAAATATTTACAGTGCACACTGTGCTTCAAGCAATATGTAGACACTGTGGATACAGTGGGAGACATGACATAGTCTTTGCACACATACAGTTTATTGTCAAATGAAGGATACAGACAAGTAAACTATCGAACATAGCTTGTAAATTAATGCTATATTGAGAGGGGGAACACAAAGGGAGGTAGAAGCACAGAAAAGAATGCTTAACCTAGCCTGGGCTTGGAAAGGTGTGGGATGGAGATGGGATAGATTATTCAACACTTTTCTATATCAATTTCGCTATGATTACTCTCATTTAATCTGTCAAAGTGGTTGCTCGTATTGGATTTATTTGCCCTGAGAGTTATCCCTCATTTATCCTCTGCTGTGCCTCATAATATACACAGGCTGACCCCTGAAGATTGCAATTCCCAGACTAGCTAACATTTTGTGGCCATCTTGGTTCAACCAACAGGCAGAAAAACAGGAGATTAGAACCCAGGAGGATGGAGCAGACAGTTTTTCTCCATCTTCTGCGTCAGGTGGGGCTTTTCCTTCAATGGCTACATATTATTCAAGACTCTAGGCCCATCAAATTAGCCCGCCATGACACGAGATCCTATGGAACCCAACACCTACACTCCAATAACACTGTCTCCTCTCTTTGTCTTTCCAGCCTAGAGGTGAGAGTGACTTCCTCATGTTGAAAACTGTTGGGTTCTCCAGTTCTCCTGTTTGGCTTCTCCATCACTTGTGTAATCAGTTCCCTGAATTAAATTCTCTCTTATGAGGGGAGAGATCATCATGGCGGATGGGAAGCAGGACTAGATTGCAGCTCCAGACAGAGCAGTGTGTGGAGGCTCACATTGTGAATTTTAGCTCCAGATCGACTGCAAGAACAAACCAGCAATCCCAAGAGGATCCACAGACCCTATGAAGGAAGTGGACTGCCCCTGCAGGACCTGGGAGATACCTCAAATACTGTGAGTGCCCCAACTGCGGAAGTGGAAAAGGGAGACCCTCCTCTCCCAAACACACATCCCCACTGGAGAAGCTGAATGTCTGTTTGCGGGAGAAGTTTCCGACTTTACCTGGAGCTGAGTCAATTTGGAGAGCTGAGCAAAATACAAGGGTAAAGGAAGTAGCAGAAAGTCCCTGGGAGCTCTCTGGGTCCCCGAGCAGGCCATTCCTGCCTGGCACCACGGGGATCCATCCAGAGGGCAGCCAGAGAGGCAGGGGGTAAAACTCCAAAGGGAGAAGGAAATCTCTAGCTGGACTTTGTAACAATTTGAACCGGGTGAGAAGCCTCCTGGCCAGAACTTGGGGGAAGTTGCAAATCTGGTGTGCAGACTCCACAGGCGGGGATAGAACCAAACCCTTTTCTTTTGCAGCTGGGAGGCGGGTAGCCTGGGGCAGATTTTCAAGCCCATCTTGCCCTCCACCTGGAAATGGACCCAGGGCTGTTGGGCGGGGCATGGTGAGAATGAGACCAGCTCTTTGGTTTGTGTGGGAGCTGGGTGAGGCCTGTGACTGCTGGCTTTCCCCCACAACCTGCATAACTTGTCAGTGACAGCCATAATCCTCCTAGGTACACAACTTCAGTGACCTGGGAATCTCACTCCCATCCCCCCACAGCAGCTGCAGCAAGACCTGCCCAAGGATGCCCACTCTCACCACTCCTCTTCAACATAGTACTGGAAGTCCTAGCCAGAGCAGTCAGACAAGAGAAAGAAATAAAGGGCATGCATATCGGTAAGAGGAAGTCAAACTGTCACTGTTTGCTGACAATATGATCATTTACCTTGAAAACCCTAAGGACTCCTCCAGAAAGCTCCTAGAACTGATAAAAGAATTCAACAAAGCTTCCAGATACAGGATTAATGTACACAAATCAATAGCTCTTCTATATACCAACAGTGACCTAGTGGAGAATCAAATCAAGACCTCAACCCTTTTTACAATAGCTGCAAATAAAATAAAATAAAATAAAATAAAATACTTAGGAATACACCTAACCAAGGAATCCAAAGACCTCTACAAGGAAAACTACAAAACACTGCTGAAAGAAATCATAGATGACATGAACAAGTGGAAACACACCCCATACTCATGGATGGGTAGAATCAAAATTGTGAAAATGGCCATACTGCCAAAAGCAATCTACACATTCAACGCAATTCCCATGAAAATAGCACCATCATTCTTCACAGAATTAGAAAAAAAAATTCTAAAATGTATATGGAAAGAAAAAAGAGTCTGCACAGCCGTGGGCTCTCCATTCTGTTCCATTGGTCTATATATCTGTTTTTATACCAGTACCATGTTCTTTTTGTTCCTATTAACTCTGTAGGATAATTTGCAGTTGGATAATGTGATTCCTCCAGTTTTGTTCTTTTTGCTTAGGATCCTTTTGGCTACTCTGGGTCTTTTGTGGTTCCATATAAGTTGTAGGATTGTTTTTTCTATTTCTGTGAAGAATATCATTAGTATTTTGATAAGGATAGCATTCAATCTGTTTATTGTTTTTGGTAGTATGGGCATTTTAACAATATTGATTCTTCAAATCTATGAATATGAAATATTGTTCCATTTTTGGTGTTGTCTTCAATTTCTTTAAGGTACTGGTATAAAAACAGATGTATAGACCAATGGAACAGAATGAACCAGAATCAAATCCACACACCTACGGTGAACTCATTTTCAACAAAGAAGTCAAGAACATACACTGGGGGAAAAGATAGTCTTTTCAATAAATAGTGCTGGGAAAATATTTGCAAACTATGCATCTGACAAAGGTCTAATATCCAGTATCTATAAGAAACTTAAATCTACAAGAGAAAACCAACCCCATTAAAAAGTGGGCAAAGGACATGAACAGACACTTTACAATGGAAGACATACATGTAGCCAACAAGCATATGACAAAAATCTCAATATTGCTGATTATTAGAGAATGCAAATCAAAACCACAATGAGATATCATCTCACACCAGTCAGAATGGCTATTATATAAAAAATTTAAAAATACCAGGGGCTGGCAAGGTTGCGGAGAAAAGGGAACACTTAAATGCTGTTGGTGGGAGTGTGAATCAGTTTAACCATTGTGGGAAGCAGTAGGGCAATTCCTCTAAGTGCTGAAAGCAGGACTACCATTTGACCCAGCGACCCCATTACTGTGAATAACTTATATTCCCAGAAAAATATAAATCATTCTACCATAAAGACTCATGCACGTGAATGTTCATTGCAGCACCATTCACAATAGCAAACATGGAATCAACCTAAATGCCCATCAGTGACAGATTAGGTAAAGAAAATGTGGTACACACACACCATGGAATACTATGAAGCCATAAAAAAGAATGAGCTCATGTCCTTTAGCAAGAACATGGATGGAGCTGGAGGCCATTATCCTTAGCAAACTAATTCAGGAACAGGAAACCAAATGCTGCATGTTCTCACTTATTAGTGGGAGCTAAATGATGAGAACATATGGCTGCAAAGAGAGGAACAACAGATACTGGAGCCTCCTTGAGGGTAGATGGAGAGTGGGAGGAGGGAGAGGATAAGAAAAAAATAACTATTGGGTACCAGGCTTATTTCCTGGGTGACAAAATAACCTGCACAACAAATCCCTGTGACATGAGTTTAACTGTATAACAAATCTGCACTTGTTCCCCTGAAACTAAAATAAAAGTTAATAAAAAATTAAGAAAAATAAAAGTATAAGGCCATTAGGCAAATGTGAAAAATAACTGGATATTTGATATCAATGACATATATAATCCTTTAGTACTAGTAATTGTTTTAGGTTTATGTTTTATAAAAGAGTCTATCTCGTGAAAACGCATATTTAGAGAAGAAATGGTGTGATGTCTTGGATTTGCTTTGCATGATTCCAGCAGCAGAGATTTCAATGGTGAGGAGGGGTGTCTATTTAGAATCAGATTGGCTATGTATTGATGATTGTTGATATTGAGTATCAGATATATTAGATCTATAATAATATTCTCTGTCTTGGTATGTTTTTTTGAGAACTTCTATAATAAAAAGTTTTTATTATAAATATTATGCCATTAAAATGGAAATTCTAAGTGAAATAGGGCACATTTTAGGAAAACAAGAGACCAAATTGGCTCATAAAGAAATAGAATAAGCTAGCTCTCTTTGAGGCAAAGCCAGATGAAGACCCTCCATGAAAACAGCACTTGAGTCAAACTCATTCACATGGCAGAAAATATCGTGAATAGATTAATAGCATATTCAACACAGCAGTGACTAAATGAACAAACAAGCTGTGTCTGAGGAATAAAAACATGATTTAACATTAGAAAATACTTCCAATTTTAATTTCCTATAATAACAAATTGGAAGAGTATATTAGTTTACTAGGACTGCCATAGCAAAGTACCACAGACCAGGTGGCTTAAACAATAGAAATGTATTTCCTCATAGTTCTAGAAGCTAGAAGTCCAAGATGAAGATATCATCAGGATTTGTTTCTTCTGAAGCCTCTCTTCTTGGCTTGTAGATGGCCGTCTTTTCTCTCTATTTGCACATGGGTTTTTCTCTATTTTTGTCCATGTTCCAATCTTCTCTTTCACCAGTCATATTGGATTAGGGCCCATTCTTATGACCTCATTACACCTTAATTACCTCTTTAAAGGCCCTTTCTCCAAATAGAGTCACATTCTGAGGTACTGAGGGTTAAGACTTCAACATATGAATTTGAGGGAACATAATTGTGTCCACAACAAAAAGAAAAAAAAAATTTGACCACGTCAGTGAATACAGAAAAAAAAGTTGAAATTCAACACTAATTCATGGCAAATCTTTTAGTAAACTAAGATTAGAAGGGGACTTTCATTTCTTAAAATCTCCCACAGATATCTTTAAATGTGAAATGGTAGAAGCATTTCCATTAAAGTCAAGGAAAACACATAGATATGCTATCACTTCTATTGTTCAAAACTATACTAAAACACAAAGCCAGAACCATGGATATAAAAATAAATAAGGGGTATTAATATTGAAAAGAAAAAGATACTTTTTGGTGACTGTCTTAGTCTATTCAGGCTTCTATAACAAAATATCATGAATACGGTAGCTTAGAAACAATGGAAATTGATTTCTTCATGTTCTGGAGGCTGGAAAGTCCAAGATTAAATGGCAGATTTGGTGTCTGGTGAGGGCCTGCTTTCTGATTCATAATGGCACCTTCTCACTATGTTCTCACATGGTAGAAGGGACTAGTTAGGTTTGTGGGGCCTATTTTATAAGGGCACTAATCCCAATCATGAGGATTTCACCCTTATGACCTAGTTACCTCCCAAAGACCCCACCTCCAAATACCATCACCTTGAGTGTTAGAAATTCAACATATTAATTTTAGAAGGACACAAACATTCAGATAATAGCAGTGACAATGTAATTACCGATGTGGAAAGTTCTAAAGAATCAGCACATGGAATATTTAAACGAATAAGAAACCTCAGAAAGATAACTATAGCAAAATCAAGAGCCTTGCCAGACAAAAGCAGTAACTAATTAGAACATGTATGAGAAACTATCTCACTCATAACAGAAACAAAATCCAAAAATTACCTTAAAAGAATCCTCACAAAAAGGTATAAGATCTCTGTGGAGGCCCCTATAAAAGTTTACTGGTAAGCCAGGTAAAATAAGCCCAAAATAAACAGAGCAGTATATGATATTCATTGATGGGGCACACATCCTTGTAAAGATCTTGATTTTTATTTACAACTTTAGTGACTTACCTGTAGTTGCCAAGAGGACAATCAAACTTTGCTATCTTCTGCTCCCGAAGTCAAGCCTGCAAAGCCATAGAAGAATACATTAAAAACAAATATTGACAACAAATTCTAAACAACCAATCATGAGAAAACTCTAGGGGAGATTGAGGATTGCATTGAACTGGTACCTGTGCTTGGAATGAGGGAGTGGTGGACCCAGTTGAAGCTGGGAGAAGGTCTGTAGTCTGCAATGGAGGGCAAATGACAGGATAGATAGGAACAAAGTTTTCAAAGTTCTGCTTCTGCTTTAGTGTATAAACCTGAGGCAGCCCCTCAGACCACAGATGCCAGCAGCCCTGCAATAATATCAGGGGAGCAGAAAAGATGGGATTCTTTGAGGTGATATGACTCTGAAGTCTGTTAACAACCACCTGAACGCACTTTAGTGAATGGGGGCTAGTCTTTAAAATGTATGTATTATTTCAACACAATATAAACAACAGACTACAAATGGAATAGTGTGTATCATAATCAATCATATAGTAAGGGTAGGTGCTATTTCATGACATGTATATCATTTACACATACAGCTGGTAGAGAGGTATAATATTTTTCTCACTAGGAATGAAGGTTATAAAAATGGAAATCACTGCACTGAACAATGCAATGTTACATAAGCTCAAAAAAAGCAGGACCTCCCCAAATCACCCTGCTCAGATTCTTCTGTGTAGAAAATAAATCTTCTAGAACAAAAAGTTTTCAAACTTGAAGTCTGGCTGGTGAAGAGACCCTATGGGAAGGTGGGCTTCTTCACTGTCTTGGGTGCTGCTACTTCCCCATCTAGCATCTGGAACCTGGAACTATGAAACCATTCTCTGCAAGAGTTTCAAGTTGAGCAAATGCTCAGATACATCAGGGAGGAATAATTGTACTTAATCAAGAAGCCAGGATATAAGATTGAGGACCCTCAAAATTTAAGACTGAAGGGTCTATACATTTCAGAAAAGTGGGTAACCCACAGATTCCTACTCCGCTTCTCATATCAGTTTGGGAGACTCCAGGCTAGGAAGCCCCTCTTATTTCCCATTTGGGGGTCTCGGGGAGATGGAGGCCTTGATCTGAGGGTGACAGACACAGATCAGCAGAGAGGGATTTGAAGCCCTTACAGTTGTGAACATGAGGACCTATGGGAGGACTTACGGGATCTCCCATTCATCCCAGAATAAGTGGGCCCCAACCACACACTACTTCTCTGATTAGTTCTGGGAGGCCCCAGGGCATGGTCACTGGAGTGGTCAGGAGAGGAAAGGGGCCAGGCCCTTGCTGAACATTAAGATGAGGGCGCTGAGGCAGGTCTGAATAGAGCTCACCCAAGAAGAAGGAGGCCCCACATAATCCAGCACCCCACCTGCCTTCAGCCCTGGGAAGCCCTAGAGCATGATGGCTGGATGTGGGGGTCTCCTGATTTCCCACTAGGGTGTTAAAGAGAGATGAAGACCTTGCTCAGAGGGGGCTGGTTTCAAGTCAGGGGAGGGAAAGTGATCTAGGCCCTGCCAGGCATCACAGAGAAGACAGAAGGGAGTTCCCTCCCTAGAGAGAGGGGGACTCACAGAAAGCCACACATGTCATCTGACTGGGGAGGCCCTAGGCAGGACAATCATACAGAAGCCCCCCTCCCTCTTCTGAGGCTGTCAGGGAAATGGGGACTTTGGCCTGAAGGACACATCATCAGCTAAGCAAAACAAGGGGAGGCAGGCCCTGTTAGGATTAAACATAAAAAACTTGGAGAGAGCTGAGGGCACACCCACAATCTCAAGCAGAGGAGGGCCTGCTGTCAGCTCTGGGAAACCCTAAGGCATAGAGGCCTGACATAGTGCTCTCTCACTTCCACCTAGATGGTCTCACAAATGGGAGGGGCTTCTTATGAAGCCAATAAACTTAGGTCCACAGAGTGAGTCGACCTAGACAGTGCCAGGACTCAGGACAGGGACTCAGCTAGGACTGAAAAACTTTTCCACCCCACAAAGAAGGGGGCCCTGTAGCCACCCTCTCAATCCCCCTCCTCCAACCCTTCACTCCCAACCCAGCCCTGCGCCTGCAGTCATCCTTGAGAAGCTCCAAGTAGGGTTCCTTCACGTGGTGTATCATGACTTCCATCTTAGGAGGCTGAGAGAGGTGAGGCTTCATCAAAGGAGGCTGGACTCAAGTTCACAGGGGGAGGAGTCCCAGGACCTGTCAGTCTTCAAGGTGAGAACCTTGAGGGAGGAGGGAGAGACGTCTCACCACAGAGAAGGGGAGGCTAGGCCCCTCTCTGCTCCTATTATCAGCCCTGGGAAACCCCAGGTAGAATGCCTGGATGTGGTGTCCTGACTTCCATCTTGGGAGTCTGAGGGAGGTAAAGTTTCATCTGAGGGGGAGTCAGGTCAGCAGGGAGAGGACTCTCAGACCTTCCCGGGCATCAAAATGAACTTGAGGGAAGAGTGAGGGGATATCTCACCACAGAGTGTAGGAAGACTAGTCCCGCCCTGCCCTTGCTATCAGTTCTGGGAAGCCCCAGACAGAATCCCCAGATGTGCTGTTTCCTGACTTCCATCTTGGGAATCTGTGGGGTGTGGCTTCAGGTCAGCAGAAGGAGGAGTCCTAGGCCTGATCAATCACCAAAGGGAGGAACTTGAGGGAGGAATGGGGCCCCTCCCACCACAGACAGAAGGAGGGTGGCCCTAGTCCCGCCTTCTTCTGCATTTACCCCTGGGGGGCTCCAGGCGGGGTCCCAGATGTGCTGTTTCCTGACTTCATCTCGGAAATCTGAGGCAGGTGAGCTTCTCTCTGAAGGGTGCAGACTCAGGTTGGCAGAGAAAGGAGTCCCAGGCCCTGCCAGGCTTTAAGATGAGGATCTTGAGGGAAGGTAGGAGACCACTTGCCCTTTTTGTCAGCTCTGGGAAGCCTCAGACCATGTCCTTGGATCTGCTGTTTCCCGATCTCCATCTTGGGAGTTTGAAGGGTGAAGCTTCTGGTCTAATCAGCAGAGGGATGCATCCTAGGCCTGACCAATCACCAAGCAGGGGCCCCTGAGAGAGGAATGGGGCCCCTTCCACCACAGATATATAGGGCCCTAGACTTGCCCTCCCCCAGCAGTTATCCCAGGGAGGCTCCAGGCAGGGACCCAGTTGTGCTGTTTCCCGACTTCCATCTCAGGAATCTGAGGGAGGTGAGCTTCTCTCTGAGGGGGACCGACTCAGGTCAGTAGAAGTAGGAGTCCCAGGCCCTGTCAGGCTTCAAGGTTAGAGGACTCTGAGGGAGGAGTGAGGGGACCTCTCACTATTGACAGTGGGGGTCCCTCAGAAACCTTCCCCTAGAGTCAGTCCTGAGAAGCACCAGGCAAGGCAGTCAGGCAAGGCCTTTCCCCACGACTTTCTTTTCTGGTTTCCCAGAGAGATGGGGATGTTGGACAGGGGGAGGTATTCTCAGGTCAGCAGAAGAAAGGCAGTGAAGGCCCTGTCATGAGTAAACATGAATACTTTGAGGATGGGCTAATGGGAGTTTCTACCACAGACAGAAGAAGCCCCACAAAAACTCCACCATGCCCCTGCTGTCAAACATGGGAGGACTAAGGCAGTGGTGGCCAGTTGTGGTGTTTGTTCTCTTGGAGCTTGTCTCCTGGAATTGAGGCCTTCATCTGAGGAAGCAATATGAATACCTTGTGGGAAGATAGAGGGTACTACCACGCTGCAAAGCAGATGGGCTCCAGCCTTTGCTGTTAGTCCTGGGAGACCCTGGGCAGGGGTAAGTTTCTTGTATCCCTCCAATTTTGCCTGGAGTAAATCAAGGAGGTGAAGACCTTTGTCTGAGGGGACAATCAACATCAGCTTGGCAGAGGAAATCCCAGGCTCTACCAGGGGTCAATTTAGAGACTGAAGGCACCCTTTACCTCAGAACAAATGAGACCAAACTCTTCTCTGCCATCACCATCAACATGGGAGGACTAGGGGCATGGTGATTGGATGTGACACCCCTTCCCTTTTGTTGAGCATAGTGGTGCAGGAGGGGTCTCAGAGAGGTGAAAACTTTGGTCTGGTGGTGTGGTCTGAGTTTAGCAGAGGGGTGAGCCCCATGTCCTGAAGATGATTTAAGAGATCCCTCACTGCATGTGGAGGGGTCCCACAGAAACCTGCCCCTGCTGTTAGCCCTGGGAAGTTACAGGGCAGAGTTGCCAAATGTGGTGTTTCCTCACTTTCACTTTGGGAGTCTGAAGGAGGTCAGGGTTTTTCTGAGGGATGTAACCTAAAGTTAACACAGGAAGCAGTCCCAGGCCTTGCCAGACATCAAGGAGATGACCCTGAGGGAGGACTGAAGGGACCTCCCATCCAAGGTAGATACGGCCCTGGCCCACCCTGGGCATAACTCAACCCTGCAGAGAGGAGACCTCAGCTCCATTCTGCTTCTGCTGTCAACCTGGAGAGAAATGCAGGCAAGGTTGGTCAGATATGGCACTTCCTCCTTTTTGTCTGGGGGACAGGTCTCTAGGATGTGAGGGCTTTGGTTGGAGGTGGTAACAGTCGGCAGGGGAGCCACATTAGGTCAACAGAGGGAGGAGTCCCAGGATCTTCCAGGAGTCATGATAAGGACCCTGAAGGTCGGAAGGTCTCCTCACTCCTCCTGGGAAAAGAAGGATCCTACAAAGTCTGGCTGTTCCCTGCGATCAGCCCTGGGAGGATCTGGGCTGGAGTAGCCACATGGAATGAGCTCTAACATCTACCACAAGCTCTCCGAGGAGCCAGGGGGTAGGGTGTTTCAGGATGGTGAGGTCTTGGTTAGAGAGGGAGACTTCAGGTCAGCAGAGGGTGGGACAGGCCCTGCTAGCAGTGAAGATGGATACCCTGAGGTAGAACTGAATGTGTCCCTGAACAAATGAGACTGTCGGGATGGGTAGCTAAATTTGGTGCCTTTTATCTTTTGTCTGGAGTGTCCCAGGGAAGTGAAAGCCTTGGTTTGAGTGTGTGACATCAGCTGAAGGAGGAGTCCCAGGGTCTGTTCAGAGTTAAGGTAAGGGAAAGACATAGAGAGAGGATGAATGGTACCCACGAACTCAGAAGGAGCCCCACAGAAACTCTACCCTGTTCCTGCTGTTAACCCTGGGAGGATCTGGGTTTCTGTTTTTTAAGACATTCAGTCAATGGAATCTTGTTATGGAAGTCCAAGCTGACTAACACAATCATCCTTCTGCTGCCCCTTGTCTGTGTGCATGCCCCACAGGAAAATCCTGGTTTGCAGTGTGCAAGAAAGCACCTGTATAGGTGTTGAGAATCCATGCATCCTAAGGAAGGAAAAAATTCTCAGCCTATCAAGATTATTGAAGTTATTGCAAAGGGCAATGTAGAAAAGTGCAATTGAATGAAGAAAAGTTCATTCTTCCTGCTAAGATTTACAGGATCCTTTGAAAACTAGATGTGATCTTGTATACGAAAGTACCTAGTCGGTTCTTGGAAAAGTTGGTGAATGTCAAGGCAAATTTGATCTTTTCAGAAACTCTTCCAAGAAATGAAGAAGGCTGTTGTCATAATAAATTATAATAGTTTTTTTATGGAGCACCTAGTATGCAATAGCTTATGGGAGAGGCCACAAATGCTTACCCACATGTTATCTTCCCTTCCTTCTTGGGCAGTTCACTTGTAGTAAGATATGAGCCAGTGGGCCATTCTCGTGCTTGCTCTTCCTTTTAGCAGAAAACCGGGTGGCCCTGTGTCAAGATGGTGGGGCTACAATATAGAAGCAGCCTGCATCCCTCGGTGGCCTAATCACAGAAGTTCCTGTCAACCAATATCAGCATTTATACACACACAAAATAAACTTCTGTTGTGTTAAGCCATAGACATTTCAAGTTTCGTCTGTTGCATCAGCTAGCAGTTACTTAAACTGATTAGTACACAGCTTTCATTTTTGTTTTCAGGCTTATTTAAATATGTTTTTTTTACAAAGCCCAGGTAGTAGTTCATATAAAGAATATATAAATATATGAACAACTACCTTTGTAAGTAAAATGCTAAAGGCAAAAAAATTTTTTAAAATACAGATAAATCACAATTCTCCTCTTTACAAAGTTCCTCCAAATTTCAGCCCCCTTCTCAGAGGTAACCACAATTAACAATCTGGTGTGTGTTATTTTAAAGCTTATTCTAGGGTTTTTCATAGATTTATGTAATATAAAAATATCTTCTGTTTCTTTTAACATACTTGCTAATGAGGTATATATTGATCTTCTACTTATTCTTGCCATTTAATATAAATACAATATCTTATTTTTTTATTATTATACTTTAAGTTCTAGGGTACATGTGCACAATGTGCAGGTTTGTTACATATGTATACATGTGCCTTGTTGGTGTGCTGCACCCATTAACTCGTCATTTCCATGACAGCACATATATATCGACCTCACTTTTGTAATTACTCCCTAGAATGTATACATCATAATTAAACACTTCTCCTCCTCATGGACATATAAGTTGTTTCCCATTTGTTGCTATGATTAATAGAATTGAAATCAACATCCTTGAATATGAATTCTTTGAAAAAATATGTGTTTTCTTCTAAGAAAGACATATAACATAGAAAATATGGAAGTTGGTTTACAGTGCAAAGAGTATGAGTATTTTATATTTTTATAAATAATTACCAAATTTTCATTCCAAAAATGCTTTACCAGTATATTTTTTCATGAATTATTGTATATGAATGTCCTGTACTTTCACAAACACTTTATTGACCTTTTAAATTTTTAATCAAAATTAATGGTGAAAAACATGGTGTCACTGTTATTTTATTTGTGTTTCCGTTTTTCTTATTAGGTTAAGCAGCAAATTAAGTTAATCCCTCACCTATATAGAGCTAGAATTATGCAGTGATGTCCAGAGTAAAAGAATTTTTCTGGGAATGATTTAAAATTCTGAAGTGTCAACAGACCATTCCCCCTTTGCTTTGAGAAGCAAGCGTTTGGTCCGAATGTTCAGGAGCCAGGGAAGAGGACCAGACAGGACAACCTCAGCTACTGAGGGGCATTGGAAGGATCCAGGGGAGAGCAATTGCCAGAGTCCGTGAGCGAGACCACATGCAAAACGATTCCAGCGAGCCCGAGGCCGGCTGGCACTCAGAGCTGTAAATCTGGAGTTCAGTGTAGAGTGAAGCAGTGCCTAGAAGAGAAGGTGAGAAATGTGGGTGGGGAGAGTGGTGGTAGAGGACAACTTATGTGAATAGGCTTGGGGAGTCCCTGAGTCTTTCTTATTAGCTGGAAGCTTCAGCGTGTTCTGAGTAAGCAGGTGTACTGAAGGAGTGGATCAGCGGCATGCCAGATACCTCACCCTGCCTTAGGGTCACTCTATGTCCTGTCAAGAAGAGCATGGCTGGATCTCCTGCATTATTCTAGCTAAGCTAAGTCTCCTGACTACTCTGGTGGTCAGGGCACCCTTGTCAGCATCCTAGGCCTACGGCTGTCCCCATGCCTGCTGGAGGCTGGTATGTTTTCCCCTCTGTAGTGGACCTCCTTCACGGAAGCTGGAGTTTGGTGAGTGAGTGGTGTTGGTGACTGATGACCAGCAGAATAGACAGGCAGGAATGCCGAAGAGCAATTGGAAGGGACAGTGTGGCTGCTAGCAGGGACAATTGGAGTGACACTGCCCTGGGACTAATTACTTCAATGACTGCAGATAAAGGGCTGGGGGTAGACTTCCCTGGAAAATAGTCCAAATTGTGTCCTCTGCTGAGACTGCCTCCTTTGGGATCTGAGCCACTGGCACTCTAGAGGGCTGGTGTCCTGTGGCTATGACTGCTGGTCTACATTGCCACGAGACTGTCTGGGATAGAGGATTGGCCCAAGGTGCAAACACATGCAGGACAGATGGCACACACTTTCTTGTTAAGTTAACAGGGATATGTGGGGTGCAAAGCAGGAAGCATCACGTATGATGATACTGAAAGCATCTCCACAGCCAAGATGGTGTTTAGGCCTGGAGATGAGACATCCATAATGACACGTTCGGTGCTACTTTTCCTTGGGAATTCTGAAGTTACATGAGTAGTTACATTTCTTCCATACAGGCAGAAAGCCCAGGCATATGGCAGACTCCACATTTTGAATAATTGAATGTGATCCTCTAGTAATTTGATTGAGTCATTCATTCTTTCATCTATTCATCCATCCAGGAAAATTTTATTGAACATACGATGAGTTAAGAACACCAAGTAAACAAAGCAAAAGAAAATGACAAGGCACTTAATTCAGGCTGTGGGTGAGAGAAGGTGAAGAGGAGATGGATTCATGAGAATTTGGGGGAAATTCTGTGCAATAGTTGTGGACATCGTATAGTGATTCTGAGTTCTGAAGGTTACTAAGTAAAAGCTGTTCTACTTGGCTAAGACTGAGCATGAGAAGGAACAGTTGGTAGGGACTTGAGTTAGGAGTAAAGCTGAGGAAGGGAGTGGGGGCTGAGGTCAGTATGGGCTAAGTTGTGTGGAAGGTCCGGGTGAAGCCGTCTAATGATCAGTGGGAACCATCGGTTGGACTACCAGGAAAGGGTTCTAACCTGGTGACTAGGTTGGACTGCATCAGTAGAGGTCATCTGAAGCCACAGGTTTAGGGAAAATCTAGTGTTACATAGAAAGTGGTTTACAGGCTATAGGATGTCAATCCCTCTCACGCAAACACAGTTGGCAGCCAAAATCACGCAAAGTTTAATAAATCCAGGGGAGACTTTAAAGGGAGAAAGTACTCACCCAGCAATTCACGACTCGGATAAACTTCTCCTGTTTCCTTAAATGTATATATATATATGAAATACATATAACATACACACATATAACAAACACACACACATATATACACACATGCATATGTATACACACATATAACAAACATACGCACATATATACACACATACATATGTATGTTACATGTATTTCATATATATATTCATATACATATGTGTATATGTGTATGTATGTGTGTGTCATTGTGTATGTGTATATATGTATATATACACATACACACACGCCTGTGAATCTGTGGCTCATATCATATATACAGTCACATAGTGTAAATTTGCAATCTCACATCTGCTGTCTCAGGTCACTTTTCAGGCTCCAGTCTTGGCATCCTTTGTCTGGGATGGAGCTTACACACATCAATACCCACACCCTTACTCCTCTAATCTAGCGTGTCTGTTTTAGGCTGCAGTAACTCAAGCTTGTCATGGCAAGCACTAAATAATGAGTGTTTTTTTAAGTGCCTGGTATATGTGAGCTCACCTGGTCACTGTGCATAACCTTATATGTAAAAGAAGAAAATAGCCAATCCTGCCCAATGGAACTCAGAGTAGTCAAACGCACAAAACCCAAGAGTATATTTCAATTTTTCCCTTCTCAGCCTTTAGTCTATTGTTGGCATACATTTTACTTCTACATATGTTATAAACTATTTTACAGTATTATTCATTTCACTTTAAACTGTCGATTCTCTCTAAAGATATTTACATAATAAGAAAAGCATCTTTAATATTTTCCCATGTAGTTGTAATTTCTGGTGCTCTTCATTCCTTTTGTAGATCCAGATTTTTATCCGGTATCATGTTCCATTTGTCTGGAGGATATCCTTTAACATTTCTTGTAGTGCACATCTGTTGGTAATGAATTTTTTCAGGTGTGTATTTATGAAAAAGCCTTTATTTTACATTTGTTTTGTTTTGTTTTTGTTTTTGTTTTTTGAGATGGAGTCTTGCTCTGTCGCCCAGGCTGGAGTGCAATAGCATGATCTTGGCTCACTGCAACCTCCACCTCCCGGGTTCAAGCAATTCTCCTGCCTCAGCCTCCCAAGTAGCTGGGATTACAGATGCTCGCCACCATGCTCAGCTAATTTTTCTATTTTTTAGTAGAAACGGAGTTTCACCGTGTTGGTCAGGCTGGTCTTGAACTCCTGACCTCTGGTGATCCACCTGCCTCGGCCTCCCAAAAGTGCTGGGATTACAGGCGTGAGCCACCACACACCTTTGTTTTTGAAATATATTTTCACTGTTTATAGAAATCTATGTAAACAGTTATTTTGTTTTTCAGTGCTTCAAATATGTTGCTCCCCCTTCGCCTGCTTTTCTTCTTTTTATTGTTATAAAATACACGTAACAAAACATAAAATTGACTATTTGAATAGCTTGAAAGTATACAATTCAGTGGCACTTAAAGTGTTCAATTAAGTACATTGACATTGTTGTGCAATCATCACCACTATCTACTTCCAGAACTTCATGACCTCAAAAAGAAACCCCATGCTCATTAAGCACTCACTTCCCATTCTCCCCTGCCCCAAGCCCCTGGAAACCACTAATCTCCTTACTGTCTCTACAGATTTGCCTATTTTAGATATTCCACATAAATAGAATCATACAATATTTGGTATTTTGTGTTTCTGCTTTTATTATTTTGCAAGAAATCTATGTCATCCTTATATTCTTCTCTTTGTAAATTAAGTGGTTTTCTCCATCCCTGGCTAATTTTAGGATTTCCTTTTTAGCACTAGTTTTTTTGTTGTTTTTGTTTTTGTTTTTGTTTTGTTTTGTTTTGTTTTTTCCTTTATAAGATGCACATTTATTAACTGGCTTCTAAGTGCCATCTTCAGCACTGGTTTTAGGCAATTTAATTATTATGTGCCTTGGTGTATTTTTCTAAGCCTTTCTTGTTCATTTCCTAGATATGTGGAACTACATCGTTTTCATCAAATTTGCTGATTTTTATTCATTTATTCAAATGGTTTTCTCTATCCTCCCTTTTCCTCTTTTGTGATCTCCAAATGTATTAGGCCTCTTGAAGTTGTCTCTTAGCTCAACAGTGCCCTATTAATTTGTTTTTTTTCTTTCTGTGAGTCATTATGGAAAGTTGCTATTGCTATATTTTCAAATTCACTATTCATTTCTTCTGCCTTTATTTCAAACCAATGTATTTTTTCAACTCAGATATTGTAGTTTTCATTTCTCAAAGTTCATTTGGGTTTTTTATATCTTCCATGCCTGTATTAGACAACTTTAAAGTTTTATTTCTTGAACATATGAAATAATTATAATAACTGTTTCAATATCCTTTACCTAACTCCATCAATTACATTATTGATCAATTGATTTTTTTCTCATTATCAATTATTTTCTTTTACCTCTTTTCATGCCTGCTAATTTTGATCGGATGCTAGACGTTGTGAGTTTTACTTTACTGAGTGCTGGGTATTTTTGTATTTCTACAAGTAAATATCTTTGAGCTTTATTCTGGGACACAGTTAATTGGAAATAGTACAAACCTTCAGGTTGTGTTAGTTTCCTAGGACTGTCACTAACAAGTGCCACAAACTCGCTAGCTTAAAACAACAGAAGTTTATTTTCTCACAATTCTGGAGGTTAGACATCTGAGGTCAAGTTCTCATCAGAGTTGCTTCCTTCTGACGGTTCTGAGTCAGAATCCGTTCTATACCTGTCTCCTAGCTTCTGGTGATGGCCAGCAATATTCTTGGGCTTATAAGTGTATCACTGCCTCCGTCTTCACATGACGTTCTCCCTCTGCGCCTCTGTCTTCTCCACTTCTTAAAAAGACGTCAGTAATTCTGGACTAGGTGCCCACACCATTCCGGTATGACCTCATCTTAAGTAAGTAATCTGCAAAGGTCCTACTTCCAAATAAGATCACATTCACAGGTACAGGTCATTAGGACTCAAGCATATTTTTGGGGTGGCTCAGTTCAAACCACAATGCGTCTTGCCTTTAAACTCTGTTAGGAAAGGTCAGAGCCGTGTTTAGCCTATAGCTAATACTACATCACTCCTAAGCAAAGCTATTTGAGTATTCCAATCAATGCTCCATGAATTATAAAGTTTTCCACTCTGATGCTACCAGGGATTATGCACAGCCTTCGGTGCAACTCTCTCATCTCTGGTATTCTGTCCTACAAATTCTGGCCTCATTTACCTCCCTGGATTTTCAGCTCCATCTCTTCCACTCAAGAAGACTGCCAGGCTCCCACGCTGTGCACTGTGGGCTGCAATCTCTCTCCAGGCAGTAAGGTGAGCAATTGGAGGGCTCACCTCATTGTTTACATCTCTGAGATCACTTTCCTGTACTGTCTGAAGTCTGATAAATTGAAAATGATTGTTCCATGTGTTTTGTCATTTTTTTCATCTCTTTCATATAGGGATATAAATTTGGTTCCTGTTATTTCATCTTGGCCAGAAGCAGAAGTCCTATAGTACAAATGTAAAAGTTAAAATATCTAGATATGACAAATACCACAACATTGCAACTTATTCAAATTATAACCAAGATTGAAATACTGTCTGACACATATATATGTGTTTATATAAACATATAAACTGGGAGAATATATAGTAAAATAGCAACAATATTTTCCTTTTGTTGGCGAAATCATGTGATAACTTTATTTTCTTATTGATTGTTTTAATATTTTTTAACACTTTTGAAATACATAAGAATTACCTTGTAATTATAAAATGTAAATATTTTAAATATGATTTAGACTACCAAAAATGAACATACATTCTCTATGGTGTGTTTGCCATATTGACCATACTCTTGCCAGATTCTATTCAGCCTTTGGCATGCTTCCACTTATGTAACTAGAAAGAAAAGATTTTGAAGTCCAATTAATAGGCAATTGTATTAGTCCATTTTCACACTGCTATAAAGATACTACCTGAGACTGGGTAATTTATAAAGAAAAGAGGTTTAATTGACTCACAGTTCTGCATGGCTGAGGAGGCCTCAGGAAACTTACAATCATGATGGAAGAAGAAGCAGGCAACTTCTTCACAAAGTGGCAGGAGAGAGAAGAGTGAGCGAAGGAGAAACTTTCAAATACTTATAAAACCATCAGATCTCGTGAGAGCTCACTCACTATCACAAGAACAGCATGGAGGAAACGGCCCCCATGATCCAATCACCTCCCACCAAGTCTCTCCCTCGATAGCTGGGGATTCTAATTCAAGATGAGATTTGGGTGGAGATACAAAGCCTAACCATATCAGGCATACCTAATCAGCCAATTTCCCTCATGCTTTCAAATACAATGCTACACAAGTAACAAACTAAGGTCTTTTAAGCCCATCCTCCAGAAACAATATTAGCTACAATTTTAAAAGGGAAAATTATATTTATATAATTCACATTCACCATGAAATGATTGGAGCCAATATTTTTATGAAGGATCATATGTAGGCAACACGACAAGAGGAATTATAATAATCATATTAATTATTAAGTGGTGTTTATATGTACATTATTAAAGCTCACAATAAACAAATTGTGTTACTTAAAAATATGTTCTTCAGTCATAACTGCCATTCATTCCAAATTGTACCTGAAAGTAAACTTTTATTTAAACACTTGTTGATTTTCATAAGAATGATTTTCATTAAGTTTGATAATAAGAACAATCACCATTGTCCCTTCATAGGCTTATTATTCAAAACAGTTACTAAAGTTAATATGTGATTATCCTTCATTAAGTAAATTCCCTATAAAAATAACTGTGATTCATAATTTTTTTTTTTTTGAGATGGAGTTTCGCTCTTGTTTGCCCAGGCTGGAGTGCAATGGCACAATCTCAGCTCACCACAACCTCCGCCTCCCAGGTTCAAGCAATTCTCTTGCCTCAGCCTCCCGAGTAGCTGGGATTACAGGTATGCGCCACCATGCCGGGCTAATTTTGTGTTTTTAGTAGAGATGAGGTTTCTCCATGTTGGTCAGGCTGGTCTCAAACTCCCGACCTCAAATGATCCACCCACCTCGGCCTCCCAAAATGCTAGGATTACAGGCATGAGCCACCACGCCCAGCCCCATAATTTTTAAATACTTCTCTATAGTACAGATTATTTGCTTGGTTGTTGTTTATATCTCACATACTCATTTTCTGCATTTGCAAATCTTCCATTTTGACAATTTCATTCACGCAATTTTCTAACAAATTTATTAATGTTTCCTCCCACACTGATTGATTCCGTATCATTTTATGCTTCATAAATTTCTTCACCACTGTACTCTGTTTTTTGATCTCTTCTTTTTCTTTGTACAAGAAGAATTGACCTCTTTCTTCCTGTGAACCTTTCTCTTCCTTTATATTTTGGTCCATGTCTCTCTTTCTGAAACTCATCAATTATTGAGTTTTACCAAATGATTTCCATCCTATACATATTAAGTTGTAAAATATTTGCACATCATTTATTTCTTTTCAATGGGATAATAGTATACTTATTTCCCCTTTTATTTTTATTTTATTTTTATTTCTCTTTTTATTTTTATTTTTGTTCTTTTTTTTCTCCTTTTTGTAGAGACAGGGTCTCACTCACTCTGTCACCCTGTCTGGAGTGCAATAGTGCAATCATAGCTCACTATAGCCTCGAACTCCTGGGCTCAAGTGATTCTCTTGCCTCAGCCTCTGAAGTAGCTAGGACTACAGATGCCTTCACTATGCCTAACTAATTCTTGAAATTCTTTGTAGAGATGCAGTCTCACTTTGTTGCCCCGGCTGGTCTTGAACTCCTGGCCTTAAGTGATTTTTCCACCTCAGCCTCCTAGAATATTGAAATTACAGGCATGAGCCACCACACCTGATTGATTATTTATTTATTTATTTATTTATTTATTTATTTATTTATATTTTAGAGACAGGGTCTCACTCTGTCACCATGTCACCCAGGCTGGAGTGCAGTGGGGGGATCAGAGCTCACAGGAACCTTGAACCTCTGGGCTCAAGCAAGTCTTCCACCTCACCACGCCTGTACTATCTTTCTTTTTTAAAATATAGATTCATAGTTTCTAAAATAGTGGAAAGATAAGTGGAGGAATAAAGTATGTTACTTGTTGATAATGGCTTTTTCCACTTAGCAAAATGCCTTTGAGTGTCACTCAAGTTGTTCTGTGTGTCAATAGTCCATTCCATTTTAGTACTGAGTAGTATTCCACTCTATGGCTGTATCACAGTTTATTTATCCATTCATCCATGGAAGAACATTTGGGTTGTTTCCAGGTTTTGTAAAGCATGGATATAGCTTTTTCTGTGAGTCTATTTTTATTTCTCCCAAGAATGGGACTTCTGGGTCATATGGTAAGTATAGGTTTACTGTTTCCTGTAAAAGTAGATCATTGTGTAGTTCTTGGAGGCAGAAAAAGGGTTTCCTACCTCTCCTCTAGAAGCAAACAGATGTTGCTTTTACCCCTGTCCCAGAGGTCCTGGGGTTTAGAGAATTTGCTGCCTCTCTCTGAGGTTATCTCTCTCTGTCTCCTGCCATCCACCCGCTTTTTCACATTTGCACCCAGTGGATGCCCAAGGAAGAGTCCCGTGAATGAATTTGAATTACTTGTGTTTGGAGATCCTAGTTCTTCTATACTCAGACTTTACAAATTCATTAGAATTTCAGCTGAGTTATTCTTAACCTACATCTATATTGGCCGTCACTCCTGTGCTTTACCAAAGGTGACCATTCATACATCTGGTCTGTTCTTGGATGTCATGCCTTGGAACTTAATTGTCTTGATTTTTTTTTTTTGCCATGTCAACTTTCTGAATGGTTCAAGAAAGGTTATGATTTTACAAAACATCTTCTCATCATTATAATTGATAGGATGTTTTCTTTTGGCTTTCTACTTTTTAAATATAAGCAGAATTTGGATCACCTACATTTTGAACTTTATGTAAATGAAGGGGATGCATGTTTTCTAAGTGAGTGGTCTGGCTGCTTTCATTCAACATTGTATTTGTAAAATTTATATGTTAAATGTAGCTATAGTTTGTGTATTTTCATTGCTCTACATTATTTCATGGTATGACTATACCCAAATAATTCATGCAATCTACTGTTGATAAATATGTAGCCTATTTTCAATTTAGAGCTATTCCAAGTAATGCTACAACAAGCATTCTTGTATGTGTTTTGATAAACATATGTACACATAACAGCTAGATATCTTCCTAAGAAAGCGATCATTGGATATGTATATTTTAGATTTAGTAGATAACGGTGTACTGTTTTCCAAAGTGGCTATAAAAATTTATACTTTTTACTAGAAGTTTATGAAAATGTCTTTTGGTCCACATCCTTGGTAACATTTGCTATTGGCGATTTTAATGCAAATTTCTTATTGAAGTAGAGCGTAATATACATTATAGAAAAGGGCAAATGTTAGATGTATATAATTTGAAGCATTTTTAATGAATGAACACAGACCTTTAACTACCACAAAGATCAAAACGTGGAACATTATATTATCAGCAGTCACAGAAGCCCCCTTTCTGTTTTACCACAGTGATTAACCATCCAGTAATAGCCATTACTGTGACCTTTATTATTATAAATTAGTTATACTTGTTTGGTTCTTTAAAAACTAACTTTATTAAGGAATAATTTACATACAAATTAATTCACCCGTTTTGTTTGTGCAGTTCAAATTAATAATTTTTTAAAAGCCTACTAAGAAAACCCAGGCATAGATGGCTTCAATGGTAAATCTATTTAACATTTAAAGATAACCTAATACCAATTACAAATTTTTTCCCAGAGACTAGAAAAGAACACCTTGTTACACCGTCTATAAGTCCAATTTTATCTTAATATCAAAGCTAGTCAAGGAAATTATAAAAAAAAAAAAAAAAGAAAACTACAGACCAAAAGCTTTCTTAAATGTAACAATTAGGTAAAATAAATAAAAAACATCTGAGAGAAAAGAGCAGTTAGGCAGTTAGGGTGGTTCCTTGGTAAAACTCCTTTAAGCAGAGAAACAGTCTGGAAAATCAGGCTTCAGGCATAAATAAGGGAACTGGCACAGAGAGTTGGCCTAAAGACATGCCCACAGCTGCACCGAGAAGGGAACAAGGCCCAACATAGAAACATGCGTTTTGGAAGGCTGAGGTGGCTGGATCGCATGAGGTCAAGAGCTCGAGACAAGCCTGGCCAACATGGTGATACCCCGCCTCTACCAAAAATACAAAATTAGCCAGGATTGGTGGTGTATGTCTGTAATCCCAGCTACTTGGTAGGATGAGGCAGGAAAATTGCTTGAATCCAGGAGGTGGAGGTTGCAGTGAGCCAAGATCGCACCATTGCACTCCAGCCTGGGTGACAAGAGTGAAACTCCATCTAAAAAAAAAAAAAAAAAAAAAAGGGAACAAAGAAAGAAAGAAAGAAAAGAAAAGAATTCGATCCACAACAACATCAACATATGTCCCCAGTGTTGTCCTTATTTGTTGCAAGTAATAAAAATCCCCTTGCTAGATTCTCCTTGATTGTGGTTATTGGGTTGACACCTGCCAAGTGACTGAACCCACTCATTGTGGTAATAAAAGTACACCAGGTCTCAGTCCAGTTTGACTATTAGAAAGAATATTCTGACATTGAGCCAAAGTTTACTTAACTCTTAATTTTGCCCTTTAGTTCCATTTTCCTACCCATATCAAGACTGCTGGAAATAAACAAGCTAATCTTTCTGCCTCCAAAGCTTTTGACATATCTTACCTTCAACTCTCAAGTCTGTTTCAAAGAAGAATTTTCAGTGACCCTGAGTAACATGCAAGAAATGGCAAGTTTGGGCATGGGTCACATAATTATTGCCCAAGAAGTTCTCATGGGGGCTGGGACGAGCATCTCGAACAGTCAAGGTAATACAAACTTCAAGGAGACCCATCCATCATGTCAAGAAAATCTAAACCACAATTCTTTAGGATGCAGATTGATATTAACAACACAATCATGTAGCTGTAAACATCTTTGCAAACATGTTAGAGAGAGTAAGGTGAATCTCCTTGGAGGACTATTAAGGTAGGCTTGAAGGTAATATATGGCTATGACAAAAAAAACCCAGAAATTTCCTGAAAGAAACAATAATCAGTTCAGGGCTACAGTGAGCTATAAATATTTCACATCATGCTGTGTCTGGAAAAAATGTCTTGACTTACCAGCACCCAGGCTCCTTTCTTATGTAACTTTCTCAACGTAAATGTTCAGGCATTTTATAAATAGTTGAGACATTCAAAAATAGGGAGAGAAATTTAAAGCTAGGACTTCATGAAATTCCCAAATAGGGAAAAGGATGGCTTGCATGTCTCTTTTTTACCTGTGTAAACCTGATTGTAAGATGCTAGTGAGCACTAAAAACAGAAGCAGTTTGTATTTAAAGAAAGTGAAGAGAAAACAAAAATACAAATCCTCACCTTGAAATGATGATGGAATCTGCCTTTCATCTCCTATAGAAAAGAGCCTGAAGTTAGGAATCTCCTCTTCAGACCTGAGACCTCATTTGTTTTAATTAAATTTGTAATGTTTAAAAGGACCATCATGCTTGGTACCAAAACACAGAGAGTGTACAAGTCGCCAGATGACACTTTACGGTCCTCTCCAATTTGTAGATCATAGAAAAAAATAAGCTTGTACTGCAGGCTAGAGTCCCTCTAAATCACACATCATTTTCACACTAAGGGTAGCCTAAGCAGAGAAAAAGACTGCTTCAGAGCAGATGTAAATTAAATTATGTTTAAAAAACATTTCATCTTTCTCAAACATTTACCAAGCCCCTACCATGAATTAAGCACCATGGTAGGCGCTATATATACAAAATCGCAATTCATATGACTAAAAGGCTCACATCATAGTAGAAGAGACAAAACCTGTAAATAAGTTCTTATAATACACTGACAGAATTGTTATGGACTGATCCAATGTAGTGCTATAGGAACACAGAGGATATGATGCTTGGAGAATTGAGTCACAGAAGAAATGATGCTGTTGCTGACTCTTGACAGATGATTAGAATTTGGCCAGGAGAAGAAAGAACACTCCAGACAGAAAGACAAGTAGATTTGTAAAGGGCACAGAGACCTGAAATAAAATTGTGTGTTGAGAAAATATAACATGTGGTTTTGTCTGACAGGTTGCATAAGACACATAAGGGGAAAGAGATGTTCCATACATTTTTTTAAAAAAACAAGCAGAAAGATGACAGTATGGTGGAGCATATTGATGAAGAAAGACAGTAGCACAAGACGAGTGTACACAAATGGTCAAGGGACAGATCATAAAAGGGCATTTACAACCACAGTAAGTATTATGAACTTTCATGAGAGCAGTGGGAGGGTCAACTACAAATATTAAGCAGGAGAGTGACACAATCAGATCTGTATTTTATAACAATGACTGGCTTCAGTGTGGAGAACAGCTGGAAGATGGCAGGAGTGAAAATGGGGAGACCTGTCGGGAACCCGTGTTAACAATAAAGGCCAGAGCGTATAAGAATCTGAATTAGAATGCTAGTAGGAATGAAAGAGTAAAAAGATTAGTGTACAGTCATCAGTATTTAATATGGTCAGCCATTTTAATTTTAGCCATTTAGTAAGTGTGTAATGGTATTTCATTACGGTTTTCATTTGCATTTTCCAAATAAATATGTTGAACATCTTTTCATATTCCTATTGGCTATTTGTATATCTTATTTGATGTGTCTGTTCAAATTCTTTACTCATTTTTCTAATAAGATTGTTTTCTTATTGCTGTTTTGAGAATTCTGTATATATAGGTTGGTGCTAATGTAATTGTGGTTTTTGTATTATTGGAATTTGCCATTTGATATTGGAATACATTATTAAATGTATTCCAATATCGGTATACATCATTTTAATGGGCATTTCTTACTTTATGGTTTTTTGCTAATGACTTACTACTTGTTGTTTATTTAATGTTTATTTTAGACTACAGAAATGATGTTAGACAAAAAGCAAATTAGAGGAATTTTCTTATTTGAGTTCAAAATGGGTCGTAAGGCAGCGGAGACAACTCACAACATCAACAATGTATTTGGCCCAGGAGCTGCTAACGAACGTGCAGTGCAGTGGTGGTTCAAGGAGTTCTGCAAAGGATACCCGAGCCTTGAAGATGAAGAGCGTAGTGGCCGGCCATCGGAAGTTGACAACGACCAATTGAGAGCAACCGTCAACGCTGATCCTCTTACAACTACACGAGACATTACCAAATAACTCCATGTCGACCATTCTATATTCCTTTGGCCTCTGAGGCAAATTGGAAAGGTGAAAAAGCTCGATAAGTGGGTGCCTCATGAGCTGAGTGAAAATCAAAAAAATTGTCACTTTGAAGTGTCATATTCTCTTATTCTATGCAACAACAACGAACATTTTCTCAATTGGATTGTGACATGCGACGAAAAGTGGATTTTATACGACAACCGGCAATGACCAGCTCAGTAATCGGACTGAGAAGAAGCTCCAAAGCACTTCCCAAAGCCTAATGTGCACCCAAAAAAGGTCATGGTCACTGTTTGGTGGTCTGCTGCCAGTCTGGTCCACTACAGCTTTCTGAATTCCAGCGAAACCATTACATCTGAGAAGTATGCTCAGCAAATCAATGAGATGCACCGGAAACTGCAACACCTGTAGTCAGCATTGGTCAACAGAAAGGGCCCAATTCTTCTCCATGACAATTCCCAACCACAGGTCACACAACCAAAGTCAAAAGTTGAATAAATCGGGCTATGAAGTTTTGCCTCATCCACCACATTCACCTGACCTCCCGCCAACTGACTACCACTTCTTCAGGCATCTCGACAACTTTTTGCAGGGAAAACTTTTCCATAACCAGCAGGATGCAGAAAATGCTGTCCAAGATTTCCTCAAATCCCAATGCATGGAATTTTATGCTACAGGAATAAACAAACTTATTTCTCATTGGAAAGAAATGTATTGATTGTAATGGTTCCTATTTTGATTAATAAAGCTGTGTTTGAATTTAGTTATAATGATTTAAAATTCAGTCTGAAACTGCAATTACTTTTGCACCAGCCTAACTTATTGAATGCAAGTTTTTCATTGGTTATGTGATTTTTGAAATATTTTCTCCCAGGCTTTGACTTGTCTTTTCATTCTCTTAACAATGTCTTTTGGAAAGATTTTAAAATTATTTTGTTAAAGTTCAATCTGAGGAGAGCAAAAATATCTGGCAACCATCAAGCAGGCGCTGGAGACAAGAACTCTTTATCAGAGGAATTTAGAAGTAATTAGACTTCCCTATTATCTAAAGACACTTGTTTCCAGGCCTCTTTTCAACTTAAAATTTATAAGTAACTAGAATTTGTATACATCTCTGGAATGCACGCATGCCGAAACTCATTGTGCAACCCTTGAACCCTTGTCAACATTAAGACACCAAAATGTCTACAAATGTAATCATTTATTGTGCAAATTACCTTCAGCTCCCACATTAAGGTCTATAAATAGCTTTAAGGAAAAGTCCACCGTGGCTGGCTCAGTCCTCTCACGGAGGCGCCCCGCTGCACTCTTCTGCAGCATTCTTTCTTTCTAATAAAAACTTGCCTTTTTCAAACCTATACTGTTGTCAGCAAATTCTTCTTATCAACCCACGAGTCAACCACTTTCCTATGCCAGGGCTCTGGCACAGTCAATCAATTTTTTTGTATGGACTTGATGTTTTAGTATCATGTCTGAGAAACTGTCTAACTTAAGATCACAGAGATGTCCTTTCATGCTCTGTTCTAGAAGTTTCATAGTTTTAAGGTTTACATTTAGGTTTATAGTTCATTTTGAGTTAATTTTTAGATATGGTATATAAGGTATAAATCCAATGATTTTATTTCTTCTTTTTTTGCACATGGATATCTAATTGTTCCAATACCCTTTATGGAAGAAACCATCATATCACCACAGCACTGCTTTGTATTTTTGTTAACAATCAGTTGTTTATATGAGTATGTGCTTATTTTCCAACTCTGTATTTTGTTCCATTGATATATTTGCTTACCTTTGTGGCAATACTATGCTGTATTACTTAATGCAGCTTTATAATAAGTCTTGAAATCTGATAGTATCTTACAGCTTTGTTCTTTTTCAAAGTTATTTAGGCTACTCTAAATTGTTAGCATTTCTGTACAAATTTTATTGGCAGCTTGAGATAGCTGCAAAATGTTTACTTGGCATTTGATGGAGTCTGCATTGAAGCTATAGATGAAGTAATGAAGAAATAACACCTTGACCATATTGAGTCTTCCAATCCATGAACATAGAATATCTTTCTATTTATATAGTTCCTTCAAAAAAAAATCTTTCATCAGTGCTTTCTTTTTAACGGGAAAGTGGGTCCCAATTCAGACCCCAAGAGAGGGTTCTTGGATCTTGTGCAAGAAAGAATTCAGGGCAAGCCTACAGAGTAAAGTGAAAGCAAGTTTATTAAGAAAGTAAAGGAATAAAAGAATGGCTACTCCATAGACAGAGTAGCTCCAAGGGCTGCCGGTTGCCCATTTTTATGGTTACTGCTTGATGATATGCTAAACAAGGGGTGGGCTATTCATCCCTCCCCTTTTTAGACCATATAGGGTAACTTCCTGGCATTGTCATGGCATTTGTAAACTGTCATGGCGCTGGTGGGAGTGTAGCAGTGAGGACGATCAGAGGTTACCCTTGTGGCCACCTTGGTTTTGTTGGGGTTTGGTTGGCTTCTTGGATGCAACCTGTTTTATCAGTAAGGCCTTTATGACCCGTATCTTGTGCTGACCTCCTGTCTCATCCTGACTTAGAATGCCTTAACCATCCGGGAATGCAGCAGAGTAGGTCTCAGCCTCATTCTACCCAGCTCCTATTCAAGATAGTGTTGCTCTGGTTCACACACCTCTGACACTTCGTAAGTTTCTGCATATAGTTCCTGCACATATATTGTTAGATATACCCAAATACTTCACTTTTTGGTTCTATTGCAAATGCTATTTTTTAAGATGTCGAATGTTAATTTCCAGTTTTTCATTGCTGGAATACAGGAATGCAATTGACTTTTGAATATTGTCCTTGCATCCCCTTGTATCTTACAACTTTGCTAAACTCAGCTTCCATTTACAGAAATTTTTGTTTTTAGATTTATTAAGATTTTTGTGTAGATAATCATGTCATTTGTGAATAAAGACAGTTTTATTTCTTCTTTTCTAATGTGTATGTCTTTTATTTCTTTTTCTTACCTTATTGTGCCAGTTAGGTCTTACTCTAAGTTAAAAAGTTACTATTTTATTCAGGGCCCTGGGATCTGTTTTCAAGGATACATTTTAAAAGTTTCGGCCAGGCGGTGGCTCACACCTGTAATGCCAGCACTTTGGGAGGCCGAGGGGGGCAGATCACGAGGTCAATAGTTCGAGACCATCCTGGCTAACACGGTGAAACCCCGTCTCTACTAAAAATGCAAAAAAAGTAGCCAGGCGTGGTGGCGGGCACCTGTAGTCCCAGCTACTCAGGAGGCTGAGGCAGGAGAATGGTGTGAAACCAGGAGGTGGAGCTTGCAGTGAGTCAAGATCACACCACTGCACTCCAGCCTGGGCAACAGAGCGAGACTCTATCTCAAAAATAAAAAAATAAAAAAAAAGTTTCAAGCAGTTACTTATTGGGTGATAGTCTGATTATTCAAAGAGCCTCCAACATTTCTTTTTTTTTTTAATTATACTTTAAGTTCTAGGGTACATGTGCACAACGTGCAGGTTTGTTACATATGTATACATGTGCCATGTTGGTGTGCTATAAATCATGCTGCTATAAAGACACATGCACACATATGTTTATTGCGGCACTATTCACAATAGCAAAGACTTGGAACCAACCCAAATGTCCATCAATGATAGACCAGATTAAGAAAATGTGGCACATATACACCATGGAATACTATACAGCCATAAAAAGGATGAGTTCATGTCCTCTGCAGGGACATGAATGAAACTGGAAACCATCATTCTCAGCAAACTATCGCAAGGACAAAAAACCAAACACCGCATGTTCTCACTCATAGGTGGGAAATGAACAATGAGAACACTTGGACATAGGAAGGGGAACATCACACACCGGGGCCTGTTGTGGGGTGGGGGGGAGGGGGAGGAATAGCATTAGGAGATACACCTAATGTAAATGATGAGTTAATGGGTGCAGCACACCAACATTTCTTAAAAGAATTTCCGTTGTTGGTGATGGAATCAGATTAAATCCGTTGTTATTCCTCAGGAGGCAGGAGGGGACTATAAAATCTTTCCCCTGAATCGAAGAGGGGAAAGTAGAAAATTTGAGAAGGTAGTGTGACATGGCAGTGATACTGCATTTTTACATACATCAGGTAATACCTCAGAACATCTATTATTCCATTTGGTGCTCGTGAGAACTCTGAGAGGTCAGTATTATTAATTTTTTTTTTAAGAGATGGAGTTTCACTCTGTCGCCCAGGGTGGAGTGCGGTGGCACGATCTTGGCTCACTGCAGCCTCCGCCTCCTGGGTTCAAGCGATTCTCCTGCCTCAGCCTTCCGAGTAGCTGCGATTATAG
Organism: Hylobates moloch; assembly: GCF_009828535.3. Taxonomy (NCBI): domain Eukaryota; kingdom Metazoa; phylum Chordata; class Mammalia; order Primates; family Hylobatidae; genus Hylobates; species Hylobates moloch. Next base: position 121,066,778 of record NW_026652282.1, read on the forward strand.
GCACCCTAACTATGCCTGGCTAATTTTTGTATTTTTAGTAGAGACGGGGTTTTGCCATGTTGACCAGGCTGGTCTCAAATTCCTGACCTCAGGTGATCCACTTGCCTCGTCCTCCCAAAGTGCTAGTATTACAGGCATGAGCCACTGCACCCAGCCTATTAAATTCTTTACATATAGGAAATCAGAATTCAGACAACGACATGTTCTATCTAAGTGTACATGGCTTTGTAACTCTTCATTTAATATTCTAAGAATAACTGATCTATTTAGATACCCTGATTTATGAGTTAGGGAAGCTCTGGCCTCTTCTGTAAGTCCTGGGACCAGTCTATATTATGTGGCAGTTTTACATATTGTCCTATTTGTGTACAAGAGTTGGAATAAAAGTTTCTATCAAACTGTCGTTTTGCTTTTATGTAATCAACTGTACACCAGGGAGCTGTACTTTCTCTGACACCTTGCCCCTTTAAACACGACACTGTAAGTACTGGATTCTTTGATAGCTGAGCAGATAAATGATTTCCACTAAGTTATTCCCCTGCTCTGCCACTCTATGGTTCTGACTGCACAGAAAGTTCAAGGGCACAGAAGTGTTTATGATACATGAGGCTCTCAAACACAGAGTCTAAGGACCCCAGGGTTGGACTTGATCTTGCTAAAAGGCATAGAAAATGCCATAGCTAGTGTGTTCCACTTTCATTCAGGAAATCTCCAGATGCCTGCTGGGTGAGTTTATGTATGATTGATGTCTTTTCTTCAGTGATATTGGCTTTAAATAGTAATCTAAGTTTGTCTTTTTTTGGCAAAACCTTCACAAATCCAACTTCTTTTGTATTCTGACTGCTTTTTTTTTTTTTTAACCTTTAGGACAACACTTCTCACTGCTTTATAATAGAAATATTTGTTTCACAGTTTCTTCCTACCCCTCTCCCCTATTAGGCTGTATGCTTTCTGAGGACTGGCTCCTTGTCTTATTGATCATTGTATCATCAATGTTGAGGACAAGACTTAGAACCAGAGTGAACACTGAATAAATAATTGCTTAATGGAATTGAAGAGTAGGTTTTTTATTTGTTCTAGATTCACAGCAACAAAATATTTTTTTAAAGTTTTTTTCATTATTAGACTTGTTTTCCTGATTAGTTAAGCAGAAAATGGTATGAGACTTGGGTAGTAGGCAACTGTTGGCTATTCCTCTAGCTATCCTATAAGGAGGAGTAAAGTCGGCCTTGTCCTTGTTGTCTCTCCAGTGGAGTTGTCTGTTGGCACAAATTTCTCACAACTCACTGGACCATATAGTCAAGGTGTTCCATATGCCCACAGTGTGAAAGACAAGGTCTCTGCCTTCAAACAATTTGTTGTCTCTATAGATAATAAGAAAATAGCCCAATAAACAAACAAAACTATAATTGCAGGTCGTTGTGATATGAAAGACATAAACAGGGTGGTGTCTTAGAGTGTGATCGGGGAGAAGGGTGGCTGCTTTGGAAGGAATTCTCAGGAAAGACATCTCTGAAGACATGACATTTGTCCTGATATCTGAATGAACAACAACAACAAAAATGCCAGCCACATGAAGAGCTGAGAAAAGAGCACTCCAGGCAGAGGAATCAGCAAGCGCAAAGGTGTTAATGTGAGAAAGAACTTTACTTCTTTGAGTAACGGAAAGGAGACCAGTATGATTGAGGTGATAAGAAGAGAGGTATACAATGAGATTGGAAAATTGTCAGGGGCCAGATCTTAGGAGGCCATGTACCTCCTGAGAAGGAGTGGGAATTGTATTCTCTGTGATGGAAAGGCACGAATGGGTTTTAAGCAGAATGACATGAACTGATTTGTTTGGGAATTATCCCACTGTTTGGAGATTAGACTCTTGGATGTGAAGGGCAAGAGTGGACGCAGAAATATCAATTAGGAAGTTGATGACACCATCCACAGTGACTTGGACTATTCTGGTAGCAGTAAGGAAGGAGAGAGGTGAATGGATTTGGGGATATAATTTGAAGTAGGTTGACAAAACTTGCTGATGCATTGTATATGAATGATTACAGAATAGAAAGAATCAAGGATAACTCATTGGTTTTTGGTTTTAGCAACTGGAGGAATGATAGTGCTGCTTACTGACACATGAAAGACTGAGGAATAAGCAGACATTTGTTTGTGGAGTAGACGATCAGGAGCTTGGGCCATATTAAGTTTGAACTGTAGTAGACAATTATGTGGAGATGTTGAGAATATAATAATCTGAAGTTCAGAGAAGGGTGAAAGCTAAAGCTATAAATTTGGTATATGACTGATAGTTAAAGTCATATGCCTGGGTGAGATATTTTAGGGATAAAGTATTTTTAGAGAAAAGTACCCATCAACATTGGGATCCCTCAACATTGAAAGGCTATGAAGAAGAGGATGATAATAGTAAACAAATTGAGAAGAAGTATGAAGAAAGTAGGTAGAGTATGAAGAAAATCAGGAGAGTGTAATGTTTTGAATGCTGAGAGATGAATGTGTTTTAAGAAAATGAGCTTTTAAGACAATAACAGGGAAGAGTCACTGAATTTAGAAGCACGAGGATTATTGGTTATCATAAGAAAAAGATTAGAATGCTCAAGTCAATTGCTACTAACTTCTCAAAGCAGAACAAGGTGAGGCCATCTGTTGAAAGTGTGTGGATGAGGCTCTGACAGGTTTCAGGAAAAATATAAAAGGTACAAAATGGAGATGATGAAAGCAAATGTATTGGGGGAAATGTAGAATTTCCAGGCACCATATAGTGTCCACATGAGGACTGTGATGATGAATTTAAAGTGGATTTTCCCAGGCAATATTTTTCAAAGCAATAATCAGATGCTTAGTTTTCCATGTGAGAAAATGACATATTTCACTTCAACCAAGTTTGAAATTTTATTCCTTGCTCAGAGGGATAGAAGGACTAGTGTATAAGAAAGGGGTGACTATAGAGCTTGATGATGGGATATAATTTAGGTAAAGGAGTGAGGAAGTGAAAATGGTGTTGAGACATAAAAATTTGATGGGGTCAATGCATTGGAGATTACGATGTAGTTGAAAAATTGTTGGAGTAGGGGTACAGGAGAGAGACTGAAATCAGGATTTCAGATGTGGTGCAGTTATGGTAATGCTAAGCATGAGTGTGTATACATGGGAAGTGGGTGACTGAGGTGAGGTGGAGGGAGAGACAACCGGAGGAAGTCAAGAAGCTGTGAATTCAGAATATTGGACATTTCATGTGTGTGGTAATTGATGTCACTAAACATTATAACTGGACTGAAGTGGAAATGGTGTCAGGGAACCATAGGCAAAGATTTCAGTGAATGAAAAGACATCAGGAGGTCAGTAGTTGGCGGCAACTAGGAGAGGTAGCAGGTGATTTCATTGATGGTGTGAGGTTTTAAAGAGTTGGGGATTTTGAAGAAGAAAAGAGAAGACATGATTTTGAAGCAGCAGTGAGAAATAAGACTGCCCCTAGCTCTGGGATTCTAGGATTATGAAAGGAAAAAAAATCACTTTTGAGAGTTGCACACCCTCATGGGACAGGCAGGTCACAATTAAGATGAGGAGAGAGAGGGATGGTTCTGGGAAGAGGTAGAAGATATACAACAGATTGAATAGGAAATAAGTTCCCAAAAGCTTAGAAGTGATAGGTAGGGGATTGAGTCAAATTACAAAGAGCAGTATAGAAAGGATGTATAGAAAAGATGAGTGAGGTAAGCAAGGATGTGAAGCATTATGGAATTAGTCATTATGGTCTCGTATGAGCAGGTGGGCACTAGTTCAAATTATAGATCCACATGCTATACTCAATTCAATGATTTGGTGGTTATGTGTCTGATTGGCAAGGGCTCAGGTGTTAGAAGTGTTCTTACCAAGAATACAAAGAGATTTGATGGCCTTTGGGGTAAGTGGACAGTCATACAAGCTTATCATCTTGTGACTTTCTGAAGAAGAAGGCCATGTGAGGGGCATCCTCTCCCCCTAGTGAAATATTTGGAACTTTCAAAACACAGATTCTCTGTGGGAATCTCTGTGGGACAGATTCTCTCTTTGTGCTTATGAACATGGAGAAATGGTATCTAACTTAGTATCACTGAGCTTTGTATGTTGTGCAGCTTCTGACTTCTTGGAATGTGCTTTTTTCTGAGAATGTATGATTCATCACAAGCCAAAGTGATATGAGATAAATCCTGTGCCTTTAGACACCAATTTCATTTCCTAAGAAGTGGACTCCAACCCTGCTCAGGTAGAGTTGTCATTGGTGGCTTAGATGTATACTGCAGGGACACATAAGTCTTGCTAAGGAAGGAAGGTTGCTCCTTACAACCGTCCCATGTCTGGGTGGCAGGTATCATACCACTCTTTACAGTGGGATAATTTTTACTGAAGGAAATACAAATATTTTACACCCAAATATATTTCTTTGACATATTTTGAGATGGCTATTAGAGGGCCAGCAAACAGAAGTCGTCCTGTAATGTTGTCTTTTGCGGGAAAATTTTTTATCTGTAGAGAATCTATATTAAAGCAGCCATGCATTTTTCTTGTCCAGATCTAGAAAAGATTAACTGAGGGCCTGACAACTTTAAAGGTCTAAAACAAAATTTACCATCTATTCTCTCTAAGGGCTACTACCTGTGAGATTTCATTTACCTAACGAGACCACCTTTACTACCCAAGTCTCTTTTCTCCGTCTCATCACCTCTCTTGCCATTATTACCTGATTTACCACCATAACCATTGTTCACCATGCTTTGGGCTCCCATTCTTTTTGTAAGCTCAAGATGATATATAAGCTTCTGCACCTCATTGAGTGTTTGGGTTTTCATTCTGAAGGCTCCTGTGTCATATAAAACTATGCTTAAATAAATGCATATGCTTTCTCTCCTATTAATCTGTCTTTTGTGAGTTGATTTTTCAGTGAAGCTTTCCCTTTGTTCCTTCATTGGTTCCTGCTCTAGGGTGCCAACTACCCTTATTCTTCTATCCGCTTTCCTGTCCATGCTACTCTTATTCTCACATTCTTCTAGGAATGGGAATGTCTTTCCTTTTGGGCCATGTTAGGGCCATCTGATCTGATTTTTTTTTTTTTTGAGACAGAGCTTTATACTCTTGTTGCCCAGGCTGGAGTGCAACGACGCGATCTCGGCTCATGGCAACCTCCGCCTCCCGGGTTCAAGAGATTCTCTGCCTCAGCCTCCTGAGTAGCTGGGATTACAGGCACCCACCACCATGCTGGGCTAATGTTTGTATTTTTAGTAGAGACGGGGTTTCACCATGTTGGCCAGGCTGGTCTCAAACTTCTGACCTCAGGTGATCCACCTGCCTTGGCCTCCCAAAATGCTGGGATTACTGGCGTGAGCCACCACGCCCGGCCCTGACACTGATTTAAGTACACTTCTTGTTGAAGTAGGCATGGACGATAAAATGCACACAGGTTATAAGCATGTCATTCAATAATTTTTTCAAAAGTAAATACACTTATTTCTGCATCAGTCATACCAAGCACGCCACAGACCCTCTTCATGGTCCTCTCTTGTCACTACATCCCTCCCTTCAAAGTTATTACTGTCTTGAATTTTATGCCACTCTGAATGTGTATGCTGATATTTATTCTACTGCTCTAATATCAAATGCAATGTGTCTTTCCTTTAGCTGACTTAACTATTTGAATGCCCAAATTGTGCAACAGGACCTCACCTTGACTGCAGGTGTAGTAGACTTGTGTGTGATTTTAGGTTTCTTGAAGTAGCCAATCTATTAATAAGTTAATGTATGTTACTACAAGAATTGTCCAAGTTTGTGTATTCTGGTTAAAAATGTTACATTCGGCCAGGCGCCGTGGCTCATGCCTGTAATGCCAGCACTTTGGGAGGCCGAGACGGGTGGATCACGAGGTCAGGAGATCGAGACCATCCTGGCTAACACGGTGATACCCCATCTCTACTAAAAATACAAAAAATTAGCTGGGTGAGGTGGCGGGCGCCTGTAGTCCCAGCTACTTGGGAGGCTGAGGCAGGAGAATGGTGTAACCCAGGAGGTGGAGTTTGCAGTGAGCTGAGATCGCACCACTGCACTCCAGCCTGGGCAACAGAGCAAGACTGTGTCTCAAAAAAAAAAAAACAAAAAAAGATGTTACATTAGCACATTTCTATGGTTTGATAATTTGAATAGGTTCTAGATAAGCTGCTTGTGAGGATAAGGTCTTCTTTTGTGCTTATTGGATGTATAAATTAGATTTAGATTTAAGATTCAACACCATTCTGGACCTGAGAAATACGTGCCCCAATAAATTCCAAAATCATTTGTTTCCTCACATTCTCACATAACACAATGTCTCCCTTTTATCTCCCCCTGCCTCTACCACTAAATCTTTAAACTCATCTCCTATTACTCTTGCTCTTGTTCACTCCACTCCAACCTCAACCATGCCAGGACAACTGCCATCTCAGGTCTGTGTACTTGCTGTTCCTTCTGCATGAAACTTTCTTCTTCCAGACATACAAATGGTTCGCTCTCTCAATTCTTCAAAAAGTTTTAACTTAATTGTCACCTTCTCTGTGAAGCCTTCCTTGGTTTTCCTATCTAATATTCCCCTCCTCTGCAATTTAAGATTTTTTGTTTTTCCTTTCTGTACTTTCTATTCCTCATCAGTGTTGATTAATAACATAGCATGTATTTTACTTTGTTTATCTTTCCCTACTATAATGCAAGCTCCTGGAGCGCATGAATAGATGTCTGCTTTGTTGTCTCCAACACCTAGAATAGCACTTGGCACATAGTACATACTCTATCTAGAGGTAGGGCCACCAATTTGGAGCATCCTTGTCTCTGCAAGTGAGCCCAGGCTGACAATGAATATTAACAGGATGGTCTACTAAAACTGCCATTCACTGCTGCTTCATGGTACCCAGTTATGTACATAAATAACTAGGCTATAACCAGTCCATAGTGCAAAAGGTGTACCATACACAAACTCTTCAAACTTAGCTATTGGCCCTTAATCTCACACCAATAATTGTTCTTTCAATGCCTTATTGTTGGACATTTAGATTATTTTCAATTTTTGATGCTATAAATACTGCTGCAATAGACATCTTTGTGTTGTAACCTTGGTGAGACTCCTATTATATCCATTTTGGTATCCCGTCTATACCTAGGATAATTCCATGCTGATAGAAGTTATTCATAACGGTTGATTAAATGAATTAAATCTGAGTGGGTAGAAATGCTTACTGTCCTACATTGATTTATTAATTCTTATTGTCAATTGTCTGCCAATGCTAGGTCAACCAGTCAGTAATATCTGCCAGTTATTTCTTTCTTTCAACGGTAATTTTTGACCATTTATTATGTGACAGATGCTATTCTAGGAACTGTGGATACAGTCATGAAGAAACAAAAATGATTTAGGTCTCTATCCCTATGGAGCTTGTAGTTAAGCAGGGAAAATAAACCTTAAATAGGCATGTGTGATGGCTAACTGTATGTGTCAACTTGGGTAGGCTATTATGCCCAGTTGATTGGTCAAACACCAGTCGAGATGTTGTTATAAAGGCATTTTAAAAATATATGGTCAACATGTAACTGTTGTAGTACTTTGGGGAAAGCAGATTACCCTCCATAATGTGGATGGGCCTCATATAATCAGTTGAAGACCTTAAGAGACAAAGACTGCGGTCTCCCAAAGAAGAAATTCTCAAGACCGCAGCAGACATCCTGCCTGTGTTTTTAGCCTGTGGGGTTTGGACTCAAGTTCCCAACATCAACTCTTATCTGAATCTCCAGCCTGACAGCCTGAAGAACACTGACTAATAGAACAGGTGTATAATTATTTAGACATAAACTGTGGTAAGTAGCATGAATAGTAGGTCTTTCAGTGAGTCTAATCAGGAACTTCATTTTGATTAATTCAGGGACTGCCTTTTTGAATAAGTAACTTTAAAAAATATACTAGATGCATAGACGCGTTGCAGGTAAAGAAGGAAGATTTATGCAAGCAGAAGGAACCCAAGATCTGAACATCCTGTGATGAGTGATTGGTTCATTTATAGTTAGAGTGTGTTAAATGAGCACGTGAGTGCTGTGAGATGAGACTGGAGAGACATGCAGGGACTAGCTGCGCAAGATCTTGTAAGATTATGATCATGATATTCTTCCAAAGGCAGTTACTAGCTGTCTGACCCTGGAAAAGTCAGTTAATCTTCCTAAGCTTCTGCTTCTTGATTTACAATATGGGGGCAATAAAGCCTCTCCAGGGTAAGAAGTCAATTAGATAATGTATGTAAAAAGACCTTACCCAACGCCTGGCACAGAATAAGCACTCAAGACATGAATACGGTTATTCTCTTTCCAGTTAAACCCTATCCTGCCTTTCAGATGCAGTTCAGTACTCATATCTTCCATGTAGATTTTCTTAACAAGTCTGGTATGCCTCAAACTTTTTCTTTTCTGAAATCCAATTATGTCAAGAGTCTTTTTGAGGTTTCACCCTTATTGTTTCAAACTATGTTAACTCCTCCAGCTTATTTCTAAGATATCAAAGGCCAGAACTTGAGGCTCTCAATTTTCTGCAGCCTCCACTCCACCACAGTAATTTGGTAAGTTAGCTGATAACTCATGCTGCTCATTTTTTCCGTCGTGGTATTTCTTTCACAGTCTCACTCACCCTCTCTAGCCACTTTTGCAAGAAGCTCACTTGGGGTTAGAAGCACAGTTAGAAACTCGAAATGTGAGCAAAACTCTATTGGCCCATTTGGGGACAGAAGCCAGTACCTTCATCCTGAGCACAGGGTGACATTTAAATGACCTTTTAGGATATGACACAAGCATTTTGGAATGTTTGTCACAGTTTCATAGCGTACACCACAAGATATCATTCAGGCTTATTTTCCATCTTTTGTTCCTTTTTTCTTTCCCCCAGAAGATCTGACAGACTATGCCTCCGGTTTCATCTCTTTTCTCTGTGCCATATTTAATGGAGTTGTTTTGTATTAATATCAAGGAGTGGGAGTGGGGTCCAATGAATTACATTTGGTATTCTAAACGTTTAATTTGTTAACTTGTAAGCAAACTTTCAAGAAGTTAAGCTTTCTGTCTCTCAGTTGGGGAGGAGAAAGAATTTCCCTTTTAACTTACTGTCACTTGAACATCTTCAGGCTATTTGTGAATGCCAAGACCAACCTGAGGGAAATCCTGAAGTTTCGCTGGCTCTCTTTCTCTCAGCAGGGATAGGAAATATATTTCTATATGCCTGACACTTCCTTCAGCTACTAACAGAGTTGTTTTTGTGTGTGCTAACCAGAATATTTTCAAACTTGAATGGCATACCAAGAAGCCTCGAAATAATAATTTACCTCTTTTCCTTTTTGCATCTAGCAAATATTTCTTACTAAGTTGAACATGGAATGTGTAAACTGGAAAATTACACAATAGCAAAATTGAAGTTGAAGAATTAGATGCACTTAAATTACTTAAAGGAATGACCTGGCTAGCAGTTGTTATTAAAGTTGCAGTTCTATTCAACATGGAATATGCTTAATAAACTCAAGTATCTCTTTTTAGAGGCATTTTAATTTGCACTGTTTTCTACCTTGAGTAGCTCTGAATCCTCAAAGGAAGAAACATCAGGTACTATACATTGCCTCATAAGTCAAGTAGTTACTGTTTGTTGCATTGGTTGAAAATAATGCGGGATTTTCAAGCCAGAATTTAATCAATGTTACCGGGTAATTGTTCTTGTGAGAAAAAGATAAAAAGGATTTTGACTATTTGGGATAAGTTCAAAAAATAATTAAATGGGAAAGAATGACTAGTTAGAAGAGTATATAACAATGGTGTCTCAAGCCAGTGTCTATATTTTAGGCAGAATATTAACATGGAATGGCCTCACCTTGAGCAAATGGGGACCTTCTCAGTGAGAAGAGAGACGGATTGAGCAAGAACCACAGAGGCCTAATAGCCATTGTTCTGGACAGGGAATCTGGGCACCTGAATTTGACTCCCGGTTTCACCCACTTACTGCCTTGCCTAATCATAGACAGGTCACTTATGCTCTTGGAATCTCTATTTCCCCTGGAAATGATTAATATATTGAGTATCATGGGAAATAATAGATATGTGAAAACACCTAGCTCAAATAAAAGCAGGAATCTGAAGGCACTTTGGAAGTCACAAGGTTGTATTACTATCATTACCATCTTTCATGCAGCTCTTTATTACCTACAAAGCACTTCGAGATAATTATCTCCTTTCATATCTAAAACTTCAGCTTATTGTCACATTTTCACATTTCTTCCCTCACGGCTATCCTGAAGGAAGGTATAAGCAAAGAATAATTTGGCTGTTATCTCAAACCTCTTGAGTTTCCTGTTTGTTTTCCTTTGACAGAGAGATAAAGTTTGTTTGTGGTTATTGCAGACATGCCAGTTTGGTCACTAACTTAGTTGGTCATTAATTTCCATTGTCTGCCAACCACAACTTTTATTAAAACTCACTGCTTTATGCTTTATTTATCTTTAGGGACATTCTGATATTTCTTTCTTAGTGCTGAGAGAGAAGCACTTGACCTTTTTATATGTCCAATATCATACTTGCTACTCTCTGGGAATTTCAGAAATGTATGCAACATCATCTCTATTTTTATTAGTAAGAGTCTTCTGTGTGTCGCTGTCTTCTCTGAGGTCATGAATAATGTACATTATATATCCCCTTCCTACCCTGTTACGCTGCCACAGCCAGGATATACTTTATGCCTTATCTGGCCTTTCTAAATCCTCAAAGGTTTGCTCACATTTATATTACCAAAATTATTCTCACACTAAAATGCTAACACCATGTCCATATCTAATCCGTGACTAAGTCGTACTGTTATTGTGAATGTGCCTCGCATCTGCAATCGCTGATACAGTTTAAAAAAATATGACTATCACTTTGCTCCCCAAAACAAATTTAGATCTTCTGCAAGGCACATAGCTTTTCTCTATCTGCATGCTAATTATTTAATAAATCAATTTTTTGCCTCCTAAAGTAGTTTGCTTAACAGGAGCAACGTATCGTATTTCCATATAAAGTGCTTATAAAAATAAGATGGAATGGAGTGTTTCCAGAGGAGAATGATTATGAGGTTGAGCTTTTCATAGCTACAGTATTAATTTATAAAATTATTTCAATATATTTCGAATTGTTAACATTGCACTGAAAGTGTTGTCAGCTACTGGCTGGAACTTGACATAAAATGTCTCATTCATAAAGCAATTTCATCTCGTAAGCTTTTGTTAAAATGGTCATTTATTAAACTCAGAAAAGGGAGATATCTTTTCAGCGTATTCTTTCTTTTTATGTATTTCTTTTGTCTGTGTGTCCATAGATTCAGAAATGTTTTCTCGATGACATGGCATTCTACATTTATTTGCAACAGAGTAAATCACCACCATTTTTGAAGAAAAATAAACTAGCTTGTCTGATTTGGATCTTAAATACAAAGCTCATCAGAAAATGAATCGTTTTCTTTTGCAGGACCAACAACCAGTCAATCACTTACCAGACCTTTATTGAGCACTCCAGGATTAAAGAGAATATGCTAGGTGCTGGGTTCCATGGGAGGCGCAACAAAGTGTGAGACATGGCATAGCATAGGCACAAATCTATCTCTATGGGTCTCAGAAATGATTCATAACAAGGATTTATTTTATCATACTTCAATATTCCTTAAGTACCATATCTAAATCATTTGATTTCTGACACCCCATTCCCTTCTGTATATGTGCTTATCTAATATTTGTGCTTCCAGTGCTTTATGTTGAAACAGCTGTTATGCAATTTTGCAAAAAGCAAAAGGGCTTTAATAAAATCAATTGTTTCTGTGTGATAGAATGAACTTTAAAACTAGGGTAAACACTCAGTCCAGCAATGATTTGTAAAGTAGCAGTGTTTTGCATCCAAGTCACTAATTTAGCTCATCCTTAGCTCTAGAAAGGACTGAGGGTCACCTGAGGGTTTGGCAAATCTTTGGTGGTAAGAGTTGGAATGAGAGTCTCAAGGTGAGGGGCAATATAGTACATAAAAGCCGAGAGGTAGACATGCTGCTGGGAGAGAAAGAGCCTCATTACGTATAGCAGGAGGAAGATAAATTCTTAGTCAGATGATTTGGGACCTAGTCAACTGGATTCATTTACTAACACTCTTAAAATTGGAAATTTGTACTTTGAAAATCTTATTTTTCTCTCTATTTGTGTTTTACATCAATTTAATTTTTATATTCTCATGGCATGCATTAAAACTCTTGAATAAATGCTACCCTGCTCAGCTCAACAAAATGGATTCTTGTCAAAACGTACAGTGGAGTTTTAGTGAGTGAGCCTGGAATGGTAGTGACAGTAAGAACCAGAGGGACTGACCCTTGTTGGGAAAATAAAACATGAAGGAACAAAGAAGTTAGTTAGAAGCTGACAGTAGATTCATCCATTTCATCCTGGAGACTGGGGCACCTTGCTTTGAAATTCAGGGGCATGTGTGTGCTTTGTTTAAAAATGAAGGCCATCTCTTACTTGTGGTAAGGTGTTCTTGGGCTCGGAGCCCAAGTTATCTCATTTACTAGGCTCTAGCCTGCACAGGAAAGCCGAGGTTAGATATCAATTACACTTTGGGGACAAAGTGGAGCAAAGATCTGCATATGGTTCATACATTCATTTATCGTGTAACAACCAAGAAATGTGCCCTTGGCTGAGAATAGCACTACTAATAGCCTGCTAGGGAGTTCCAGAATCACTTACCATACACTTAATTTAACAGATATTTATCAAATGTCAGTTCTATGTCAGAACCTTTGTGGGGAACTACAGACCAGGATAAAACAACATCCTTTCAAAGTTGTCAGCGCAAACCTCTATTAAAATACATGTATTATTTGGGATGAAGAATATGTTTCCTATTAACTTACAGCATCTTAACATAAATGAGGTGATTAGTGCCTGGATAAAGCCGTGCCTCAATCAAATAATATATAAAATAAGGAAAAGCTTGTTTAACTGTGTGTGTGTGTGTGTGGTGGAGTGGTCGGGTAGGTGGCAGAGAAAATGATATAATCCTGAAGCAGGACCAGCTGCATAATTTTTGAGGCTTGGTGCAAAATGAAAATGCAGGGTCCCTTGTTCAAGAATCAGAAAAAAGTGATGTTAAAGGTATGAAACTATAAAGCTTCTCCCTTTAGAAATATTTTATTATTTATGAAACTTAATAGGGGTAATAGTGACACATGAGTAATGGCATAATCTTTAGAAACGCAAAGAATAATATTTGTTTCATAATTTTATAAATCAGTGCCATAATTTTATATATACAGTAAATAATGACATTTCATTAATGTGACATCTTGATTGAGCACAAGATTCTTCTGGCTCACTTTTCTGCAAATTAATTTATACTATCACCAAAATTTATACTTATAGGAACCTTGTTTTTAGTCAATGTAATTGAAAGTACCATCAGTTACTGGTGACAAATGTAAGATTGCAAATCCCCTTTGATATGTTTTAATATTGAGAAGGATTTTTCTGCTCATGCAACTGTAACTGATGCTGTTAAGAGTATTTTTAGAGAAGGACAACATTGGGGTAAGGTTTTAACAAATTATTTTAAAATATAAATTTTATTACATCTAGAGCTGATGATTCTCATGAAACAATTTTTCTAAAAACATTTAACTCTTCATACAAGTCAGTTTCATGTAAGTCAGAATTTAATTTTAAATGTAAATGTAAACAATGGCATTTTAATGTTTATTTGATATTTCCTGCAACTCGTGGAGGTTACATAATTAACCAAAAGTGACCTCATTATTTATAAACCATTCAAAATGCTTGTTTATGCATTCCACCACTCTATCTTCAATTACAAGGAAATGTTAATTTTCAAATTGTCTTCATCTTTAATATTTGGTTCATCCGAAGCTTTATATGAAAATATCTATTTTCTGTTGAATAGGATAATCTTTAAAATTAATTCTTTTCTAAGCCTGTGGATATTTCCTTTGCAAGGCTGCAACAGGTTTCAAACCCAGAAATTCTAAACTCTTTGAAAACTCCAAACAACTCTCTGATATGTTTATTGCAATGTACAATGCATTTTATACTTGTTTTATAGTAATTTGCTGACAAACTTTATTGCCTAAAAACAGGCAGTTACCTGTCCCAAAGTTCAAGTCAGAGAGTCACTATTTGTGTAGATGGCAGAGGGATGGGCTTTGGGGATGAATAGGTAAGTGAATGTCCACCTTGGTCCCAGTGCTGGCCCCATATGGAGCACCCCCTCTTTTTGGGGGCTGCAGCCACTGCCATGACAACTGTAGCTTCTGCTGTTTCCACCACTATTGACTCCACCAGTCTTGACCTAGATCCTGGCCACAGCCATTCTTTCAAGAACCTGCAGTACCCTGGACTACCCTGGGTGTGCATAGTGCATTGCATGAACTGCTATGTGCATACTACCACCTGGCATACCTTGTGTGTTCACACAAATGTTCTGTTGTCCCATTAGATTTCACTTTCAAACCACAAGATGAAAGATAAAATTATTCACAATTTCAAGACAATGACAGCAGGGCTTTAAACCAAGCACAGGGCCCTTCTGAGAGTGAGGCCTTGAGGAAATAGGAAGAAAACTACCTCTCATTCTGATTACTTTGTAACAGAGAACAAACCCCACAATGATACTTCTTCGAAATATCCTGCCACAAGTAGATGAACAAGACTGCTTTCATCCACTAAAACCTCCTTAATGCTTTTGCATTGAATACTAGTTTTCCTCCTCAGTCATATTATTTTTGCTTGAGCTTTTTGCTTCTTTTCCTCCTGCTGATGGAGCTCATTCCAGTTAGTCCTTTGCTATTTTTTTTCTAAAAATTTAGTTACAGTGACATTGAGAATATTTGCAGAATGTTGCAGAATGTTCACATAAGCATGTGTATATGTGTTTTCGGATGTGTAAAGGAGGAAGGGAAGAGAGAGAGAGAGACAGAGAATGAATTTTATCTCTACAGAGGCAGGGAGACCTGACTCACCTCTTACTAGATGAGTAACCCTAACTGAACCACTTAAACGCTATGACATTTCTTCATCTGTAAAATGGAAATAATAATGGTACCCATTTCACGAAACTCTTTTAAGAAATTAATCAGCAAATGCCTCTTGAGAAACTTCTTGGTATCAGGTACTGTTCTGGGTGCTAAAAATACAACAGTAGTTTCTTCATGGAGCTACATTCTTGTAATGAGACATACAAAATACACAATATGAAAAAAAAAAAAAAAGATTTAGTGTATCAGATGGGGATCAGTGTTATGAAAAAAACCAGGAAGAGTTAGCAAGGACTGGGGTAGGGAGGAGAAGTCATTTTAAATAGGGTGGTCATGGTTGCCTTCTCTGGTCAGGTGGTATTTGAGCAGAGGCCTGAATGGGGTGAGGGGAAAAGCCAGACAGATTCCTGGAGAACAGCGTTCCAGTAAGAGAGTATACAGAGTGCAAAGGCCAGGAAGGGGGAAGGAATTGCACAGAGAGCAGGATGGTGGGTCATGGGGGCCTTATAGGCTACTGTCAAGACATTGCCTTTTACTCTGAGTGAAACTGGGAGCCATGACAGAGTTTTGAGCCAGACAGTGACATGATATGTTTTGAATTTTCAAAGGATCTCTCTGGCTGCTGTGTTGAGAATAAACTGGAGTTGGGAAAGGCGGAAAGAAGGAGACTAGTGAGGAAGTGATTGTCATTATTTAGGTGAGAGATGATGAGGAATAGCATTGAAGGTGGTGAAAAGTGGGCGTATTCTGGGTACATTATGATAGGAGAGTCGACAGGATTTTCTGACAGACTAGATGTGGGGTATGAAAGAGTGGAATTGAGGAAACTTCACTGTGTGTTTTTGGGTTTTTTTGCCTGAGCAATAGGAAACTTCAATGAGACAATAAATACAAAGTGCTCAGTATTGCCTCCCTCATAGTTGGTACCCAATCAACTGGTAACATATCTAGCCGATCCCCAAAACCCGTCAACCTACGTGAGGTGAGAGACCAGTAAGACATTTCCTGGTCCCGACAGGCTGAAAAAAAAAAAAAAAAAAAAAAAAAAAAGGCAAGCACCAGTAGGTGGCACCGAAGGCAACCTCTAGTTGCCCTTGCTGCTCATTAGCATAAGACACTCCCACCAGCGCCATAACAGTTTAGAAATGCCATGGCAACGACCCGAAAGTAACCTTCTGTTTCCATGGCAATGACCTGTAAGAAAGTTCTAAATAACCCATCCCTTCAATTTGCATTAACCCACCCCTTAATTTGCATATAATTAAAAGTGGGTATAAGTGGATATAACTAAAGTTGACAACATCCCATATCCTGCCCACTCTGAGCACGCTGCATATGAATTAGCCCTGCTCTGCAAGGAGCAATATAGTTCAATAAAATTACTGTTTCACACCACTGACTCGCCCAAGAATTGTTTCCTGGCCAAAACCAAGAACGCTAGCCAGCTAAGCCCCAATTTTGGGGCTCACCTGTCCTGCACCATATGCATATAAAATGGGTCACCTTCGCTGTAATAACCTCCTTAACCCTAGCCCTTTGCTCCACCAACTTAGCTCACCAGTAAGTCTGCTTCCATTTGAACTGACATTCAAGGAAAGAGATCCAGGTTGTCAGGAACCCTGGGTCGTAGTCCCATATCACTACTGGCCTGTTGTGTGATCCCAGCAAGCCCCTCAACTGCTCAGCAACCAAGGGGTGTTTATCAACATGATAAAATCTAACAACATGTGCACTACCTAGCTCAGAGGATGGTGCGAGCAAAGTGAAGCCAAACTGCCAGTCATGATTGGTTTGAAAACGTGTTGATTATAAAAGTGTTATACAAATGCCAGGTTTATTAAGTGAGCATATTCATTATAATGAGTATCTGTGGAGATTTTAATTTCAGATAGTAAAGACTAGGGCTGTAACTCTTTTGGTTTCTTTGGAATAACACACCTGAAGATACTGCAAAGCAAATATTTTAGTACTGTTCATCTACTACCTTCCATTTAAAAGTCTCATATTTTCTTTGGAGCCATTGTTAATTCACCTCCCAGCTATTCTCCTTTTAGCCTCGGTAATCGTAGCCCAAGTACTCTTTTCTTTATAGAATCTTCTCAACTCATTTTGTTGCTGTAATGCTGGATGGGAAATAGCTTTTATTCCTTTGTCCAATTTCTGTCAGCTTTTAGTGGTCGCCTGGAGCACTGACTTAAGAAGGTTTCTGAGGCCGTGTCCAGGCTCCATGGTGAAGAATGTACTGATTCAGATGTTTTGGAGGAAGAAGTGACTGCATGGTCTGGATTTGACATCCCTGATCTGAGGCTTATCTTGGTTTTGCTTCTGACCTTAGAGCTCTGGCAGCATGCTAATCCAAGCTGACTGCTATGGATCTTCCTGTTCTTTTTTTATGCAACCGAAATCTTTGCTAGCAAACCTCTTGTGCATAGCCTCCTTCACCTCTTTAAATTCTAACTGCTCTCTGGCATCACTCCACAGATATAATCACTTTTAACAATTTCTTTCATCTTCCTCTGGAAACTCCTTGTGCATATATAGGCTGATATTGATATTCTTTGTCTTTCCCCTTCTTCTTAAACAATAATGGGATCATATTGTAGGCATTTTTCGCCACTCACTTTTTCACCTAATAATATAACTTGGAGCTTATTCCATATCAACACCCAACTGATGGACATTTAGATGTTTTGAGGTAGGTATTTCTGTAACAGTCTCTACTTCACACATGGGGAAACTGAGGTGCACAGTATTTACATATCTTGCCCAAGGTCACCCAGCTAGTTAGTTGTGAAGCCAAGATTCAAAAGTAGGTCTCTCTATTTCTAGAACTCACTCTTCTAACCATCAGGCTTTACTGGCATTGCTGATTGACCCTGGAAGTGGCTGTATTACTGAGTTTCTACTTGCAGAAATGATGACATACTAATGTGTGTGTCCATTCAAAGCACTTCCCACGTTCCACAGCACTTCAAAGCTTCAAAGTACATCCACGCACAGGATCTCATTTAATTTTAACAAACATTTGTTGAGTTTCTAATCTATGCCAGGCACCATTTTAGGCCTGAACATAAAACAATGAATACAACAAATTTCTTGGACGCAAGGCACTTACAATGAGGTAAGAGAAACAGACTTGTAAATAGACAATTATAACATCAAACAATAAAGAATATTCTAGTTCTTTAGACCTCTCCTAATATGTGCTAGTGGTTGGTCAGTTCATTTAAAAAATGGATTACGGCCGGGAGCGGTGGGTGGCCTATAATCCCAGCACTTTGGGAGGCCGAGGCGGGTGAATCACAAGGTTAGGAGTTCCAGACCAGCTTGACCAACATGGTGAAACCCCGTCTCTACTAAAAATACAAAATTAGCCAGGCATGGTGGCACATGCCTGTAATCCCAGCTACTCAGGAGGCTGAGGCAGGAGAATCACTTGAACCTGGGAGGCGGAGGTTGCAGTGAGCCGAGATCGCGCCACTGCACTCCAGCCTGGGAGACAGAGCGAGACTCCGTCTCAAAAAAGAAAAAAACAAAAAATTGATTACATTGGGGAATTATAAAAAATCAGGTACACATTTAAGTGGTTCAATCTTCATTTAAACATTTTAAGTATTTAAATGTACATACTTCCTCATCTTTTGATATTTTTGAGGTCTATTGAGTATACTTTCCTACCTGTTTCTTGCATAACCTCACCCGTAAAGTTTTACTCATGATTTTGTGTCAGTTTATTTTAGCTGGAACAAGAAATTAAATTAAAGTACTTGCAAAGGAATCAGGTCACAGAATCCAACATTTTAATGATTTTTCACAAATAATAGCTGCCCCACTCACACTTAATTTGACAGCAGTTGTTTTAGTGAGTTCCCTTCCAAAGCAATTATCTCAGTTGTCATAGTATAGCAACTTTTTTCTTTTTGCACTCATCTTTTTTTTCTAGTGGGTATTTACATAATATTTGACTAAATTATGTAATTATAATATAACAGGCATACACAGCTTCAGGAACAAACTGGACTGATTTTCCAAAAGCAAATAACTCACTTCAGGGGACCAAAATTGGGCACTCAGTCTACTATGGGGCAGTATTGCCTAGTGACCGGCTGGAGTTCAAATTTCTGCCTAGCCACCTGCAGGCTGTGTGATTGTGAATAATTTAATCTCTCTGTGCTTCAGTGTTTTCATCAGTAAAATGAAAATTATAATAGTGTTACTGTGTGAAGTATGTGAGTTCGTACTTGTAGAGTGCTTGGAAGAGTACCTTACACAAACTTCTGCTGTTATTGCTATTTTCAGATGGTAACCTATTTGTTGTAAATTTCCTGAGGGTACTTGTCAGTACGTTCGATAGAAGATTTGAAGCACTTCACTTGGTCTAGCAGTTCACTTAAATAGAGATTGATTAGGTTGGGAGTATCAACAAGAAGCTTTTCCCCTAGGTTTTCATCTAGTATTAAAGTTTCAGGTCTTGCATTTAATTCTTTTATCCATTTTGAGTTGATTTTTATGTATGGTGTAAGATACGGGTCCAAATTTATTATTTTCTATGTGGATATCCAGTTTTCCCAACCCCAGTTGTTGAAGAGAATGTCCATTCCCATTGTGTGTTCTTGGCAGCCTTGTAGAAAATCAGTTGGGCATATTGTACATGCATGGATTATTTCTGTGCTCTCTATACTGTTCCAGTGGTCTATATGTCTGTCTTTATGCTAGCGTGATATTGTTTTAATTATTGTAAATATTTATAAGATATTTTGAAATCAGAAGGTGTGATGTCTCCAGTTTTGTCCTTGCCAATTAAACCTCAGTCAAACTTGGGGAAAAAAATGGGATCAACAAGATAAGAATGAGTTCTGCCACTGTGAGTTGAAATGGATTCTAAACTCTGATTATGCATTAAAATTACCTGGGAGAAGCCAGGTGCGGTGGCTCACACCTGTAATCCCAGCACTTTGGGAGGCCAAGGCGGGCAGATCACGAAGTCAGGAGATCGAGACCATCCTGGCTAACACGGTGAAACCCCGTCTCTACTAAAAATACAAAAAATTAGCCGGGCGTGGTGGCGGGCGCCTGTAGTCCCAGCTACTCGGGAGGCTGAGGCAGGAGAATGGTGTGAACTGAGCCGAGCCGTGCCATGATTTCCAGCCTGGGTGACAGAGAGATCGTTCTCAAAAAAAAAAAAAAAAATTACCTGGGGGGTTTGAACACAAGAAAGTAAAGGAATAAAAGAATGGCTACGCCATAGACAGAGCAGCCCCAAGGGCTTCTGGTTGTCTATTTTATGGTTATTTCTTGTTTATATGCTGAACTAGGGGTGGATTATTCATGAGTTTTCTGGGAGAGGGGTGGGCAATTCGGGGAACTTAGGGTTCCTCCCTCTTTTAGACCATATAGGGTAACTTCCTGATGTTGCCATGGCATTTGTAAATTGTCATGGTGCTGGTAGGAGTGTCTTTTAGCATTCTAATGCATTATAATTAGCACATAATGAGCAGTGAGGACGACCAGAGGTCACTCTCATCGCCATCTTGGTTTTGGTGGCTTTTGGCTGGCTCCTTTCTGCAGCCTATTTTATCAGCAAGGCGTTTCTGACCTGTATCTTGTGCCGACCTCCTATCTCATCCTGTGACTTAGAATGCCTAACCTCCTGGGAATGCAGCCCAGTAGGTCTCAGCCTCACTTTACCCAGTCCCTATTCAAGATGGAGTCACTCTGGTTCAAACACCTCTGACATCTCCCCCCTCCCTTATACAAGGGAACCCTTAATCCTAAGGTTTGTAGAGTGAGGAAGGTCCATCTTCTGTAACTTCTTCAGGCTGAATAAGGACAATGATATTCCTACCTATTAGGGTCTCCTGTATTCAGGGTAGAGAGCTCAGTCAGAAACTGTCAGTGTGGTGAAGGCCATTTGTAACTCCAACAAAAGGTAATATCTGGAAGATTAGTAAGTGTTCAATTTAAGAAAACATTGAGTAAGCTTATCCTTCATTCCTACACAAAGAGTACAACAGCAAATATATTCCACAACAGTAAAGTAAAAAAAGTAAATCCATCCCAAGTAAACTCAATAAGAAGGCTTTCCATGAACTGGGCAGCTGTTGGAACCAAGCTGATATGGAATTGCTATACATGCTATACATTCCAATACATGCCCAGAATTAGAATATTGATCCAGATTTTTACAGTACCCATCCCTCTTGTTTCTTCTGATCAAGCCAGAAATCACTGGTTGGTTCACAGGAATAAGCAGAGTTAGCCTAAATTGCAGAAGAAAACTCAAAAACAACTGATGAGACTATAATTGAGTAACAGGTATATCATCGTTTTTGAAACATATTTTTCTCTCTCCAGTCTCCCATTTTTACGAAAGACAAATCATAGTAAGACTGATTTGCTTTATTATACTTGGCCTGATTATTTGTGTAAAGTGCAGCAAGAATCATTGTTTTTACATAGGCCTTTACAATTGGCTTTGATGGAACTTTGTTCCATAAAAGGAATCTCAGATAAGAGTTTTTTTAAAGCTGAGCACAGTCATGGGTTTGTACCCTCAAATACCTATGAGTTGAGTAAATTCCTCTCCTCTTGAGATCCCAAGATAACAAGGGGCTCCTAGGCCTGTTAGAAAGTGACATTCTTTACTTACCACAGCTCAGGAACCCTGTACAGGGACTGTGCAGACAAGACATGAGGCCAGTTTTCCCAAGGGGCTTTTATTGGCTCTATGCCCCACCCAAGCTGGCAATTCACGGTCTCTGGGAGTGGCCCTGGCTTCCTAGGTGATTCCAATGTGCAGCTCTAGAAGTCACTGCCTCACAGGAAGGTGTGATGGTCTTAGCACGTGATATGGTGCAGCTGTGTCCCTGTATGAATCCGTTCTCACGCTGCTAATAAAGATATACCTGAAACTGGGTAATTGATAAAAGAAAGAGGTTTAATGGACTCACATGGCTGGGGAGGACTCACAATCATAGTGGAAGATGAAGGAAGAGCAAAGGGACTTCTTATATGGCAGCAGGAAAGAGAGCATGTGCAGGGGAACGCCCCTTTATAAAACCATCAGATTTCATAAGATATTCACCATCACGAGAACAGCATGGGAAAGTCTTGCCCCCATGATTCAATTACCTCCCACTGGGTTCATCCCCATGATACGTGGGAATTATGGGGGCTATAATTCAAGATGGGATTTGGGTAGGGCACAGCCAAACCCTATCAGTTCCCACTCAAATCTCATGTTAAATTGTAATCCCCATAATCCCCACATGTCAAGGGAGAGACCAGATGGAAGTAATTGAACCACGGGGGTGGTTTCCACAATGCTTCTTGTGATAGTGAGTGAGTTCTCATTAGATCTGATGGTTTTATAAGAGTTTGGTACGTCCTCTGTTGTTCATTCTCTTTCGTGCCACCTTGTGAAGAAGGTGCTGGCTTCCCCTTCACCTTCTGTCATGATTGTAAGTTTCCTGAGGCATCCCCAACCATGCTGAACTGTGAGTCAATTAAACCTCTTTCCTTTATAAATTACCCAGTCTCAGGCAGTTCTTTATAGCAGTGTGAAAATGGACTAACACAGCACTGAAGGATGAGTGGGATTTTATTAGGCAGATGTGTTGGCAATAACTCTTTGATCTAGGTGGTACAGATTCTTTTATCTTCCTGTTTTTTTTGATTAAGAATCTAGGTTTCCAGACACTTAGCTCACACAGTAGAGAGCAGGCTTTCTAAAAGCAGGTCCAGTGGTCTTTCCAGGACTCCAGGCTGTCAAAGCCAGGAAGGATTGAAGCAATTAATAAAAATTCATATAAATCTGCTCTGTCTTTTCAAAGTAGAAGTAGTCACAAAATGTTTTGTGTGAATTTTGAAATGAAATAAAACATCAACCTTTTTATGTAGATAAGATTTACATTCATATTTTCCTCCATAATGAGAAATGTTTTATGTTATCTGGATTGCAATTATAAGCTATATAAAAAGAGGGTTTTTTCTTTGAGTAAGTGTCTTATAGCATAAATATGATAAGAATTTGATAGATTTGCTGTTTTTTTTTAAATTTATGCTAGCAATTCTCAGTAAAAACCATTTCTGTCTTTCCACTGTTATTTTACCTAATGCATAAAGAATATAGTAAATAATATCATATGTGAAATCGAGCTAGAGCGGTAGCATACAAATTGAATAACTTGATGGTCTACGGAAACAGCCTCTTGCCACCCCCATATTACACACACACACACACACACACACACACACACACACACACACACACACTGTCTAAACATAAAAAACTCTAGCTAACTGAACTGGAGCAATAAAAATTAAGTAAAATAGAGATTACCTCAGAAGTGCATCCAAATCATACTGCAAGAATATTAAATGTGATTATTTTAGATGTTTTTTCTTCTTTAGATGTTTATAGACAGGAAATAGTGCATTTTTCTACAACAACCCACAATAGCAAGGCTTAATTGAGTGCATTAAAATAGGTAATTTTTTCGTGGCAATATAATAGTGGGAAATCCAGCTTTTTTTCTTGAATTTAAAAATACTGATTTTTTTTTCTTTTTTGTTTTCTGCTCCTCCCAACCCACCTTTTCCTGACTCCAAGAAGAACTGGGAAGAGAAGGCTTACTGATACATTTTAAGACATTTCAGAAGTAGAATTACAACTTTAGAAAGGCTAGAAGTTCCCCCTGGCTTAAAGGTGATAAGAGCTGGTTAGCTTGACAAGGGCTCTAAGAACACAGTGAATACACAGACTTTAATGTGAAAAATGGCTACAAGTAACTGACTTGAGAATCCCGATTTCCAGTGGCAGCAGTCTGAAAATAAGCTGTCCACAGGGCCACACTCCCTTTAGGGCAGGGGTCCCTAACCCCTGGGCCACAGACCAGTGGCCAGCAGTGGGCATGTGAGCATTACCACGTGAGCTCCACCTCCTGTCAGATTAGCATCCGCATGAGAGTCTCATAGGAGCACCACCCCTATTGTGAGCTGCACATGCAACAGATGTAGGCTGCATGCTCCTTATGATAATCTATCCAATGCCTGATGATCTGATGTGGAACAGTTTAATCCCAAAACCGCCCCACCCCCAACACCTCCCTGAGTACGTGGAAAAATTGTCTTGCATGAAACAGGTCCCTGGTGCCAAAAAGGTTGAGGATTGCGCTTTAGAGGCTCCAGAAAAGAGTTTGTTCCCTGCCTCTTCCAGCTTTGGTGGCTCCAAGAATTCCTTGATTTGTGGTAGCATCAATCCAATCTTGCCTCCATCTTCACATCACCTTCTCCTCTGTGTGTTTGTCTCTTCTCTTCTGTTTCTTATAAGGACACGTGTCATCAGTTTTGGGGTCCACCTGGATAATCTAGGATAATCTCATTTTGAGATCCTTACCTTAATTACATCTACAAAACCCTTTCCTCAAATAAAGCAACATTCACATATTCCAAGTATTTGGATGTGGACATATCTTTTGGGTTGGGGTCCCTATTCAACCCACCATAGTTTCTTTCAGTGGAATTAGGGCTGTACCATCTGCTCAAAAACATTAAAACAATTAGGAGGAGCATGAGTGTACCTCAATATCTTATTTGCAAAATGAAGATAGGGACACAGTTTGGTTAGCTAAGGTACAGTGTTTGGCTAAAATGCCATGTTTAGCCAGTCAGCATCCACATCTTTAAGGTTTGCTTGTATCCAGTATAATCTCATTTCTTGAAAACCTAGTAAGTGAAAAATTGGAGGTGAGGGCATAATAGAAACCGTATAAAATAGAAAATATATACATGTTTCTTTCTTTATTTTGCTTCTTAGTAGTTCAGAACTTCACAAACACGAATATTACCACTAGCAAGCAGACATCCCTCAAACTCAAAAGTAAAGCATTGACAGATGTGTCTGGCTAGTTGGGTGAGACCATTTCCAAATACTACTTGTAAGTTACTGAGTTGGTTAAGGATCAAATGAGGTTCTGCATTTGAGGTTCTTTTTAAATTGTGTGGTATCATACAAGTGTAAAATATTACAGTTGCTCTTTTGAAGGGGATAAGAACAAGTGTGATATCATAGATGAACACTATCAAAAAAATTTTTCAGTAAGTAGAAGTTAAAGACATTTTTGTTCGAGACACCAAGCATGTTTGCACCTAGTTGGGGTGGTCATTGGGGTTTAGTGTCTGATTATAAATCAATGTAGCAGGTTATTTCCCTCTTCAAGAATGAATTGGGTTTGCATTAGAGATAATCTCCTTGTGCAGAAGTAGGTGAGTCAAGAGGAATTCCTTTCTTGCTTTATTTATTTATTTATTTAGCTGATGCTGATTCATTTGGGATGTAAAGATAGATGAAAATCTTAGAGGAAATGATTACAAAATGAGGGAATTTGAGATCCTAGGGAAATAAGAATCTGTCAGCAAGATTAAAAATCACTTTTAAGAAAGTGCATCTCATAGTTGAGACATATAGTTGCAAAGATTCAGTAGAAAAAAAAATTCATCACCAATATAATAACAGAGTTAAATGCCATACAGTAGTGACTTTCCAACTTTTAAAAATCAAACCTCAATTTTTCCCTAAATTCATCTTACCTGGAAGCCCAATACATGAAAGAGACTAAAATGCAGCTGCTCTGGTTGTACTCTATGAAGGTGAGGGCGGGGATGAGGGGCACAATGGACTTCTCGGGGAACTTGCCACAGTTACAATTGTTTATTCTTGTGTGATTTTTTGATCAATAGCTGTCTTCTCCACCAGAGAAGACACCACTCCAGACTGGGACTTTGATTTTGCTCTCAATTACATCTTTAGTGCCTAACACAGTGCCTGGCACTCAGTATATACTTGTGTTAATGAATGAATGGATGCTGGAGAAGACAAAAAAAAAAAGTGAATTGAAACAAGCTGATCAGGTCGATATCTGACACATCTCAGATGGCAGTGTTGATCTTTTTTTCATCATCCTAGCATTTGTCACCAGTACTGGCAAAAAGAGAGAAAATTGCATTTTGGTGCCTGGTGCAGTTCCTAGCACATAGTAGATTTTGGTAAATTAAATAAGTGATACTCAGTACATATTAGTTGACCAAATGAATAAGGTGCTAAATGACTGAATAAATGAATGACTGTGTTGTGATAGAATGAGGACAAGTGATTCAATTTTCTGTCTTAAAATAATTTTAAAAACAAATCCCAAACTCTGTGAAGGATCCTAATGAAAGCCTCCCAGGTGTCTTTTTAAAAAGACAAGACTACAGTTAATGTAAGTTTCACTTTGTTTATACCGATTCCCCAGAAGTGTATTGTCTGAAAGTGTGACATATCATAAAACAACTGGAGCCAGTGGTGATGTTAAAGCCATCTTCACTCAGTACAAATTGCTGACTTACAATTATCGCCAGGAGATACTGAGTGCCCCAAATATGGACAGCTCCAAAAGAAGTATGCCTGGTTTGAAAGAATTGTGTGCCTGTAGGAAACACACAGGCTCTTTATTTGAGAAGAAGAGGTATAAATTACAGTTGCTTGAAGGAAACCCTACCTTGTGCCTTAGGTATCTGTGTAAGCAATGTGCCATTTGATCTACAGTGTGTATTGTAGTAAGACATTGCCTACGGATGTACTTAAATGAGGGCAAACCGATTTGCAGTTTATCTAGTCATCCATAGTATTAGCAGAGTAAGATACCAAAGCCTTATGCCATAGTGATTTTGTACAAAAATATCCAAAGCTCTAAGAAAACCATTGCAGTATGTGTATGGAGGGGAGGAGGTGGGGAGATCTGGGCAGCAACTATCACTGGAGCCTCCTGAATCTGCCCTCTGAGTCTCCATATGTGAAAGTATCAGAAGGCCTTGATTAACCATCTCAGTGGGTGGGCTTGGACCTGGGGAGGATGAGCCAACCCATCCTTAAAGTGGTGATCTTAGCTGACTGGCTCTGAGGTGACTTCCAGGTGGCACATAGATTGGGTCCAGAATGAAAACTCAACAAATCTGGGATTTTTATATATATATATATATATATATATATATATATGTTTTTTAAAACCAGCCAAATTGACAAATTTATAAGTGTTCATTATAAAAAATATAACTAACACAAAAGCATATGTAGTAAACACTGAAAATACCTTTTCATCAACCACTCTCATCAACCCTACCCATGCTGCACCCCTCGCCCCTACCACATCCTCCTTTCTTGCCCAGAGATAATCACTAATAACTGTCTGATGTCATTGAATGTGTCCTCACAGACCATATTCTATTGAGATACAAATATAGCAATGTGCATATACAAATTTTCAAACACATACATCACATTATACTACACATATTTCACTATGACATGCTTTTGCCACATAACAATACACCTTCGAGAGGGATATTTACAGCTCAAAACAAAAATAAACCACAACAAAGGTAACTTCAGTTAATAAGATTTTGGTTTGTATTCTTTCAGGCCTTTTTCTATACATACATATGCATATATATATATATATATATATATATGCACGCACGCACACACACACTTTATTGAATTTTTAAATAAAGGGTATCATGTTATATACATTATTATATTTTTCCCTTACTAGCATATTATGAAGATCATTTCATGTCAATACACATAGGTCTTCCTCTTTCTTTTAAATTGCTGTTTGATTTTAATAAAATAAGACCGTGTCATGTAATTTTGCCTGTTCCTTATTGATGGGCAATTAGGTTGTCTTCCCAGGGTGTTGTTGGTTGTTACTGTTGTTGCATTTCTTATAAACTACACTGCTGTGAATAGCCTACATACTCATTTCTGTGTGCACAAGTGATATTGTTTCTATAGACAAAAGTCCTAAAGCAACGGATGCGCTCATTTGAAATCAAGAGACAAGGTCAAATTGCTCAGAAAGATCTCTTTCCTCAAGTCCTTGCTAACACTAGATATTGCTAAACTTCTTAATTATTGCAAACTGAACAGGGAAAAATGATTTCATTGTTTTTTAATTTGTATTTGCCAGATTAAAAATAAGGTAGACCTGCTGTTTCATTTTTAATTTGTCTTTTCCGCTCTAGATAGTCTACCTCCGGACTTTTGTTTCCTTCTCTAGTTTCTTGCAAATCCAGGTTATCCTATGCAATGCTCCCAGGAGAATTTTCCCAAAGCTACTTTTTTTTTCTTTTTTCTTTTTTCTTTCAAATACAGGAGCTCAGTCTGTCACACAGGCCGGAATGCAGTGGCATGATCACAGATCACTGCACCTGTGGCAGGAGTTATTAAGAAATTATTTTAGGCAGATAGAGAGGAAAAGAGGTCCTTGGAAGGTTTTTCACAGCTCCAAAAAAAAAACACGTTTCTTGTCTAGCATGAGAGCCCCGGCTCTTAGACCCGGGCTGGCAGCCTTTAATATGCAAATACAAGCCATTAGAAACTGGGTCCACCCAACATGGCGATTCCCACTGTTGTCCTCTTGCCCTTGCCCCCACGTGTGCCTGACAGCATGGCCGCCCCCGCATATCCCCAAGTGTGTAGAACATCAGGGGCTCTGCATTTGCATATTAAAGGGTTGGGGTGGGAGGGCCAGGTTTTTCATGGGTTACGCGAATGACATGCCCGGTCAAACCAATCCCCTGAGCCCTATGCAAATCAGACACCGCCTCCAGCCATCGCATAAAACTGGCTGGTATCCTTCGAATGTAGGGTCTACCCTTTCGGCTTTGGAGCCTCCCTCCTCTGTCTCTATACCAGGGAGCATCTTCCTTCTGCTTTCTCTTCTTGCCTATTAAACTCTCTGCTCCTTAAAACCACTCCACGTGTGTCCGTGTCATCTTACCTAATTCGACTTGAGATGAAGAACCTGGTGTTCCTCCACTCATGGGAGCAGTATCACAACCTCCAGCTCCTGGGCTCAAGCTATCCTCCTGCCTCAGCCTCCCAAGTGGCTGAAGCCACAGGAATGCACCACTCTGCCTGGGAATTTTTTTTTTTTTTTTTTTTGTAGAGATGGGGTCTTGCCTTGTTGCCTAGGCTGGTGTTGAACTCCAGGCCTCAAGCAATCCTCCTGCCTTGGCCTCCCAACCCAAAGCTACTTTTCATCACTTCACTTTCCTGATCAAAAACTTTTACTTAAATTTTCCAGATATTTAGTGAATTTCTGCTGTGAGCCATGATCTCTGCTAGCCCACTGGGAAGAGGAGTGCTAGTTCATGACCCATCATCTGCATGGTGGCACAGGAAGCTCTTCTTTCTCTTCGTACATGAGGTATTCAACTAGCTCCTAGTTAATAAACCTCAAAACCCCCTTTTAAGTAACTTTGGAATAATCCACTCCATACTTTAGTTCTGTAAAAGCCAAGCTCATTTTTGCTTAGGTATGGAGTGTGTGGCAGCATCCAACCTAACAAGAATCATTCTGAAATTTCTTCTTAATATTTGCAGAAATGAAATTAAGCCTCTCTGTCTGAGATTCTCAGCACAACACTCTTTCCCTCCTACTCCTGTTTGCCAATTGCTGCTGTCTCTTGTCCACACCAGCCTGTCTCCATTCAGTGGAGCTTCTACCAGACACTAATGTCATTCAATGGGAATTCAAATAGTAGAATCTCCCCTGATCCTGCAGAACTTCCTAGGTGGGGTGTCTCTGGCAACACCAGGATCCAAGTCCTGTGGATGGGCTGAATCTTTGAAACCCTTCATTTTGGTCTCAAAGAGAATCATAAACCTTTTGTTAACTGCATAATCACCCCGCCTTCCCCCCAATGCCTTTTGAGCTGTCATTGGTGTACATTGTTCGGCAACAGTGATGGGAATAAAATTGCTTTTAAAGAGTGAAATTCTAAAATGTCTTATTTTTCTGCCATTTTTAATTCTAGAAAAATAATAGTACTTCTTTTTAATTTTTAATAAAACATCTTAGGTGATAATGTTAATGATCTATAGTTTGAACTAAGGGCGGGGAAAACATTGACTTCAATGGAGCTGCTTCACAGTAATTGGTACTTCATAAGTGTCATTTGTGCCTTTGTGACAGAGATGGTGAAATTTATCAAAAAGGGAAATGCTCAAAGAAATGGAATTGGCACTTGGCTTTCTAGCTGTCTCTTTTGAAGTATACTTCAAAAGTTTTAATAGGTAGAAACTGTTTGAATTTGGCTCCTATTTGCTCTAAATTTACTGATAGTCTTTTTTTAATGCAGTATAGAGATGCTTGTTACTTGAGCTCAATAGTCATTACCACCAACAACCAAAGTTTGTTTCACAAACCTATTTATTTTGTGTGTCAGTTGGAGGATAGGCAACTCCACAACTGTAATTCTCTGATCCTCAGCAACTACTAAAGCTAGTAATTAATGATAAAAAACCAGATGTATCAAAAAGAATCACACATTCATTCCACAAATAGTACACTAAGACGTTTATAAACACCCACCCAGACCAAGCCAGTAATACATTATATTTCTGTTTTCTTTGCAGACAAAGCCTCACATTTGTACAACAAAAAGCTAAAACCTCAGTGATAAAAATTAATATGAAGTCAGAAGATTTAAGGCTTAATTAGAATTCCGATCCAAGACGGCAGACTGTGTGAACTGCTGTTGCTAAACTGTACTGTGTAAACATTGCATACTGATGGAATTTGCTTGTCAACTCAACTGGCATTTCTGTGCAGTAAGCTTGTCTTTCTGTCAGTGGAGTGCATCACGGGAAAAGATCAGCATCTCAAAGGAATGTGATCTGCATGTATAAAGAGGAGAGAAAAAATCCCTCAAAGAAAAAGAGGTTCTGCTTGTTTTTCTGTTGTGCTCAAAGGTTAAAAAGAAGGTCTTCTATCAATGTGCATTTTGGTTTAAGGATAGTGAGGGTTTTCTTTCCAAGAATTAAAAGATGAACTTTTTTTAATTTGAGGGAAAGTATCATTTGTAACTTTGGCTAAGTAGAGCAAGCCATGGAAAGAAGACTGCAGAGAAGGAATAGAATTTTAAAATATGTTGAGCTTTTTCCTAATCCTTCCTGTGGAACTCTTTGTTTGCTTATATCTCCTACCTCAGCCAATTTATCTAAATCAAGAAGCACACACACACACACAAAAAAAACCCTAAGCAACAACATAGTGCAGGCAATGTAAGAAACATAGGAGCTGGATCAGATGGACAGCTGTTCAAATCTTGACTCTGCCACTAGATCACCTCTCTGCACCTTAGTTTCTCATCAATTAAATATTGGCATAATCAAAGCCACGTCACATCCATATGAGGGTTAAATGATATAATGTATGTGAAAGCCCTGGTACTCAATGATTAAGAAATGTTTATTAAATGATATGAGACAGTTTATAATTTAATAAGTTTTTCTTTCCAACAATATTCTAAAGTCATTGTGATTCTCTGCTATATTGTCGGTTGAGTTGTTTCATAAGCTTCTATGACCAATCATGTCTGTGTAATTCTTTGTTCTCAGCTCTACAGTATGCATAGGGTCTTTCATAAATGCTTTTTGCTTGCCACTGCTCAATAAACAAATTTCTGCTTCCTGCTGGTCCTCTGATCCTTGTTTCCCCTTTTACTTTCAGTTGACACGTAACAATTGTACATATTTATGGGATACAGGGTAACGTTTGGTACATGTATACAATATGTACTGATCAAATCAGGGTAATTAACATATCCATCACTGCAAACATTAATAACTTTTTGTGTTGGGAACATTCCAAATCCTTTCTTCTAGCTTTTTGAAAATACATAATAAATTATTGTTAACTATATTTACTCCACAGTGCTATGAAACACTAGAACTCATTCCTCTTACTTCTGATCCTGTGACCAGTATACTCCTCAATGTTGTTTGTCTGTTGGGTTCAGAGAGTGCCTGTGGTGTTCAGAGAGTGTCTGTTGCAGAGAGTTTTGGACAGGCTTATTTATGGTTAATTGTGAAGGATTTATTTCAACACAAACACTGGAGAAGAGGAGAAAGGGAGGAAGGTGCTTGGTACATATTGGGCATTCAAATATTTGTAGAATGTACTAGGTGCATGTGGGATGCAAATATAGGCAAAAAGAATGAGGCAAAGAGAAAAGGGGATAACAATAGACAAAGAGAAAAGGGGGTAACAATAGCTAACATTTGTTATAATTATTGAATGTTTGGTACTTTCAGATGAGAAAACTGAGGCTTAAAGAAGTCAGCTAAATACCCAGGTAACTGATAGATCCATAATATTTTATCTGAAGCCCTTGGGAACAGGTATGTTTCAGGATTCAAAAATTGTAGGATTTTAGAAAGATATATGGTACGTGTATCACATATTATACAAAATCATTAGCTGGATTGGTGGCAATAGCACATCATCAAATACATTAATATTAATGCATTGAAATATATGAATATTTACACCTAGTGAAATAAATAAAGATTATAAATAGTTCCATACTCTTTCAGGTCAATTCAGGTTTCGCTGTCAAATAAGTTACAAAATACCCTTATTTTTGAAAACCTTTTTTAACCTTTGGAATTGCAAATAAGGATTGCAGGCTTGTGGTAAATGGTAGAGAATAATGAATAATGAGTGAGAGCCCAGGTGTGTCAGACTCCAGAGAAGGGCTATTGCCATGCTGCCTTAGTTTTCCACTGCTGCTAGACAAATTACCACAAATTTAGCAGCTTAAGGAATGCAATGTCTTATCTTACAGTTCTAGAGGACAGAAATCTAAAATGGGTCTCACTGGGCTAAAATCAAGATGTCAGCACTGCTGCATTTCTTCTAGAGACTCTAAAGGATAATCTATTTTCTTGCCTTTTCCAGCTTTTAGAGGCTGCCCACAGTCCTTGGCTTATGGCCCCTTTCTTCCATCTTTAAAGCCAATGATGGTAGGCTAAGTCCTTACCTCTTATCACTCTGACCTTCTCTTCTGACACCCTCTTTCATATGTAAAGGGCCCTTGTAACTACATTGTACTTACCCAGATCATCCGGGATATATTAGAGCACTACAGTAGGATGTGTGTGTGTGTGTGTGTATATATATATATATATATCTCCCCTACTGGGTCTCTCTGTCTCTCTCTCTCTCTCTAGTACATATATATATGTAACATATATGTAATTATATATGTGTGTGTGTGTGTGTGTGTGTGTGTGTAGTAGAGAGAGAGAGAGAGATAGAGACAGAAACAGAGATTTATTTAAGGAATTGTCTCACACGATTGTGGAGACTAGCGAGTCCAAAATCTGAAGTCACCAGTAGGCTGGAGACCCAGGGAAGAATTGGTGTTGCAGTTCAAGTCTGAAGGCCCTCTGCTGGAGAATTCCTTTTTGCTTGGTGCTTGGGAGACATTAGTCTTTTGTTCTATTCAGGGTTTTTGAATGGTAGATGAGGCCCAATCAGATTACGCAGGGCAATCCACTTTACTCAAAGTCCATCAACTTAAATATTAATCTTATCTAAAAAGCCCTTACAGAAACATCTAGAATAATGTTTGACCAAATAACGTTTGGTAAATAAGCAACGTTGACACATAAAATCAATTATCACACAGGTAATCTCCTCATCTCAAAGTCAGTGGATTAGCAGCCTTATTTTCATCTGCAGCGTTAATTTTCCGTAGCCATGTAATCTATCATATTCTCATTTCCAGGGATTAGGACGTGAACATCTTTGAGGGCCATTATTCTGCCTACCGCAGTGTGGTTGCACAAGTTGTACACAGCACAATTCCAAGGGGGCACCATTCACCTAGACTGCAATTTGAACAGTAACCCCAAAGCCATGCAATCTGCAGGTCCTACTGTAGAACCTACTTGCCTAAACACAGCCATTGCACATACTGTCTACCAGGGAAGGAGTGTACTCAAACGTTTTCCAGCTTCTGGCAAACAGGGTGATGATGGCTTCTGTATCAATGTCTCACTAATTACGCTCCACAGGAGATGAGAGGGAGCCAATGTGGAAATGTAGGGAATGTAGGGAATCACCCCGTGGAACATAGGGGCAGAGCTGTTAGGTTTGCAATTCCAAGTTTTCCTCAGGATTAAGCTGAGATAGTCTCTAGCAGGCTTTTATAACTCAAATAGGATTGTCTCCTCCGGATAACTCTTTGAGTGTTTCGTGGAGGGAGGTGAAAAAGCTGCAGTCCTGATTATAGGAAGCCTGGTGTGAGGTTTCAAATGAACAGTTTCCAGTTCAACCTCTGAGGCAGGGAATTCTTGGGTCTGGTGCGGCTGAGTGGGTGATGAATATTATTTTAATAGCTATGGGGCCAACAGATCTATGACATCTTTCTGCAGAAAAGTATTTTTCAGGAGAGCCAAAAAAATCCTAGAGTATCTTATATTTTCATTGTTTTTTTTTTCCATAGATGACAGAAAAACAAATACCTTTTAAATAGTCAAATTAGCAGAGAGATGGACCTTTACCACAATTTGCTCTATTGCCCTTTCCCCAAACTAAGCTAAGAAAACAGACAAGAGAGGAAAGAAAAATCAGAAAGTCTTTTCAAATATGCCAGGGCCATTAATTCAAACTGTTTCAGGAAACCTAGGAGGGAAAGATCCCTCTTTTGCGGCTGATGTGAAAGATCTCATTTATCATTGTTTGCAAAAGCTCAATGAGGCAAACCTCTATCTCTCCACCCTTCCAATTTCTACAGTACATAGCCACACTCTAGATGTTTCATTGAAGTAAAGAGAGTCATTACTACAGATAGTTAAGTAAATTGGTAAAAATTCTGCTGTCAGTGTATAATCACTATTTAGTTCTTTGTAATGTCCTCAGCAACTTCTGTTTCTGGCATCCTATTCCTCAGGGCAGCGGCAACAGTCTGGTTTTGATGTTGATTGGCTTTTATTAGGAGACAGGAAGTTTGATCTAGATTAAAACAGTGCCGGTGAACATGCAGAACATGAAGAAAGGTCAGCAGGTTAGGCGAGCAAATTGCCACCAAATGGAGGATGTGACCTCAATTTTTCCATTAACAGAGAGGACCCAGAGCTGACAAGTTCTTGGAGACACAGTATTTGTTCAAAACAGAGAAATACAAAAAGGAAATATCTGACAGTTCTTGAAGCTCATATGTCTTCATCTGAATGCCCATTGGGTTATTTGTTAATGGGATTAGCATGCGTTCTGTCAGATCTCCTGACTCCGCAGCCCATGCTCATTCTGTTATGTCACATTATTAAATTATGCTCAGTATCTTCTGCTTAATGTGTAATACATTTTAGAATGGAGAGAGGACAATCTGGCTAAATTTTATAAAGATTTGAAGCAAAAATGAAAACAAATTATTGCTTAAAAGTTGAAGGCTTTGGTTGACAGACAAACCAACATAGAGAAGACCTTACTATATTTTGTTTATAAACACAATTTAATATTTAAATCTTTCCAGATTTTTTTCAATTGCCAGGTAATCATAGCCTAAGGCAGGGGTCAGTAAAAGTTTTCTGTAAAAGGCCAGATAGCAAATATTTTAGGCTTTGTGGGACAGAGAGTCTCTGTTGTGCTACATAGCATAAAAGCAGCCATGGACACTGTGTAAATGAATGGGCATGGCTGCGTGACAATAAACTTTATGGACAAAACACCTGGAGGTCCATATTTGGCCTGTGGGCAGCACAATTTTGATAATAAGGTATAAAAATTAGAGTGATAAAGAAGGTCAGTCACCCAATCTGGTTGCAGATGGGAACAGCTGTCAAAACCATTGTTTCCTATATGTTTTCAACAATACTGGAGTTCTTAAGGCCTTTGTTTTGCCTCCCTGCTATTCTGCACTCTGCTAGCATGCCACAGGATCCTCTGGGAGAGAGGAAAAAAATTGGAGGATGGTTGGGTCATTGATTAGGGTGCCTAGGACGCTTAAAGGAAATAGAATGATCTGGTAAAAGTTGCCTTATGTGCATGGGTATAAATCACCCAACAGTTTTTGTTCTTATTTTCTGACAAACAGCAACAAATTACTTAACCAAGACAAAGTAGATACATGTTCTTTTCATCATTTGGGGGCATGGAGGGCAGGATCCAGCAAACACTAGGCTCAGTCCTCCTAAAGAAAGCAAGCTTTTGAACTATGAAGCTTAACTGTGGTTACTCCTCCTTCTTTACTTAGGAAACATGCTCCCCTCTCTCAATATCTCTCATTTTTAAGTCAATGTTGTTCCAAGGGCCAGATTTTAATCATAAATGTCAAGTATACTTACAAATGACACGTGCACATGTAAATGTCAAATGAACCATGTAGTTCCTCATATCCTCTCCTACTGAAGTGTAGAAGACACCATGCAGGAGACTCACGAATCAAGGATTTCAATTCTTAATGGAGTTTGTTCTTGTGCTAGAGGCATAGCTATCTACTCAGCTGTTATATTCACTTGACAGCTTCCCAGTGAAATTGTAACATTTTTCAGAATTGAAGCCAATGAACCACATTCTTGTTTATAGGAAGTTACATACAGAGTGCAAGCCCTCTTGGTGAATTTTTTGAAAGAAAATGGGATCAACAGAAAAACATAATTTTAGAGGAAACTGCCTGTGTGGTCAATATTTTGAAATGCACTTTGTATTACTTACTTAGTCACGTGACTGGAAAACATTTGTCTTCTTGTCAGTAAATCTTCCCTGCTTGTGCAATGGGAAGCCATGGCCCCTATTTATATTTTCACAATTTACCTTTTCCTGGAAATGGATCCCTTTTCTCCAAACTCAATTTTCTGAGTTTTTAATAAACATGCAGAAGTTCTATAATATGTGCTGAGTTTCCTGCACATGTGTGGATTCCTTTCTTTATCCATCTAGTAAATACTTGTTGAGTGTCTATCATGTTTTAGGTGCTGGATATAAACAGCAATGAACTCAGAGAGCTTACATTCCAGTTCAGGAGACAGATCTTAAATAATTAATCATCCTAGTAAATAAATAATTACAAACTGCAGCAAGTGCTATGAAGGAAAAGCACATTGTGCTCTTAGAGCTCAAGATAGGCAGAACTGACCTAGTCTGAGATCATGGAAGATGTCTCTAAGGAAGTGACCATTTGGGCTAAGACTGGAAAAATGAGTAGAGGTCCCCTAGACAGAGTGGGAGTCAGAGTATGCCAGGTAGAGAGAACACTAGATTCAAAGGCCTTGAAGTGGGAAAGAACACAGAACACTACAAATAGACTAATGTGTCCTAATCTAGGAAGGGAGCAGGACAGGGACACAACAGTCATTTATTCATCAAATGTTCTGGGAGACTACTGTATATTGGGAACTAATCTAGGTACTGGGGACACAAAATGACGAAAAAAGAAAAAAATCCCTGCCTTCATAGAGTTTACATTTTAGTTGGTGAGACTATAAATATATAACAAGGAATTAATTAGATTTTCTATAGTGATAAATGCTAATATGGTTTGGTTCTGTGTCCAGCCCCCACCAAATCTCATCTAAAACTGTAATTGCCACATGTCGAGGGGGGGGCTCTGGTGGAAAGGGATTGGATCATGGGGGCGGTTTCCCCTCTGCTGTTCTCATGATAGTGAGTGAGTTCTCATGAGATCTGATGGTTTAGAAGTGTTTGGCAGTTTCCCCTCACTCGCTCTGTCTCCTGCTGCCACGTAAGTCATACCTTGCTTCCCCCTTCACCTTCTGCCATAATTATAAGTTTCCTGAGGCCTCCCCAGCCATGCGGAACTGTGAGTCAACTAAATCTCTTTTCTTTATAAATTACCCAGTCTCAGGTAGCTCTTGATAGCGGTGTGAAAATGGACTAATACAATTGCTCTCAAGAAAATGAAGCTGGATGTTCAGTGAAGGTCTATCTCTGGAGATGCCATTTGATTAAATATTGATTGACATGAAGGAGCCATTCAGATGAAGATCTGAGGGAGGAAAATTCTAGGTGGTAGAATTAGCCTGTAAGAACATACCTCGTGTGTTTTTTAGACTATATTTTATTTAGTGTTCAAAACCAATTCAAGAGGCAGCTTGTGCTAAGTTCATGGCTAATACATACCAGGGTAGGATTTAAATCCAAGTCTATCTATTCCTTCCCTTTTCCCATCATAGAGTAATGCCTCTTTAGAGGGTATTCAGCCATGTCCACGTGCACAGGTCATTTAATCAAATCATCATTTAATCATTTCAGTTATTTATTTAATCATTTCATTTATGTATTTAATCATTTCAGTCAAAAGTGTCACTTCTGAGAGTGAACATAACCTTTAGTATGTATCCTAGGTGAAACCCCAAGCTATTGCTGATAAAGGTGTTCTTACGTTTTTCTGTTGGAAAAGACTCCTGTGACTCCCCGTATGAGGAGAGCCCACGCTTACTGTGTAGTCTGTGGTATGTTTGGGAATCACTGTACAATGTAGAGAAAGTCCCAGGCTAATAGGAGACTTGGGTTTTGGGCTCTTACTTCCATTCAATTAGTTGTACAAACCTAAGCAAGTTCCATCCTCTCTGAGTTCCAATTTTTTCATCTGTAAAATGGGAATGTTAAAAATAGCTTTTTTTTTTTACATCTCTCAGACTTCTGAAAATCCAATTAAAATGTTGCCTCTTCCTTCAAAATATATCCAGAATCCAACAATTTCCCACCATCTTCACTGCTACCGTGACCACTTCTTTCCCGGACTATTGCAATAGCAACCTGACTGGTGTCCCTGCGTCCTTGCCACTCCAGCCCTGAATGCCATTCTGAATGGAACAACCAGAGTGATCCTGCTAAAAGCAAGTCAGACACTAGCGGAACTTATTACTCTCCTTATTCCCCCAGTGGCTCATTCATTCACTTGGAATTAAAGTCAAAATCTTAATGTTTACATGTCCCCCCATGATGTGCCTGCCCACATGACCACTCTGACCTCCACATCTGGTTCTCTCAGATACTCTTGCTCTAGCCTTGCAGGTTTTCTTGGTATTCCTCAACCACACTAGGCACAGCTTCACCTCCGAGATTTTTGCTTGCTGTTGCCTCTGTCAGGAATAATATTCATGCAGTGAGCTGCATAGCCCACACCCATACTTCTTTCAAGACTCTGCTCAAATGCTACCTTGTCAATGAAGTTTACAGTGACTATTCTATTTAAAATGGCAACTACTCTTTTCTACATTTCAGACTCCCTTATCCTGCTGTACTTTTCCTTTTTTCCTTTCCATAACACTACTCATTGTTTAAACATACTTATTAATAGAATGATCATATAACATTTTGCAAAAACTGGGATATTTTTGAAAATGAAAGCGGGTGCTATTAAATTATCCCAGGACAATAGATATAAACTTCGACTTAGTAATTTATAATGATTTTTACAAATGTTATGTTTCCCTTTGCTGGTTTTCACAAGAAAAAGGATCATTGAATGTTTTGTTGTTTACTTATTTATCTCATGTGCCAATAACAATGCCTGACACATAGTAGATTATCAATAAATATTCTCGAGTGAATGAATCAATAAAAATAGGTATAAAAGATGTTCATGGCCGGGCGTGGTGGCTCATGCCTATAATCCCAGCACTTTGGGAGGCCGAGGCGGGCAGATCACGAGGTCAGGAGTTCGAGACGAGCCTGGCCAACATGGTGAAACCCCTTCTCTACTAAAGATACAAAAAATTAGCTGGGCATGGTGGTGCGCACCTGTAATCCCAGCTACTAGGGAGGCTGAGGCAGGAGAATGGCTTGAACCCAGGAGGCAGAGGTTGCAGTGAGCCGAGATCATGCCAGTGCACTCCAATCTGGGTGACAGAGCAAGACTCCGTCTAAAAAAAAAAAAAATTCATTATCTATAAAGTACTATAGATCTACATCTTAGTTAATTTGCTACTTTTTCTAAGGATATCTATATATGTTTATAGATACATATGGTGTGGAATATATACCTGTATATATGTGTGTATACACACACACACACACACACACACACACACACACACAGATATATATTTAATAGCAGCCAACCCTCCCCACTTTACCCCATTTATTCCCTAGGATAGAGTAAAAGATAACTTTGCCATATAGTTTATGTATACTTTAAAAAGCTAAAGGCTGATTTGAAAGATAAACATGATGTAGGGACAATTATTACAAGAAAGTTGAAAGGTGCTATTTGTTTAAAAAGACTGTTTTTTTCCATGAGGGTACATGTCCCTGATGAGGGTTTACAGATGCTGACAGTCACCTCAAGGAATTGTTGATGCAGCTGGACTGAAAATTAGCATGATGCATGTACAAGGATGTGCAGTGGAAAGCAAGGTAATACTCTT
The DNA here is from genome assembly GCF_009828535.3 of Hylobates moloch. Classification (NCBI taxonomy): domain Eukaryota; kingdom Metazoa; phylum Chordata; class Mammalia; order Primates; family Hylobatidae; genus Hylobates; species Hylobates moloch. The sequence continues at coordinate 121,107,088 of NW_026652282.1, forward strand.
TCCTACAGAAGAAAAGGGGCTGGGTGCAGTGGCTTAGGCTGGGTGTGGTGGCTCATGCCTGTGATCCCCAGCACTTTGGGAGGCCCAGGCGGGTGGATCACCTGAGGTCAGGAGTTCAAGACCAGCCTAACCAACATGGAGAAACCCCGTCTCTACTAAAAATACAAAATTAGCCGGACGTGGTGGCGCATGCCTGGAATCCCAGCTACTCGGGAGGCTGAGGCAGGAGAATCGCTTGAATCCAGGAGGTGGAGGTTGCAGTGAACCGAGATCGTGCCATTGCACTCCAGCCTGGGCAACACGAGTGAAACTTCGTTTCCAAAAAAAAAAAGAAAAAAGAAAAGAAAAGGTACACTATCTGTTAGTTGAGGAGTAGACAGGAAGCATGGAGGAATTGAGAGAGTTCCTGCAAAGGATGAGCCGCATGGAGTGCAAGTGGTATCTGGTAAGAAGACAATCAATTGGTAAGAGTTAAATTAATGGTTGAAGTAAATTAACCCTTGTCAGGCTATACAAAATTCTTGACAATTGGAAACAGCCATTTCTGTACTGGTACACACTGTGCATCCACTCATCACTCCATCTACTCCATCTACTCTATTTATTGACCTGTTCTTGAATGAATTTTTGGCAGAGACCAACATACAATGTGCTATTATCAAAGTCAATGAGTGAACTGAATCCAAATACAAAATGGTTTAAATTTGATTTTGCCTACTCTGTAGTTTTGGAAATGCTTAGATAACAAGAGTGTGCAGTTTACTTATAAAGCCAAAGCAAAATCAATAGATAAGCTTTCATGCTTCCTTTCTCAGCTGATGATATCAATGGGAATGAATAAGCCAGAGTCTTGGCTTTTAACCAAATTTAAAAACAATAAAGCCTTATTCGGTAGGACTTTGTGGGCCTTTTATCTTCCTCCCTGCTTTGGTAAATCAGGTTTGGTTGAGTTGGTTTTCCATGCATCCCACCCCAACAACATCTGAAATATCTTTTTCATTTATAATGTTTTTCTTATACTCCAAGGATGTATCATAGAACAAAGGCAACAAAGTTTATTGGGTTCAGCTAGATCATGAAAAAAGACATTAGATTTTCTATCTAGGCATTCAGCAAATCATAGGAGAAATCAATATGCAAAGAAGTAAAACCTTTACAATTCCAGTAATGGAAAAGAGAGAAAGACTGTTTTCTACCTTCTTTTGACTTATTTTATGAGATTTCAGCCTTCTGATAGCCTTAGGAAACTGGCCTCTAGTTCAGATTCACGTTCAGCTTTTGTGGTTTGTATTACCCAGAGTTGCGAAGTCAACTGTTTTGTTTAAATATTTAAAAAGTACCAAATTAGAAATACAAAGCCTGAGCGGAACTAGGCACATAGAAGGAACTCAACATATGTTTTAATTTAATGTGAGATGGTTGATATATTCTGTAAGCATATTCATCTGTCAATCTGTCTGATGCTAGGTAGCCTCCTAATATCTGAATAGCTAAAGAAGAGATATAAATGTATGAATATCACAGTCACAGACTCAAATATGCTAAAACATAACTTACTTTATTTTTATGTTAGTGAAAGCATTTTTTTTTCCAAGTGCTTAGTCTACCTTATTAGCAGTAGAAAACAACAATGACCACCACCATAGCAACAGGAATAAAATCTTTAATTTAGCTGCTTCCAGGTAAACTCAGTCCAAATCTGTGATGTATTAATTAATACAAATTAATAATCTATCCACATTCAGATTTAAAACATCTCACATTTTTTCTCCCTTCTTCATCTTTTTGCACTTTCTTTTAGGCTTTCGAGCATGGTGATAACACTATTGGGAACTTGGCTTATGCTGCTGTTATATGAGGTTTTTGAGGAAAGGGCCTTGAAATGCTCTCTTCTTGATTCTTATCTGTGTTGATCCTATTGGGCAATCCTACTCCAGTTGACCTTCTCTTGTATATCCATTACAAAAGCTTTTGCCTGAAAGTAACAAAAATCCAGTAGTTCCTCAAAAAAAGGATATTTACTATTTAGTAATAAGAAAATCTAGACACAGATGGACTCAGGGTTGGTCTGGAAGCTCAATGACCCAGACTCTTATTATTTTTCTTCTCTGCCATTCTTTGCATGTTGCTTTTTCAATTGTGCTGCCCACATAATGATCACAAAATAGTTGCTGCACATCCCAACATCACATAATCTTTCCTAGGCAGAAAGAAGTGGAGAAGAACCACTATCAGTAGCTCTCCTCTTGTATATGCCTCTTTTATCAAGAAAGCAGCGGGTACTCAAAAACTTCCACTTAGGTCTTCTTGGCCAGATCTGAGTCACAGGTTATCACTTGCTGTGAAGAAGGCAAGGAAAGTGATGTTTTGGGCTTTACATTCTCTATAATGGGAGATGAGCCAGGGAGATAGAGTTGAGAACGGTATTTTGAGTGGCCAGCCTTCAATTTCTGCCATTATTAGTCTGGTTTTTGGTATAGGAAATGTACAGTACTTCCTGAGAGTGTGATTGAGATGGTCTTTGAGAGAATGACTCGGTTGCATCAGTATAAATTTTTTGATCCCTGAGGGGGACCTTTTGTGTGCAGGAAATGCTATTTGCAGTTACTTGGTTTTAAATTAATTTATTTAAAAACCACTTAAAAAGTAGTTATTTTTCTCACTTTTATGTAATTTAAAACTCTTAGTCTATTCCATAAATCCTGTGTATTTTATCAATCCCTTGCAAGGCAGCCTTTGATTAATGTTGGATCAACTCAAGCTGAACAGACTAAATTCTGCTTAATTAAAAGAACTTCTAAGCGTAAACCCAGATTCCTCAATTCTTTTTAGCATTTCAGAGTACATGTTAAAGTCTAATATATCAACAAAGAAACACTGGACTGAAATCAAACTTTAAACAGAATGGACCTAACAGACAATTATAGAACATTCTACTCAGCAACTGCAGAACATACATTCTTCTTATCAGCTCACGGAACATTCTCCAAGACAGACCATATGTTAGGCCAGAAAACAAGTCTTAATTAATTTTTAAAAATTTGAAATTATACCAAGTATCTTCTCAGACCACTGCAGAATAAACTAGAAATCAATTCTAAGAGGAACTCTCGAAACTATAGAAATACATGGAAATTAGACAACATACTCCTGAATGATCTTTAGGTCAACAAGCACATTAAGATGAAAATTTAAACAATTTCTGAAGCAGAGGAAAATGGAAACACAACATATCAAAGTATCTGATTTTCTTTTTAAGCACTTCAATACCTGACCAGGCAAACTTACGATCCCAACAAACAGAAATTGTAAACTGCTTGAACAACTCTTATATATTTAATAATTTAAACTTGTAAATATAAAGAATCTCAAGTTTTCTCTTAAATATTCTAACACATTAAAAAGTAAATTTAGTCAAAATATTTTACATCCTTTAATGAAAAAATGACAAACTAATAAAATATTTTAAATGAGAATCTGTCTGTTCTGTTTAAACTGTTACTCTAAAATATGTCATATTCTCTTAAGCATCAAAAGCACATTTAATACCAACTGCACACACATTATTCTGAATTTCACATACTGGTATTCATACTATGGACTTTGTTCACTTCATCATATCTGTTTTTTATTCCAAACCTCCCTAAAATTTTTAAGGATACTTAGTTTCAAGGAGAGTAGCACATCATCAGGCCAGGCAAGCTGATTTTGTCATTACAAGGCAACTGAGATCACTTATGAGCCAGAGATTTGAGGGTAGGATGCAGTACAGAGTCAATAGCATTCCAGGGAGATACTATTTGTGTGCAGTTGTGTAAACTAAGCTTCTTGTTGTTGTCACTGTGGTGAGAGGAAATTCAGAGACCATGTCCTTTAGCTAGGGTTGGTTTCTTGTAAGATCAAATTGTACCCTTACTTAGATCATTCTTCTGTCATCATTACCATCATTTGAATAGATGAGAGTCTTCAAACCCCTTATTCCCCCAATTCATAGCTAATGTCCTTGAACTGATTTCTACTACCTGAATGAATTCAGGATTTTTTTTGTACTTTCCCATCTGAGCTACCATTGGAAACTCTGGTGCTACCAAACTTGCAGGGGTTTGCAAGCAAAAAGACCCTCTTTTTGCCTAAGTCTCCCATATACATGATAGCCTATGTGCTTTGTCACAATAGGCAGGTACCTCTCTCCAAGGCTTGCTCTTCTTTCTTCCCCCAACCCGAATTCTGTGAAGGATGGTGACAAATCTTTGGCTTTCCCCTCTAAAATGTCCTTCTACTCTCCTCAGCTCAAAAGGTGGGGGTGAAACAGTAAAGAGAACGCTGCGTGTCTGAATGCTCTTGTCTTTTGAACTTAGAGGCTGGACATTTTAATTTCTTTGTTTTTCTGGACCAATATGTCAACTTTCTTCTGGGTTAATTTTAGCTCCATTTCTCACAGAAGAATTTGTGTGTTGGGCAGGGGGGTGGTATATGGGAGAAGAAAAGGACATCAGTTAAAGACTCATATAATTACTTGGCAAGCCATAGGGGAAGATAGAAGAATTTCTGTCACATCTTCTAAGTAGGCCTATGATTTAATAGCTAAAGCAACTATAAGGGGATCTGACAGTTTAGGATGAGCGTATCTTGCAGATTTATTGGAACCAAGGCCAGTGGCTTCTCTAAATGTAGCTGATTCCTATTCTTTCACGAGTTCTCCATAGAAATGCCACTTCATTGAGGTAGTCTTCCCTGACCCCTCTGGCCAGGCAAAGTCCCCCTCTTATATATTCTCAAAATTATCGTGATTTGTCTTTTAGCACAAATTGCACATTTTGTTTAAAGTTTGCCTTAACCAGTAGACTGTGATTTCTCAGGGTACCTGGACCTCGCCTCTCTTCTTTATAGCTCTCCTCTCCAGTGCCTGATACTATATTTGGCCCTCAGTATCTGCTGAACAAATATTGGATGTATGAATAATTGTTAAGTTTTTTGGTGAGTGAAATACAGTAAACGTGAACAGTGGATTGTCATGTTTTGAATGCATGAGCTTGGGCAGTGGACTTTTGGTTACCACACTGAATTCTTGAACTTGCTGGGCAACTTTAATTTTCACCAAGTTTTTTAAAGGTCATGGGATTTAAGTGGAAGGCATGGTCTCAGGAGATGAGGGCATGTCTTGGCATACACAGAATGTGGCATCCTCAGTTTCCAGGAAGGATGACTTTTTTTTTCATTTCTGTCAATCAAAAACACAATGTTATCTTCGGTGTTTAGTCAAATAGATTGAATGGAGTGATTTTACCGATCTGTTGAAATTTGTTAGTCGAGAAAGACTTTTATAAACTCTAAATGGGAATTGAGATGAATCTAAAGCTTCCTTTCATTTTGTAAAGCAGGGGAATCTTCCGAGACTTATTTTCTCCCTGACATTCTTTTATATAATGGATTTGAGCAGACTAAAGATGAAACAGAGATTTTTTTCATGTCTTTTGACCCTGAGACATTTATATGAGAGTCTTTTAAAACATGAATATTTTTGGCTCTAACAACTGCACCTTTGAAATGGCATGAAACACAGTGTTTAGAACTGCAAATATCACTGACATTTCTAAAGTGCGAACAATGTTTAATAGCACGACAGAAACTGTATTGCTTCTGCAAGAACATAGATATTCTTTCAAAGTTGATGGCATTCAAGAGTTAAATAAGTAAGTGGAAAACTCACTACAGACTAGTCTGTGTAACCAGAGGTAGGTATCACAATTAGGAGGATCGTGAAACTCTTAATGCTTCAGTAAATATGCCAAATATCTGTGGCAGCCTTCTGTTCTCTGAGCCCAGATTGCTGCTTTGTAGGTAGGTATCAATCTTCACTACTTACTATGTTCAACCTTTCTGAATCTGTGATCAAGATCCATCTGTTCGACTACATTTATTAGTGTATTTTCTTATGACATAAATCCTTCAAAAATTGTCATCTCCAAGTAGGGTCATGATACCTGCTGGGTTATATTTGTTCAACACGATAACAGTATAATAGTCTTTAACCACAGAACACAGAAAGTAAAATATGCAAAACAAAAAGTTGTGTACATCTACCAAGGCCAGGGCTGCCTTGGGAGTAAACAGTGGTGCTCCTGACGGATTTGTCGGAACAGATGGTAATTATGAAAGATGGTTGTGGCTCGGGAGTAGCAGGCTAACCTTTGACTCAGAAAAAGGAGCTGGGGCATGTGAGCTCACTAAGCACTTCTGAGGCTTCCATCCTGGTGATATGCTTGCTTAGTGTCCAGCCATAGAAAATAAAGTGGAGAGAAAAATGATTGCTTGCAAATGGCAGTGCAGTGGGAGCTAATCAGCCAGGGTCTACCACTGTTTTCATTAAGGAAAGAATTTGGTGATCCCTTAAAGATAGGAAAAGTGCTTTTTAAAATTTGGACAGATTTTAATTTTGAAAGATGTGATGCTCTATCACCCGCTACATTTTTCAATTTTTCATGCTGATATGTCTCTATAGTTTTTGCCCTTACAGGTTCTTTTTCATCCTTTTTTATGTATTTTCAGAAAAGAAAATGGAAAACCAATTTTTTTTTTTTTTTTGAGATGGAGTCTTGCTCTGTCGCCCAGGCTGGAGTGCAGTGGCGCGATTTTGGCTCACTGCAACCTCTGCCTACTGCCTACTGGGTTCAAGTGATTCTCCTGCTTCAGCCTCCTGAATAGCTGGGATTACAGGCACCTACCACCATGCCCAGCTAATTTTTGTATTTTTAGAAGAGATGTGGTTTCACCATGTTGGTCAGGCTGGTCTCGAACTCCTGACCTCATCCTCCCAAAGTTTTGGGATTACAGGCGTGAGCCACCATGCCCAACTGGGAAAATAATTTCTACTTTTAAAATGACTTGAATATCTCCTTGAGGCTGGCTGTCTAAGAGGCAAGCATTTCCAGCAATCCAATCTCATTTAAAAAGGCATAGAACATCAAATCTGGAAAGGACAGTTCTTTTATTTTACAGATTAATTTTTTTCAACAAACATATTTTGAGTGCTTATAGATAAGCAAACTAGGGTTCAGAAAGGTTGATGACTTAGCCAAGTTCATACAATCAGGCCCATATTTCTTCTTTTATATTTTATACATATCAACTTTCATGTCACTGTTTACAAGTATTTTTAAATTTCTGTTCCATCTTTTTTGTTTGTGCTATTTACTCATCAATATTATTGTTATTTTGTATGTGTATGGATTGATCTCATGTTTAACAAAAGCTCACTATATTCTCTCACATCTCATATCTTCTGCTGTGATTATTTTCTTTTTACCTGAAGTTCATACTTTAGTAGTCACTTTAATGAAGCTACATATACGAATGTGCATGTGTATACACAGACACACATACATATATATGTATACATATAACAGCTTTATGATTCCTTCTCCTATTTTGCAAATGAATATTCATACTATTTATTCATATTAATTCATCCTTTCATTTATTTATTTCATCCAATAGATATCTTTATATATGTGCCTACTCTAGGGTGAATACAGTTTTACTTTCTAGTGAAACAATGGTTAATAAAAATTACCATAATTGTTTTTCTTATCGAACTAAACCTCTAATGGAGAAGGCAAACAGTAAAGAAATTATCACATAAATATATAAGTGCAAACTGACAAGAGAGAATAACAAAGGACTTAACATAAATCCAAGAGAGAGGATAGGGAAGCATGGTCTGGCAAGACCTCTTTGAGAAAAAGAAGTTTAAGTTGAAAATTAAAATTAGGCCAGGCACTCACACCTGTAATCCCAGCACTTTGAGAGGCCCAGGCAGATGGATCACCTGAGGTCAGGAGTTCGAGACCAGCCTGACCGACAGGGTGAAACCCCATCTCTACTAAAAATACAAAAATTAGCTGGGCGTGGTGGTGCGTGCCTGTAATCCC
>NW_026652282.1:121115118-121123393 GCF_009828535.3 Hylobates moloch
CCATTTCAAAAAAAAAAAAAAAAAATCCTTGATTCAGAAGTGGCATATATACTTCCATTTACAATCTAATGGCTAGAATGAATCACATGGCCAAGCCACATGTTGCAGAATCTTCTCAGCTACAACCTGACAATGCCAAAGACGGCCAGGAGCACCACCGCAGGGAGCAAGTTGGGTTTAGTATTCATGAAGCAGGAGAGAATGCACACCATAGGAACCATGAGGCCTCTCAGGAAGAGGGTGTTAAATATTACTTATTATAAGTTTAAGGATTAAGTTAGGTGATATGGAGAAGGGTTTAAGGAAGTATGACTTTCCTCTGGATTGGGTGTGTTAGAAGGCAGGGGTAATTTTATGGTTGGGTACCTTAGTAAATCTAATCTAGGAGTGAAGACTAGAACGGGCTAAGGCTGCAATTAGTGAAGAAGCAGTAATCACTTATATTGGTCAGGATCAATGGATGCTTGATCATTTTTGTGACTTGCACAATGTTCATAATTTATTTGTATTTAAATGTGACTTGTTTTTGTTGTGGTCTTGTTTTTGTCTTGATCCATCATGGTCACATCACAGAGTGGCTTTGGGGGTAGGAATAGAGGCAAGAAGATTGAACAGAGTCATACAGCAACAGAGAGGCCTTGTTTGACGTTGATGTTCTATGATATTGCTCATGGTCAAAAGGAGAACATCAAGACCTTTCTGTGAGTGACAAGCCAGCTGCTAGCAACACCCAGGCCAAGCTGATAGAACCAGGATAGCTCGCTGATGTCAAGACTGCTATTCTCTTTCTCTAACTCTGTACTGTAGAGGGCAGAACAAATTTTTGTGAACAGCTATTACCCCTTACATAGTAACTAGGAATTTAAAATTATGTACATCTGGCAGGCAGGTTTTGTGCATTTCTTCAGTAACACTCAGCTTATCCTGTAAAATTCTGTTTTGTGTCTTTCCCTACCACACCTCTTGCTAGATGCTAAAGTCTTCAATGAATGAGGCAGAGTGACAAAGAGTTGGTAAATGATTGCCATAAAGAGGGGGAGGGGCCGGCATAACTGGAAGACATGAGCCTCCAAGGAACTGGTTCTGTATTTTCCATAAGTGAAGTAGATGGAAATAATTGTCTGGAAGTGATGCTTGAGAAATATGGAGTGAAGGGAAGGCAGTGTCCTCATAGAACAGCCAGGTTCAAATGAGGTTTTGGTGGTGAAACTATCAATTGACACGTGGCTTGGGACCTTCTACTTAAAATGTGTCCCACTGATCAGCAGCATTGTCATCACCTGGGAGCTAAGTAGAAGTGCAGAATTTCAGGTTCCATCCCACACCTACAACATCAGAATGTGCATTTTAACAAGGCATCCAGGTAATTCAAATGCACATTACTGCTGGTGAAGCACTGGTTTAGAATTTAGAGGAACTCGCCAACATAGATTGGGAGTTCCAAAGGTCATAGTGGAAGGCTTTGGGGGTAGGAATAGAGGCAAGAAGATTGAACAGAGTCATACAGCAACAAGAACACATACTTTCTTTACCCCTTCAGGCTGCCTTTCAACCTCCACACTTGCCTGCAACTCTCAGATACGACAGATCTTTCCCATGTCACTGCACTGAACAGTTATTTTAAGCAGTTTGTCGAAAATGATTGATTACAAAGGTGTTATTTTTTCCCTTCTCATTTTCCCTACTTTCTCAATTTCTGACAATGTGCATGCTACTTTTTTATAATAGGACAAAGTAGTATAAAATATATATTAAGGAAATACAGAAGTGAAAAGGGATTAAAATGTTAGGGGGTGCCATGATTTGCTATTCTTCAAGAACTGGCCTGTCAGCTGTTATCTGTCTGCTGACCCATTTACAACCTCCCGTTGTTTAGAAATCAGTACTATCTCTAGAGATAATAATGAGACCTGTAGTGTCGACTGAAGTTGCAGAATTTTTCTCCTTGCTGTGACTTTTCCTATGTGATTTGGCTACCTCCTTGATGCAGAACCTATCTGAGGAAACCTCTGTTAATCATGTGGTCAGGGATAGCTCACTGATTGTGCCAGGGTGTGGGAGGGCTTAGTAAAAGCAATTTCTCTCTGTATTTTTTCTTTTATTGAGATGGAGTTTTGCTCTTGTTGTCCAAGCTGGAGGGCAATGGCGTGATCTCGGCTCACCACAGCCTCCGCCTCCCGGGTTTAAGCAATTCTCCTGCCTCAGCCTCTCGAGTAGCTGGGATTACAGGCATGCGCCACCATGCCCAGCTAATTCTGTATTTTTTAGAAGAGATGGGGTTTATCCATGTTGGTCAGGCTGGTCTTGAACTCCCGACCTCAGGTGATCTGTCCACCTCGGCCTCCTAAAGTGCTGGGATTACAGGCGTGAGCCACCGTGCCTGGCCAGCAATTTCTATATTTACAGAAGGAGATGGTCACTTCTGCGACCATCCACGAAAAAATAACTGTTGGAAAACTTTTGGAAAGCCATCCATGAAACACAACTGTTTAGAGATGCTCATAGAATACTTTTATTCTCAGATGCTTTCAGTTATTGGAGCCATGTACCTACTACCAATTGGAGTCTTTTCATACTATTCAGAAAGACATTTCCTTATCCTTTAGCTCAAAATATATTTAGCCGTCCTATGACTCAGAGTTACAGTTCTCTTCATCAGTTCCACCTATTCTGCCGGAAGCAGCTGAACTTCTTTATAATTATAGAGTTTTCTATCATCCAGCTTGCAGAACTTAAAGAGAATCTTATCTCTTGACCCTTTCTCATACCTGACTTGTTCAAATACAGCACTATGAACCTCCAAATGGCACAAAGTTTCTAACTTAAGTAGAAGTCAAGTGTGACTTTTCTTGTGGAGCGATGATTGTTAATCAGGCCAGATCTTGTCAGATTTTTGGAATGGGGATAAATAAAAATTGGGATAAATCCATCTGTGATGGGAAAGACAGTATCGGGTAAAATGCTCGTATAAGACAGAGCTGGCTAGAGTTGACAAGATTATCTATTTCCAGTTTTTACATCATTCACTGTTAAATACATACCCAGTGTCTTTCATTGGACAAATAATATTTCCCCGAAAATTATTTCTTTTTAATCCATGTATGTAAAGTAATCAATAGTTATACTAACTCTGTTTAATAAGCGTTCATTCTGAAAAGAGTCCTGAACGGTGCTCCTACTTTTGTAATAAAAAATGTTTTTCTTACCAGTGTTTTTTAACATGTGGTCTAAAAATGTGTGTCTATGGCTGGGCTGGACGTGGTGGCTCACACTTGTAATCCCACCAGTTTGGGAGGCCGAGGCGGGTGGAACACGAGGTCAGCCATTCAAGACCAGCCTGGCCAACATAGTGAAACCCCATCTCTACTAAAACTACAAAAAATTAGCTAGGTGTGGTGGCGGGCCCCTGTAATCCCAGCTACTCAGGATGCTGAGGCAGGAGAATCGCTTGAACCCAGGAGGCGGAGGTTGCGGTGAGCCAAGATCACGCCACTGCACTCCAGCCTGGCAACAGAGCAAGGCTCCATCTCAAAAAAAAAAAAAAAAGTGTGTCTATGATAGCAGTCACTTGGGGTGCCTGTTAAAGATGCAGATTCCTGGGTTTTAACTCAAATCTACTTAAACAGATTTTCCAGGAAGAGGCCTGGTTATCTGTATATTTATTAAACACCTTGAGTAATTTTTTTTTGTTTTTGAGACAGGGTCTCACTCTGTCACCCAGGCTAGAGTGCAGTGGTGCAATCACTGCTCACTCCAGCCTCGACCTCCCCAGGCTCAGATGATCCTCCCACCTCAGCCTCCCAAGTAGCTGGAACAGCAGGTGTGTGATACCATGCCTTGCTAATTTTTGTATTTTTTTGTAGAGATGGGTTTTGTCATGTTTCCCAAGCTGGTCTTGAACTCCTGGGCTCAAGTGATCAGCCTGCCTTCCCCTCCCAAAGTGTGGGATTACAGGCATGAGCCACTGTGCCCTGCCACCTTGAGTAATTCTTAAAGTGCTTGAGAACTTATTAAGCACCTTGAGTAACTCTTATTATCAAGTTAGTTTAGACCGGGCGTGGTGGCTCACTCCTGCAATACCAGCGCTTTGGGATGCTGAGGTGGGCAGATCACGAGGTCAGGAGTTTAAGACCAGCCTGGCCAACATGGTGAAACCCTGTCTCTACTAAAAATACAAAAATTAGCTGGGCATGGTGGTGGGCGCCTGTAATCCCAGCCACTCGGGAGGCTGAGGCGTATCATTTGAACCTGGGAGGCAGAGGTTGCAGTGAGCCAAGATTGTGCCATTGCACTCCAGCCTGGGTGACAGGGCGAGGCTCCATCTCAAAAAAAAAAAAAAAAATGGTGGTGGTTTCTTGTTAAATATGCAAATTCTTGGGTCTCACTGACTCTGGGAGTGGGGCTTATCAACAGGGAACCACAGAATTTTTAGTGAAGAACTATGTCTTTAGCATTGACTGTTTACCTGATCCCAAAAGATAATTTCTTAAGTGTATCAGAAGTTCAGAAATATTTTCAGAAGGGCTCTTCAAGTTGAAAATGAAATATTTAAAAGCTTAAAATTATATTAAATTATATAAATGCTGGTGAATTTTACAGCCTAATAAACCCACATTTCAGAAATAGGTTGATAAACTATTTTAAAACATTGATAATATCTACAAGAGAATTACAGAAAAACTAAGTAAAAGAACTAATGCAGTATAATAATATAATAATTATGACAACAGATATTTTTCCAGCCCTTTACATTTTAGAGAAAGATTTACAAAGAATATTTTTACATGAGTCATCTTATTTTATCTTATAGCTACTGTGAAGCCTATATGCATAGATCAGGTTTTATAGTTCAAGAAGTTGGGGTTCAAGATGCAAAAGACAAGTGGCAGTCAGGAATAGAATTTGTCCTTTTTGCCTGAAGCTTCTTCTAATCTACGTATGACCCAGTTCCCTGCTGTTGCTGTAGTTGCTTTCCCATAGTCCACAGACTCTGCTGCTTGACAGCTGTCCTAGGAGCTGCTAAGCCTGGTGTCTTACAATCAACCAACCACAACCAGGGGACTTCTAACTTTAAGGATATCCCATGCTTATACAACATAGCATTGCTGAGGCCAAAGAAAAGAGGTTCTGCTACTCTAGGTCTTCAGATAAGATAGCCTAGAAGAATTTTTCTGCACATGATTCTACTTCCAAAGAATCCTCACCTTCATTTCTTCAAGCAGGAAATGTCCTGAGAGGGAGTCTGCCTTCACCCCCAAATAATTATTATAAAATTGTTATTTTATGGACTCCTCTCAAATGGTTACTCGGAATTCAATCTTGTGTTATCTTTTTCTGTATATTCTCTGCAAGGAATGGTGGAAGTTGGTGGGGCAGAGACACACAGACAGTGACTTGGACATAACTCAACTGACTTGCTATTTTGTCTACTATTAATGCTCTTTAGAAAAAATAGAAATTTTGTGCAGGGTATTAGAATATGACAGAAAACAGAGTGGTATTACCTTGCCAGATCTTCCATCTTACATTTCAGAAACAGCACCACCTGTCTATATATTTTGGCTACATTTAAAGGGTAATAATTGTCTCTTTATTGAAAAAAACAGCAATAATCTTGGCAAAAGAGTGTAGAAAAATGTTTGAGAGGAGAATGTTGTATATCTCACATAAATATTTCTAAGAAAATGTTTGGGCTGTGCATGGTGCCTCATGCCTGTAATCCCAGCACTTTGGGAGGCCGAGGTGGGTGGATCGCCTGAGGTCAGGAGTTCGAGACCAGCCTGTCCAACGTGGTGAAACCCTGTCTCTACTAAAAATGAAAAAAAAAAATTAGCTGGACGTGGTGGTGGGCGCCTACTCAGGAGGCTACTCAGGAGGCTGAGGTAGGAGAATTGCTTGAATCCAGGTGACGGAGGTTGCAGTGAGCCGAGATAGCGCCACTGCACTCCAGCCTGGGCAACAGAGCGAGACTCTGTCTCACAGAAAAAAAAAGAAAAGAAAATGTTTGCTTTTTGATTAGATACTACATGTTCCTACCCACAGAAATCCTCAACCAGGTATGTACAGCCTTTCTACTTATGAATAGGTTACAGGCTCCTAAAGGTTTTTCTCAAGGCCATTTGTTTCTAAGTTCAAAGTTACACTATAAAAGTGACTGCTAATAACAATTATTTGCAGTATCTGATATCACTCTTGCCTTGGAAGAACAATAGTTTTATTCTAAGTATTAAAATGGGTATAGTCATCCCTTGGTATTGAGGCAGATTGGTTCCAGGACCCCCTTGGTTACCAAAACACAGGGCTGTTCAACTCCCTGATATAAAACGGTGTAGAATTGGCGTATAACCTATGCACACATTTTTGTACATTTTAAATTATCTCTAGATTATTTGCAATACACAATACAATGTGAAGACTATGTAAATAGTCATTATACTTTATGATTTAGATAATAATGACAAGAGAAAAAGTCTGTACAAGTTAAGTATTTTCAATCCTCGGTTGGTTGAGCCTACGGATGCAGAAGCCATGGATAAGGAGGGCTATTTCCTATAAGTAGACGTTGGTGAGGTTTCCTCAGGAATCTGTGGGCAAGAGAATAATTTAGAGGGAGAAATCTAGGAGTGACTTGTAAGTAATTAAAAGTATCGTTCTCAGATTGAGTTATTTTTCTCATTTGTGGCTTAACCCTTTTCCAAAAGGGGAAGAAAAGGCAGAAATGTGTTGCAGTCACAGCTTTCCATTCCAGAAACTCCTCTGAGCAATGTTAGAAGTAACACTCACTAGGCAGGTTCAGGCTTGACAGAAGACGGAGTGGGAATTGAAGAAATAGGGGAAAGATGCACCTATGTGGAGGCAAAGGCAGGAGTAATTTTTCACCCATGCAATGACAAGTAGTCAAACATTGGTTTAATTTGAGTTTGCTTTGTGAGGACAAAGCCTGTTTGGCCCTAAGTAAAACGTTTCCACTTTGAAAAACATTTTTTGGGGTTACTGCTACAGATCAGGAAACAAAAACAACAATTTGAGGTTGAGAGAGAATTATTACATGAGAAAATGTTTAAATTTTTATTTTATGAAGTATATGATTAAATGTGCTGACGTTATTTGTGAAAGTTGCCTCAGCTCGGCCGGGCGTGGTGGCTCACGCCTGTAATCCCAGCACTTTGGGAGGCCGAGGCGGGCGGATCACGAGGTCAGGAGATCGAGACCATCCTGGCTAACACAGTGAAACCCCGTCTCTACTAAAAATACAAAAAATTAGCCGGGCGAGGTGGCGGGCACCTGTAGTCCCAGCTACTCGGGAGGCTGAGGAAGGAGAATGGCATGAACCCAGGAGGCGGAGCCTACAGTGAGCCGAGATCCATCCACTGCACTCCAGCCTGGGCGACAGTGAGACTCTGTCTCAAAAAAAAAAAAGTTGCCTCAGCTCAAGAAAAATATTAGGTACCTTAATAGAATATAAGAAAACATGGCTTAGATTTAGATATTGCAACAAATAAAATGAAAGAGCAGGAGTGTTTGCATGAAATGCTGCTAGGGAAATTCCTCTCGCCCAAAGTAATATTATAGAAGGCTGAGCAAGCTGTGATAATTGTCAGTGCTGATTATATCAGCTTAGAAAAACAGTCTATTTTAATGGTGAATTCTTGCAGTTAATTACTTATACTTCCTTAGTAACTAATATTTTTATTTTAAGAGTTGATTTTCAACACTTACATTGTGAATATTTGATAGGGGCATGAGTTATGGGTTTAATTACCTTCATGACTTTTGAGAGTTGAATGCATTAGAATAAAAACTATAATTATGTATCACATGGAATATACAGAAGCCTTTCTATTTATGAACAGGATCCAAGTTTTTAAAGGCTGTTCTTTAAGGCCTTTTGTTTCTATGTTCAAAGCTGTACTATAAAAATGACTGCTGGCCATGTGCGGTGGTTCACGCCTGTAATCCCAGCAGTTTGGGAGGCCAAGGGGGGGTGGATCACTAGAGGTCGGGAGTTCAAGACCAGCCTGACCAACATGGAGAAACCCCATGTCTACTAAAAATACAACAATTAGCCGGGTGTGGGAGTGCGCACCTGTAATCCCAGCTACTTGGGAGGCTGAGGTGGGAGAATTGCTTGAACTCAGGAGGCGGAGGTTGTGGTGAGCTGAGATGATACCACTACACTCCAGCTTGGGCAACAAGAGTGAAACTCCGTCAAAAAAAAAAAAAAAAAGGAAGGAAGGAAGGAAGGAAGGAAGGAAGGAAGGAAGGAAGGAAGGAA
>NW_026652282.1:121123440-121142449 GCF_009828535.3 Hylobates moloch
GGAAGGAAGGAAGGAAGGAAGGAAGGAAGGGAGAAAGAAAGACTGCTAATGACATTTACTGGTGACATGCAGTTTTACCCATTTGTTCTGGCTTATGGCTGCTTCACATCTATGCAATTTGGTAATTCAAAACTTTGTTAGTAGTTTCTGTAACATGGCAGGAAGCACTGGATAGTGTGAGATCCAGATGCTTGTCCTGGTACCACTAGTGACTAGATTTGTAACTTTGAACAGGTCCCTCTATCACATTGGCTCTCAGTTGATCCTCTGTATTCTGAGGGATCTAGACTAGTTAATCTTGATTCAGGTTCTAGTTGAACTCCTCCTTAGGCTATAGATTAAAGCTAAATCACACACATATATGTCACACTGTTTATATTGAAATATTTTGATGTAAATTACAGACAACATAAAAACTATGCAGTGGCATGGTTTTTTTCTCCCGTTTTGTATCCTTTTTTGACAAATAGTTCTGCAGTTTTTTCTTGGTATACTGGTCAACCCCCACTCCTCACTCCCACTACCCCACAAATAAAAACAGGTGGATATTCTGCTTAATGGTATTTATAACTCTAATTACAGCACACTCCAAGGCTGAGAGAAAAAATAAGTAGTAATTGTTTAGAAGGACAGGGTCTACCTGGAAGAATTTACTTAGCCATTTGCAGAACTTCCTATCTCTGGATTAGAGTGTATCAACTGACATAGTATTTTTACAGTAAACAAATAATTCCCTAGGATTAAAATTGCACTAAAAATTATGGATTAAAAATCACACTGAAGTTTGTGTGCACACACTTTATATCATACTTGGTGCTATGGACTGAATGTTTATATCCCTCCAAAATTCATATATTGAAATCCTACTTCCAAATGTGGTGGTATTTGGAGTGAAATCTTTGGGAGACAACTAGATTGTGAGGATGGAGCTCTGATCATGGAATTAGTGTTCTTATAAGAGAAAGCTTGCCTCCTGTCTCTGCTTTTTGTCATGGAAGGATACAATTAGAAGACAGCCAGCCGTCTTCAAACCAGGAAGTGGGCCCTCTGCAGACACCAGATCTGCTGGCACCTTGATTTAGACCTCCCAGCCTCCAGAACTGTGAGAAATAAATGTTGGTTGTTTTACCCAGTCTATGGCATTCTGTTATATTAACCTAAATGCGATGAATCTTGGTATCTTCACATTAAAACAGTGATTGTATCACAAAAGGTAGCATTATTTTGATTACACACAACTTTTTAACGGAAAGAATAGTTACTTTATTGGAATAAATTAAGTACTGCAGCTGACATCCACATGAGTAAACATAATAGATTGCGTTCCCTGAAAACAAATTCTGAGATGGAGAGTTAGGAGCAGGTTAATTGTTAAGTCCTCTTGGGACATCTACCTGCATGGAGGTGAGGAAGGCAGGATTGAGTAGAGGGAGAAGCTGGCCTCAGTTGAATAGGGGGAGAAGCTGATCTCGGGCAACCTTATAGAGAGTTCTGAAGCAGAGATAGACTTCAGAGTTGTTCAAATGGAGGTAAGGGGGCTAAAGCTTTGCATGTAGTCTTCAGCCAGCCATGAGCCATGAGACAATCTTTGGGAGGAGGCATGAGCTTAGGTTGAGACAATGGCGTTCAGTCAAAAAGGATGACTAGTGAGGGACTTGGCTGTCAGCTATTAGCATCTGATGAATCCATCTGTCTTCCTTTCCCCCCTTAATAGCACATAAGCCAAGAAAATATGGGTGGAGCACAACAGTATTCACTCTTTACCCTGCTCTTTTTTTTTTTGAGACAGAGTCTCGCTCTGTCGCCCAGGCTGGAGTGCAGTGGTACAATCTCGGCTCACTGCAACCTCCGACTCCTGGGTTCAAGCCATTCTCCTGCCTCAGCCTCCCCAGTAGCTGGGATTACAGGCACGTGCCACCATGCTTGGCTAATTTTTTGTATTTTTTAGTACAGATGGGGTTTCACCATGTTGGCCAGGCTGATCTTGAACTCCTGACATTGTGATCTGCCCGCCTCGGCCTCCCAAAGCGCTGGGAATACAGGCGTGAGCCACCGCGCCTGGCCTACCCTGCTCTTTATAGTGTCCCTTATAGTAAGTTTGCCCCATCTAGGAAAGTTTGTCCAGAAATCTGGTTGGCCATACTTACCTTATTTCCTGGAGAACATTCTCAACATCAAGAAATGTTGGAATGGTTTCTCATCCACACAACTGACATTTTGGGCAAAACAGTTCTTTGTTGTTGTCCAGAGCACTTAACAATGCTTAGTGGCATTCCAGTGTCTACTCATTAGACACAAGCAACACCCCAACCCCATTATTGAGACAGCCAAATGCCTAGGTAGATAAAAAGGGGTCCCCGGAGAATTCTGACCTGCCTCACAAGTGTTTACATCGATGCTTTTGTGCAGACGAGGGAACCTGCCCAGGACTTGTCTGGGCATGCCCATAGTGGACTGGAGCCCAACATGGGCATTGGGGGAAGTGGGTAGAGCCACAGGGTATTTGCACCTTATGCAGGGGAGAAGCCTGTTCTCTTCAGCTCCTGTGGTGACCTGGGATTCAATCTGTGAGGTGGAGGGCCTGTTAGGAGGACATCATCTCACTTTGTTGAGGTTGTTTTTTCTTTTTTTCCTTTTTGCCCAATAAAATCCTGCTCTACTCACCCTTCAATGTACCCACATGGGGTACATTGAATTTTTCTGGGTTGTGTAATAAGAGCCCAGGTTTTAGCTGAACTAAGGAGCAAAGTACTACAACATTATGACAATAAAAATGACTTCAGAGATTGCCAAATATTTCTTGGAGAGAAACATTTCTTGATGTCGAGAACCAGTTAGGATCACTGAATTTCAAAGATGATTGACTCTCTAGGTAAGTCTGTTATGCCAAGGCCAAGGACCTAGTTAGGAAAACTTGGCACTCCAACACATGAGATGGAGAAGTATGATTGTATATCCTAAATACTTTTGATTCCTGGACTCCGCTGAGCCCTCACAGACTGCAGAATGGTCCCCCATTCTCTATTAAGAGCTAGCACTACCTCTGTGCCAGAAGACACTGCAGAACCCTTGTCATCTCCTGGTTATCAGACTGATAAGTAGGGTTATGTTACAATTTAATCCAACTGGACATGCAATGAGCATGATAACAGAGGTATGACACTATACCTCAAAGAAACTACAAGAAGTAGCCAGAATGTACAAACAGGAGCTGAGCTGTGTGACTAGATGTTGAAGATGCTTGACTAAGGAGATTGGATCATAAAACTAGACAAGAAAGAGTTATTGACTTGGGAGCACTCTTCCAGAACACTGATTTAATATCCATCTTAGTCCTTTCCAGCTGCTATGACAAAATATCAGAAACTGAGTGGCTGATAAACAACAGAAATTATTGCTCACAAGTTCTGGAGGGTGAGAAGTCCAAGATCAAGGCAAATTTGGCATCTGGTAAGGGCCTGTTTCCTGATTCATAGATGATACCTTCTAGCTGTGTCCTCACATGGTGAAAAACAGGAGGGCCTATCTCTGAGACCTCTTTTATAAGGACACTAATCCCATTAACAAGGGCTCCACTCTCATGATCTAACCAACTCCCAAAGGCCCCACACATTGGTGGTTAGGTTTTCAACATATGAATTTTGGGGAGCTCTGAAATTCAGTCCATGGTAACACCCTAGCAAGAACTTCAGGGAATGGTATAAACTCACTGCTTGGGAGCCCCCTAGAAACATGGATAAAGCAATGGCCCATTCTGAACAGTTTTATAATGTTATGATAGACAGCGGACAAAAAGATTAAACGACTTAGGAGGGTGAAAATGCAGGAATGGATAGATGAGACCAGACCTACCAGAGGATTATAGTTCATGACAAGGCTATCAGGAATATGCCGGTGAGACAGGTAATGGTATCATTCAAAAGTTCAGTGGTGGTTTTCCTCTGTAGGCTATCACTGATGGTAGGAGAGGTTGTCATGGAGTCTGTTGATAGTAATGAGGAAGATAGGGTCATGATTCAATAGTGGCCAAATGGGAGGCTTAATAACCAGAACCCAGGGAGTCATAATTACTGTAATAAATAGCCATGTCCTAGTGGCAGCCAAGAGGGCTTGACTTCCGATGAGTATGAAGAAGACTAATAGAATATATTGTCCCTAGGCATCACTGGGAACAATGAATGTACTACTATATATATATAAAATCAAAGAAAGGAAAGGTTAATTAGTAGGAGGCTGAGAACATTACCTCAATAAAAACTCATGCTACCTTGTCCAGTTATTGAATTTGAGCGAGATTTCAGACATATAATCTACTGGCTGAAGTTTGCTACATATCTGGAAAGAAGAAACCTGTAACACTATGGCAAGCATATAGTGTGATGTTTCCTCTGATTCTTCCCTAAAGGGACCCTCTGGCCATTTATCTGGTAACTGTACACTAGGAAAAAAAGGAATAATGAGACACTTACAGGACTCCTGGGCACAAGTTCTGATTTAATATTGATACCCAGAGACCCATATCATCATCATCATATCCCCTTTATTAGAAAGGGGGGCACATGGGGCCAGGTGATAAACAGGCACCTGGTCGAAATCTGGCTCATAGTGGGTCCAACAGGCCCATAGACTCACTTGATGATTACTTCTTCAGTCCCCAAAGATATAATTAGTACTGACATACTTCACAATTGGAGTATCTCCCATGCTGAGTTACTGGCCTAGGGGGTAAAAGATTTCATAGTGGTCAAGATCAAATGCAGACTTTTGAATCTTCCTTCTTCCCATCCAATGTAGTAAATGAAAAACAATATTACAACCCAGGGGGATGATATGGCAGATTAGTGCTAATCTTAAAGATCTAAAGGATACAGAGTGGTTGGAACCTATTATATTTCCATTTAATTGGGCGATCAGGCTCCTGCAGAAACAAGATAAATCCTGAAAAATGACTGAAGACTACTGCAAGCTCAACCAAGTAGCAGCCACAATTAATGCTGCTGTGTCAGCTGCGGTATCATTGATATTTCAGAGGGGAAAAAAGGCCAGATTGATGTTAAATTGCTCTAGCATAGATGTATCATATGGTACACCAATATGATGTTTCTGAGGAAACAAATATTCAACCCACAGCACAAGGCTATAAAGGATTGTTCTCCAACTTTTCTGCACACAAGAATAGGCAGAGTGCTTCATATAAATGCAGATATCTTGGTCCAAAAGTTTTGGAGCTTGCGGGAGGTGATGCGTAAGATTGTGCATTTTAATGAGAAGACCAGGTTATTCTAATACAGGTGTCCTCAGGCCACACATTGGAACATTGACCTAAAAGCAAGCTCTGAGACATCACTTAGGGGATATCACTTGACCCCACTGCTAATTACCTCCTCTTCTGAGTAAGGCTCATAATTCCTACCCTGCCTACCTCAGAGAATTGTTGCCAATATTCTTAGACAACTACTTGGGCTACTACTTGGTTAAGTTTCTGGTAGCCCATTGTTATTTATTATGATCCATTCAGTTTTTATAGGCACCTGGCTGATGAATTTAAATGGGGGTATGCAGCTGGGCGCGGTGGCTCACTCCTGTAATCCCTCACTTTGGGAGGGCGAGGTGGGTGGATCACCTGAGGTCAAGAGTTCGAGACCAGCCTGGCCAACGTGGTGAAACCCCATCTCTACTAAAAATACAAAAATTAGCCAGACGTGGTTGTGCATTCCTGTAGTCCCAGCTACTTGGGAGGCTGGCCAGAATTGCTCCAACCCGGGAAGCAGAGGTTGCAGTGAGCCGAGATCATGCCATTACACCCCAGCCTGGGCAACAGAGCGAGACACTGTCTCAAAAAATAAATGAATAAATAAATGGGGGTATGCTGGGGACCACCACCCTTGCATTTTTTTAAGTCTTTGAGAGTGACATCAATTTGTCATTTCTTGTATGAAATGAAATATTAATTTTTTTAAGAGATGGAGTCTTGTTCTGTTGCCCAGGCTGGAGTGCAGTGGCGTGATCTCAGCTCACTGCAAGCTCCACCTCCTGGGTTCACGCCATTCCCCTGCCTCAGCCTCCCAAGTAGCTGGGACTACAGGTTCCCACCACCACGCCTGGCTAATTTTTGTATTTTTAGTAGAGATGGGGCTTCACCGTGTTAGCCAGGATGGTCTTGATCTCCTGACCTTGTGATCCACCTGCCTCGGCCTCCCAAAATGCTGGGATTACAGGCGTGAGCCACCGCCTCGGCCTTGAAATATTATTTTTAATTTACTATTTTGGAGAATAGGCTCCAGTGGTTGTGGGCAATTAGCAGTGAATGATGCAGCTGTCAATTATCTGCAGGTGATATTTCCAGTAGTTGTGGGATGGGTATGTAGAGGCCAAAAGGGAAAGCTTCCCCTTCACTTTCTGAAAGTTCACTGAAAAACCAATTCATAACAGGCAGATTAATTGGAGAAAAGGTATACTGATTTATATAATGTGTACACACCAGAGCCTTTAGAATGAAGACTCAAAGACACAAGAAAAATTATCCATTTTTATGCTTCAATTCAACACAGTATGTATAACTGAGCAGCTTAGCAGCTTAACCTCAAAACATGTTATAAAACATTTTTTTTCCTTTCTCCTTTCCTTTTCCTCCCTCCCCTCAGTTTCAAGATGTAGCTCTGAGACATACTTTACAGCCTCCAAATGTTTTCTTTCCCTTCCATTTTCCACTTTATGCCTCCATGCCTTATGCACATTCAATTACCTAGATCCTTGTTAAGCACACACCATACTCACTTATCTGGCCCTATATTTCCTTACAAGCTTCACGGGTCAGATCCTAATATGGACCAGACACCTCCAGAATTCTCTCTCCAGTAAAAGATTACTTCAAGGCCGGAACCCACTCTCGGCTAGAGATTAGCTGCAAGATTGACTGTGATTAATTTGTAACCTCGTTGGGCCACGATGGCCCCTTCCCCAGATGAAACAATAATTCAAGATGAGCCATCGGAGCAAGTCACGTTGCCTGGCACCTCCTATCCCTGCCTTGCCTCTTCTGCATTCCAAACCCTTAAAAAAAAAGTACTCCTGCATTCCTTCCACAAATTGAAGAGTGGAATTGTTTTCTGCCCTTCCCTTGCTGGCACAGATAATAAAGTCTCACTCTCTTTTTATCATACCTTGTTATTATTTTGGTTTATTTCTACAAGTGGCAAGCAGCCGGACCCTTTTGCTGGTTACACATGGACAGCCATGTAGAAATAGGATTGGACTAAAAGGTATGAGCTAATGATAATGCACTGGGTGGAGAAACCCCGCAGGACTTATCTCTCTAGACTCTTCTTAGCCTCTCTGAGAATACATTCCTTCCTTCTGGGAGTGCGGCAGGGCCTTCTCTAGAACGGGGTTTTTTGACCTATAGTAAAACAAGGTAGGTCAAATGATTTCTTTATGGCTACTTTTTACACAGAGAAGTGGAAAGAAATAGTAATATTTTTGGGTTTTATGGCTGGCTTTAAGGAAAAGGGGTTCTGGTTTCTATGACCCACCTTGGGGAGGAGGGACTCTAGTTTCTATGGCTAGCCTTGGGGAGAATGGGGCTGAGATACAGGAGGGCAGAAGGTCAGAGAAAAACTTTTGCTTCTGAGGCCATCATTTTGGAGTATTGTTTTCTGAGCCCCAATAGGTTTAAGAACCTTTAAGAGGAGATCTGGGTGGAGAACCATAGTATCCACCAAAGTAACCAGTAGGGCACATCGATGTATGTATGGATTTATACATGCATGCACACGCATGCGCCTACAGGTGCTTGTGTTTTAAGAGGACACTTTTCTTCTATGTGTGCAATCAAGATGTCACAGCCTTCAGAGTGGTTCTGAGTTTCGATATAGTTTAGGTCACAGGTTATGGCACAAGGAGTACTGCTCTTGAGAGGTCAAGGAATATGCTGCTCTTACTCTCAAAGGGCCATTTCACAACAACACGGCTGCAAGTCCTTGTCCACTTTCACAACTCTGGTAGCTGAGTACCAAGCTCCGTTGTTTGCTTTGATTTCTGGTGTAAATTGCTTGGCAGTTTCACTAGTATTGTCTCAGTTGATCTTGGCAACCATTCTCTCAGGTAGGCAGAGAAGGAATTATGAGCTTTATTCAGCAGATGAGGAAATGAGGACTCAGAAAGGTCAAGTGATTTGTCCCAGGTCGAGTTTCAGAGCTTGCTTTTAAGTCAATGTTTCAATGTGTGTGGCCTGAGGGGGCACCTGGGTGAGAATCGCCTGAGCTTCTTGTTAAAATGTGCATTCTTTTTTTTTTTGAGACGGAGTTTCGTTCCTGTTGCCCAGGCTGGAGTGCAATGGCACAATCTTGGGTCACTGCAACCTCCGCCTCCCAGGTTCAAGCGATTCTCCTGCCTCAGCCTCCAACGTAGCTGGGATTACAGGCATGCGCCACCACGCCAGGCTAATTTTGTATTTTTAGTAGAGATGAGGTTTCTCCATGTTGGTCAGGCTGGTCTTGAAATCCCGACCTCAGGTGATCCGCCCGCCTTGGCCTCCCAAAGCGCTGGGATTACAGGGGTGAGCCACTGCGCCTGGCCAAAATGTGCATTCTTAGGCCTCGCCTCCCATATGCCAACTCCAAAACTTATGGACCAGGAAATTTGCGTTTATATAAAGCATCCTACTAATTCTTGTGCACAGCAAAATCAGAGAAAAATCCCTCTATCTTTGTTCTATGATTTGAATGTTTTTTCCCCTCCAAAACTCAGGTTGAAACTTAATCTCCAATGGGTCAGTACTGACAGGTGCATTGTTTAAGAAGTGATTGGGTAATGAGGTCTCTGCCTCAATGAGTGGATTAATCCATTCATGGATTAATGGATTCCTGTGTTAATAAATTAATGGGTTATCACAAAAGTGGACTAGTGGCTTTATAAGAAAAGGAAGAAAAAAAAAAAGAAAAGAAAAGGAAGAGGCCAGGCACGGTGGCTCACACCTGCTATCCCAGCACTTTGGGAAGCTGAGGCAGGCGGATCACAAGGTCAGGAGTTTGAGACCAGCCTGACCAACATGGTGAAACCTCATCTCTACTAAAAATACAATTCTCTCGCCTCAGCCCTGAGTAGCTGGGCTAATTTGCCGGGCGTGGTGGCACGTGCCTGTAATCCCAGCTGCTCAGGACGCTGAGGCAGGAGAAACACTTGAATCAAAGAGGCAGAGGTTGCAGTGATCTGAGATTGTGCCACTGCACTCCAGCCTGGGCGACAGAGCGAGACTCCATCAAAAAAGAAAGAAAGAACAAGAAGGACGGAAGGAAGGAAGGAAGGATGGAAGGAAGGAAGGAAGGAAGGAAGGAAGGAAGGAAGGAAGGAAGGAAAAGGGAGAGAGAACTGAGCTAGTATATTTAGCGTTCTCACCATAGAATGCTATGCAACACCTCAGTTCTCTGCAAAGCGTTCCCACCAGCATGAAGGCCTTACCCAGGTGCATCCACTTGACCCTGGTTTTCTGAGCCCCCATAACTGTAAGAAATAAATTTCTTTTCTTTATAAATTACCCAGTTTCAAGTACTCTGTTATAAGCAACAGCAAGTGGGCCAAGACACCTCACTACTCAAAATTTTTAGCTATCATCTGAGAGCATGTTGGGAATGCAGAATCTCAGGCCTCCCTTTGAATTACTAAATCAGATCTGCATTTTTATAAGACTTCAAGGTTGCTCTTATGCAAACCAAAATTTTAGAGCCATTGTTCTATGGTAGTGCTTCTCCAGCTTTAGAGTGCATCAGAATCAGCTGTAGTGCTTGTTTAAAGTTTGCTGGGCCCTCCCCTCAGTTTCTGAATCTGAGCATCTGGAGTGGGGCTGGAGAATTCACATTTCTAACCAGTTACCAGGTGATGCTGATGCCATTGGGACAGAGATCACATTTTAAGAACTGCTGCTCCAGGACAGAGATTTTCAAATATTAGAACTCGTTAGAATCACCCAGGGAGTTCTTAAAAGTAGCTAGATGCCAGCCAGGCAGAGTGGCTGACGCCTGTAATCCCAGCACTTTGGGAGGCTGAGGCGGGCAGATCATCTGAGGTCAGGAGTTCGAGACCAGCCCGGCTAACATGGTGAAACCCCATTTCTATTAAAAAGACAAGAAATTAGCTGGTCTTGGTGGTGCGTGCTTGTAATCCCAGCTACTCGGGAGGCTGAGGCAAGAGAATCGCTTGAACCCGGGAGGCGGAGGTTGCAGCGAGCCGAGATCATGCCATTGCACTCCAGCTTGGGCAACAAGAGTGAAACTCTGTCTCAAAAAAAAAAAAAAAAGTAGCTCGATGCCTAGGCTGCACTCAGTGAATTAGATATCTGGAGATGGGGCACAGGCATCTACATTTTTAAAACCTTCTAGGTGATTTTTATGTGCAGCAGGGTTGAAAACTTATGTTCTGTGGAAGCAGGACTTCATTCCAAGACCATGTGCATTCCACTATGCCCTGCTGCCTATCTGCAAAACAGAAGCTGTGCAACCACTTTAAAGTGAAAAATATTAATTCAATTTATTGGTGTGTGAATACAGAATTCTTGTATGAAGGCTTCCCATCACCCCCCATTGATAGAAATATGAAGTAGAAGGCTATCCTTCTATTGGGTCTCTGTTTTTTCTTTCTGGTTCATTATTTGAACACCTAACTTCCCACCTACAACTTGGATAAACTGTCAGTGCAATACATCTTGTTCCTTACATTTTATTCTTGTATTTTTGATTATTTTGTCTGATGACTTTGGCTTCAGTCCCGGACAGCCTGTTTGAGTGTTTAAATGAAAGGGTATAGGTGTGCATTTAATATAATTCAGGACTGCCCTCTCACCCCCTCCTCAGCCTCACCATTCACTGTTAAATAAAATTCATATTTCAAGGGCCTCAGTTTCAAATTATTTGAAGAATTTCAATTGGTGATTACATTTAGAATTTTATTGACTCTAACAGTGCACGTATTTTCCTATGTTGATCCACAAAAATGTGTGTCAGCCAGGCACGGTGGCTCATGCCTATAATCCCAGCACTTTGGGAGGCCAAGGAGGGTGGATCACGAGGTCAGGAGATTGAGACCATCCTGGCTAACACCGTGAAACCACATCTCTGCTAAAAATACAAAAAATTAGCCAGGCATAGTGGCATGTAACTGTAGTCCCAGCTACTCGGGAGGCTGAGGCAGGAGAATCGCTTGAACCCAGGAGGCGGAGGTTGCAGAGACTGCGCCACTGCACCCCAGCCTGGGCAACAGAGTGAGACTCCATCTCAAAAAAAAAAAAGGCTGGGCGCAGTGGCTCACACCTGTAATCCCAGCATTTTGGGAGGCCGAGGCGGGTGGATCACGAGGTCAGGAGATCGAGACCATCCTGGCTAACACGGTGAAACTCCGTCTCTACTAAAAATACAAAAAAAAAATTAGCCAGGCATGGTGGCGGGTGCTTGTGGTCCCAGCTACTCGGGAGGCTGAGGCAGGAGAACGGCTGAACCCGGGAGGCGGAGCTTGCAGTGAGCAGAGATCGTGCCACTGCACTCCAGCCTGGGCAACAGTGCAAGACTCCATCTCAAAAAAAAAAAAAAAAAAAAAGCGTGTCTATAGTTTTTCCGTAATATTTTTATATGCTATCCTAGGAGTTCCCAAATAATTTTGTAGGACGGGAAGACTTTCTTCAGAAGCACTGAGATCACAGGACCGTATGCATGTGTGTTGGGGTGTGGAGATAGGGAAAGGGGGCAGGAAGAAGTGTAGATTAGGAGTGCAGGAGGCCATGAGGGGAGAGGTGGAGAAAACGATGACCCCATTCCCAGAGAAGGATCAGAGAAGAGATGCTGCTGCAGTTGCTCTGCAACTGCGAGAGATTATTGAAAGCTCAAGTGAAAAAAGAAAAGAAAGAAAGAAACAAACAAAAACATACAAGAAAAAAAAAATACAAGAAAGCCCAAGTGGGAGAGATCTAATAGCAGCCACTGGCTTAGAGAGCTACCAGTAAGACTTCGAGACCTACTGGCATTCTACAACCTGGAAACCCTGACTCCCAGGCAATAGGCAGTGACATTGTTTGCTACATGCACCAGAAGTCATGTAACTGCAAAGTCTGACCTGTAGCTAGTAATCTTTCTGTATGTGTGTGAAGCTGGATAATTAACTTCCTTTTTTGAGGCTTGTGAAGAGCTTGAGTAGGCTATCAAGAGACTCTCCAGCATAGTGGCTACTGTGGAAGAGCTGCTTAGTTTTGATTTTCATTAAGATAAGAATGCTGTGTCAAAGCCAGGCAACTCTTTTCTTCCTCACTGTTTCAAGAGATCTGGAGAATTACAACATTACTGTCACTCCATAATGAATGCCACTATCTTTCCCAGTTGCATTTTAAGGGGTGACAGAAAGAATCCGGGGATATTGTTTAATGCTGAAATGGCCTATATTCTGCCTAGTATGACAACAACAACAACAAAAAGACAAAGACTAGATGTATTTTTCTGTCATCTCAAGTCTTTACATCTATGATTCCATTACTGGTGGCCACTGTGGTCCTTTCAGACTAAACGGGATTGGATTATTATGCAAGATTGTTCTCAGAAATGAAACCTTTTTGAAACATGCTATGCAATTTTGGGAGCGTAATTGCAACAAATATGATTATCCAGTCATCAGTTTCTGGTTTCATTATGAAAGCCAGATGTGTACATGCATGCAAAGATCTCTGGAGACCGATTTATTGTGGCAGTTCAACTGTTTACA
The DNA here is from genome assembly GCF_009828535.3 of Hylobates moloch. Classification (NCBI taxonomy): domain Eukaryota; kingdom Metazoa; phylum Chordata; class Mammalia; order Primates; family Hylobatidae; genus Hylobates; species Hylobates moloch. The sequence continues at coordinate 121,136,179 of NW_026652282.1, forward strand.
GCTTGTACTTTGCAGAGCACTTGAAGGGATTTTCTTCAGAGAAAACTGACTCAGTGCATTTGAACATGTTTTTGCTTGTGCTTGGTTATGTAGTAGGGATTTCAAGCTCAATTTGGATAAGAATCTTACTCTTTGAATTACTTCTTTAATCTGCCATTCAACTACAACTTGCTTGCAGTCCTCTTGAGTGTCCTTCCACTTACCTCTTCAATCATTTTTATCAATAAATACTTTACAAAAACATTGGATTTTTGTTGAGCTGTGTTTATAATTTTTTTATTTTCTGGTTTCCTCAGCTATAAAATGAGATTGATGAAAATGCATATATATGAATGTGGCTGATGTATGTTCTATAAATATAATAAATAGCTAAAGCAATGTCAGTTTCAAAAAGCAATCCTTAGAAAATATTAAAATATACTCACTACATTTTTTCCCTACAATGCCAAATTGTGATTTCCTGGAGGAAAGAGTCCATGCCTTCTGTAGCATTGGTACACACAGGGGCACTGAATAAAATAGTTTGCACAGAAGTCACTCTGGAAATACAAACGAATGCATCTGTGCAACCTAATCTAAGTCAATTTATTGGTCAAACAGTTATCAGAGTTTTTGGGTACATATCAGCAACTTTAGAAAATTGGAGGTACATGAGAGCTATATGTCTCCCCTCTATAACCTTGCTACCAGGTGGCATGTTATAATGAAAGCAAGTCTCTTGCCACATTCTGGTACATAGGTGAACACTTATTAATGAGCAGGCACAAACACTGTTGCACAACCTATTTCTGTAAATGGTTCCTACTCTCTGTCCCTTTGGGAATCCTAGGCACTTAGGCAAAGCACTTTGCATGAAAGGTTTTTTGTGAGACGAAGATACAATATTATGAAGGCAGAGTCAGTAAACATGTTAGTAGGCTCAGGTGACAGAATTCCTCATACAGCAGCAGCATATAGATCACAAGGAACAGAGTTCTAGAATTAGGGTGCTACTTCTAATGTGTAAAGTTACTGGTCTTTCCAGATTATCCAGCTTTCTTCAGAAAAGTCTTGAGATTAACTCTTTCTCAACAACCATAAATCCTCATGCTAACTAACCAACTTCGTGGTGCAGATTTAGAAAGCTGTATCTGGAAGGTTTGTAGTAGAGACCTTTGGAGTGAGGGCTTCTGAGATGGCTGAGATGGGATCCTTCAGATGCTAACTAATCACATCTGGGGTGCACATTCCTGATTGGGGCAATTCAAATGTAACTGTCAGAACATAGTATTTAGGAGAAAATTAATTCACATGCTGCCTATGCTGAAATTTCTAAAATTGAATTATAAAAAAATATAAAAATGCTTCTCGTCCTTTGTCTCAAATACAGTCATGAATCACTTAATGATGGGAATACATTCTGAGAATTGTGTCATCGACTAATTTTGTTGTTTTGCGAGCATTATAGCATGAACTTACAAAAATCTAGGTGGTATAGCCTATTACACATCATCCCCAGCTGCATTATAAAATTATTTGACCACCATTGTATATGTGGTTCATTGTTGACTGAAATGTCCTTATGTGGTACACGACTGTATCCTCTGTAGCAACACTGCTCTTAGGATGGTTGATTCTGATGGTTTCTGTCTTTATAATTTGGGGGGAGGAATCTCAGAACAAGTCTAAAGATGCCAGACTTCCTTCCCTATCCTGATGTGGGTTTGTTTGGGATCCACTCTTCTTGACTCTTTTTAAAGGCAGAGTCTTATTGGCTCCTTGTGAGTTGCAGTTATGTTCATTGGACACATTGCAAAACTAAAGCAAATTGCCTCAGTGATGCAAATTAAAAGACCAAAATGCTGGACAGAAAGTGAATAATATTATCTACAAGATGCATTTCTGTACTCTGACCAAGTTGTCTGCAGTCCCAGAAATGTCAATGAGAGGTCTGCGAACTATGGTTCTAGGGCCAAATCTGCAATTCAGCTTTTCTTTACTTTGTAAAGAAAGTTTATTGGAATATGACCGTGTCTGTTCACATATATATTGTTTAGTTCTGCTTTCACATTATAACAGCAGAGTTGAATAGTTGAGACAGAGATGGTATATGTCCTCTAATACGAAATATATTTATTATTAGACTTTACGGAAAAAAGTTTGCTGACTCCTGCTACAGATCGTAGTGGGGCAATAAAAATATGCACTTGTGTGTCAATTTTGTCATCTTTAAATAAAGGTAGTAATATTATTTATCTCATACGGTGTTGCAATGATAAGTGTTCATTAAATGTTAACTATTAGAGGAAAGCACATAAACAAATTTTGTTCAATACTCTCAGTGGATAGTTCTCTGGGAGACTCCTTTTTATGTGTCTACTGATTTTTCTGCATCTTCCTCTGCAGTACTGCAGGGAAAGACCATTGGTGTCACTTATGAAGACTTCCCACCATCTCCATCAGGCACTGGAAGTCCCCTGCCCACCAACAGACCTATGAGTGCCATGTGATATGATTTGAATGTTTGTGTCCCTCCAAAATTCATATGTTGAAGCCTACCCTCCAAGGTAATGGCATCAAGGGGTGTGGCCTTGGCCGGGCGCCATGGCTCATACCTGTAATAGCAGCACTTTGGGATACTGAGGTGGGTGGATCACAAGGTCAGGAGTTTGAGACCAGCCTGGCCAATATGGTGAAACCCCGTCTCTACTAAAAATACAAAATTTAGCCAGACATGGTGGCAGGCGCCCATAGTCCCAGCTACTTGGGAGGCTGAGGCAAGAGATCACTTGAACCTGGGAGATGGAGGTTCCAGTGAGCTGAGATCCTGCCACTGCACTCCAGACTGGGCAGCAGAGCGAGACTCCATCTCAAAAAGAAAGAAAAGAAAAAGACGAGTGGCTTTTGGGATCTGATTAGGTCATGATGGCTCTGCCCTCATGAATACGATTAGTGCCCTTATAAAAGGGCTTGGGGGAGTCTGTTAGCCCTTTCCGCCATGTGATGATTCAGCAAGGTGTCATTTATGAAGCAAAGTAGGAGCCTTGACCAGACATCAAATCTGCTGGCACCTTCATTTGGGCTTTCCAGCTTCCAGAACTGTGAGGAATAGATTTTTATTGCTGTATATTACCCAATCTAAGCTATTTTTGTTATGGCAGTCCAAATGGACTAAGACACCATTCACAGGCTTTCTCTCTTTCCCAAGGCTGCATTGTAAAAGCATCTACTTTAATCGTGCCACCTTTCTCTATTGCTTTTTCTCTTCTAACTGCTGATTCTGTTCCAACAGTGATTTACAACCTAGTTCATGGTTTGAAGAAATGGGTCTGTAATGCTGATATGGTTTACATCTGTGTCCCCACCCAAATCTCAAGCTGTAAACCCCATTGCTGGATGTGGGGCCTGGTGGGATGTGATTGGATCATGGAGGTGGATCCTTCTTGAATGCTTTAGCACCAACCCCTTGGTGCTGTTTTTGTGACAGAGATCTGGTTGTTTAAAAGTGTGTGGCACCCCTCCACTCACTTTCTCTCTTGCTTCTGCCCTCTCACCATGTGATGTGGCTGCTCCCCCTTTGCCTTCTGCCATGATTGGAAGCTTCCCGAAGACTCCCTAGAAGAAGCCAGTATGCTTCCTGTACAGAACCATGAGCCAATTAAACCTTTTTAAGGGTGGAGCCAAGATGACCGAATAGGAATAGCTCCAGTCTACAGCTCCCAGCCTGAGCGACACAGAAGACGGGTGATTTCTGCATTTCTGTGTGAGGTACCAGTTGCATCTCACTAGGGAGTGCCAAACACTGGGTGCAGGACAGTCGGTGAAGCGGACTGTGCACTGTGCACGAGCCAAAGCAGGGCGAGGCATTGCCTCACTCCAGAAGCACAAGGAGTCAGGGAGTTCCCCTTCCTAGTCAAAGAAAGGGGTAACAGACGGCACCTGGAAAATCGGGTCAGTCCAACCCTAATACTGTGCTTTTCCAACGGGCCTGGAAAACGGCACACTAGGAGATTGTGTCCCGCACCTGGCTCGGAGGGTCCTATGCCCACGGAGTCTCGCTGATTGCTAGCACAGCAGTCTGAGATCAAACTACAAGGCCTCAGCGAGGCTGGGGAAGGGGCGCCCGCCATTGCCTAGGCTTGCTTAGGTAAACAAAGCAGCCAGGAAACTCGAACTGGGTGGAACCCACCACAGCTCAAGGAGGCCTGCCTGCCTCTGTAGGCTCCACCTCTGGGGGCAGGGCACAGACAAACAAAAATTCAGCAGGAATCTCTGCAGACTTAAATGTCCCTGTCTGACTGACAGCGTTGAAGAGAGTAGTGGTTCTCCCAACATGCAGCTGGAGATCTGAGAACGGACAGACTGCCTCCTAAAGTGGGTCCCTCACCCCCAAGCAGCCTAACTGGGAGGCACCCCCCAGTAGGGACAGACTGACACCTCACTTGGCCAGGTACTCCTCTGAGACAAAACTTCCAGAGGAACTATCAGACAGCTGAATTGGTGGTCTCACGAAAATCCGCTGTTCTGCAGCCACCGCTGCTGACACCTAGCCAAACAGGGTCTGGAGTGGACCTCTAGTAAATTCCAACAGACCTGCAGCTGAGGGTCCTGTCTGGTAGAAGGAAAACTAACAAACAGAAAGGACATCCACAACAAAAACCCATCTGTACATCACCATCATCAAAGACCAAAAGTAGATAAAACCACAAAGATGGGGAAAAAACAGAGCAGAAAAACTGGAAACTCTAAAAAGCAGAGCACCTCTCCTCCTCCAAAGGAACGCAGTTCCTCACCAGCAACGGAACAAAGCCGGACGGAGAATGACTTTGACGAGTTGAGAGAAGAAGGCTTCAGACGATCAAACTACTCCGAGCTACGGGAGGAAATTCAAAACAATAGCAAAGAAGTTAAAAACTTTGAAAAACAATTAGATGAATGGATAACTAGAATAACCAATGGAGAGAAAGGCATAAAGGAGCTGATGGAGCTGAAAGCCAAGTATCAAGAACTATGCGAAGATTGCAGAAGCCTCGGTAGCCGACGCGATCAACTGGAAGAAAGGGTATCAGTCATGGAAGATGAAATGAATGAAATGAAACGAGAAGGGAAGTTTAGAGAAAAATGAACAAAAAGAAATGAATAAAGCCTCCAAGAAATTTGGGACTATGTGAAAAGACCAAACCTACGTCTGATTGGTGTACCTGAAAATGACGGGGAGAATGGAACCAAGTTGGAAAACACTCTGCAAGATATTATCCAAGAGAACTTCCCCAATCTAGCAAGGCAGGCCAACATTCAGATACAGGAAATACAGAGAACACCAAAAAGATACTCCTCGAGAAGAGCAACTCCAAGACACATAATTGTCAGATTCACCAAAGTTGAAATGAAGGAAAAAATGTTAAGGGCGGCCAGAGAGAAAGGTCGGGTTACCCACAAAGGGAAGCCCATCAGACTAACAGCAGATCTCTCGGCAGAAACTCTACACGCCAGAAGAGAGTGGGGGCCAATATTCAACATTCTTAAAGAAAAGAATTTTCAACCCAGAATTTCCTATCCAGCCAAACTAAGCTTCATAAGTGAAGGAGAAATAAAATACTTTGCAGACAAGCAAACGCTGAGTGATTTTGTCACCACCAGGCCTGCCCTAAAAGAGCTCCTGAAGGAAGCACTAAACATGGAAAGTAACAACCGGTACCAGCCACTGCAAAAACATGCCAAATTGTAAAGATCATTGAAGCTAGGAAGAAACTGCATCAACTAACGAGCAAAATAACCAACTAACATCATAATGACAGGATCAGATTCACACATAACAATATTAACTTTAAATGTAAATGGGCTAAATGCTCCAATTAAAAGACACAGACTGGCAAACTGGATAAGGAGTCAGGACCCATCAGTGTGCTGTATTCAGGAAACCCATCTCACGGGCAGAGACACACATAGACTCAAAATAAAGGGATGGAGGAAGATCTATCAAGGAAATGGAAAACAAAAAAAGGCAGGGGTTGCAATCCTAGTCTCTGATAAAATAGACTTTAAACCAACAAAGATCAAAAGAGACAAAGAAGGCCATTACATAATGGTAAAGGGATCAATTCAACAAGAAGAGCTAACTATCCTAAATATATATGCACCCAACACAGGAACACCCAGATTCATAAAGCAAGTTCTGAGTGACCTACAAAGGGACTTAAACTCCCACACAATAATAATGGGAGATTTTAACACCCCACTGTCAGCATTAGACAGATCAACGAGACAAAAAGTTAACAAGGATATCCAGGAA
>NW_026652282.1:121142549-121143029 GCF_009828535.3 Hylobates moloch
CCAGGAATTGAACTCAGCTCTGCACAAAGTGGACCTAATAGACATCTACAGAACTCTCCACCCCAAATCAACAGAATATACATTTTTTTCAGCACCACACCACACCTATTCCAAAATTGACCACATAGTTGGAAGTAAAGCTCTCCTCAGCAAATGTAAAAGAACAGAAATTATAACAAACTGTCTCTCAGACCACAGTGCAATCAAACTAGAATTCAGGATTAAGAAACTCACTCAAAACCGCTCAACTACATGGAAACTGAACAACCTGCTCCTGAATGACTATTGGGTACATAATGAAATGAAGGCAGAAATAAAGATGTTCTTTGAAACCAACGAGAACAAAGACACAACATACCAGAATCTCTGGGACACATTCAAAGCAGTGTGTAGAGGGAAATTTATAGCACTAAATGCCCACAAGAGAAAGCAGGAAAGATCCAAAATTGACACCCTAACATCACAATTAAAAGAACTAGA
>NW_026652282.1:121153029-121232353 GCF_009828535.3 Hylobates moloch
AAAAAAAAAAAAATATATATATATATATATATATATATATAAACTAATGCACATAAATAAGTTCTCTAGTATCCTCCAAAGGTGAAAAATGACTGTTTTTAAAATACCAGTATGAACCCATGGCTTTGAACATATCGTATGGGTGTTAATCCATTGAAATTATTATTTTAATTGAAGCCCCAATTTTTTTGGCACAACCTCAGTTATCTTTGACACCTTCCTTGATTTCTGGTATGACAAGATGCCGCTCCCCCTCTTTCTTAGCTGAACAGTGGCATAATATGCACACTTTTATTTACCTTATATAAATGTAATATAATTTACTCAAATAGTACCCTATTGATGAACATTTTGGTTGAGCCCAACTTTTTGCTATTATATACAATGCTGCAGTGAATAACCTCGTACTTAGCCTTTCATATTTTTGCCAATGGATCCTTCCTAGAAGTGTGATCTCTTAGTCAAAGCGTACACTGATACACAATTTTAGGCACAATGTTTTGTAAAAAGACCATTCTAGCGAGTGTAACCCATTTATTATCTTGTTGACCATACTGTTAGAATAGACTTTCTCATGATAGATGACCAATTTCACCTTTGGCCCTAGTGAAAATAGGGAAAACAGCTTAATCAGTCTTTCTTGACAGTCAGCAGGATTTGACTGATGTTGTGTGGAAGATTTGCTCACTGGCTTTGTTTACTCAAAATTCTTTCCATCTAGGCTAATAAAGTCAACCTTTAGGCTAAAGCATGCCTTTAATACTCATTGGGAACTTGGGTGAATAGGGTATGTGAAATGTTACCACAGAGTCTACATACCCTGTGTGGTATGTGGGTTTCTGAGACAAGATCAAGCCCCACAGCCAGTCTGTTTGCAAATTTAAAAACAAAACAAAACAAACAAAAAAAAAACACTTCTTAGGCACTTAACAAATGAACCCTAGTTGTTTTCTCTCAGCTTGCTCCCTTTGCTTTTGCTTTTCCCAAATCCCCCATGGATAGCACCTTAATATCCCACCTCTCTCTCATTCATTTTTTCATCCAACAAATATTTATTGAGATAATTTCCATGCGTGTCTACACTGGGATGTTATTTTTTCTCTGGGTTCATGTTACTTGTTGCAGAGAATTCTAAAGTTTTTGCTTATGATCTTTTTAAACATTAACTTTAGATACAGAGTATTTGTCAATGAATTGCTAAGGGGCTCCCTCACCCCACCATAATACTGGCAGCAAAATGTAGGCTGCCTGCCTTACTGTTTACTTGGAAATGGCTTCTTTCCTGTTTGTGTGAGAGTGTATCCCTTCATGTGGCTCACACTAATCTGGGCACTCAGTATCACCAGTGGCCAAGAAAAGGTTGTGGATAAGAATTTTCTGAGGTGAAATTTCTCAGGACTGCTTGTTGTTACAGAGAAGCCTTTATTGTATCTCTAACAATTTTTACTATTTATTCATGAGGAAACAGAGACTGAGAAAAGTTTAATAACTTGCCTAAAATTACACAGTTAGTAACTTGCATAGCCTGGATTCAAACTCAGGTCTCTGACTCTAAATCCCATGATTTTCAATATTATAGTAAACTGACTCCTTGAAGTCGGTTTGGTTGCTATTTTACATGCTAACCAAGATCTAACTGGTCCTATGGGTTGAATAAATGAACTGTTTGTCTTGGAGAACAAGGCTCAGCTGCAGAATAGGGCTTTTCCAAAGCCATTTGATACTGGGTAGATGTTCAAGGCAGAATTATGTGTAATCCTCATTGCGGAGGTTGCAGGGCTAGGTATGAATTTTGACCCCCTGCTTTCCAGCTAGCAAAATCACAGTTACAAATATTTTACTTTCAGCCAGCCCCTGAGGCTTGATTTCCTTTGTGGCCTGATTTGTGAAGTCATCTCCAAGTAATCAACTCTGCTTTTTCCATTTCTTCTCTTGGAGCAAGGTAAAGGTCTTACACACATATACCCTGCTGAGATAAACTATAAATAGCTAAAGGAATGGTGTTTATTAAGTAAAAGGGACACTATCACAAAACCTTATTTCTCTGTTATAGAAATATCTATGCTTTGAAGGTCAAACAAATTTTTATCACATACAGAGTTCAAATATATTTATGCTTGAGTTTCTTCATTAGTTCTTTCATTAGTAAAATGAACACAAAATTACATATTAAGTAACTTTAATAAGAACTCATAAAGTGCTTCACTGATTTATTTATCAAATATTCAATGTTCATTCTAAGCTCTTAGAGTGATGCTATATTAGTTTGCTAGGGCTACCATAACAAAGTACTACAAATTGGGTAACTTAGAACAACAGTAATTTTTTTTTTTGCAGTTCTAGAGGCCAGAAATCCAAAATCAAGATGTCTTCAGGGTTGTGCTCCTTCAAGAGATAGTAGAGAAGTATCCTTTGCTGTCTCTTCTTAGCTTCTGGTCACATCGTGAGGTAGTGGAAGTTAGGACTTTAATGTATCTTTTTTAGTGGGGGCACCATCCAAACTGTAACAGATGCCAAGATGAATAAAATACAGTCCCGAGTTTCAAAATGATTCCTATATACTAGGAGAGATTGGCTGTACAGAAACAATTGCTCTATAAAGCATCAGGCAGAGGTTTTAAGTGAAGGACCATGACAATTTCAAGGGGAGAGAGATTGCTTTAAATGGGGCGAATATGGAAGGCAAGATTGGAAGTCCCAAGTGTATAACATAGAGAACTATTTCCAGTGTAATGTAGAATTTTTTTTTTTTAGACGCAGTTTCATTCTTGTTGCCCAGGCTGGAGTGCAATGGCACGATCTCGGCTCACCGCAACCTCCGCCTCCCGGGTTCAAGCGATTCTCCTGCCTCAGCCTCTCGAGTAGCTGAGATTACAGGCATGCACCACCACACCTGGCTAATTTTTTGTATTTTTTAGTAGAGACGAGGTTTATCTGTGTTGGTCAGGCTGGTCTCAAAATCCCGACCTCAGGTGATCTGCCCACCTCTGCCTCCCAAAGTTCTGGGATTACAGGCGTGAGCCACCGTGCCTGGCCTAGAAAATGTTTTAAAAGAGATTGCAATAAATTTCTTTTTTTTGTTGTTTAGTCCATAGCTGGCATATCTCTGAACACCCCTGTCCCCACAATAGTCCCTCTCTAGTTCTCTGACCCTGCCTTATTTTTCATAATACTAAATACAACCTGATATATTATGTATTACTTGTTTATTTATCTACCTGTGGTAAAATGTAAGACATATGAAAATAGGGCTCTTAGGAAAAGTCAAACTGTTTTTCCCTACTCTCTTACACAGTCACTCACAGTCAACAAAGAGGACTCCACCTCTAGTCGTCAAAGTGTGTATGAGAATTTTCCCCACACACCAAGAAATTCTCCAGTGGATACCAGCTGTGTGTCCTATAATTTAACTTAATTCTGACGCTATCTACCTTGAGATAGTGTCAGATCCCACAGGTTAAGGGCTCAGTCCCTTAAGACTGCTCCCACTTCAGATATCAAAAGCAAGCTGCTGATGTCATCTATACTTCTGGCCGGCCAGCTATAAATTGGGGTTCCCAAAACCCTTCCCAAGGTTCAGCTACTTTTCTCATAGAACTCAGAAAAAACACTTTGCTTACATTGACTGATTTATCATAAACGATATTGCAAAGGATACAGATGAAGTGATGCATGTAACAAGGCATGTGCGAAGGGGTACAGAGCTTCCATGCCTGCTCTGGGCAGCCACCCACCTCTATGTGTCTAAAACCATCCAAAACCTCATCTAAGCCATCTAAAGCCATCCAAAACCTCATCTAAACCCTGTCTGTCCTTCTGGCTTTTTATGGAGGCTTCAATACTTAGGCATGATTGGCTATATCTTTGGTCACTGAGGATCAGTTCAACATTTAGCCCCTCTCCCTCCCTGGAGCTGGGGGTCGGGTAGGGCTGAAAGTCCCAACTCTCTAATCATGCCTTGATGATCTTTCTGGTGACCCTCTAGCCACCTGTCATTTCATTGGCATACAAAAGATATTCTTATCACTTCAGAGATTCTAAGAGTCTTGGGAACTATGTTCCGGAAATCAAGGGCAGAGACGAATTATATATGTCTTATTACATCACAATATTTTAAGGGCCCTTGTCTATCTTATATACTGTAGCATCTCTAGTGACTAGGCCAGTGCCTGGCACATAGTAGGTGCTCAGTAAATGATCTGTGAATGGACAAATGAATGATCAAGTGCATTGCTTAAAATGGCAACTTGTTTGATTGTTTATTTCACTTCCTTTTGTTGAGAAGGATCAGGAAGGTACAGTCACCTTGGACCCCAAGAATTACCTATAGTGGTGAGCATGTGTCCTTATGCTGTACCAAAGTTCAGGATTGAAATTAAGGCTGCTAAGAAATTAAGGTTTTAAAGAAGATGATAGGCCCTTCCATGGTGGCCAGACGCTGTCCTGGTAGGTACAAGGAGAAACAGAATTTGGCTGCCAGGACTAATTTGTGTAATTTCATTTCTTTTTTGCGTCTTGGCCCTCCTTCATAGGTTAAAAGCCTACATTGCAGCAAACCCCTGCAATTTCCACAGCATGACAGTCAGAAGGAATTGCTTGGCCAGAAAGCTCTGCAGTACAACACAAATGGAGGGGTTTGCTGCACTGCAGTGCCGGCTCTTTCATTTCGCTGTCAGACAATGACACAATTATAAGTAATTACTTATTAGATGTTTGAAAACTATTGTAAAAAGCCAGCACCATTTGCCAAAAGTAATTTAATGAAATTGGGCATAATTGCACCCTGAACTAAATTTTTCTGATTTGCCCAGTTAGATGACTCCCCGGAAATTATTTAGCAAATGAATGAATAAAATCACATAGATGAAATCTTTACCCATTTGATGGAAATGCATGATTTGGAGACAGAAGGCACAAATCTTTGATTACTTATGGTGAGATGTTTGACAAACGTGTAAGCAATAAACTATTTGCTTGATAAAATACAAAACAGTATCATAAAAGAAAATAAGATGTCTTAAGGATCTAGAGCCCATTTGATATTTTGACTGAAAGTTGAAAACAATTATAAATTTCAAATGTTGATTAACGGCTATCTCACATAGTTAATAAATATGAATAAAGGAATAAAGTAAGTTTTCACCAATTTGGATCAGGAAGGGTCTTCTAAATTTGTTAAAACTCTAATTCATAAGACAATATTGAATAAATGGAGTTTCTTTACTTTCTCATACACATAGTATCTACATAGACCAACTGTTTCTTCTTCCATACGGCACATTATTTTCTCCAAGTAAATGAGAATAATTTATAATGAAATACTTGAATTGTTTGTAAATTGACGCATGATTAAAGTAGGTTTTCTTTTCTTTTCTTTATTTTGGAGATGGAGTCTCACTCTGTTGCCCAGGCTGGAGTGCAGTGGCGTGATCTCAGCTCACTGTAACCCTCTGCCTCCTGGGTTCAAGTGATTCTCTTGCCTCAGCCTCCTGAGTAGCTGGGATTACAGGTATGCACCACCATGCCCGGCTTATTATTATTATTATTTTGTACTTTTAATAGAGATGGGGTTTCACCATGTTGGTCAGGCTGGTCTAGAACTCCTGACCTCAGGTGATCTGCTCCCCCGGCCTCCCAAGATGCTGGGATTATAGGCGTGAGCCACCGCACTCAGCCTAAAGTAGGTTTTCTGATGGAGTTTAAATATTCTTCTTCACTTTTGTTCATTAACACATTATTGGTTTAGCAATCTTATCCCTGTGTTTTATTTTCTTTTTTATCAAATGAATTTACTTTTTTAGTAAACACCTGTTTGTTATTTCTCTTAAAAAAACAAGCAATACAGAGGTCTACAACAAAGTGGGGGAGTCACCTCAAAGCCCATTACCCGGAAACAATAATAATTAACATTGGTGAATATCATTTCATATACCTCTTTTTGTAAATACACAAAGGGCTGAATGGGTAGTTTTATAAAAGTGATATTAGACTGTATCTCTTTTGAATTTTAAAGGAGTACATAAAATAACTTGAATTTAGTAAAAGAAAAAGAAGTCAGAGTAAAATGGAAAAAAATGTTGAAGTTAAGAATTATTCAAGCTTTTTTTGTTTTGTAAGCTCTGTAAAAAAAATTTAGATAGTATTTGTTATTTTGTTAGTTATTTTGATTTTGACAAAGCTATTAGCATTTAAATTGACTTCTAAAATCCTAACTCCCATGACTGCTTAAATTTAATTCTCTACTCCAAAACATTCAGTGCTTGCCATTAGTTCTTTGGCCACAACTTCTCCAACTTTAAGTTCTATATTTTGATTAATGTGTTAGTTGAACTGATGGCATCACCAAGTAATTTTTTCAGATAGGACTCATGGAGTCCTTTGAATGAATGCATACTTGAAGAAGATTGTGTTTATATGCAAAGGACAACTTGACTAATGGGTATAGAATTATAAGCCATGATTTTTCACCCTCTCAGGATTGCAGACATTGCTTTTTCTTCTTGCATTGAGTGTTGCACTTCTTTTTACCATAACTTCTTTAGTTATCTCTTGTCTGGTTAGATTTCATCATCAATTAATTTATATAAGAGCTCTTTATTACCAAGATACCTTTATGTTGAATGTTACTGTGGAGAAATCTGAAGCCAGCTTAATATACCTATTTTTCCTTTTGTAAGTGCCTTTTCCCCCTTGTCTGGATGCCTGAAGAATTCCTGAAGGCAGTAGGCAATGGCTACTACTCTCAAGAGTTCATTCCTGCCTTTTTTTTTTTCTTTTGAGACGGAGTTTTGCTCTTGTTGCCCCGGTTGGAGTGCAGCGGCACAATCTCAGCTCACTGCCATCTCCGCCTCCTGGGTTCAAGTGATTCTCCTGCCTCAGGCCTCCCGAGTAGCTGGGATTACAGGTGCCCACCACCATGCCCGGCTAATTTTTTTGTATTTTTAGTAGAGATGGGGATTTCATCATGTTGGCCAGGTTGGTCTTGAACTCCTGACCTCTGGTGATCCACCTGCCTCAGCCTCCCAAAGTGCAGGGATTACAGGCATAAGCCACCACGCCCGGCCCAGTCCTGACTTTTCTCTGGGATGTTCATCCATCCCTTTAGTCTGATTTTGACCACAGGATGGGTATTGGAAAGAATTTTTAGGCTTTTATTAACACTTTTTTTCTTTAATACTACCTCTGTGGGGTTATAGTTGGGTCAAATTTTTTGCTACATCACACTAGAATATCAGGATTTTTTTTCCCATTGGCTGTCATTTTTTGAAAGTGTTTGGCAAAAGGCTATATCCCTATGTTAATTTGCTGCTGGTATAGTCACTACCCTTCACGTTTTTATTGTTTAGAACATTGTTGTTGCTGTTTTTCATTGCATAAAATAATTTTTCTCCATTCTTCTGACTCACCTGGAAATAGAACACAGTAATGATTGTCCGAGTTTTTCCATTATTTTATTTTGACGTTTTTCAAACATATACAAAGATGAAAGAATTTAACAGTGAATAATTATATTTGCCTGATCATCAATGTCCAGTCAAGAAACAGAAACCACATCAGAATTTTCAACAGGGAAGTTTAATAGAAAGAATTGATAACAAAGTAAAAGGTGAATAACTGTGGGTAATACCCCACTTTTTACAGTAGCGGGTAGCAATAAAAATGCCAGTACGAGCTGAAACTGTGCAAAACAATCTTAATATATGGGGAGTTATGATTGTTCTATGACATTTATAATTTTTTGTCAAAATATTTTAAAACTTTCTGTTGTAAATTTAAAGCAGAGCAAAAAATAGCAAAACTGATCTTTATTTGGTATACTGTGATTTAAAACAATAGAAACATGGAGAGTTAAAGCATTTTATTTATTTATTTTTATTTACTTATTTTTTTGAGACGGAGTCTCACTCTATCACCTAGGCTGGAGTGAAGTGGCACGATCTCGGCTCACTGCAACCTCTGCCGCCCAGGTTCAAGCAATTCTCCTGCCTCAGCATCCCAAGTAGCTGGGATTACAGGCGCCTGCCACCGCGCCCAGCTAATTTTTGTATTTTTAGTAGAGACGGGGTGTCATCATCTTGGCCTGACCTCATGATCCACCTGCCTCGGCCTCCCAAAGTGCTGGGATTACAGGCGTGAGGTACCGCGCCCGGCCAAAGCATTTTATTTCTTTGAAAAATTTATAAAGGATGGTTTAAACAGTGCTTGCCTTCTTATGGAGAGAGCATTTGCAAATTGCTATGCTCCTTTGTAAGTTTGCATCATCTTTCAATATTGTATCCTTGGCAGTTTCAACGTTGTCTAATATCTTCAAGATTTCCTTTAATGTGTATTTTTTTGCCGGTGTCACTTTCTCTGGAACATCTTCATTTTTGCGGTCACAATTTTTCATGTTCATGTTCATAATTTAATTCCTGTGGCTGCATTTCCAGGATCTCTGGAATGGCATGGCAGTAGTATCAATGTTCCCATGGTTGGCTATTTCTTCTATAACTTCATGTATTTTTTATTCTAATTTCACATATAGCAATATTAATTTTTGTTCTTTTTCTTTCTTTTTTTTTTTTTTTTTTCTTGAGACAGAGTTCCGCTCTTGTTGCCCAGGCCGCAGTGCAATAGTGCAATCTCGGCTCACTGCAACCTCCGCCTCCCAGGTTCAAGCGATTCTTCTGCCTCAGCCTCCCAAGTAGCTGGGATTACAGGCATGCGCCACTACACCTGGCTAATTTTGTATTTTTAGTAAAAACACGGTTTCACCATGTTGGCGAGGCTGGTCTCGAACTCCTGACCTCAGATGATCCACCCGCCTCAGCCTCCCAAAGTGCTGAGATTAAGGCGTGAGCCACCATGCCTGGCCTTGCTGCACTTTCATCTTTGTTGACTGTTTCTCCTTTGACATCACATTTTTAAAAATGACACATAAGTTCATGTTACTGGGAAAGAAGGATTCAACATAACAACACGCTTTGTTGTCTGTGCATAAACTGAATAACAGACGTGCAGTGATCAATCATTGACAGATTTTCAAAGAAGTGACAAGATTGGTCAGTAATAACAACATGCATTTGTTACTTGTGGACTGAAGAACTACTAGCAAAGTTTATGTTTTATGCAGTTACTCACAGTTCTTATACACTTGTAACTAAAATTCAGACTGTTGTTGGGGAACTGATTTATTTAATTAGATGGTGGTATATTACATCCCTACAAAGTAAGGGCTGTTTGTACTAGCAAAGGTGAAAAAATATTTCTAACGTATATCAGAAGTTGAAGTTGCAAAATGAGGCTACCACCCTAGGCCTGAAGGAAAATTGAACCAGGAAGAAACTAACTAAAAGGAAGCTGAGCTCCCTACAAGCTGAGATTCAGAGATTTGAGACGTCGTAAGTGTGAAAGGAGGATGACTTCAGCTGCTGTGGATAAAGATGCCCCAGAACCATGAGAGAAGTTTATCCCTATGGTAAAAAAGGAAGTTGCTGGAGGCAAGAACAACTTGCCACGATGGTGAACACTACAGGAATCAGCTATATCTGAAATACTCACTGCTGCAGACACAAATTATAAATAGGAAAAAAAAAAAAGAAGTTATTTATTTCACATCCAGGCTTGCAGTCACCTTCTAGGACCCACTATTGTCAGAGAAAGACAACAAGGATCCCATTGGCAAAGGAGAGATTTAGTTGCACAGTCCAGAGCAGAATCACAAAATTGGGCCAAGAAGAGTGGGCTTGGAACTATGAAGCAATAAATTACTGGCACACCCATTTCCCAGATTCTACCATTAACATTTTGTTATAGTTGTTTTACCACATACCTATCCACTGGTCCATCCCTTTACCCATGCCTCGATTCTCATTATTTTTGATGGATTTTAGATAGCAATATACTTCCTTCTAAATACTTCAGCATGCGTAGTTAAGAATTTGATATTTGATTTTTTCACTTTTATGTAAAATGTGTGTACAATTAAATGCATAAATTTACTGATTTTTGCAAAATTCATATTTCTGTATAATCTTAACCCTATCAGCATATAACATATATCCATTGTCCCCAAAAGTCCCTTCATGCCTTTTTCCTAGTCAATCCCCTCCTCTACCTCCTCTACTTACCCACCCCCACCCCTGGGCACAAATGTTCTGATTTTTTTTTTCTGCTATAGATTAATTTTGCCTTTTGTGGAACTCCAAAGAGATGGAATCATAGGGTATGTACTCTTCTATGTCTGAATTGTTTCTCTCAGCGTGATTTTGAAATGTATCCATATTGTTGGTCCATATCAATAGTTCATTTAGTATTCCATTGTAGGGATATGACAATGATTTTTTATTCATTCTCATATTAATAAACACCAGGGCTATTTCCAATTTCTGGCTATTGTGAATAAAGCTACTGTAAGTATTTTTATATAATTTTTCTGACTTTTAAAAATGAGGATAAATCTGTGTATGTGTGCATGTTTTCTTACAACAACACTTTGTATGTGAGTGGGAATGAAGTGAGCTGTATTCTAATGCAGGGACCATTATCCTTATTCTAAAATTTATTTTTAAAAATCATAATTTTTTTCTATGCTTACCTATTAGGCTAGGAGACAGCAGTTGAACACAATAAATAGCAATTGCTGAAGCAATGCTCCCCCTCACAAATTGATGTGTCTCCATAGACACTGCCTCATTTTGTTATTACTTCTCACTTGCTTTTATTATTTTCCTGTTCAGTGTGTTATTAAACATACAAAACAACTATTGACAGACACATGCATGGAAACTTTCTTTTTTCTATTCCTTATTTTAATACTTCTAATAGTCATTCCCATACGATTATATACAAAATATTGTGGAATCTACTCTTAAAACAATAATTTTCGTATTTTTGTGTTGAAAAATACTTCATAATGACAGTCTTAAAATTTTGATTAGTGTGGTACATGCTCAAGCATTTTTATTTGGCAAACAGTTTAATCAAAATAGGGAAGTTTTGTCTATTTTCATTTTAAAGACTGTTGGAAATTAATCAGTGATCTCTCAATAAAATTTTTAAAATATGTGTTAAAGGGTGTAGAGAAGAATGAAATGAATTAGCTAACCATCTCCATGGTAACAGAGAATGCAACAGTGGGTGGCAGGAAAGCCTAGTAGTAATGAATGCAATACTATTTCTTAATGTTGGGAATATGATATGATCTAGGCTTTTAAATAAAAGTTTATAAAAATTATTTGGATCACTTTTACTTAACATTTCTTTCTCATTTTGTTTCTGACTTGCACTAAATGTGACACAGTTGCATTACAGTGTTTGTTTTAGCATATGGGCTAATGACAACTATCAAATGTATTGAGTACCAAGTACTGAATACCAAATATATCATTTAATAACTTCAGTAGTTTTCAATTCAGAACACATTGTCTCAGAAAAACAGGATTATCAAGGGGTTTGACTCTGAATCATACTTTAATTTAGATCTGCATAACATTTCACCTGGGCCACATACAACAGTCTTCTGTTTTCTCATTCACTATTGTCTCCTTCTAAACAGCCTCCAGAAGAGTCTTGTGAGTCAGTCCTGTGCAAAAACACAAATACTAGCTCCTCATTGCGGAAAGTAAGTTCTAGGCCTTTCGCATTTTGGCCCTACCTACTATTGCAGCCCTAACTTCCATCATACCTATGTGCTGCAGGTTTTCTTGCTCCTGCCAGTTCAAGATCTTTACTCTTTCAGAAACACATGGCACTTTTTGCCCTCTCTGCCTTCGCATGTCCTGTTCCCTGTATCCTAGGTGGCTTTGCCTATTCCTTTTTCTGGGCCTTACTTTGGCCTGGATGAAATATTCTTTGTAAAAGGAAAATAAATCTTGGGGCCCCTAAATCACTGAGCTAAAGGGAAAAGCCAAGGTGGGAACTGCTTAGGGCAAACCTACCTCCCACTCTATTGAAAGTCATCCCTCTGAGGCTCACCTGAGACAAATGCATATCTGATTGCTTCCTCTTCTCTATTGCTTATGAAAAATACAGATTCACTGAGCCAGGCTAAATTGTGTATTCACTGGATGGCTGACCAAGGACTCAAAATAATGCAATCTTTTGTCTTTTATCTACTTCTAAACTGGAAACCCCCACTTCGAGTTGTCTGGTCTTACTGGACTAAACCAATGTACATCTTACACATATTGATTGGTGTCTCATGTCTCCCTAAAATGTATAAAAGCAAACTGTACCCATGAGCACACTGAGCGCACATCTCAGTGAAATGGGAGAGTTCTCTCATCTCCCTCTAAAGATGTGCGACAGGCGTGTGGCTCCTCTGGCTGCCATGCATGTTCAAACCCCTCATGGGAAAGGAAACACACAGATGGGCAGGTGCAGAAGCTGGGGCAAGCACCCCTGGGCTCTAGACCCATGGCAGCATCCAGCGGTGGGTGCCTGTGAAGCCCAAAGCCCAAGTGGGAATGTATTACAGTGTGCTCTTTTAGCTTTGCCATCCACGGATGGCTTGAGTGTTAAACAGCTTAATGGACCCTCTGCCTTTTCACAAGGGCAGAAAGCCAGTGTGACAGCTTTCTGTATCCCAAACTCTTGTCTGGCACCCAGGAAAAATCAGATCACACATGGATTTGAAGGATGGTGAATGTGGGAGTTTTACTGAGTGGTCAGGGTGGCTCTCAGTGGGATGGATGGGGAGCTGAAAGGGAGACAGAGTGGGAAGATGATCTTCCCCTGGAGATTTCCTGTCCCCAGCTGAACTCCTCTCAATGTTCAGATGCTCCTTCTCTTCTCTCCTTCTCTGCCATTCTTCTGCTCTTCTGTTCCTCTGCTCATCTGCTCATTGTCCCTAGGGTTTGGGGTTTATATAGGTACAGGATAGGGGGATGTGGTGGGTCAAAAGGCAATTTTTAGGCACAAAAACAGGAATGCTTGTTCCCATTCAGGGCTATGGGTTTCCAGGCTTGAGGGTGGGGCTTTTGCTGGGGAACTGCCCTCTTCTACCCAGTATTTCCTTGTCTCCTATCTGTATCATCAGGACTTCCTGAGGCTGCGTCATGGGTGCATCCTTAACTTTGGCAAAATTAATTTTCAAAATTGACTGAGACCTGTCTCAGATATTTGGGGTTCACGTTTTGGTAACCACAGAGGGATTCTGAGTGTAGGTGCCCCTGACCTTTGACAAATCTTCTACTGGTACTTGGTACCAGCTTGAGCTATCTTTATGGTTAAAACCAACAGGACAATTTGCTGAGGCCTGAAAGCCACCCCTCCAAAGAATCTCTGATCTCCAAAAATTTGGTTGCGATCTAAAGTTTATTTTGATGCACAACTCCGTTCCTGAAGATTTACTTGCTTTCAACAAGGAAGGCAAGTTTTCCTGCTTCCATGACAATGGAAGGCAGGTAATTCCTTTATGGAGTTTGACCTTGCTCCCAGCATGGAAGATGAATTTGAGTTTTTTCCTGCTTCTAGGGTAATAGACAGCAGCCTTCAGCCTGAGACCCATCACTAGGTAAGTAGCTCAATAGGGGTTTTGTCTTGTCTAAAGTTAAGATTAACAACGAGCTGGTCTTAATTTCTCCTTACCATAAGAGTGCTCAGTAATCATATAAATTTTGTGATACTTTGTGTTTTTGCTTAACTTTTTTTTTTTTGGCTGTTGTTTGTTTCTGTTTTTGTTGTTTTGGTCTTTTTTTTTTCATTGGGAAACTATCCAACTTGATCAAATCTAAAGGAAAGTTCCAAATTATGAGGAACAAGGCCTCTGAAGTGGCTAAATTCCCACAAAAGGTGGGGAGGGCTTGGGAGGAAAAATGGTCAGCAAAAGAAAAAACAATAAAGAGCTTTGATTTTGAGTACTTAAGGGGCTTTATGTACATAACAAGGCCACTTTTTTGCTAGCCAGGCCAAACTGAAAGAGCAACGCTGTTGCCCCATGCTGCAGTTTCATAGCTAAAGTTCTGCCTTCTTTTTCTTCCACCACAACAGCCTGCGTTTGCTTCCTAAATCAAGCCCTGTCTGGTTTGATACTTGATACTTTTGAAACATCAGCAATTTTTCCTAGCTAAAATATGGTAATGAGATTTAGAAAGATTTTTTTAAAGGAGCTCAAGGGTTAAAAGTCAGCTTAATTAAAAGCTAACATCTGAGATGTGTGTGTGTATGTGTGCACGTGTGCATTTGTATTAAAAGGCCTTTATTTTTTCCTCTGTTAGAAACAGATAATCGGTGCTGTGAAGAAAAGACAAAGGATCTCTCAGCAAGGCAATCTTTACTTTCTGCAGAAAGGGTGCCCCTCGCAGATCGAACAATGGTGAGAGCACACCTGAACAAAGGAAAAGCAGACATATTTATCATTTACGTATTTGGGTCAGCCTTACTGCTCTGTCCTGCATCCATTGGCTGGAGCTGGACCTCACAGTCTTCAACTGATACCCAATTTGCTAATAACCTAAAACTTTCCTAAACAGGTAAGTGCAAGGGAGAACAAAGAAGAAAAAGAAGTTGCTTACTAAAGGTTTAAGGAAGCAATAACATGTCAAATAACGAAGGGGCATAAGCTATGACCTAAGACTTGCCTGGGCCTGTCCAGACATGCCTGAGTAAGCCAAAGCAACTAACTGGGCTGAAGTGTAAGAACTAGTAGTTGATAGGAGGCTTTAGAGTAAGGAGCTATTATTCCTAGTGTCTATTATTTTATTTTTAAACCAAGATGAGTTTTGAAGAGAAACTTCACTACTTTCTACATCTTCTCTCCTAGGACCTTGTCTTTTTTGAGCAAAAGTTTTTTTTTTCTTCTCAGATGATGACATTCTGTTTTCTTCATTTACTTCTGCTGTCTCTCCTTTGTTTTGCTACCCTCTGTTGCATGAGGGACGTAAAATAGTTTATAATTGCCTGCATTCCTTAAAGAAAATGGAGAAGATGCCACACTCCCTTTCGGGGAGAAACCTCTGTTTTTCCCAAGAGTGTAAACAGACAAGTTCGTCTCAGATCTTAAGCTGCTTGCTTTTGTATTGTGTTACTTGATTTTTTGACTAAAACGGTTATTACAACAGAGGCTACTCTTGGATTTTTAAGGAAGAAAGTAGCTTGGACACTTAGAAATGTCTTTGTTAAAAAAAAAAAAAGTGTACTGTAAAAGCATCACTTGGTCTAGCCTCAAAGTAATTCTCCCTTTTTGGAGACCTAGGATTCAGTGTGGGCTCTGCCCAGAGCTCAGAGATCCAGTTAAAAGATAGGTAGTCCCTATCTAAATAAAATTGGTCTCCCTATACAATCCTATATTTCTACAATTTTGTGTTTGATTTGGCATTCATCTTTAATCTCCCTCTAACACCACCAGACTCTTTCTCTCTGTACTTTGAGATGTAAATTTCACTATCTGATTTTTTTACCTAAGGGTTCCTTTAATATGCAAATTTAGGGCTATCTAGCTGACAATTGCCTACGGCAATAAAATAGGTTATGAAGAAATTGCAAATCTAAAATAGGAGGAAAAAATAAAGGTCTTATGAATTTATAAGATCTACTTCTATCTACATGTCTAATACATCTATGTATTTATGTGTCATGTATATGACATTTCACTACTAAAAATGTATAAAAGAGCTCTAATTAATTGGCTTAACAAAGGCACTGAAATCTAATGCTTTTCAGAAAAATAGAGACTTTCAGCCAAATGCTTTTTCAAGTTCATGTGACTTAAGCAAATCTTCAATAAACAATCTGGTTTTAAAAATTGTAGTGAAATTGAATTAGAAATCGCTTCGGAATTGTCAACATACATTATTTATCTCTGCTGGATGTCAAAATTTGGCATAAGGGTTCTAAAGCTATGAATGCAGCTCAAATGAGAATTACCTTTGTTTATGTAAAATTTAATAAGTAAGGAATTTAATATTGTTTGGTTAATGAAAATAGCTAAATCCTGAGTTATTGGCAAAAAAACAAAAACAAACAAACAAAAAAAGACCCTTTATCTAACCTTAATGTTCTTACTCAGGAAAACCTGAAATTCACAGGTCATAAAAATGGTTAACAAGGAAATAACTTTAAATGATAACTATCACAGTTTTCATAAGTAATCTGGGTAAACTATTAAAAATTAATTAATTACACAAATGTAACAGAATAATTGCTTGTAGATTATCTTGTCATATAATTTAAAATCTAAAGTTATATTAAGCTAAATAATAGATATTTATTAAACATCTGGGTCATTTCCAATTTTTTTAATTATAGGAAAACATTTTTCTGGAAAAAAGAAATGTGATCTTAAAGGAAAATACTTTTTGTCTCATTCAAAGCTTATTTAAAAGTTATTTATGAAATTAGGTAATCAGTGAATAAGAACAATGTGAAGGAAGTTATGAAGAGGCATTTTTGGCACAAAAGGTTAAAAGGAAAATAATTTTATCTGAGAAAGAATCTTGTATGGTAAATTTTTGTTCTAAAATAAAATAACTGGTTACTTAAGAAAAAGGAAGCCAGGGCATGGTGGCTCATGCTTGTAATTTCAGCATTTTGGGAGGCCAAGGTGGATGGATCACCTGAGGTCAGGAGTTCGAGACCGGCCTGGCCAACCTGGCAAATCCCTGTCTCTACTAAAAAATACAAAAATTAGCCAGGTGTGGCGGCACGTGCCTGTAGTCCCAGCTACTCCGGAGGCTGAGGCAGGAGAATTGCTTGTACATGGGAGGCGGAGGTTGCAGTGAGCCGAGATGGCGCCACTGTACGACTCTGGCCTGGGCGACAGAGCAAGACTGTATCTCAAAGGAATAAAGAAAGAGGAAGGGATAAAACAGAAAGTCCAAGCTGTCATAAATGATTTGTATAAAGTTGTCTATAATTAAAGGGAAATTATTTATAATAGTCTTTCCAGATTTAGGTTATGATATTTAAAAACACTAAAAAATTCATTAGAACAATAAAATTTTCTTAAGGGATTGATTTACTCTTAATAAATTAAAATATTTTAATTTTTTAAACCCAAAGTTTAACTTTTATCACATCTCACCATTTTCAGTTTGCTCTCCCCTTTTAAAAGGTGCAAAATAATAACTCTCTCCTTCAACTCATTTTCAGCTCATATAAGTTTTTTTTTTTTCTCTTGTGTTGTTTGCTGTGGCCTGATGCTAAAAATGTTTTTTTTTCTTTTTTTTTTTTTTTTTTTTTTTTAGGTGGGGTCTCACTCTGTCACCCAGGCTGGAGTGTAGTGGCACAGTCTTGGCTCACTGCAACCTTCCCCTTCCAGGTTCAAGTAATTCTCCTGCCACCACACCTGGCTAATTTTTGTATTTGTAGTAGAGACAGGGTTTCACCGTGTTGGCCAGGCTGGTCTCGAACTTCTGACTTCAAGTGATCCACCTGCTTCAGCCTCCCAAAGTGCTAGGATTGCAGGCATGAGCCACTATGCCAGGCCAAAAATTTTTTCTTAAAGGTCTAAAAAAGTGTTTTCTTCCAACATAATATTCTGTACACTGCAGATGGTCTTTTATTTTGCTTATTGGTAACTGGCCTAAGATATTTTACATTTTATTGAAATAATTCCTATGTCATTATCATAAACGTTTGGATTGCTTAGAAAAAAAACATAAAAAATTTTTTACTTAAGGTTATTACATCTGTGTAACTTTCTGTATGTGCTTTTAAAGTCCTTGTGCCATTGAGTTATAGGGCTTTGACTCCTGGGTCTAAAAAGGACACCAAGTCCTGCTGTATCTTAAACACTGACAGCAATTATAACCTTATCTTAAGGCCCAGGAGAAGATGCTAATCAAAGTAAACTGCGTTCACAGATGCAGGGCCAGAAATTAAAACTATCCAACTCCTCAAGGCCCAAGGACTATTGTGGAAGAGGTGGGCATGTGAGATTTTAAGGGCTGATATTAAGAGAAAAGCAGTTCAGTTTCTCTAGGAATTAACCATTAATATCAAAGGCACACTAAAGCAAAACCGGCATCTAGGTTGCTGTGTAGTTTAACAAGGTTTTCTTGGAGCATTAACTCACTCCTTAATGCAAAATTATAAAGGTTACAAGGTTTATAGAAATTATATTTTATAGTCAAGATGATTAAACTTTTATTATAAAATTTCAAAAAAACAAATTTAATTTGCCGCGTCCTGTTTTTATTAGGGCTTATCGTTTGGGATATTAAGCCTCCTCTCTCAAAGAATAAAGATTTTCACTTTTTTTTTTTTTTTGAAATCTTTGAGTTACTGTTTTGGTCAAATGAATGACTTATTTTACAATGACCCATGACCCTATTTTGTGATATCAAGCATTTTAAACTTTTTATATTTGACGAACTTTCCAAAGTCAAATTCTAACTTGATTCCTCATTAATTTTTTGATATTAGTCCTCTGAAGTCCAAAAGAGACATATTTGTCTTATTTGGTATAGAAATCATACAAGAAGCATTGTCAAATATAAAATGGTGTTTGACTTTCTTTGGGCTGTATTTATATAAATGTTATTGATATGTGCTCCAAAATTATGGGAAACTCTTATAATTCTGATATAACTTGTGTATGTTATTAATTATAATTTTTATATTAAATTGTTGTATGCTACAGAAGTAACCAAAATTTCCTTGTCAATTGTGGTTTTAATAATGGCTGTCCTGGCTGAGAGCAGTGGCTCACGCCTGTAATCCCAGCACTTTGGAGGCCAAGGCAGGTGGATCACGAGGTCAGGAGTTCAAGACCAGCTTGGCCAAGATGGTGAAACCCCGTCTCTCCCAAAAATACAAAAATTAGCCTGGCGTGGTGGCACACGCCTGTAATCCCAGCTACTCAGGAGGCTGAGCCAGAGAATCACTTAAATCTGGGAGGCAGAGGTTGCAGTGAGCTGAGATCACGCCACTGGACTCCAGCCTGGGCAACAAGAGTGAAACTATATCTCAAAATAAAAAAATAAAAAATAAACCAGCAACAATTATGATAGCATCTTTCTTTATTTGTCCTGAAACGACTACTTTAATAATCAATTGTTTGCTTGTTTTAAGGGTTGTGTCCACACACTGTATATATTTTCAAATATAACTGTTAAATTATTGAAGAAAGCCTGCAACTCTCTGGATTTATAAATTAAAACAATTCATATGCTTATACATTATTATTATTGACACATTGTATGGGAGCATTTTGATATCATGTTGTTATAGAAATTAATCAGTTGTTATGGAAGTTATCAACACCTTCAACAATCATAATTTTGTACTTTTCTGATAAATTGCTCTTCAAATTAGGTGTCAAGGGCCAAAACACTTATTAAGAAATAGAACTGTATGGCTTAACTAGGTAATTTTTGTAAAAAGTCCCTTTGACGTTATTTAAAAAGATGTTCTTGATCTTGAATTTTCTTCCTAAAGTATCCAAGTCCTGTTGATGAATGTAGCCCCACTTTACAAGATTGTTTGCATTTACCTTAAATCTTCATAACAAAATTGTTACTTGAAAAGCTAATGTGCAACTTATTTTGGACATATATATCTCATTTAAAAATGTTTTAGCATGAGAACCTGAATGAAATATAATGCTGGGTATAGATAATTCATATTTTATTGGTGTAAAAATGGGCTGTCTACATATACTCTAACAGAACATATTGTAATGTAAGCAAATGCATCATCTTAATAGAAATTTCTAAAGAGGCTTAGCTTAGTGTTTAGTATAGGTTAGCAGTTGAAGATAACTTAAGGAAGAGGGATTTTATATACATCGATCTTTGAGTCTGGGACTCTGTTCTAAAGTATTTGCCTTTTTAATTTTTAATCAATTATGAGATTAATCATCAACTCTATGCTTCAAGGCCTTTATTCTATAGAAGATGTTAATTATACAGCACATTTGTGCAATTTAAACCTCTGTGTCTTCTTTGTGCTATGCGAAATATATCTTTATGATTTGCTGTGTCTGTCTATGCAAACCAGTAGACAAATTTTTGCCCAGGCTATAATGTGCATCCAGTCAGCCCAGAAGAGCTATTATCATCACCTCTTCAGTGGAAAATATTGTGGCTACCTGTCAGCTACTTTATGATTTTTATTTCACTAGATTATACAAACATCTACTGAGTACCTAAGATATCCCAGGTTCCGTTGAGGATCAAA
This sequence comes from Hylobates moloch, assembly GCF_009828535.3. Lineage (NCBI taxonomy): Eukaryota > Metazoa > Chordata > Mammalia > Primates > Hylobatidae > Hylobates > Hylobates moloch. Next base: position 121,173,130 of record NW_026652282.1, read on the forward strand.
GGTGAACAAGACAATGCTGCTGCCCTCAAGATTTCATACTCAAGCAAGGGAGATGAGAAATTGGTCAAAATTATTCTATCAGAAATAATCTGCTAGAATACACCTTTAAATGAACTACAAAGTGCTACAGAGGTTTGAAGAAGGGAGTAGCTGCATTAGGAAGGCTTTGTAAATGAGATATTCCTTGAAGGACAGACTGAGCACAGAAAGGCATTGCAGGTAGTGGGAATTTTAGCAAAAGCACTGACGGTGGAGAGGAACATTTGCCGTATACAGGTTGAACACACCAACTCTGTAACACTCCAAAATCTGAAACTTTTTGAGTACCAGCATGGTGCTCAAAGAAAATGCTTTTTGGATTTCAGATATTTGAATTAGGTATGCTTGACTGGTAAATATAATGGAAATATTCCAAAATCCAAAAAAAATCAAAAAATTGAAACACTTCTGGTCCCAAGCATTTAAGATAAGGGATAATCAACATGTATTACTCTGGGTCTGGGTCTGTACTGGTCCTTTACATTTGCTTGCTCATTTAATCCACACAAGCACCCTGTAATGGGCATGATACTATTTCTGTTTTGCAGATAGTACCAAGGCCCAGAGCTGGTAAATAAGTGGCAGATCTGGTATTGAACTCAGGCTGGGGTCACATCAAAGACCATGTTCTTTCCTCACAGGGGTGAGAGAAAGCACAATCTGTTTGAGAAAAAGGAGTCGAGTTACTTAGAACATAGAATGCTGGAAAGGTAGCAAAATGAACAAGATGATCGGTGGAGTTCATGTAGAACCAAATATGCTCTAGTAGACATTAACAAGTATTCTGGACAATGTCCCATGGTCAAATATATGGAAAATATTGCATGCTATATTCTAGTCCGGCCATGCAGAGGTTGTACACTACATAAATGAGTGTCATATAATAGGCTATGATGTGAATATTTACCTCTAGAGTTGTACACTCCACAACTTGCACAACCGTATGTTGCCAATCAGCTCTATCTTATTTTTTTTGGAAATTGACAAATCACATTAGGATGTGAAAGAGTTCAGAAACTCTTATAGTAATGAAATACGTTTAACCCACTAAATCTCAAAATTATTTGACTACAGAAGGGAAATTTCTTTAGTGTATAATAATATCTCATGGAATACTAGCATTCTATGAAACACGGTTTGGAAAATGCTGGGCTAGCCAGTCATACTTGACAAGTCAGTATAAAGTGGAGTGACCTGGCCATATAGCCTTTGTCTGGAAATTCTGCCAAAGACACTCATCCATTAGTCTGGATGATGTGACTTCAATTTTCTAATGGTAAACATTTTCCTTGACCAATTCTTTTCTTTTCTTTTTTTTTTTTTTTGAGACAGAGTCTCACTCTGTTGCCCAGGCTAGAGTGCAGTGGCACGATCTCGGCTCACTACAACCTCCACCTCCCGGGTTCAAGCAATTCTCCTGCCTCAGCCTCCTGAGTAGCTGGGATTACAGGCGCGTGTCACCACACCCAGCTAATTTTTGTATTTTTAGTAGAGACAGGGTTTCACCATGTTGGTCAGGCTGGTCTCAAAATCCTGACCTCGTGATCTGCCCGCCTCAGCCTCCCAAAGTGCTGGGATTACAGGTGTGAGCCACCACACCTGGCCCGTTCCTTCACCAATTCTAAGTTCAGAGGAACAGGGTTATCATGAGCAGAGCTTGTGTGCTTGGTGAAAATGGCTGTGGGTGTAATGAAATATTTATTCCCCAAGCGTTGGGGTGGTTTGATGGGACCTGAGGCAGCTGGAGTCCCTGGGCCAGTCATTTCCTGCCCAAGCAGCCTCATCTATTTACCTCAGTATGCTGTACAAACATTATTTTTAAGGTATGCTACAATACGGCAAAGGTTGAGAAGCAATGATTTTGAAAATGCCAAGTTACTTGTTAAAGACTCCAGTCTAGATTTATAAGATAGCTTTTTCTTGTCCCATTTTGTTTAGCAGCTCCAGAAATAGTAATTGGTACAACCAGTGTTAGAAGAAAACATCATTATTACAAAATATATTACAAGGAAAGAAGAATTAGATATTTGAGAATTACCTTTTTTTGTTATTTTGCTTATCTAGTTGGGAACATCACATTAATCTGTTTTCCCCTCATGATTAAAACTTTTTGGGATAACAGCAATTACTCATTTATGTGCAAATATCTAGAAGATGAGCAATGTGAATCTATAACAGTAAAGGAGGCATTCAGGATGAGGTGGCAGAATTCCTTAAATAGTCATACTTCATTTCAATTGAAAAACTTTGCACAACTGAAAGAATGACAAAAATGCTATTGTTAAAGAAAAAAAAAACTTTGGAAAGTTATGAATGTCTAAAATTTCCTGCAGTTATTTTTGCAAGGATTGATTCATATTCAGATTAGCTTCCTGCCAGATGGAAGAAACACACAGTAAATCAGCTTTTGCAGGAGAGAAATCAAAAAGAAGCATAAGCTGCTATTTAAAGGGGTTTCTTCCTTTTTTGCCATATTAATAGCGCATTAACCCTTAGGGGGTGTTATTGCAAGAAGCTAAACCATGGAGGCTACCATTCCATCCTTCAGGAAGAATAAATATTTTTCAGCCCACTAGGTTGGGGAAAAATAGCTCCTTGGATTGCATACTCAAAAAAGTGTTTCTGCTTAATGATGGTCAAGTCTCATGCACTCCAAAGCAGCAATGAAAGAGTAAATGTATGGAAACAGGGAATGAATTCCTCCTCTTGCACCCAGCGAAACCCCGCTTTAGGTAATTGTTCTTGGGATGCATTAAGGATACAGTAGATGAGATGGATCGATGTCCTTGGGGGTCTTCTAAACCGGGTGTGTGTTTTTTGGCTCACGCCTATAATCCCAGCACTTTGGGAGGCCGAGGCGGGCAGATCACCTGAGGTCAGGAGTTCTAGACCAGTCTGGCAAACATGGTGAAACCCTGTCTCTACTAAAAATACAAAAAAAATTAGCTGGGCATGGTGGCGGGCACCTGTAATCCCATCTACTCAGGAGGCTGAGGCAGGACAATCACTTGAACCTGGGAGGCAGAGGTTGCAGTGAGCCGAGAATGCACCATTGCACTCTAGCCTGGGCAACAAGAGTGAAACTCCATCTCAAAAAATAATAATAATAATAAAATAAAACTAAAAATAAAGATATGCCATGCTACCACTAATCAAAAGAAAGTGGGACTATCTCTATTAATTTCAGACAGAGCAGACCACTGGGCAAGGTAAGGTATCATGGATAAATTGAATAATTACATAATGATAACGCAGTCAGTTATCCAAGAAGACATAACAATCTGCTATGGTCTGAATGTTTGTGTCCCTACCCCACCCTCCCCACAACACACAAGTTAAATGTTGTAATCCTAATCCCCAAATAGAGGGTATTAGGAAGTGTGGCCTTTGGTGGGTGATTAGGTCAGGAGGACTGAGGCTTCATAAATGGGATTAGAGGCCTTATAAGAAGACCCAGTGAGATTTTTTCCCCCTTCCACCACTTGAGGACACAGCTGAAAGTCAGGGGCCAACAAATCAGGAAGAGGCCCTCTCCGGACACTGAATTTATCAGCACCTTGATCTTGGACTTCCCAGTCTCCAGAAGTATGAGATTAATGCCTGCTTATAAACCATCCAATGTATGCTTTTTTGTTATAGCAGCCTGCATGGACTAAGACACAATCCTTAATGTGTATGTACCTACAAACAGAGCATCAAAATGCATGAGTCAAAAACTGATAGAGTTACGAGGAGAAATAGATATATCCAATGTTACAGTCAGAGACATTTTTTCCTTTCTATAAAATAGGAATAACACTAGTGCCTACTCAATAGAATTTGTGTGAAGATTCAATGAGTTAATGGGTCTTAGAATAATACCTGACACATTCTAAAAGCCTGAAAAATGCTGGCCATTACTGTTACTATTACTAGTATTATTATAGTCTACATGGAACCATTTTTTTTATGTTTGACACACAAATCACTATACTAATCTGTCACCTTTGCTTTTCTTCTGTAAATCTAGTAAAAAGGGAGGAAGAAAGAGGAGCACAGAGATGTTATAAAACACAGATCACAGAGAGAAGCCATTTATTTTTCCACCACTACCCATGACATGACTGCTGCCGAACTGAAGGAAGAAAATTGCGGAGGGAAGAGATCAATAAAAATTATTCTTTTCCATCTTCTTTCCCTGCTGTTGGAATTCAACCTTTAAGCTAACATTATGGCAAGATTTAGGATGCAGAGGAAATGGGATTCTTCCCTAGTACCTCACTCACGTTGCCCTTTGTCCAGTCTTGGCAGAAATTTTGCAGAGTAGTAGTTGAGGTGTCACATTAATTCATGAGGAAATTAGAAAGGTGATACGGTTTGGCTCTGTGTTGCCACCCAAATCCCATGACAAACTGTAATTCACAGAGTTGGAGGAGGGGCCAGGTAAAAGATGATTTAATCATGGGAGCCAACTTCCTTTTTGCTGTCCTTGTGATAGTCTGTGAGTTCTCACATGATCTGGTTGTTGTAAAAGTGTGTAGCACCTCCCCCTGTCTCTTATTTTCCTGCCAGCCACGTGAAGACACGCCTCCCTCCTCTTCACCTTCTGCCATGATTGTAAGTTTCCTGAGGCCTCCCCAGCTATGCCTCGTGTACCGCTTGTAGAACTGTGCATCAATTAAACCCCTTTTCATTATACACTACCCAGTCTCAGGTATGTTGTTATAGTAGGGCAAGAACGAACTACTACAGAGGGTAAAGATAAATTTGAAGTAAGAAAGATGAAAAAAAAGAGGGGTGCAATATATATTTGTTTATAATAAAGACAGTATTTTGTTACTCTTAAGGGAAATGAAATTCACACCTGGAGGAAGTTTTGTTATTGTTATTGTTATTGTTGTTGTTGTTCTCTAATTTTTGTGCATGAAGGTTCATTTTGTAGATAGCAGTGCCCTTGTGATAAGAAGTAGGGAGGAGCTAACACTTATTGAGCGCCTACTATGGGAAAGATGCCTAAGCTTAGCCATCCCCTGAACAAACCAGCAAGGTAAATTTTGTCCATTACATAGATGATAAAACTGAAGTGCATCCAGGTTTAAGTCAATTGCTGAAATATGCATAGTAAGTACATTGCGTATCTGGGATTCAAATCCAAACTTGTCTGATTTCTAAACTCTGATGTTCCTATACTACCTACATTTAAAAAAAATATGTTCCCCAAAGAGAAATATAGAGTTCCCCTAGAAAGCCAGTGGGTGATATAAATTGCACTTCTTCATACATGATCAGCCACAGAATATGAGTTCTGGTCCCTGGTGCCTGGAGACTTCTGTACTTCTCAGAGCTCATCTCCACTCAGAACTCTTCAGGAATGTCAGGTTGACTCCTCTGAGACCATACAGATTGATACAGCAAAAAGAACATGGAGTTGGAATCAGACAGTCCTGAATTCCAGTCATTGTTTCACAATTTCCTTGTCCACAACGTTGGGCAAGTTTCTTGGTCTCTCCGAGCTTCAATCCCCTCCTTATAATTCTCTTTTCTAACTTCCTTCTTCCTAATCTCATGTGGGATACATAAGAGGCATCTTCTTCTTATCTTTGGTCAGTTCTCTTGTGTGAGTTAAATATTGCCACAATAATTATGTGTAACAATCCTCCAAATTCTACAGCTTATAGTTGTCTATTATTTTCATCAATCTGTTAATTGGCTGATGTCTCTGCTTCAGTGGTACAGCAGCTGGGGATATTTATCTCCAGATCTGTTTTTCTTGGGCTCAGATTGAAAAGTGAACAGCTATTGCAGGGATTTTCTTCTCATGGTCATGGCAGAGGCATAGGAGGGCAAGCAGAAACATGTGAATCCTCTTAAGTTATTGAATCAGAACTGGCATACTGTTATTTATGCCCTATTCTATTGACCAATGCAATTCACAAGGCCAAGCCCCAAGTTAAGGGAGACAATGTACATTTTCTGCTCATCAATGGTGTGGCCAAAGTGTACTTGCAGGGGACAGTGAAGAATTGAGGTTGACAAGTCAATCCCTCTTAGAAACTACCACTACTAAGTTTCTAAGTAGTTTCCTTTATCGTTCTCAGGCTTACTATTCTATTTTACCAGGAATAGAATTCTTCAATTTCCTGATTTCCTACTTAAAAGCTTTCTGTATCCACATTTACCAACGATTTTCTCTTTTCTTTCAGTCCCGGATATGCCATTCAACCTGTCTTTTGAATTGTATTCCCTTCTTGCTGCTCTGGAAATTATCAATTATCTTCACTGCCTCCCATATACTCAACTTATACTTCTCTGTTGTCCTCATCTTTTGAAATACTGTAGTTCCTGCCCCTTCGCTTAAACAAAATATAATTAAAAACAAACCAAAAAGTTTATTTGACCCAACACCTTGCCTTTAGCAACTCCCCTACACCTCTCTTTCTTTCCTCAGTCAAGATTCTAGTTATGCCATTTTCCTAAATTTCATTTATTCCTCAATATATTTAAATCTGGCTTCTGCGCCCCTCAATTTGCTGATAAGTGTTCTCTAAAATATCACTGTAGATCACTCCTTTCCTGAAATGCCCTTATTGTGTTTTACATGATTTTACACTTCTCCTGTGCTCTTCTTACATCACTGTATGTTGTTCCTCAATTTCTTTCACTGAATTCTTTCCGATGTTTGATTTTTAAAATGTTGTTTCCTAGGGTCTTCATCTTATTCATTACATTTTCTACAAATTATCTAAGCTTTTCCCTTGGTTTTAATTATGTGTAAATGCCTCCAAAGCCTTTATCTTTTTTTTCTTTTCTTTTTTTTTTTTTTTTTTTTTTTTTTTTTTTTTTTTTTTTTTTTTTTTGAGATGGAGTCTCATTCTGTTGCCCAGGCTGGAGTGCAATGGCGCAGTCTCGGCTCACCACAACCTCTCCCTCCTGGGTTCAAGCGATTCTCCTGCCTGAGCCTCCGAAGTAGCTGGGACTATAGGTGTGCACCACCATGCCTGGCTAATTTTTGTATTTTTAGTAGAGACGGGTTTTCACTATGTTAACCAGCCGGGTCTTGAACTCCTGACCTCATGATCCGCCCGCCTCTGCTTCCCAAAGTGCTGGGATTACAGGTGTGAGCCTCGGTGCCTGGTCTGCCTTTATCTTAATTTAAGATAACTCTCTTGATCTCCAGATACCTCCACACAGATATCACACAGATATAAACCCAACTGGCTCTATTATAAATCCACTAACTCCTACACAATACACACAAATTCTTTTAGTTCATATAGAATTAATATTGCCAGCTATTCTCACCCAATCTTCCAAGTAAAACCTTACACTTATCCTTGCTTCCTCTTTTTTCATCTTTACACGTCCAGCTAACCACCAAGTTAGATTGAATTGAAACAGATCCTTCACTACCACTGTCATTTGTTGCTTTATTGTTTTGCTTGGTTGTTTGGGGCAGGAATCATTTCAGTAGCTTCCTAGTTGGCCTTTTTTCCTTTGCCCTTTAGGGGTAACACTTTTTTAAAAACTCAAGTGCCTACCACAATACTTAATACACCAAGCTTAGGTGCTCAGTGTCAGTTTAGACTCCCCTTCTCTCTCATCCTTAAGGCAAACCCATAGAAGTGGGTTTGGCACAAAATGAAACTCTTCTGATGACTCGATGAGTTGATTCTTCTTTTAAGGTTTTTCTTTGAGCCTTAACACGTAAGGATTTATTCTCAAGATCCTTCTATGTTTCTTTTAGTTCATATACAATGAGCATTGCCATTAATTAATTAATAGAAATGCTAATTATCGAATTATAATCCATTAATTATAATTCGTATAAATTGATTATATTCAATATTCAAAACAATATTGCTATGTTTCGAAGCCATCATGGTTTTCATCTTCAAGGTCACCCAAGATGCTGCAGAAACATCTCTGTTTTGTTGCAGCCAATCAACAAACAGTTGAATCAACTCCCTTCAAACAAACATCAAGGATATTTTATACAGTGTGCTCCTTTGCATCTCTCTGTGTAAAACTCAATCACACTTGCTTCAAGGCAGACTGGGAAATGGCAGCAAATAACATTGTCATCTTCACTTTCTCAAATGAAAAAATCATTGGGAAAACAGCCAGTAGTTTTAACTTTGGGTGGTAATGTACCCAGCTTGCAACTGGGGTTCTGTGACTAAGGAAGAAGAAAAGAAATTTTGAGAGGCAACCAGCAATCTCTGTATATGCCCAGTACCTTGCAAGGTATCTGGCCTATTGACAGGGCCCAGCAAATGTTGAAAGATTGAAGGTTTCTTGATGTATTTTATAAAAATAACTGATCCTTATTTGCCAAAAGTGTCTTTGAACAACCAACCTTCCCTTTGTGACTTTTAAATCTGACCTGTCTGCCATACGTTGCTACTTACAAAGCCTTAGCTTACTTTCTAAAAGGGTTTTGTTTTAGTTTGTTTGCAAAGTGAAAATTAGGCTTGTTTCTGGAATCTCTGGCCTTCCACTTAACTTTTTGCCTGGATCTCACTGTACTCACAGTTTTTCCACTTCTCTTTCTCTAGTCCTACTCTCAGGATAGGATATCATGAACACCATCAGCAGATTAAGCCTAGAGTATGACTTCACTCAGAGTTAATGTTTTAATAGGCTCCAAAGCCTTAAATTAAAGACATCCTCCAATAGCAGAATTTCAGGACTACACAACTGGTTAATGGAGGTGTTTGTGGATGGGGTTGGGGCTACTCTGAAATCACAGCCTTCACCCTGGCCTGCTCCCATTCTCAGTATGGGTCTGTACCTTGTTATGGCATTACTGTTATAAACAGTGATTATTTAACAGTGTTTTCTTCTGTTTGGAAATACAAGGTACAATGCACTGGTAGCCCAAGTGACTTCCGCTCTCATGTTCAGATGGAGTTGAGTTTCCTTCAGTGGCTCCCAAATTGTTATTTTAATTAGTCAATTCATATGCCTATTACTGTTGGTAGATTACAATAAATTATCTTGTGGACTAAATAAATTCTGAAACAAATTGGAATCGGAAAGTAAATTTGTTTATAAATCTAGTCTAAATTTGAATTAATTTGAAAAATGATAATGTTTAGGAAAACAACACGAATTTTGAATATATAATAATGAAATTAAACAACCTTGAACAAAGGCGATGTTAGAAAAAAATAGGTTACATGAAAAAATCATAATGACTAGCGGATAAAATTCATGAGAGACATGCTGCGAATTTTGACTACTGATCTAAAATTTGAAACGGCAGCAAATAACATTATCTTCATTTTCTCAAATGAAAAAAAAATAATTGAGGAGCCAGTTTCATTTATAAAGCATGCTGAGATTATGTCTAGTAGACTGCTTATACTGTTTTCTTAGAAATCAGGAGAAAAGGTCTCCTCGGTTAAATATTTAAAAGAATTAATGCCACTGTTGGTTCTGTATGCTATTTTTCCATTAAGTTTTTATGAAAGACTCTTCTTTGTTCCATCCTTGGCCTTTTCTTGTTGGCAGAGGTTGAAAAGAGAGTATTTATTTAAGAAAAAAGGCTACACAAAAGAGATTCTAGATGCAGTATTAGGCAAAATTATTCTTGGGTTCCTTCCTTTTGTTAAAAAATGACTGATGAAGTATTAATTTCAGATTTACAACGCTTCCATTGGCATAACCTGGAGATATACCCTCAAAGTGAAGAGTAACAAGAAAAAATACTCAATTACATAGACTTGATGCTGGCGTAATTTTAGGTCAGTAAATTTCTCATCATTTTTATATGTTAGCCAGATACATGTGGATTTGAATCTCAACATTGCTACTTACTCTAAGTCGTTTGGGCAAAATCTTTGGTCACAGTTCCCCACTTATAATATAAAAATGGTCTGACTTAACTTATGGAGATGTTCTGATTGTTAAATTTGATACTTTCTGTAAAATACAGGTATTCCTTAAATACTAAACCCCTTAAAGCTCCCATCTTCAACCAGGCCTTCCTTTCCTCACAGATAAGCAATATTCCTGATATTTAAACAAATAAATGTGATCTTATATAGTTAAAAGCGTGTTATCCACATCAAACTAGGTCTTTCGGCAGTCAACTCACTTTCTAGTGATATATACAACATTCAAACGGTATCTTTAGCTGCTCTTTGAAAATTCACTTCAAGTCATTCTCTGCATAAGTGAACAGTTTTATTACTTCAAAACTGTAACATTTTTAGCAGGAAGCAGAGAGTATGTGACCAAGTTTTTTTCACCTGCTTTACATATTTTTCTGTGTGTATTCCCATCTCTTCTTTTTCCCTTGCACTCCAAAGATACATGTATTATAAGACTTGATAATGCCCCCAACTCATTATGATTTCATTTTTTCAGTCTTTTCTTCCCCCTCTGTGTTTTGGTTTCGATAGTTTCTATTTCTATCCCTTCTAGTTTACTGATCTTTTTTTCTGTAGTTTCTAATCAATTATTAATGCCATCCAGTGTATCTTTTATTACATACATTGCACTTTCACTTCTGGAAGTTCCATTTGGTTCTTATTTCTAGTTTTGTCTCCACTACTCTCAAAGGCATAGGATTACCTATATAATCTAATGTTACAACTTAAGCTTTAGTTTCAGTTATTTTGTACTCTTATTGGAATTGGTTACTCTTCTTCGACTACTGACCTTAGCAACTGTTTTACCAAGAGAGGCTTTTAGACCTCCCTCGTTAGTAAAAATCCTGTCTGGAAGAAGTACTTCCTCTTCATATTATCTATCAGTGCTGTAGTAATATACGTTTGGATGCAATTTTATTAATGTCTGTCTTGTGTAGTGGATTGTACATTCCATTTGAATAGGGAATTACGTTTATTTTTGACCAGTGATACATCTTCAATATGTAGCATATTGTAGTGCCTGGCATATTGTTGGCACTCAGATACTTCAACAATGCTTCCAAGAAACTGAAACACCTAAAAATGTATACTCAAATGATGTCCATGAGAAGCCTTCAGATTTTTTTTAAAAAGCTCCAGAGTTAATTGTGAACAGCCTCACATGGAATGATCATGACCATCATGGATCATGTCTGATTTTATAATTTTTCAGAGCTTGAAAATTGTAATTTGTAAAAGTCCTATAAGGCATATATCCAATTTATTCACTGATTTTGCTGTTTGTGAAGTACATTTCTCTCAATTAAAAAAGCAGACAGCTATAACAAACCGTATAATGTATGTATAATCACATTTTCATGTAGTCTTTTGGGAATACACAGAATTTTAACTTTCTCTCATGTTAAACTGAGAAAAGTAAAACTTTCTGCTCAGGAACTCGAGAAAGGTATTATGCTACTTAATTAGTTTTTGTTTTAGTTGACCAAGGTAAATTTTAGACTTTAGAATTGCCAGTAAAGACCATGATGTACCATGCCATTACATTACGTCATAAAATGCCATTGCAACCATCAGTATTACCAATACCCCACCAGCACTGCCACGTACTGAGTATCTGTTAATGCTCAGGTCACTACTGTACCCATATATACTATTTGGAATCATTAGAAAATTCCTACGTGGTTGGTATTATCTCCATTTTGTAGTCTTGGACAGTGAGGCATAGAGAGGCTAGTAACTTGCCCAAGATCACGCAGCTAACAAGTGTCCAAGTTGGTATTTAAATCTATCAAAAAAGATCAGAAGAATTAGGTTTTATTTACCCTGGTAGCATGCAAATAACATGAAATTTACCTTTTTAACCAACTTAAAATGTGAAATTTAGTGATATTTAGTATATCACAATATTGTGCAACCATCACCACTGTCTAGTTCTAGAATATATTCATCACCCTAAAAGGAAACTGTATACCCATTAATCAGTCATACCACATTTCCCCATCTGATTTTTGAGTATTAATTTTGTACACTGCAATTTTTTATTTTTATAGATTAAGGGTGTACATGTGCAGGCTTGTTACATGGATATATTGTGTAATGGTGAGATTTGGGCTTCTAGTGTACCTATCACCTGAATAGGAAGCATTGTACCGACTGGGTAATTTTCAATCCCCATCCTTTTCCCTCGCTCACTTTGGAGTCTCCATGTGTCTATTACTTCTATCTTTATGTTCACATGTACACACTGTTTAGCTTCCACTTGTAACTGAGAATATGCAGAATTTGATTTTCTGTTTCTGAGTTATTTCACTTACGATGGTGGCCTCCAGCTCCATCCAAGTTGCTGTGAAAGACATACTTTTATTCATTTTTATGGCTACATTGTATTCCATGGTGTACATATACCACTTTTTTTTTTTTTTTGAGAATCTCGCTCTGCCGCCCAGGCTGGAGTGCAGTGGCGCGATCTCGCCTCACTGCAAGCTCCGCCTCCCAGGTTCACGTCATTCTCCTGCCTCAGCTTCCAGAGTAGATGGGACTACAGGCCCCCGCCACCACACCTCGCTAATTTTCTGTATTCTTAGTAGAGACGGGGTTTCATCATGTTAGCCAGGATGGTCCTGATCTCCTGACCTCCTGATCTGCCCGCCTCGGCCTCCCAAAGTGCTACATTTTTTATGCAGCGATCTGTTGACAGGCACCTAGGCTGATACCATGACTTTGATAGTATGAATAGTGCTGAAATAAACATAGGGGTGCATGCGTCTTTTTGGAGAATGATTTTTTTGGGGGTGGGGGGGTAGATACCCAGTAGCGAGTGGGATTGCTGGGTTGAATAGTGGTTCTACTTTTAGTTCTTTATGAAACCTCCATACTGTTTTCCATAGGAGTTGTACTAATTTACATTCCCACCAACAGTGTACATGCATTCCCTTTTCTCCACATCACCACCAGCTTCTGTTGTTTTTTCATTTTTTAGTAATAGCCATTCTGACTGGTGTGAGATGGTGTCTTATGGTGGTTTTAATTTGCATTTCTCTGGTGATTACTGATGTTAAGCATTTTTTATATGTTTTTTGGTCATTTGTATGTCTTCTTTTCAAAAATGTCTGCTCACGTCTTTTGCCTACTTTAATTTTTTTATTTTTATTTTTTTAAATTATACTTTAAGTTCTAGGGTACATGTGCACAACATGCAGGTTTGTTACATATGTATACATGTGCCATGTTGGTGTGCTGCACCCATTAACTCGTCATTTACATTAGGTATTTCTCCATATGCTATTCCTCCCCGCTCCCCCCACCCCACAACAGGCCCCAGTGTGTGATGTTCACCTTCTGTGTCCATGTGTTCTCATTGTTCAATTCCCACCTATGAGTGAGAATATGTGGTGTTTGGTTTTCTGTCCTTGCAATAGTTTGCTGAGAATGATGGCTTCCAGGTTCATCCATGTCCCTACAAAGGACATGAACGCATCCTTTTTTATGGCTGCATAGTATTCCATGGTGTATCTGTGCCACATTTCCTTAATCCAGTCTATCATTGATGGACATTTGGGTTGGTTCCAAGTCTTTGCTATTGTGAATAGTGCTGCAATAAACATACCTGTGCATGTGTCTTTATAGTAGCATGATTTACAATCCTTTGGGTAATATACACACTAATGGGATGGCTGGGTCAAATGGTATTTCTAGTTCTAGATCCTTGAGGAATCGCCAAACTCTCTTCCACAATGGTTGAACTAGTTTACACTCCCATCAACAGTGTAACAGTGCTCCTGTTTCTCCACATCCTTTCCAGCACCTGCTGTTTCCTGACTTTTTAATGATCGCCATTCTAACTGGTGTGAGATGGTATCTCATTGTGGTTTTGATTTGCATTTCTCTGATGGCCAGTGATGATGAGCATTTTTTCATGTGTCTTTTGGCTGCATAAATGTCTTCTTTTGAGAAGTGTCTGTTCATATACTTCACCCACTTGTTGATGGGGTTGTTTGTTTTTTTCTTGTAAAGTTGTTTGAGTTCATTGTTGATTCTGGATATTAGCCCTTTGTCAGATGAGTAGATTGCAAACATTTTCTCCCATTCTGTAGGTTGCCTGTTCACTCTGATGGTAGTTTCTTTTGCTGTGCAGAAGCTCTTTAGTTTTATTAGATTTCATTTGTCAATTTTGGCTTTTGTTGCCATTGCTTTTGGTGTTTTAGACATGAAGTTCTTGCCCATGCCTATGTCCTGAATGGTATTGCCTAGGTTTTCTTCTAGGGTTTTTATGGTTTTAGGTCTAATATTTAAGTCTTTAATCCATCTTGAATGAATTTTTGTATAAGGTGTAAGGAAGGGATCCAGTTTCAGCTTTCTACATACGGCTAGCCAGTTTTCCCAGCACCATTTATTAAATAGGGAAGGCTTTCCCCATTGCTTGTTTTTCTCAGGTTTGTCAAAGATCAGATGGTTGTGGATGTGTGGTATTATTTCTGAGGGCTCTGTTCTGTTCCATTGGTCTATATCTCTGTTTTGGTACCAGTACCATGCTGTTTTGGTTACTGTAGCCTTATAGTATAGTTTGAAGTCAGGTAGCGTGATGCCTCCAACTTTGTTCTTTTGCTTAGGGTTGTCTTAGCAATGCGGGCTCTCTTTTGGTTCCATATGAACTTTAAAGTAGTTTTTTCCAATTCTGTGAAGAAAGTCATTGATAGCTTGATGCGGATGGCATTAAGTCTATAAATTACCTTGGGGCAGTACGGCCATTTTCACGATATTGATTCTTCCTATCCATGAGCATGAAATGTTCTTCCATTTGTTTGTGTCCTCTTTTATTTCGTTGAGCAGTAGTTTGTAGTTCTCCTTGAAGAGGTCCTTCACGTCCCTTGTAAGTTGGATTCCTAGGTATTTTATTCTCTTTGAGGCAATTGCGAATGGGAGTTCACTCATGATTTGGCTCTCTGTTTGTCTGTTATTGGTGTATAAGAATGCTTGTGATTTTTGCAACATTGATTTTGTATCCTGAGCCTTTGCTGAAGTTGCTTATCAGCTTAAGGAGATTTTGGGCTGAGATGATGGGGTTTTCTAAATATACAATCATGTCATCTGCAAACAGGGAAAATTTGACTTCCTCTTTTTCTAACTGAATAATCTTTATTTCTTTCTCATGCCTGATTGCCCTGGCCAGAGCTTCCAGCACTATATTGAATAGGAGTGGTGAGAGAGGGCATCCCTGTCTTGTGCCCGTTTTCAAAGGGAATGCTTCCAGTTTTTGCCCATTCAGTATGATATTGGCTGTGGGTCTGTCATAAATAGCTCTTATTATTTTGAGATACATCCCATCAATACCTAGTTTATTGAGAGTTTTTAGCATGAAGGGCTGTTGAATTTTGTCAAAGGCCTTTTCTGCATCTATTGAGATAATCATGTGGTTTTTGTCTTTGGTTCTGTTTATATGCTGGATTATGTTTATTGATTTGCATATGTTTAACCAGCCTTGCATCCCAGGGATGAAGCCAACTTGATCATGGTGGATAAGCTTTTTGATGTGCTGCTGGATTCGGTTTGCCAGTATTTTATTGAGGATTTTTGCATTGATGTTCATCAGGAATATTGGTCTAAAGTTCTTTTTTTTTCTTGTGTCTCTGCCAGGCTTTGGTATCAGGATGATGCTGGCCTCATAAAATGAGTTAGGGAGGATTCCCTCTTTTTCTATTGATTGGAATAGTTTCAGAAGGAATGGTACCAGCTCCTCTTTGTATCTCTGGTAGAATTCAGTTGTGAATCTGTCCAGTCCTCGACTTTTTTTGGTTGGTAGGCTATTAATTATTGCCTCAATTTCAGAGCCTGTTATTCGTCTATTCAGGGATTCAGCTTCTTCCTGGTTTAGTCTTGGGAGGGTGTATGTGTCGAGGAATTTATCCATTTCTTCTAGATTTTCTAGTTTATTTTCAAAGAGGTGTTTATAGCATTCTCTGATGGTAGTTTGTATCTCTGTGGGATTGGTGGTGATATCCCCTTTATCATTTTTTATTGTGACTATTTGATTCTTCTCTCTTTTCTTCTTTATTCGTCTTGCTAGCAGTCTATCAATTTTGTTGATCTTTTCAAAAAACCAGCTCCTGGATTCATTGATTTTTTGAAGGGTTTTTGTGTCTCTATCGCCTTCAGTTCTGCTCTGATCTTATTTATTTCTTGCCTTCTGCTAGCTTTTGAATGTGTTTGCTGTTGCTTCTCTAGTTCTTTTAATTGTGATGTTAGGGTGTCCATTTTAGATCTTTCCTGCTTTTCTTGTGTGCATTTAGTGCTGTAAATTTCCCTCTACACACTGTTGTAAATGTGTCCCAGAGATTCTGGTATGTTGTGTCTTTGTTCTCATTGGTTTCAAAGAACATTTTTCTTTCTGCCTTAATTTCGTTATGTACCCAGTAGTCATTCAGGACTAGGTTATTCAGTTTCCATGTAGTTGTGTGGTTTTGAGTGCGTTTCTTAATCTTGAGTTCTAATTTGATTGCCCTGTGGTCTAACAGACACTTTTTTATGATTTCTCTTCTTTTACATTTGCTGAGTGCTTTACTTCCAACTATGTGGTCAATATTGGAATAAGTGCGGTATGGTGCTGAGAAGAATGTATATTCTGTTGATTTGGGGTGGAGAGTTCTGTAGATGTCATTAGGTCTGCTTGGTACAGAGCTGAGTTCAATTCCTGGATACCCTTGTTAACTTTCTGTCTCGTTGATCTGTCTAATGTTGACAGTGGGGTGTTAAAGTCTCCCATTATTATTGTGTGGGAGTCTAAGTCTCTTTGTAGGTCTCTAAGGACTTGCTTTATGAATCTGGGTGCTCCTGTATTGGGTGCATATATATTTAGGATAGTTAGCTCTTCTTGTTGAAATGGTAACTTTACCATTATGTAATGGCCTTCTTTGTCTCTTTTGATCTTTGTTGGTTTAAAGTCTGTTTTATCAGAAACTAGGATTGCAACCCCTGCTTTTTTTTGTTTTCCATTTGCTTGGTAGATCTTCCTCCATCCCTTTATTTTGAGCCTATGTGCGTCTCTGCATGTGAGATGGGTCTCCTGAATACAGCACACTGATGGGTCTTGACTCTATCCAGTTTGCCAGTCTGTGTCTTTTAATTGCAGCATTTAGCCCATTTACATTTAAGGTTAAATTGTTATGTGTGAATTTGATCCTGTCATTATGATGTTAGCTGGTTATTTTGCTTGTTAGTTGATGCAGTTTCTTCCTAGCCTCGATGGTCTTTACAATTTGGCATGTTTTTGCAGTGGCTGGTACCGGTTGTTCCTTTCCATGTCTTTTGAAAAACATCTGAATATGGGAGAGAGTAGGTCTCTTCTTCCTCAAATATCTTAGTTTTATTTTATTATTGTTATTTTGTTGTTGTTGTTTGGAGGAGGAGCACTATGAAAACTTCAACTCACAGTTGTAGTTCTGCTTTTCACCAAAGGACAATTTAAATGCTTTTACATTCAAATTCTTTTCCTAGTGTCATTTAATGACTTTGGGGAGGCAGAGAGAGAGACCCTTGAGGACTCTCTGAGTCTCTGTAAAGAACTATAAGTTATTATTAAACCACTATCTCCACTGTGGTAATTCTTTTTTTCTGCTAATAATTATTTCAGTAACTAGGGTGAGAGTTGTAAAAAGGTGCTGTTGCTATTCTTTCTTCCAGTTGATTGAATTGGCTACTGAAGCTTGTGTATGTGTCACATAGTTCTTGTGCCATGGTTTTCAGCTCCATCAGGTCATTTAAGGTCTTCTCTATGCTGTTTATTCTAGTTAGCTATGCGTCTAATATTTTTTCAAGGTTTTTAGCTTCCTTCTGATGGGTTCAAATATCCTCCTTTAGCTCGGAGAAGTTTGTTATTACTGATCTTCTGAAGCCTACTTCCGCCAACTTTTCAAAGTTGTTCTCCATCCAGCTTTGTTCCGTTACTGGCGAGGAGTTGCAATCCTTTGGAGGAGAAGAAGCGCTCTGGTTTTTAGAATTTTCAGCTTTTCTGCTCTGGTTTCTCTCCATCTTTGTGGTTTTATCTAACTTTGGTCTTTGATGATGGTGGCCTACAGATGGGGTTTTGGTGTGTATGTCCTTTTTGTTGATGTTGATGCTAGTCCTTTGCATTTGTTAGTTTTCCTTCTAACAGTCAGGCCCTCAGCTGCAGGTCTGTTGGAGTTTGCTGGAGGTGGACTCCAGACCCTGTTTGCCTGGGTATCACTGGTGGAGGCTGAAGAACAACAAATACTGCAGAACAGCAAATGTTGCTGCCCGATCCTTCCTCTGGAAGCTTCGCCTCAGAGGGGCACCTGGCTGTATAAGGTGTCAGTTGGCCCCTACTGGGAGGTGTCTCCTGGTTAGGCTACTCAGGGGTCAAGGACCCACTTGAGGAGGCAGTCTGTCTTTTCTCAGATCTCAAACTCTGTGCTGGGAGAACCACTGCTCTCTTCAAAGCTCAGTTGGAAATGCAGAAATCACCTGTCTTCTGCGTCGCTCACATTGGGAGCTGTAGACTGGAGCTGTTCCTATTTGGCCATCTTGGAACGAAAACCAATACTATTTCTATGCATCAGCAATGACCAAGCTTAGTGCCAATCAATAATGCAATTCCATTCACAATAATCACAAAAGGAATATAATACCTAAGAATACAGGTAACCAGGGAGGTGGAAGATCTCTATGAGAAATATAAAACACTGCTAAAATAAATCATGGATAACACAAACAAATGGAAAAACATTCCATGTTCATGTAAAGGAAATGGCCACACTGCACAAAGCAGTTTAAAGATTCAATGTTATTCCTAACTACCAATGACATTCTGCACAGAATTAGGAAAACCTATTCAAAATTTTATATGGAACAAAAAAGAACCCAAATAGTCAAAGCAATCCTAAACAAAAAGAACAAAGCATCACATTACCTGACTGCAAACTATATTACCAGGATACAGTAAACAAAACAGCATGGTACTGGGAAAAAATCAGACACATAGAACAGAATAGAGAGCCTAGAAATAAGGCTGCATACCTACAACCATCTGATCTTTGACAAAGCTGACGAAAACAAGCAATGGGGAAAAGACTCCCTATTCAATAAATGATGTTGGGAGAGCTGGCTAGCCATATGCAGAAGATTGAAACTGGATCCCTTCCTTAGGCCATATACAAAAATCAACTGAACATGGATTAAAGGTTTAAATGTGATAAAATAAAAGCTTCAGCCAAATTAAATTTAAATGAATTTAACTGAGCAATGATGGATTCGCAAATCGTGCAGCCCCCAAAATCACAGTAGATTCACAGAGACTCCAGGAGTGCCTTCTGGTCAGAACAAATACATGGACAAAAAAGGTAAAGTGACGTAAAGGAATCAGAAATGAGGTACAGAAACAGCGAAATTGGTTACAGCTTGGCCTTTGCCTTATTTGAACACAGTTTGAACATTCAGCAGCCTATAAGTAGTTGAAATATGGCCTCTGGGATTGGCCAACACTCAGCTATTGTTACAGGTGTATATTATTAAGTTAGGTTTTCTATTTTGTCTGACTGTCCACAAGGTTAATGTTCATCCACAAGGATTCAAATATAGAACTACAGAATCCTTCTCAGGCCATATTTAGTTTGCCTTAACAAATGTAAAACCTAAAACTATAAAAACCCTTTTAGAAAATCTAGGAAATACCATTCTACACGTAGGCCTTGGAAAATATTTCATGACAAAGATGCCAAAAGCAATTGCAACAAAAGCAAAAACTGACAAGTGGAATCTAATTAAACTAAAGAGTTCCTGCACAGCAAAAGAAACTATCAAACGAGTAAACAGACAACCTACAGAATGGGAGAAACTATTTGCAACCTTTGCATCTGCCAAATGTCTGATTTCCAGAATCTATAATGAACTTAAATATTTAAGCAAAAAATAAAACAACCCCATTGAAAAGTAGGCAAAATACATGAACAGACACTTCTCAAAAGAAAACATACACGCAGCCAACAAGCAAGTGAAAAAAAATAAAAAAAAATTCAACCTCACTCATCATCGGATAAATGGAAATCAAAACCATCTCACACCAGTCAGAATGGTTATTATTAAAAAGTTCAAAACAACAGATGCTTGTGAGTTTTCAAAGAAAGGGCTACACTTATACATTACTGGTGAGAATGTAAATTACTTCAGCCACTGTGGATGGTGATTTGGCAGTTTCTCAAAGAAATTTAGAGAACTACCATTCAACCCAAACATGTCATTATTGGGTAAATGCCCAAAGAATATAAATTATTCTACCATGAAGAGTCATGCATGTGTATGTTCATCGCAGCAATAGTCACAATAGCATAGACATGGAATCCACCTAAAGGCCCATCAACCGTAGACTGCATAAGGAAAATATGGTACATATACACCATGGAATACTATGCAGCCATAAGAAAGAACAAGATTCTGTCCTTCTCAGCAACATGGATGGAGCTGGAGGGCATCATCCAAAGCAAATGAACACAGGAACAGAAGACCAAATACGGCATGTGTTCACTTATAAGTGAGAGTTAAGTATTGAGTACACATGGACACATAGAGGGGAACAACACATACTGGGGCCTACTTGAGGGTAGAGGGTGGAAGGAGGGTGAGGATCGAAAAACTACCTATTGGTACTATGCTTATCACCTGTGTGATGAAATAATCAAACCCCAGTGACATGCAATTTACCTGCATAACAAATCTGCACATGTACCCCTGAAAGGAAATAAAAGTTTAAAATTTATATATATATAATTTGTTGAATTTCTGCTCTCATGAAATTATTGACTTTGTTGGGCCCTATACCCTGCTATTAATGTATCCCCCCTAGTATTGTAATACAATGTGTATCTTCTGTTTACTGGTAAAAATACTGTCCATTTCTCTCTGTCTAATTAATCAACTTTCTAATAAAGTTATTTGGCATTAAAAGATATGAATTTAATTTCTCTAATTGATTTAGGATTTGCCAAGTTTACTGTTTTGTCTAGGGTCTTTTTTTTTTTTTTTTTTTTTTTTTTTGAGACAGAGTCTCACTCTGTCGCCCAGGCTGGAGTGCAGTGGCGCAATCTCGACTCACTGCAACCTCCACGTTCTGGGTTCAAGCCATTCTCCTGCCTTAGCCTCATGAGCAGCTGAGATTACAGGCACGCGTCACCACGCCCGGCTAATTTTTATATTTTTAGTAGAGATGGGGTTTCACCATCTTGGCCAGGCTAGTCTTGAACTCCTGACCTCGTGATCCACCCACCTTGGCCTCCCAAAGTGCTGGGATTACAGGCATGAGCCACTGCGCCCAGGCTGTCTAGCGTCATTTTTAATCATTAGTGCTTTCTAAGAAATTTGTCAATTTCATCTAATTTTTTCAATTTCATTGGCATAAAATTATTCACAGCAGTTTTTAATAGCTTTTTAATAATATAGGACACTCTTTTGGACCCGATAATGGTAATTTATGTCTTCTTTTTTTTTATCTTTTTCAATCTAGAGACTTACCAAAATTATTATTTTCAAAGAACGAGACTACAATGACATCGATTTTTTTCTCTATTATTTTTCCAATTAATACTTCATTTCTTTTGTTATTACCTCTATTATCTCCTTCCACTTTTTTCTTTGGCTTTGATTTACTCATTTTTTGCTTATTCTTTTGTGATGGAAATTCAAATCACTTATATTACATCTTTCCCATTCTTAACATAACAATTCAAATCTATAATTTCCCTGTAAGTATTGCTTTAGATATATACTGACAATTGTTTTTTGTTATTCCTTTCATCATAGTGCCTAAATCACCTTGGTATTTCTTGTCTCTCGTATTGCTTTTGCTCATTATTAATTTAACCAGTATTTAGTGTTTGTCTAGTTATATTCTTGATTTCTAGTGTGATTTATTTGTGGTAAGAGAAAAGACTGTGTTATTTAAATCTTTCTAAAATTATTTAGACTTGTTTTATCACTGAACATATGATCTTAATATAACATATGCCACTGAAAAGAATGTGCTATTCTACCATTGTTAGGTGCAGGGTTCTGTAAATATCAATTAAGCTGTTGTGGTTGATAGTGTTATTCAGAATTTCTATGTTGAACCACAGTACTTCAGAATGTGAATGTATTTTCAGATAGGGTCTTTAAAAAGGTAATTAAGATAAAATGAGTTCATTAGGATGGGTCCCAATGCAATATGTCTGATACCCTTTTAAGAAGAGGAAATTAGGCCAGGCATGGTGGCTCACGCCTGTAATCCCAGCACTGTGGGAGGCTGAGGTGGGCGGATCACTTGAGGTCAGGAGTTTGAGACCAGCCTGGCCAACGTGGCAAAACCCTGTCTCCACTAAAAATACAAAAATAAGCCAGGTGTGGTGGCACAGCCCTGTAATCCCAGCTACTCGGGAGGCCAAGGCAGGAGAATTGCTTGAACCAGGGAGACGGAGGTTGCAGTGAGCCGAGATTGTGCCACTGCTCTCCAGTCTGGTTGACAGAGCAAGACTGTCTTAAAAAAAAAAAAAAAAAAAAAAAAAAAGGAGAAAATTAGGATACAGACACTTTTACAGAAGAAAGACCATGTGAAGACATAGGAAGGAGACCACCATTGTCCAGCCAAGGAAACAGACCTCAGAAGAAACCAATCCTGCTAACTCCTTGATCTCAGACTTTCAGACTCCGGAATTGTGAGAAAATAAATTTTTGTTGTATTTATTTATTTATTTTATTATACTTTAACTTTTAGGGTACGTGTGCACAACATGCAGGTTAGTTTCATATGTATACATGTGCTATGTTTTGTTGTTTAAGGCATCTTGTTCATGGTACTTTGTTATGGCAGCCCTAGCAAACTGCAACAGTAGGTTTCAGTCTACCTTTTAACTATTTGCTTTTATTTATTTATTTATTTTGTTTTACTGTCCCTGTTACTTTTTTCCTGCCTTTTAATAAGATTTTTTACTTTCTTTTCAGAATTGTATTTTATTTTTCTTATTGAGTTTTTAGCTATACTTTGCAGTTTTAAAAATTCTCCTCTAGAGATTCTAATCTACGTCCTTTACTTTTTATAGTTAATTTTCAGTTAATACCACATTACTTCCCATAAAATGGACAAACCTTGCAACAGTCTAGGATCATATGCCCCATTTCTTCTATTATTCTACAGTTGTTGTTATATCTATTAAATGTACTAACATTATAACACTACAAAGTAATATTATACATTTACCTTTAAATAGTCACACATATTGCTAAAAAACAAAGAGGAAAGGAAGCCAAAATAATAGTGATTTGCATGTACTATGGCACTTATCATTAATTATATTCTTTATATTCACACCACTTTATGTACCACACAATCAACTGCAATCAATCCTAGGGTACAATCCACCAATGCAGAAACTTCTTCATGGAACTATCTACCTTCCCTCTTCTGAGTATGTATTCCTACCAGAGTCTTTTGCTTCCACTGACAATCCAGTACCTCCAAGTATTTGGTTTTTATATTAGGTTTACATTTTATAATTATTTTCTGCAAGTGACTTCCATCTGGTAGGGTCTTAGTGTGTCATTACAGAAATCCTCCAGATAGTTTTATTTGGATGAAGTGTTTGGTTTGAGTAATCAGTTGTAATAAACTGGGAGTATATAGCTAATTTTTTTTTTTTTTTTTTTTTATTCAGAGTCTCGCTCTTGTGGCCCAGGCTGGAGTGTAATGGAGCGATCTCGGCTCACTGCAACCTCCACCTCCTGGGTTCAAGCAATTCTCCTGCCTCAACCTCCCAAGTAGCTGGGATTACAGGCGCTTGCCACCATGCCCAGCTAATTTTTTGTATTTTTAGTAGAGACGGGGTTTCACTGTGTTGGCCAGGCTGGTTTCGAATGCCTGACCTCGTGATCCACCCGCCTCGGCTTCCCAAAGTGCTGGGATTACAGGCGCGAGCCATGGTGCCTGGCCAATTTTTCATGTGAACGTTTATTAAATATCAGGCTGGTGGGGGGTTGTACTAAATTTATAAGGTGATGAACAGTAACCATAGAATGGCAAGCTATTGTTATATTCTTTAAATATACCTGTATGATTAACTTAATTAAAGTAGTACACAAAAAGTCACTTGTAAAAATAGATATGTTTGAATAGAATCTGTATTGATATGTATTCCTCTCCCCAGAGTCTATGGAAAAACTTCAAGGAGAAACACAAAGGAATTACCAAACACACTTTCCTTCTTCCTGTAGCAACCAACACTCAGGCAAGAGCAGCAGGTAGCTAGCACACTGAAATTCAGTAACTGATTCTCCATTTCACGACCATAATTCTGAACTGTCAGGAAGCAATGGGACTCAAACCAAAGCCCTTTAGTGAAGAGGGACCAGTATTTATGTGGAGTGTTGCATGTTCTACTTTTGTTTGTTAAATAATAGGATACTCTAGGGTGCTCTCATAATTACTTCATAGTCATTCACACAGTGCAGTCCACTAGCTACCGACCTTGAGCATTTTGAGTTGTTTCTAGCCAGGTAAATGAAAATGATGGAAGAAAATAATAACCCTCAATTTTATAAAGCCCTTAGGAAAAATTAGTTTTATTAACCTGATGTCTGACTCATCACAGGTACTGATTTTGAAACATGTTCTGTAATTTAGTTTTATATAAGAGCCTTCTTTTTGTTGTTTTTAAATTAGCATCAGGGTAACCAATGTTGGGTAGCAAAGGGACACTAAAAAAGAGATTTGGGAAAAAGAGTAATTTTATCATTATGCTTTTATTCTTCCTAATCACCTTTTCCATTAGTAAAACTCCCAAGGATAGCAATGGAACACAAGCTTCTGAAGTGTCAGTGAAAGCTGAAATCAGCTAAAATAATAGTTTGCTGCATTTAAGATATAACAGAGGCAGCAGCGCATCAAGGTTACTGTGAAGGTGAAAATAATTGGATACAACTGAAAAATAGATTTATTTGTGGTTACCACCCTGGAATGGGAACAATTACTAACTTGCAAAGAGATCTTTATCACTTCTGTTCACCTTAAGGAACTATGAGGCAGCGTAACATGGCCCATAAGGCCTCAGAAAACCATCTGTAATCATGAGATTGCATTTACTTTTATATAAGTTAGACCTTGTTTTATCCTGGATTCAGTTATCCTTCACTATAGCTTTGAAAATCTAAAATGTTTCTCTTATACTTGTCTTCCTCTTAAACGCTATCACAGTATCACAGTCTTCTATTGAAATTTTACTCCGGTCAGCGTTTAAAAGGTATTTGATAGAACAACAGGGTGACTGTAGCCAATAATAACTTAATTGCATATTTTAAAATAACTAAAAGAGTATAATTGGGTTGTTTGTAACTCAAAGGATAAATGCTTGAGGGGATGGAAACCCCAATCACCAAGATGTGATTATTTCACATTTCATGTATGTATCAAAACATCTCACGTACTTCATAAATGTATATGCCTGCAAGGTACCCACAAAAATTAAAGAAAATAATAAAAAGATAGCTTTACAATTGTTTGCAGAAGTGGTACATCATATATTTTGTAGCAGATAAACCTTAATTTGAATGTTAATGTGGTCTTTATATGCTAATTGTTTGTCTAATAGGGAGCCATATTGGAGAAATACCATCCTTAAAATATACTGATGCCTAAATGTGAAGTATGGATGATGGTGCTTTTATAGATAGAGTGATCAACCACATACTTCATTATGCAAGCTGGGAAGCATAGGGGAGTATAATGGGGCTTTTTTTTTTTTTTTTTTCAGATGGAATCTCGCTCTGTCGCCAGGCTAGAGTGCAGTGGTGTAATCTCAACTCACTGCAACCTCCGCCTCCCGGGTTCAAGCGATTCTCCTGTCTCAGCCTCCCGAGTAGCTGGGATTACAGGCATGCACCACCACGCCCAGTTAATTTTTGTATTTTTAGTATAGATGAGGTTTCACCATGTTGGCCAGGATGGTCTCGATCTCTTGACCTCATGATCCACCCACCTCGGCCTCCCAAAGCTGCTGGGATTACAGCCATGAGCCACTGCACCTGGCCAATGGGGCATTATTAATAATGACACCAGGAAAACGGGTATGAAGGAGGACTAACCATGAATTATATGGGAATATATATATATCTACACACACACACACACATATCCATCCGCATATTTGTGTGTGTGTCTGTGTGTGTGTGTATCTCCCCATAGTAATGTAATAGAGCCCAGAGAAAGAATTTCTTGATGAGAGAGAATGAACAATTATTTAAAACTAATAATGTTCATTTTTTTTGTTACTTACACAGAAATAATGCATGCTAACTTTATAAACTTTAAAAAATATAAAGGCAAAAATATATATTACGTTCACTACTGTTGATATGCCTCTTCAACTTCCAGCAGTGTCACACTGTTTAAATCTGTCTATTAAAATAAATTTTTAATGTCTAGTTGAATTCCTTAAACTCTGTTACATCACTTTAAAAATTATATATAAATGTTGGGCATTTATTCTGCCTAATAAACTTCAAGAAGTTCCACTTCTTTAAACTTACAAATTAATGTGAAAGACATTAAACAGATTTAAAATATTGAATCATTCCATCCAGGAGCATGATGCATATCACTAATTTTGCAGAATGTCTTTTGTTTTCTTGCATAAAGTTTTGTAGTTCACCTCATATATATCCTACACATTTCTTGTGTATTTGTAAGCATTTTATAGTTTTATTATTATTGCAAACCAACTATATTTTTCATTAACTTCCAAATTGATTTTTGCTGATATATATATATATATATATATACACACACACACATACACATATACACACACATACATAAATTTTTCAATGCATTTTCTTCTCTTGTGTTTCACAGGGGACATATTGTCCTGTCACTTATGAAAGTTGCCAAATAATTCTCTAAAACTTTCTTTGGATCCTGTAGTAGATAATATTCAGTAGCATGATATTTCTCTGAGTGATTAGTATTATTTCTTTTCTTTTCTTCAGTGGTTTTCATAATTCTCTATTTTGTTTCCCTTGGAATAAGAAGTAATCCCTTCAGAACTAGTGTTTACCAAACACAGGCCAGAAGCAACTTTCTCTTGCCATCAACCATCTGAGTTGTCTTATTTCAGGAGGAAAGCATCTGTAAGTCACTAATTGGGCTTTTTCTTTCAAAAGCAATGACCTGGTACTTATTATGAATTGCAATGCAATTCCCATCAAAACACCACAATCATTCTTCGCAGAACTAGAAAAAACAATCCCAAAATTCATATGGAACCAAAAATAAGAGCCCACATAGCCAAAGCAAGACTAAGCAAAAAGAACAAATCTGGAAGCATCACACTACCTGATTTCAACCTATACTATAAGGCCATAGCCACTATAACAGCATGGTACCGTTATAACAGTAGGCATGTACACCAATGGAACAGAATAGAGAACCCAGAAATAAACTCAAATACTTATAGTCAACTGATCTTTGACAAAACAAATCAAAACGTAAAATGGGGAAAGGGCACCCTATTCAACAAATGGTGCTGGGATAATTGGCAAGCCACATATAGGAGAATGAAACTGAATCCTCATCCTTCACCTTATACAAAAGTCAACTCAAGATGGATCAAGGACTTTAATCTAAGACCTGAAACTATAAAAATTTTAGAAGATTACATCAGAAAAACCCTTCTAGACATTGGGTTAGGCAAAGATTTTATGATCAAGAACTCAAAAGCAAATGCAACAAAAACAAGGATAAATAGGTGGGACTTAAACTAAAGAGCTATTGCAAAAGGAACAGTCAGCACAGCAAATAGACAGCCCACAGAATGGGAGAAAATCTTCACAATCTGTACATCAGACAAAGGACTAACATCCAGAATCTACAATAAACTCAAACAAATTTGCAAGAAAAAAACAATCCAATCAAAAAAATGGGCTAAGGACATGAATAGACAATTCTCAAAAGAAGGTATACAAATGGCCAACAAGCATGAAAAAATGCTCAACATCACTAATGATCAGGGAAATGCAAATCAAAACCACAATGTGATACCATCTTATGCTCACAAGAATGGCCATAATCGAAACATTTTTTAAAAATTAGATGTTGGCATGGATGTGGTGAAAGACACATCTACACTGCTGGTGGGAATGTAAACTAGCCCAACCACTATGAAAACAGTGTGGAGATTCCTTAAAGAACTAAAAGTAGAGCTACCATTTGATCCAGCAATCCCACTACTGCGTATCTACCCAGAGGAAAAGAAGTCATTATACAAAAAAGATATTTGCACATGCATGTTTATAGCAGCACAATTCACAATTGCAAAAATGTAGAACCAACCCAAAAGCCCATCAATCAATGAGTGGAAAAGAAACTGTTCTGTATATACATGTGATAGAATACTACTCAGCCATAAAAAGGAAAGAATTAATGGCATTCACAGCAACCTGGATGGGATTGCAGGCTATTATTCTAAGCGAAGTAACTCAGGAATGGAAAAGTAAACATTGTATGTTCACACTCACAAGTAGGAGCTAAGCTATGAGGATGCAAAGGCATAAGAATAATACAATGGACTTCGGGGACCAGGGAAAGTATGGGGAGGGGGGTGAGGGATAAAAGACTACAAATTGGGTTCAGTGTATACGGCTCGGGTGATGGGTGCACCAAAATCTCACAAATCACCACTAAAGAACTTACTCATGTAACCAAATACCACTTGCTCCCCAAAAACCTATGGAAATAAAAAGTTTTTTAAAAAAAGAGTTGCAAGCATTGTGGCTCATGCCTACAATCCCAGCACTTTGGGAGGCTGAGGTGGGAGAAACACTTGAGCCCAGGAGTTCAAAACCAACCTGAGCAACATAGTGAGACCATATCTCTACAAAGTAACTTTAAAAGTAGCCTGGCATGCTGGTGTACACCTGTGGTCCCAAGCTACTTGGGAGGCTGAGGTGGGCGGTTTGCTTGAGCTCAGGAGGTGGAGGCTGCAGTGAGTGAGCCATGATGGTGCCACTGCACTCCAGCCTAGGCGACAGAGTGAGGCCCTGTCTCTAAATAAATAAATAAATAATTGCATGCAGTTTCTTATGATTGTTTATTTTTAGTTTCTCTTCTATGTCTCCCTTAGTATTTTAGTGGGAATTTGGCAGAGACACTTTCAAAAGATTCTGAAAACAAGTAATTCAAAACCTAAGTGTTGGAACTCTAAATTATTTTGAGCCTTAAAGGTATGTGATTATGGGGCCTGAGTCAAGTGACAAGCAGCTATAACCTAGACAGTTGTCACCTTTCTTTCTGTGATTATAGATTAAATCTTCTTCCTTACCTGCATTGTTTTCTAAAATGTTGTAAATGACTTAAGAATGCCAGGAAAGACCCTTTCCCTCTTCACTCAATTTTCATTATAGATTAACTTCCCTCTTATCTTTCTCACTCAAGGCTTCATGACTATCACATTGTCTTCGGATTAAATGTTAAATACACTGTTTTAAATTGGAAAGGAAATGAAAACCAGCTGTAATGAAAAGAAAACAAGCCTTATGGGAAGAAAGCAAACTGTTAATTTTTGTAATTTCTTAAACCAGCCTTTTACAGAAAGTGTTTCAGTCTTATCAAATTTCTTTGTTTTCTGCCAATATAAGCAAGAACTCAACTTCTAATTTTGGAGAACTGATCCCTTTTCTCTGGGGTCTGTGTGTACCAAATGGTCATTTCTACGTTTTCAATTGAATAAACTCTTTAGAACTGGATTCTGATCTTTTTGATTATTTAAAGTTGACAAAGTATATAAATGGGTAACATTTTGAATAAAATGTGAGAAATAGGCTGTTAAATATTCTCCTCAAGTTCTCCTATGTTTTTACTCTCAAATAACACACTCTATTTCTCCAAGGGAGTTTGAGAAAAATAGATGCATTAAAATTTAAGCTTTACATAATTTTTAAAGAAGAATTAAGAACTTCTTCTTAAATATAAGAAAATATAAGAGAGATATCAAATGGTAGCACTTCATTCTGATTTACCTCCTATAAGCCTTTCAAATTTATTCATGTGACCTTTTTTATCTGAGTTAATAAATGTTCAATTTGCTTTAGTGAATAGATTCTATTGAGTTCGTTAGTGAAAACTGTACTTAAAAAACCGATATATTAATTAAAACTTTTTGGTTTATAGATGGCAAAGAAGCAACTTGAATTGGTTTAGGCTGTAAATATACTACATTGAAAGAAAATAGGGGAATTTCTAAGAGCTAATAAAAGTATATATTAATTAAACCATGGTAGCAACAAGGCTTCAGAACAACTGGCAGCAGAAGTTTTGTTCTGGCTGTCATTTGATTTTCTCTCTACATCTAGTTATCATTTTCTACCTTATACTGGCTTGCTTTATATAGTGGAGAGCATAGTATCTCAAATTTGGGATCTCAGACCCCAAATTTCACATATTATAGTTCCTATTATCCAAGAGGGACTAACTCCTTATTCAGATTGGAAATATTCTAGAGGACTATCATCTTATGGAGTTGGTGGGGCATGTGAATTCAATATTTCCAATTAATCATCAATCATCGTTATTAAGGATAAAGCAGAATTGTAGGAGTTCTCATAATTACGTATTTTTTGACTTCACAGAGTTAGAAACACAGGATTCTGTTTTGGCAGAACACAGTAGTAAACACCAAAGTTGGGGTACAACTCTGTGCAGAAATGTCTTGTAAATAAAGAACTTAAGTCTTTTTTTTCATCTGGAGTGGCAACAAATCAAGCCTGTGAAATGTTGTTTTTTTGTTTGTTGCAAAACTTGACCTGTCAAGAGCTGAATTTGAAGCTAATCATCAATGATGCTACTATATTGTGCCACAATAACAGTCAATTATTACAGATTTCAGGAGATGTTACATATTGATGACATGATAGTCATGATAACTTTACATAAACACTTCAGGAAATTTTACATTGTATTGTTCCCTAATAAATATAAGCTATTACTGTCAATAGTGATCAAGGAGAAATAGAAAATGAGAACTTTCAGTTTCTCTTTTTTAGATGATGGTATTCCTGATGTAGAAATTTTGTTTAGTCACATTACCTGTTATGTTTTATTCAGCCATCTGTACCCCACATTGTACTATGTACCAAGGACCCTAGGTATAGTATTGAATAAAATATCGTTTTAGAATTCAAGGTCTTTAAAATCCAGTGTGGGTTATTGGGCAGCTCCTTGTGAAAAGTTGGTACGTAAGGAGTTTATGGTTGAATGTTCTATTGCATGTATTTTTATTGTTCACCAGAAATTCATGGGAAACATTATATTTTCTAGATTCCTTTTCAGTTAGGTTACAGTTACATGACTGGGCTCTGGCCAATGAAATGTGTATGGAATTGACATAAGCCTATTTTAGGACTGGCCCTTTAAATTTTCACATCACTCCAGCTCTTTTCTCTCCTGCTGCAGAAACCTAGAAGGCCATATGATCAATATAAGATGATATTAAGATAGAAGAAGATGACTTGACTTAATTTGAACTGTATGTTAATGACAAATAAAGTTTCATTTTGTTAAAACACTGCCTATGCCAGGAGATCCCAAAGTGTGTCCAAAGAACATTGGTATGGAGTCCCCAAGATCCTTTAACAAGACCCACAAAACAACAATTATTCTCATCAAAATTCTAAAATAGTCTTTGTTTTTTCCATTAATTTTGTCATGAGTTTACAGAGAATGCTCCAGAGGCTACATGACCTGTAATAACATCACTGCCCTTAAGGCTATTGGAATGTGTGCTTGTGTATTCTGTTTTCTACAACTTCAGAAGGTAGTATGTTTAAGATGTAAATATGCACTTCAGAGATAAATTCCATTTGTTCTTGATGCTTCTTTTCTATTCCTATATATCTTTGGGTTATACGTGCTCTAATCTCTGTAATTTCAGAATTGTGCATTAAACTAAATTAAAAAAAATTTTCATTTCTCTTGGGCCTAAGGAGAAACACAACTGGAAATGAATATATGTTATTGGGTTTTTTTTGCAACATATTAAAAATTTTTTAAGTTACTTTTTAAATTTTGTCTAAAGTTATTACTTTATAACTTAAGCCATATGTTTTACTAAAACAAAATATATTTATAATTTCTTATATTTAAAGATACACTCTTGCCTTAAAAAGAAAGACTAGAATTCCTTTCTCAGCTTACAATGTAATACGTACACATAAAGATGCTGAAAAAAATATTAAGCTGACATTCTAGATAATTGCCTGTTTTAGGGAAGAGAATAATCTACTCCAAAAAAACTGTGAAAAACTAATAAGACAAAATATATGATGAAAATTTATTTTCTTCAGTCTTATATGTGGCAATAAATTATCTTAGTTTTTCATATGCAAAACATTTTGAATAGTATTATGGAGTCAGCTAAGTTGGGTCATGATTTTGAAACCAATAATTTAAAATTTTGATAAAGAAGTATGTTGTAGTCGTTTATGATGGATAAGGTCTAATTTACATCACCAGGGCTATAGTTAATAATTTTGTACTGTGTCTAAGAAATCTGAAAAGAGATTACATTTTAAGTGCTCTTACCACACCTAAATACACGCACTCTCAGACAAAGGTTACACTATGTGAGAAGACAGATATGCTAATTGGCTTGACTGTAGTAATCTTTTCACCATGTATATGTATATCAAAACATTATATTGTACACCTTAAATATATACAATAAACAAAGTTAAAAATAAATAAGGCATTGTATATTTTAACATAGACATGATAAACTATTTAAAAGTCAAAAATTGCTTATTACAGACTTTTAAAACATAAATGGAAAAGCCAGTAAAGGATTTTATAGGGAAGTTCATTGTGTTTTATTGTCTGGAGAAGTACACACAGTTTTTTACATTTTACTTTGCCTAATACCTGCTCAATGAAAAGTCGGTAAAAACAATAATGGTGCTGCCACTTTCCAAACACATAGTAACTCATTGTCTTAAATATTTAGCTGCAAACATTAAGACTGAATTAACATCTTATCTTCAGAAGTGTACTTTTGCCTTACAAATGAACAAATCTACAGATGTAACTGGGCTTCCTGTTTTGCTTATGTTCATCTGGTATAAGCATGGACTAATCAGCAAAGTATATCTTCTTCCATTTGAATGCTGGGCAATAAACACAATGGTGATAAATATTAAAATAGAATAATATTTTTCACTCTCAGGTTCTATCCTGAAACAAGTGTGTTTACGGTTGCACTTGGTGGATTGGTACAAATCAAGGCAATGGCTCCTGCTTGTACTACTGGTCCTTGATCTTTTTTAACACCATACACTCAGAATGAAAAGAAAAAATTACCAGTTTTACCTGAGAATATCCTTTGTAAAACTATAATAGTATTAATTTTATAAGATTAATATTCTGTGTGAAGAAATGGGAAGTATGCATAAGGCACTTTTTTCTGCATGGCATAAGACAATGGTCTCAAGGAAAAGTGCTTTTGCAATTGTTTGAGTTGTGACATCGTATTACTTGAAAGAGAAACTATTGGGATTTATGGCTTTTTTGACTTGGGTATTTAGCAGAACATTTTTTCTGAAGTTAAAGTGAGCTATTACTTCAAGGAAAACAACGGATGATATCTGTTACTCATTGTAAAATTTGAAATTTCAAGTAAATATTAGAATTTTGAAAAACTTGTTTCCCTTGCCTTGAATTTAATAGCTACCCAATACTTAGACTTTTCTGATAAGATTGATGGTGATATGAACAAATGTGATGTTTTTGATATTGTGTAATAAAGATCTGCTTAACTTGTGAACTAATGGTTTCAAAGTGACTGTTGAATGATGTTACAAAATCATGCATGGGTGAAAGATTCATTCAAGATGCAAAGTAGACCAAAGAACTTTACTGTAAACTAATATTTTACTGATATATTTTTAGATCCCACATTCAAACTAACTTTTAAGAAACTACTCCCTGCCGAGTTTTGGTACAGTGTCCACGAACATACACAATTATTTTTAAAGGCTATTAAACTGCTCCTCACTGTTCTAATTACATATACATGTGAGGCCAAATTTTCTCCACATACTTCCACCAAAACAGCATGTTAAAACAGATTAAACACAGAAGCAAATTAGGCACTTTGCCAGTGTTTTATTAGGTCAGATATTAAAAGACCTGTAAAAATGAAAACTATGTGAGCCTTTAACTCATTTGTTTTGGAAAACACATCAACTTTTCATAAAAGTAAATTGTTAGCATGTAATGAGTTTGTCACTTTTAAAAATGAACTGATAAAGTAATTTTTTTTTTTTTTGAGGTGGAGTCTCGCTCTGTCAACCACGCTGGAGTGCAGTGGTGCGATCTCGGCTCACTGCAAGCTCTGCCTCCCGGGTTCACGCCATTCTCCTGCCTCAGCCTCCCGAGCAGCTGGGACTAAAGGCGCCCGCCACCACGCCAAGCTAATATTTTGTATTTTTTTTAGGAGAGGCGGGGTTTCACCGGGTTAGCCAGGATGGTCTCAATCTCCTGACCTTGTGATCTGCCCGCCTCGGCCTCCCAAAGTGCTGGGATTACAGTAAAGTAATATTTTTAAAAGTTTCAGTTTTATTTTAAAAAGTGGTAAGGTTCAGTAGATAGAATCCAGTAAAAAATGTCTTTTGGGTCCTCAGTAACTTTTATGAGTATAAAAGGTCATAAAAAATGAGAGTCACTGACTTACATTATCTTGATTAATATGTAGTTTGGTAGAAGTTCTAGGAATATTGTGTAGCCATGTTTCCAAATAAACGATTTTAGAGTGTGCTATGTATGATGTGATTACCTTTCTATACTCATCTTACTATATGCAGTAAAATATGCATAATCTATGGAGTGGCCTAAAGTGCTAAAGCTATTCACAAAGACCAGTAGGCCCTTTCTGTTCACAACTAATGCACTTCTTTTCCTGTGGAAATGGAACTGTTTTTATTAGAAGATGGTCATCACTACATCTTGCCCATGCCTCATTCAACAAGGTATTTTTGTATGACTCTTTCCGGATAAGATCATCCTGATTATGGTCAATGCTTTTTCAAAGTGGCTTACAGTGGTACTTACTTGATTTCAAATCTCTGCTGAACAACTTTTGCTCTGATAAAGTTGATTGCATAAGATGTTAGCATTATTTTTACAAAAGTTTTGCATTCATTTTAGTTGAGTTTAAGGAATTTGTGGATGGAAATGTTATCCACTTTGTCACCATCTTGTTTAATCAAGCAAAAACCATGATGCATGTGAACTTGTCTGATCCCAGATACTGTCTGACTTTTCAGGAAGTGAATTCGGACACCTGTGTATGTTTGTGGAAATTTTATCTCGTGGCTAGAAGAATTTATTAAAAGGAACAATATATTTTCAAGAATAATCTTAATTATACCTTTAATATTACTCTTCAACAAACATACATCAATCTCCTGCCGTATTCAAGGAATTGTGCTAGGTCCTGTCCTTATAGACACAGCCGAAGGTGGTAAGTGCCAAAACAAAAGTTTAGTTTTCAGGATATAGTATGACAGAGATCACCATTTTTTACATGAAGATTGTATCACGAAACGAGGTAGATTATGTGTACGTAGAAGCCAGCTACAGAGAGCTCATCATTCTTAAAGAGAATATAGGATTTTAAAAAAGATTTTAAGGAGATGAGATTTGAACTTGACTTTGAAAGACTAATTAACAGAGATGTTGCAGGGGAGTGTGTGAGTGGGGGTGGGGTGAAGAATCTCTAGGTGAAGGGAAATGCATAATGGGCCATGAGAAAATACCAAGCCTTTGGAGGGCTTCCTGGTGGAGCATAAGAATCTGGGAGTGGAGGGTGCAGGGGCTGCTGCTATATAAAGCGAGCAGGTGGACTGTGGCCAGGTCCGGACCTGGGTTGCACAGGAGGAAAAAAAAATATGAAAAGAGAGTGAAAGGGAAACATCTAATTAAGGATGGCATTGTAAGACCAGAACAGACGTATTGACACGCCCTATGCTATTGCCTGTTGTGCTACTCTTGAACTTTTGTCTAAAGGCATTTTGGTGCTACTAATCACAAGAAGCCCAGAGAGGCTATTTTAAACATTCAGGTGCCCATGTTATTAAAGAGGCAATTGTAAGGCTGGGTGCAGTGGCTCATGTCTCTAATCCCAGCACTTTGGAAAGCCAAAGTGGGAGGATCGCTTGAGCCCAGTAGTTTGAGACCAGCCTGGGAAACATAGTGAGACCCTGTCTCTACAAAAAAATTAAAAAACAAAATTAGCCGAGCACAGTGGCAAGCATCTTTAGTCCCAGCTACTTGGGAGGCTGAGTTAGCAGGATTGTTTGAGCCCAAGAGGGCAAGGCTGCAGTGAGCCATGATGGCACCCCTGCCCTTCAGTAGCCTGGGTGACAGAGAAAGACTGTCTCCAAAAAAAAAAAAAAAAGGGAAATTTGATAAATAAAACTCAACCTTACAGAAAAATTAAAGCTTTTTTTTCATAAAGAATTAATTTGTATTTTTTCAGGTTCATGCTAATTTAATGCTAATTTTATGTAAACCAAGCCATTTTCGTCTGCATTATTTTATTTGTTCTTCATGTGTACCAATGTAATGATGCCATCTGTGACATAATACATATATTTGGTCTCTACCAACCACCCCCCTTTCCTGGCACACAGCTTCTAAAACCCTTGGAATCCACCAAGTAATAAGTGTCTTTTGTCTGTTAACGAGATGACTGGTGGCTGGGGGTTCCTGTATAGTTTAATGATGGGGACTTGTTTCTAGGGGAACCAACCATGTGATTAGACGGTTGGAATTTTCAGCCCCACCACCTGATCAATGAAAAGGGGAGAGAGACTGGAGATTGACATAATCACCAGTGGCCAACGATTTAATCAATCTTGCCTACTACATGAACCTCCATAAAAATCCCAGAAGTGTGGAATGCAGGATTTGGAAAGCTGAGCTGGTGAATGCAACCACGTGCTGGGAAGGTGGTGCACCCCAAATCCAGGGGGACAGAAGCTTCTCAACTTGGGACCCTTCTGGACCTCACCCTATCTACTCCTTCATCTGGCTACTTATCTATGTCCTTTATCTTATCCTTTATAATAAACCAGTAAACAAAAATGTTTCTCCAAGTTCTGTGAGCTGTCATAGCCAACCTGAAGGGGGAAATCATGAAAATCTTCGATTTGTAGCCATGTGGGACAGAAATGTCGGTAACTGAGGACCTATTAATTGGGATTGGCATTTAAAATGGGCAACAGTTTTGTGATATTGAGCCCTTAACTTGTAGGATCTGCACTAACTCCAGATAGTATCAGAATTGAATTGTAGGTTACCCAGTTAGTGTCTAGAGACTAGAATTGGTTGATGTGTGGAAAAACCCACACATTAGGACCCAGAAGTGTTGAGTGTGTAGAGAAAAATAGTGAGTTTTTCCTATAAACATCATGCCCAGGAATGCCTCTGAAATTGACACTTACTTTTTCCCTTGCTTCAGGTACATTGTTTTGTATAACATACTAAAAATAAGTATAATATGTGATTTATTTTGTTAAAAGTAGTTAATAAGATAGTTAAGTGTTTGTGCTTCTGTTCATTATTTCTTGTGGGTAATAAGTATATCATGGAATCTACTTGAATCCCTCGTTCATCTACCACGTGTATGGTGCTATTTCTTTCTTTTTCTTTTTTTTGAGATGGAGTCTCCTTTTGTCGCCCAGGCTGGAGTGCAGTGGCGTGATCTCAGCTGACTGCAACCTCCCCCTCCCGAGTTCAAGTGATTCTCCTGCCTTAGCCTCCTGAGTAGCTGAGATTACAGGCGTGCGCCACCACACCTGGCTAATTTTTGTATTTTTAGTAGAGATAGGGTTTCACCATGTTGGTCAGGCTTGTCTCGAACTCCTAACCTTATGATCCACCTGCCTCGGCCTCCCAAAGTGCTGGGATTACAGACATAAGCCACCGCCCCAGGCCTGTGGTGCTATTTCTTGTCTTCTGTTCAGATACACCATTTTGGTCTGATTTTATGACAAAATTCTAAAATATGCAGGAAGTTTGTCTTCTTGAATCTATTCTGACATAAATTCTAAATAGTTAAATAAATTCTAAATAGCTTCACATTGATTCCAGAAAAATACTCAGCATCTCCTTCAGGCCTTCCAACTAGACTTCTTCCTCAGGAAGAAAAAGTTACCATTCACTGATTGCCAAACTGTGTCAGAAGATAGGCTAGGTATATAATTTAATTTAATTCACATAACAACCTTATGAAGTTCATTATTATTACTGCTGTGTTTTACAAGTGAGGTAATTCTAGGCAACAGGGTTCAATAGAAGGCTCTTGATAGAGGAGTATGGACTAAAGGAATCAAGTAAGTTATTTAGCAAGGATACCTCATGCAGGATACAGGATGCCTTGGAGGGGCGACAGACTGGGTGGCAGCGGACCAGGGAAGAAGACACTGTGCTTGTTTGGTGTGACATGATGGAGGCCTCACCTAGGGCTATGGTAAAGTGGTAAATCAGAGAAAACAAGAACCAAGAGTGTTTTCAAAGGAAAAATGGACAGAGTTTAGAAATTAATTGGTCATGGGGCATAGAGAAAGGGAGAAGTATCTACTGAACAGAAAGACTTCTGCTGCATATGCCACTGTAAAAACATGTGGTTTTATTTTCCTACTGTAACTTATTTTTGTTGAGGTAAAATTCATATAACACAAAATTTACCATTTTAACATATATAATTCAGTAGCAGTACATTCACAATGCTGTGCCACCATCACCTCTATTTCTAAAATATTTTCATTACCCCAAAGGGAAATCTTGTACCCATTAAGAAGTTACTCTCATTATTAATTCCCACAGGCCCTGGAAACCACTAACATGCTTTCTGTGTCTTTGGACTTACCTATTTCTGGATATTTCATATGATGAAATATGATAATATGTGATGTTTTGTGTCTGGCTTCTCTCACTTGGCATGTTGTTATCATTCATGTTGTAAAATGTAACAATACTTTATTCATTTTTATAGCTGAATGATGTTCCATTGTATGGATATATGACATTTTGTTTATCAGTTTATCCACTGAAAAACATTTGGGCAGTTTTTCACTTTTTGGCCATTGTAAATAGTGCTGCTATGAACATTCATGTACAATTATTTGTTTGAGTATCTGCTAGCAATTCATTTAAATACACACATAGGAGTACGATTGCTAGGGAATTAAAACATAGAATGACCATTTTATGTTTAACATTTTGAGGAACCATCAGACTGTTTTCCTAGCAGCTGCATTATTTTATATTCATACCAGCAATGTGCAAGGGTTCAAATTTCTCCACATCTTTGATAATACAGACATCTTAGTGGATGTGAAGTGATATCTTA
The DNA here is from genome assembly GCF_009828535.3 of Hylobates moloch. Classification (NCBI taxonomy): domain Eukaryota; kingdom Metazoa; phylum Chordata; class Mammalia; order Primates; family Hylobatidae; genus Hylobates; species Hylobates moloch. The sequence continues at coordinate 121,212,452 of NW_026652282.1, forward strand.
TTATGGTTTTGATTTGCATTTCGCTAATAACTAATGATGTTGAGCATCTTTTCTTGTACTTATTGGCCATTTGTTTTTCTTCTTTGGAGACTTACCTATTTATTCAAATTCCTTGCCTATTTTTATTTACCTTTATTCTCTTTGTTGTAGAGTTGTAAGTGTTCTTTGTATATTATAACTACTGGACCTTCATCACATAAATGATTTGGAAATAGGTACTCTGATTATGTAGGTTGTTTTTTCAATCTCTTGATAATATCCTTTGGATTAAAAAGTTTTAAATTTAGATTAGTTCAATTTACTTATTTTTTATTTCTGTTGCTTGTGTTTTTTTGTGTCATATCTGAGTAAATATTGCCCAATTTAAGGTCACAAAGCTTGGCACCTGTTTTATTCTAAGTATTTTAAAATTTTAGCTGTTACATTTAAGTTTTTGATTATGAGTTAATGTTTGTATATGGTGTGAGGTAGGTATACCACTTTATTTTTTTTCACATAAAAACTCAACTGTCCTAGCACGATTTGTACAAAACATCATACGTTTCCCATTGAAATATTTTGGAACCCTTGTTGAAGATAAATTAATAATAAATATGAGGGCTTATTCTGGATCATCTGTTCTATTCCATTGATTTATATGTCTTTTCATATGCCAGTCCCACCTCATCTTGATTAATGGTCCTTTGTAGTAAACTTTGAAAGTTGAATCATCCAACTTTGATTTCCTTTTTAAAAATTGTTTTTGGTTATTCAGAGACCATTGAAATTGCATACAATTTTGAGGATCAGCTTTTCCATTTCTCCAACAAAGGCCATTGGAATTTTCATAGAGATTACATTGGCTCTGTAGATGCCTGGGTAGTATCACCATTTTAACAATCTTAAATTTTCCAGTCTATCGATGAAGAATGTGTTTCCATTTATTTGTGTCTTCTTTAATTTCTCTCAGACATGTTTTCTAATTTTCAGTATGCAAGTCTTATACATTTTTGGTTAAATACTTTCTTATAATTTATTATTATTTTTTAAATTTCCATTTCAGATTGTCTGCTTGTGTATAAAAATGCACTAATTTTTATATGTTCATCTTCTATCTGGTAATTTTGCTGAATTGCTTTATTATCTCTAATATTTTCTTGAGAGAGTCTTTTTCTTTTTTCATGTCATTTCTTTTTCTTTTCAGAGACAGACCCTCACTGCATCACCCAAGCTGGAGTGCAGTGGCATAATCATAGCTCACTACAGCCTCAAACTCCTGGCCTCAAGCTATCCTGCTGCCTTGGCCTCCCAAAGTGATGGGAATATGGGCCTGAGCCACTGCATCTGGCAACTAAAAGAGTCTTTAGGAATTTTTCTATATAAGATCACCTCATTTCTGAATAGAGATATTAATAATTACATTTCTCCCATTCTGATTGAAGCATTTTCTTTCTTTTTCTTGCCTCATCATTCTGGTTAGAAATTTCAATATAAGGTTGAATAGAAGTAGACATACTTTTCTTATTTCTGATGTTAGGAGGAAACTATTCAGTCTTTCACAACTGAGTATAATATTAATGTGGGGCTTTTTTCATAACTGTAATTTATCATGTTGAAACATTTCCATTTTATTCCTAGTTAATTGTTTTTATCATGAAGCAGTGTTGAACTTTGTTACATTTTTATGTACATCAATTGGGATAATCATGAGCTTTTTTCCTTGTGTTAAAGCAGCATATTATAAAGCTTCATCTTTGCATGTTGACCCACCTTAGTATTCCTAAAATAAATCCCTCTTGGCCATGATATATAATCTTCTAAATGTACTACTGAAATATTTGCTAGTATTTTGTTGAAGATTTTTGCATCTACGTCCAAATAGATATTGGTCTATAGTTTTTGTTTTTTTTTTTTTTTTTTTTTTGAGACAGAGTTTTGCTCTTGTTGCCCAGGCTGGAGTGCAATGGCATGATCTTGGCTCACTGAAACCTTCACCTCCTGGGTTCAAGCAATTCTCTTACCTAAGCGTCCCAAATAGCTGGAATTACAGGCATGGACTACCACATCCAGCTAATTTTGTATTTTTAGTAGAGACAGGGTTTCACCATGTTGGTCAGACTGGTCTTGAACTTTTGACCTCAGGTGATCCACCCACCTCGGCCTCCCAAAGTGCTGGGATTACAGGTATGAGCCACCATGCCTGGCCTATAGTTTTGTTTTCTTATGATGTGTTTATCTGGTTTTGGTATACAGGTAATATTGTTCTCATAGAATGAGTTAGGAAGAGTCTTCTCTTCTATTTTTAGAAAATTTTGAGAAGAATTAGTGTTAATACTTCCTTAAATGTTTGGTTGTGAAGCACTGTGGTTCTGGACTTTTCCTTAAGAGACTTTTGATTATAGATTCAATATCTTTACTTTGTAAAAGTGTACTTACATTTTCTATTTTTTCTTGGGTCAGTTTTGGCAGTTTTATTCTCCTGACAATTTGCTCATTTCAACTAGCTTATCTAGTGTGTTGGGGTGCAGTTTTTCATAGTATTCTTTTATCTGTTTATTTCTGTAAGGTTTGTCCTAAGTTATACTTCTGATATCAGTCCTGTCAGTCTTTATTTCTCTTTATTCTTAGTCAGTCTAGATATAAGTTTGTGAGATTTTTTTTTTTAAAGAGTCAACTTTTGGTTTAATTGATTCTCTTTATTGTTTTATATTCTGTATTTCTTTTATCCAGTCTGACCATCTTTGCCTATTGGATTAGATTATAAAGTTAATCTACATTCAATGTTATTGTTGATATAGCTGAATTTATAATGGATATCGTTTTACTTTTTCTTTCTCTTTTTTCTTTCTTTCTTTAGACGGAGTTTCACTCTTGTTGCCCAGGCCCAGGTGTAATGGCGCAATTTCGGCTCACTGCAACCTCTGCCTCCCAGGTTCAAGCAATTCTCCTGCCTCAACCTACCAAGGAGCTGGGACTACAGGCATGTGCCACCAAACCCGGCTAATTTTTTGTATTTTTAGTAGAGACAGGGTTTCACTATGTTGGTCAGGTTGGTCTTGAACTTCTGACCTCAGGTGATCCACCCACCTTGGCCTCCCAAAGTGCAGGGATTACAGGTGCCCAGCCTACTTTTAATGCTCTATATTTCTTCTGTTTTTCTGGTTCTTCTAATTCTTTTCCTCTGTCTTTTGAATCAAGTGAATATTTTGTAATGCATTATTTTAATTTATTTAATTATATTTTTACTATATTTGGGTTTTTTTTTTTTTAGTAGTTACTCTGGAGTTTACCATATATATCCTTGTAAAATTATGGTGATAAAAAATACATGAGACCTATCTTCCTAACAAATTTCTAAATGTATAGTAAAGCATTGTTAAGTATAAGAACAATGATGTACATAGATCTCTAGAACATATTCATTTGCATATCTAAAATTTTATATGTGTTGAATAGCAATTCATCATTTACCTCTCTCCCCAGCCCTTGATAACAACCACTGTATTCTCTGCTTCCATGAATTTGACTATTTACATACCTCATATAAGCAGAATCATCGAGTATTTGTCCTTCTTTGGTTGGTTTATTTCACATAGGGTAATGTCCTCCAGGTTCCTCAATGTTGTCACATATGGAAGTAATTCCTTCCTTTTATAGGCTTAATAATATTCCATTGTGTGTGTAGATAGATAGATAGATAAACAGATACCACGTTTTCTTTATCTGTTCATTGATCCAAGGACATTTAGCTTGTTTCCACATCTTGGTTATTGTGAATAATGCTGAAATGAGCATGGAAGTTCAAACGTCTCCTCAAGATCCTCATTTCTATTCTTCTGGTTAAGCACTCAAAAGTGGGATTGTTGGATTATATAGTAGTTCTATTTTTAATGTTTTAAGGAACCTCCATACTGTTTCCTATAGCGGCTGCCCCATTTTTTTACGTTCACACTGTATTTCATTCTCACACTCTCATAAAGAACCACCTGAGACTGGGTAATATATGAAGAAAGTAGGTTTAATTGACTCACAGTTCTGCAGGCTGTACAGAAAGCATGGCTGAGGATGCCTCAGGAAACTTACAGTCATGGCAGGAGGGTGAAGGGGAAGCAAGTACCTTCTTCACACGGTGGCAGGAGAGAGACAGAGTAAAGGGAGAGGTGTTACATAATTTTAAACAAGCAAATCTTGTAGAGGTGGGTTCTTGCTATGTTGCCCAGGCTGGTCTTGAACTCCCAGCCTCAAATAATTCTCTTGCCTGGGACTCCCAAAGTGTTGAAATTACAGACCACTGTGCCCAACCAAAATATTTCTGATGACTATAGAATTCTTGGTTGATTTCTTTGATATTCTTGAAATTTTTATTTTCTTTGATCACTTTAAATATGTTGTCTCACTGCCTTCTAACGTCATTGTTTCTGATAAGAAGTTAACTGTCAATTATATGGAAGTTTCCTTGTATGTGATGAGTCACTTTTCTCTCGCCAATTTTAATATTTTTTTTCTGTCTTATATATTGAACATTTTTACTACGGGTCTGTGTGCATCTCTTTGAGCTTATTGTTCAAAATTTGTTGAGCTTCTTGGATGTGAAGATTGATGTTTCCCAAAAACTTCAGGAAGTTTTCAGCCATTCTTTTTATTTTCTTCTCCCTTCTTTTTCCACTTCTTCTGGTACTCTCACTACATATCTGTTGGTGTGCTTAAAAATGTGCCACATTTCACTTTAGGTCTATTTATTTTCTTCATTCTATTTTATCTTTGTTCTTTAGATTGTATAATGTCTATTTATAGTCAAGTTTCTGATTCTCTCTACTTTCAGTTCAAATGTACTGTTGAATCCCTCTATTACATATTTTTTATTTTGATTATTGTGATTTTTAACTCCATAATTTTCATTTACTTCTTTTAAAATAATTTCTGTTTCTCTCTCTTTGAAGATATTTTTTCTCATAGCTTCTTTTAACTCTTTAAACATGGCTTCTATTAGTTCTTTGAACACATTTATAATGGCTACTTTGAAGTGCTAATTGTAACATTTTGTCTTTCTCTTAATTTTCTGTTGCCTACTTTTCTTTTCTTCTGTGTGAGTGACTCGTTCCAGTTTCTTTGCAACATATAACATTTTGCTGAAAAATGAACATTAGAGATAATTTCTTTTGGCAATTCTGTACACTGATTCCACTTCTTCAATACTAGAGCTTATTTATGTTTTTCATTTGCTTATTTGTTTTGTTGCTTGAGTAGGGTATTTTTGTGAATTTTTGTGAAGTCAATTTCTCCTGCAGTGTGAAGCCTTTTGTGTTGTTCCTCAGAAGGTGCAACCTTTGGCATGCACAGAGTCACCAGGAATGACAGTGGTTTTAGAAGGTTTCTGTTTCTGATCTCTTTTTTAACCTGTCTGCTTCAATTCTATTCTATCCCACTTTTAGGCTCTGATAATTATTTTTATTTCTTTTTAAATTTTTTTTTTTTTTACTGTTTTACTTGTTTATTGTTTTGACAGTGCTCTGGGGCATAAATTGCTCCACTGTCTGATCCAATTATACCTAGGCAGGGAAAAATTTTGAGGTTTATTTGCATCTCAGTAGGGCTCTATGTAGATGTCTCTTTTCCTGGTTCTCTCTGGTGAATTAGCTTGTCTACAGTTTAAACTTGCTGCTTTTAATTATAATGTTTTTTTTGGTTGTTGTTTTTGAAAGTGCTCTTAAACTTGAATACACACTGTGTCAAATAAAATTATCTTCTTTGTGACTTACTCAGAACTTTCTTTTTATGTGGACTGCTGCTACCCCTGGAAAAACTCTGATTGACCACATTCAGCACTATGTGGGTGCTGTGGGGTAGTAGCTACTGGTTGTTTCAGCTTGTGTCTCCAAGCATGGAATCCATGCCCTGAGAGAAAGGTGCAGTGAGAGTCACTGGGGCGCAGGTATTCTTTATCTCTGCCCTTCAAATAAAGACTGAGTGAAGGAAGGGATTAGTTACTTAAGCTCTATACTGTACTCACCAGGAATTTAACTTCTTCTACTCTGTCCTATGAACTCTAGTTTTCTTATACTTCTTGGGTTTCCAGCTCTTTCTCCTTACCTCAGGGATATTGTTGGTCTCTGCCCAAGTTCCCCCTCTCAGAGCCACAAATTAGAAAATCTCTTCAGGCAGTAAGCTGGGGTAATTGTAGGACTCACTTCAATTTCTCTTTCTCTTTCTAGCATCACTGCCCTGCATTGCCAGATATCCAGTACCAGAAAGCCTTTCTTTAATAGACTTTGTTCTCTTCTTTATTAGCTGTGTTGAGGAGGTAGGTAAATTGGGTTCCTGTTGCTTCATTTTGGCTGCAAATGAGTCACTTTTGGTCTGTATTTGTAACAAATTATAGCATGTACATAACCCTGAAAACTCTGTAGCATAAATCCTTTTTTTTCTAATGGATATTTCTTTGAAACACATCTGCATTTTAGGTTGTGAAAACATGTAAACAAGCAGATTCTTTACTGAGGTAAATGTTAAACACCATGTCTACTTAATGCTAAAGTGACGGGTCATTTTTGTGTAAAAAGCATCCAAAATGATTGGCATTGTAAAACAAAGATCTCAAGTTGATTAATTGTGTTCTAGGTATTTCTATCAGTTTTTCATGTGTTTAAGATTTATATGACTGTTGCACTTCACAAACAATTTTTCTCAAGTACATATTACAGAACAGTATTTTTAAGAATTGTAATTATCGGCTGGGCGTGGTGACTCACGCCTGTAATCTCAGCACTTTGGGAAGCCGACGTGGGCAGATCACAAGGTTAGGAGTTCGAGACCAGCCTGACCAACATGGGGAAACCCCATCTCGACTGAAAATACAAAAAATTATCCAGGCGTGGTGGTGCATGCCTGTAATCTCAGTTACTCACGAGGCTGAGGCAGGAGAATCGCTTGAACCTGGGAGGCGGAGGTTGTGGTGAGCTGAGATTGCACCATTGCACTCCAGCTTGGGCAACAAGAGCAAAACTCCATCTCAAAAAAAAACTTGTAATTATCATATTTTTTAATTTTTTTAGTAGACCATTATAATCAGGTCATCCTCCAGCTAAAAAATATCGAAGACTTTTTTTCCCATCTACGTTCTTTCAGATATTTTAAAAATTAGGAAAATAGTCTGTAATTTTGAACACTATTCTCAGTCAGACAAGTTTTCAAAAGGAGAAATAATCCTGAAAAATAAGATACCATTGAGGTATGTAACATCCATACTCTCTAAAAATTTAAATTTTGTACATTCCAGTTATGGATTCATTCGGTTACTTGGAGTGACAGTCTGTTTCTTGCATCCTATTGTACCAAGAACAAAGCAACAAAAGATGATAAAGCTGCCTCAATTGGCATAGTTGCTTGTAATTTTAAAGTTTTAATTATTTTAATTCAGTTCAATTTTACTCTTTCATTTTACTGGATCGGTGGAGGGTAAAGCAGAAAAACATACAAATTTGAGCTTTTTTGGCTTTTGTTGCAGAACACGTTTCGGGAACCACCATTTCAGATTTCAGAGGTTTTGGTAGAAGAAGCTAATATATAAGATAAAAAAAATACAAACATGACTGTGTGGTGGACTGAAAATAGCACTGCTCTTTAGATTCAGATCTACTCCTCTCCTGCGACCGTGAACAAGTTGCCATCTCTCTCTGATCCTCAGTTTTCTTATCTGTAAACTAAGGTTTGAAATACATAATCTCTAAAGGAAATGCCTTTGAAGTGCTGCAAGCAGATGCTTCTCTGAAATGCTTCATTTTAGTGTGCAAAGACACAGGTAGTTTAGACACAATTGGATATCACCCCTGGCTAATTGGGCAGTTACATATGAGAGAAGCTTCAGGAGACTGAGTAACTTTTCATTTTCATTGTTTCATATTCTTAGGGAAGGTTTGGCTCATAACCCACAAAGACATTATGAAAATGACTGTACTCATTTTGCCTATGCCATGTGCTTTTAAGTAATGATGACTTTTCTCATTTAATTATGTAGCTAGATATGCTTTCAAATGCATATTAACTCCTTCTGCTCATGTAATAATTTTCTCTGTAATATTCCTGCACTATATTATGTGTATTTATAGAACAGTAACATTTCTATATATTACTCTTCCCACATAACTGTTTTAAATATAATTTTTTCATTGGAAATTCCTTCACAATGATTTATTAATCAGCCAAAATGCTATCTTTATTTTTAAATCTGCAAAAGCCATTTTATGGGATATATCCAGCTCGTTCTCGTTTCCAGGGTTTCAAAAGAAAGAGCACCATAAATGAGGTAATTCCTGTGATGTGAGGCACTAGGTAGTGGGGGGACAAAAAATAAATTTCTTCCTAACAGACCCAGTAAATGGGATGCTTCTTACCCTGTGTAACTTTAGAAGGGCGGCTACACTTTGAAGCTTGTAATACAAATATACTCTAATTCATATTTCTTGGTTCTGATTTGATCTTTTTTCAGGTTATACAAGTAAGGTGGTTAAAAGATAAAATATATTTCACCATTTGGAGTCCCTGTATACTAACAACTCTCAGATCTTTATCATTCAAACTGATTTTGTTTTTTTAGCAGCTTGCCCCCAGTGTCCACTTGTCTATTAAACATTCATAAACATATGCCAATTATTCCTATTTGTATACCATGTTGTAGTTTACAGCACATTTTCATATCTATCTATTTAAATCTTTAAAATGACTCCCTGAGATAGGCTAGGCTATAATTTTCAACCACCTATAATTACATTTACTATTATAAATTCAATTTTACATGGTGTTTAACTTTCATAGTTGAGTTTTTTAAAATAATCTTTTATCTTCCTATTATATTAACTGCAAAATAGCTGTGCATGTAATAAACATATAGGCCCAACCAACAACTCTAATTCAACATGTCTAAAACGGAATATACTTTCTCCCTTCCCTCCCCATCTTCTGCTTACCATCCATTTCACATACACCAAAGATGATCAATCCTTTTGGTGTTACTTCAGATCTTAATGACGACCACTTCCCAGTTCTTCAAATCCAGAAATCCCTTTCTTTACCTTGCCCTTCTGAGTCGCATTAGCTCTCTGGTTCTATAGCAGCAATTTCAGCAACAACTACGGTACATTTCCCTTCTTCTCTTTTATTCTCTTTGAAGCAATTGTGAATGGGAGTTCACTCATGATTTGGCTCTCTGTTTGTCTGTGATTGGTGTACAAGAATGCTTGTGATTTTTGTACATTGATTTTGTATCCTGAGACTTTGCTGAAGTTGCTAATCAGCATAAGGAGATTTTGGGCTGAGATGATGGGGTTTTCTAGATATACAATCATGTCATCTGCAAACAGGGACAATTTGACTTCCTCTTTTCCTAATTGAATACCCTTTATTTCCTTCTCCTGACTGATTGCCCTGGCCAGAACTTCCAGCACTATGTTGAATAGGAGTGGTGAGAGAGGGCATCCCTGTCTTGTGCCACTTTTCAAAGGGAATGCTTCCAGTTTTTGCCCATTCAGTATGACACTGGCTGTGGGTTTGTCATAGATAGCTCTTATTATTTTGCTGCTATAAAGACACATGCACACGTATGTTTATTGCGGCACTATTCACAATAGCAAAGACTTGGAACCAACCCAAATGTCCAACAACGATAGACTGGATTAAGAAAATGTGGCACATATACACCGTGGAATACTATGCAGCCATAAAAAATGATGAGTTCATGTCCTTTGTAGGGACATGGATGAAACTGGAAAACATCATTCTCAGTAAACTATCGCAAGGACAAAAAACCAAACACCGCATGTTCTCACTCATAGATGGGAATTGAACAACGAGAACTCATGGACACAGGAAGAGGAACATCACACTCCGGGGACTGTTGTGGGGTGGGGGGAGGGGGGAGGGACAGCATTAGGAGATATACCTAATGCTAAATGACGAGTTGATGGGTGCAGCAAACCAACATGGCACATGGATATATATGTAACAGACCTGCACATTGTGCACATATACCCTAAAACCTAAAGTATAATAATAAAAGAAAAAAAAAGAGTTGTTGCTCTAACTATATTCCCCATCTTGATTTATCTTGCCTTTTTCTGTCCATTTCCTTAGATAAGGCGTGATAAATCTTACCCCAAAATCTTTCTACTTAGCTTAGTATTGAGGATGATGTACAAGTGAGTTTGCTTAGCGCTATTTGCTTTTCCCTATCTGTGTAGAAAACTTCACAAGAAAAACTATCACCATTGTTTGTATAGAGGTTCTGTGATATAGTGAACATACACAGGCTTGGAATCACACAGATCTAAGTAGGAATACTAGGTCCTCTACTAGAGCTAGCTGCATAATTTGGAGGCAGGTCATTTTTATCTCTCTAAGCTTCAGTTTTCTCTGCCCAACATAAAGTAGGTATGTGTTACTATCTATTGATTGGGAAAATATCAAATGATTAAAATGCTGTCCAGAATTAAATAATACTTCTAAGTACATTTACATTTTATAACAGTATGTATATCTAGGAGATAAATTGTTTGTTCAATCTCTAGTTAATATTTGGTATACACGTGAATTTGTGGTCTGTTTTCCATAACTGTCTGATCACTTGAGCTCCACAGACCATTTGTTGTGACACAGCCCGCTGATTGGCTTTCAATACCCATTCTCATCTTCTTATGTGATCAAATAACTTTTAATTGGCCACAGAGCTGCCTAATGATTTCACTCTGTGGCCTGTCCCCAAATTATGCAGCTAGCTAATGGAGGACTTAGGATTCCTACTTCGGTCTGTGTGATTCCAAAGCCTACCTACGTCCCATACAACTATAAGTGGTCATGTGTCTAAATTACGATGAATGGAATGTAAACATAAGTGAAATGTGCAATATCCGGGAATGCTTATTAAGAAAAAGCTTTTTAAAACATTTTTTTTTCTTTTTTTTCTTGAGATGAAGCCTTGCTCTGTCGCCCAGGCTGGAGTTCAGTGGCACAATCTGGGATCACTGCAACAACCTCCACGTGCCAGGTTCAAGCTATTCTCCTGCCTCAGCCTCCATGGTAGCTGGGATTACAGGCACCCACCACCACGCCTGGCTAATTTGTGTATTTTTAGTAGAGACAGGATTTCACCATGTTGGCTAGGCTGGTCTCGAACTCCTGACCTCAAGCGATCAACCTCCGCCTCCCAAAGTGCTGGGATTACAGGTGTGAGCCACGGCACCCAGATGGACTCTATATCTTTTGTCCCTTTGGCTACTGACTGGAACGCAGAAGTTGTGTGGAATCCAGAGCAGGCATTTGTGATCATGAATGGAAAAGCCATGTTGCGAAAGGTAGAGCAATAAGACACTCTGATCCTGGACCCCTTATTGTGGAGTATCCATACTAGTCTGATCCACCAAACTGGACCGTTATGTGAAAGGAATCAATTTTAAGCCACTATTATACTATTTTTTTAATAACAGCTGAAGAAAATTCTAATTAATACAGTTGAAAACCATTGAAATAATGTATATGAAATAACTGATCCATGTTAATTCATTCTTATAATTGCATTGATCAGTTCCTTCCTTTGTTGAGCAATCTTTCATTGTGTTTATCACCCTAAAATAATGTTGGGTTATAGACTCATGGGCCTCTGCAAGACCTAAAATACTTCCCTTCCCCTGAACAGACATATTTTGTGCTATATTAATTATTTTGACCTTCATGAACAGTCATGCATAGCAATTTTCTGAGATGCTCTCTGAAGTCTCTCAAGCTATAATACGCAATACTTTTTATAAGAGGCACTTTTGATTATTAACTTCACTGAAAGTAATAGGCAGGAAAATTTGTGGTGCTGTCTGTTTCCATGTATTCAAGATTGCACTGCCACTTCATAATGCTTCTTGTTATCGCAAGCTGATTAGATAGAGTGTAGAAACCAAATGGAAAATGACACAACTTAATACCTTTACAGAGTAAATTATAAAAGTATTATAAACAATAAAAAATTCTTCAGAATTAATTGAACATAAAGCATCCTTTTTTCTCTCAGTATAAAATTATAGGTGGAATTGGATCGCATCTGGATAGTGATGAAAAATCCTGTTAGCTTTCAATTATGGTCCTGAACAGCAACTCTTGCTCTCATGCTCTCTTGCTCTCTCCTTTTTGCCTCTTTCACTTGGTTTCTCTTTCTCTTTATCCTCTTTCTCCCCTTTTCTCTGTTTTTTTTTTTTTTTTTTTTTTTTTTCCCCTTTTCTCTGTTTTTTTTTTTTTTTTTTTCTGTTCATTGGTGAGCTAATCTGGGACTGTGTGTTCAGGACTCTCAATTCAATAGATATTAAGGTTTTAGACCAGAAGATAATACGATTGACTGAACATTAAATGCATTACATGATAATAATTGTAATTTTATACTTATTATGCACATGCAAATGTACTAAATTATTACAAAAGAAAAAAACTCATTCAAACCAGAAGTTTAATTACAGTGGAAAGAGGCATATTGGTTGGGCTACAGATAATAAAATATTATTATATTCCCTTGTTTTTACGTGATGCATTGTTCCCTCAACTTTGCAGTGTTGGTTTGGGGCATTTAATGCTATTAACTCTTGCAATGAGATACTGAGAAATTTTATTCTTTTTCATTAGGATTGAGGATATATGCCTACAACTGAATACTTAAAGAACTCTGTGCCTAATGTTCTGCTCCTAACTACAACAGTGCATCACTGCGGCATCTCCATTAACTTATTCAATATTCTAGAAACTGCTGTGCCTGGCAGTTGGAGAGCATCAAGAAGATAAACTATGAGAGCTATTTTTCACTCATATATAGAGCACATCTGTTGACATCTCAAATGCTAATTAATAAATAAAAAACTTGGGCCTCATTCAGAATTGATATAAGATGAATTATTTCATTTTCTCTCTCCAAATATAGAACATGAATGGGAACTGAAGCAGAGTTCTCCCTTCAGTAAATCAGTTGTGCTAATTTACACATACCTACTTTATGTTGGAAAGAGAAAACTGAAGCGTCCAGAGGTAAAATGACCTGCCTCCAAATTATGCAGTTAGCCAGTAGAGGACCTAGTATTTCTACTTAGATCTGTGTGATTCCAAGCCTATATATGTTCACTGTATCACAGAACCTCTAAGCAAACAATGGTGATAGTTTTCAGAGTAAGAATAACAATTCTCAAAGCTCAGGTTACTTTCAGAGAGAGAAAGTTTTTTTTTAAATGGCACTTTTCTGTCTCTGTAGGAAAATGCATACTGATTTTTAGGCTGTGCCAAGAGAAACAGGGACACTTTGAGGGTCACGTAGACCCCTTTGCTAATTAGAATGTTGTCTGTGAGCTGTTTCTGTTGGTTTCAGGGCCTATATTGACCAATCCTATCAAAGAGCTTTAAGGAAAGGCCATTATCATGCACAGTAGAAAAAATACACTGAACATTGAATACCTGCATGGCTATGACTTATTATTTTTAAAAAATACCATTAAATGGCAGCCTTGTAAAAACCAGAAAGAGTTCTACTCACTTATGTGACAGAAAATACTTCATGGCAATATGTTTAAGTGATATGAGCCATTTTTCTCTCTTTTGATTTTTGGGATAAAGAAAATTATTGTTCTGTAAAGTCGTAACATAGGCATACACTATTACTGGAGCAAAAAGTGTGATTAATCCATATTCTGCAACACTTTTTCAGTAAGCTATATTTTATGTAAAAAGATAGAAGTCTTAAGCTTCTTTGTGTGTTGTAGTTGCTTGACTAGAACTGAATCCGTAGGTGTACTGATCCATTTATGAGATAGAAACAGTGATTCTATATTATATTAAATTATAAGGGAGTTTGTTCTGATATCTCATAGCGGCTCATGCTCTGGTCTTTTTTTCTTATTATTTTGTAAAGAAGACTGCGACATGAGTGATTTGTCAGAGTTATAGATTTTTATCTAGTTAAAGGTCAGGTGCTGAGCAATTGATTTGATTACTGAGCCATTGGGTCATTAAGTTGTCCGAAATAGCCTTATTGCAAATGTTCATTGGTGAGCTAATCTGGGACTCTGTATTGAAGGCTTGCATTACTGTCTATGGAAAATACTAAGAGAAAATTGTGAAAAAAATTGTAGTCAGCGATGGGTATGTCACAGGAGTACAAGATTAGTACATGAAACCATTTGTGATTCGAGGATACACATTCGCTTCCTTTCCAAGCTCATTTCTAAGGCCTGAAATTCCACTATTGGAGATTTTTTTTTTTTTTTTCATTAACATCTGTGGCAACCTTAAGAAGTGGAATGACAAAGCTCTGGAATATGCAACATTGCCCAGAAGGATTGGACTGTGTGGAGTGCAGCAATTCTGAGCTTGCAAACAAAATGAAAATGCTGTGGGAAGCCAAGACCAAACTAAGCCTCTTTCAAAATGTTTTCAAGGAACATACTTCTCTGATCCCATTTTACAAAACCCACAGAAACCTAAATTACAGATAATAAAAAGAAGAGTGCTGGACTTGGAGTTCTGGGTCCTAGCTCCAGTTGTGCTTTCTTATTGTGTGCCCTAGGACTAATAAGTGAACCCCTATGTGGAAACTCTGCTTCCTCATGTAAAGCCTGAAAATTTCAGATGACGCTCTCTAAGCTCTAACATTCTACATTTTATAATGTAGATAGCTAGAATTTGGTTCAGTTTTCAGGGAAACACATAACACTTAGCAAACAGATGAATTATGTTTCCATTTCAACTACCATTGCCCAAATTAATTGTTTAAACCATAGAGTCTTAATTATTGTTGAGAGTGACTTTCAAGTTATGATTCTGGTTTGGAATTTGGGGAGGGGTATTGTAGAATGTATTTCTACATACATTATAGTTAAAAAGGCATCCAGTTTTAACTGTGCCACTGTTTCAGTAAATTCCATTTTACTATTTCTAGTTTAGTTTCTTTATTTCTAAGTCCTTTTGAACTACTCTATTTTATCCTTTTCTATTTGCTCCACATAACAGCTCATCATAGATGTATACATTTTATCTTTTATATTTTTTCAAGGAAAACCAGAATTTAATCATTCTAAATAATTGTTATATAATCATGATTTAAAAGGACAACTTTTTACTTTCCCTAAAATATTTCTAATGTAGGCATATTTAGAAGCTTCCACAATCCTGCTCATAAAATACATAGTGGAGTTTTATAGTCTCTAAGAGTGTATATCCTCATGCTAGATAGTTTAAGTGTCCAAGTCATAGCATTTTGGTGACTCTTAGTCATTTCCTTGTGAGTCAACCATCTCAGGCTGCTTACATGCTTTTATGTTCTTCCAACTTCCATGACCAGAGGATGGATTAATTTCCGGTAAATATATAATTATACACATGTCCACTTGTTCCAAAGTGACATCAAATACCCCTTATCAATAGCAGTGTCAGAGCAAGCTTTCATTAAAGCACAGGAGAAGAGCTACTTTAAGTGTTGCTGAGAACAGGATCATAGGTCTATGAAACAGAGAGAGAGAAAGAGAAACAGAGAGAGAGAGAGAGACTGCTGAGGCAACCTCTGCTCCCTGAGGTCACTCCTCTGCAGGTGTGGGAGAGCTGCATTTACACAATATTGCATAACACTGGATTGAGGCTCATAGCTAATGTTTATGGAACAAATAAATCTCTCAGTAGCATAAGTAGAAAATGACTCATGAAAATATAATCTGCTTCAGGGCTGTGTTTTCTACTGGAAAAAGGATGAAAGCAAGTTATTAAAGACAGTTTTCCAAGGAATCTCATCAATAATCCGTTTACCTTAATGTACAAAAAAATGTTGTTTTTTGTATGTCTCAATCCTTGTCCCAGCTTCCTTATTAGCTGTCTGACCTTAGGCAAGTTTCCCTTGGTTTCTTCATCTTTAAAACACACATACTAACAGTACTTATTTTATAGTCTCACTGTAAAGATTAAGTGAAATAAAGTATTTTTAAATGGTTTAGCACAGCATTGAGGTGATACTAAGTGCATAGTAAATGTTATTGTTTTTAGTTGTCTACAACTTTGGGTGACTCATGAGCTCCTGGAGAGTGGAAAATGTTTCTGATGTATTATTCATCCTTGTATTCGATTGACATTGTTTTAGTGAGGTAAGATAAGCAATAGGTTTGGAGTCCTGGCTTTGCCATTTACTATCTCTGTGCCTTTGGGAGAGTTCCCATCTTCTTCTCTTCCCATCCTTGCCTTAACCAGTGAGCTTCAGTAATAATTGTAATTACATTACATGTTTGATATAGGAATTCAATCAGATAAAGTACATGGTGCTATTAGAGACCTCAATAAATTATAGCTATTATTTATGTGTGCTCCACTAATGGTAGATCTGCTTATTATATGCATTACATTATTAAGTACATAAGTTATTTTCCATTCTGCTTCTTTAGGTTAATTTATCATAAATAGTTTCCATGTTTTTTCTCACTGTAATAATTTTATTGAAAAATGTCTCAGTCCATTCCTGCTGCTATAACAAAATACCTTAGCTCAAGCAATTTATAAATAATAGAAACTTATATCTCACAGTTATAGAGATTAAGAAATCTAAGAGCAAAGCACTAGCATATTCCTTGTCTGGTAAGGGCTCACTCTCTGTTTCCAGGATGGTGCTTTGTTGCTGAATCCTCTGGAGGGAATAAACACTGTGTCCTCACATGGTGGACGGGACAAAAGGGAAAAAAAGGACTATGGTGCCCCTTTCAACATATTTTATAAGATCACTTATCCTATTCATGAACACTCATGACTTAATCACTTTCCCAATGGCTCCACCTCTTCTTAATATTATCACAGTGGGTATAAAGTTCCAACATATAAATTTCAGAAGGGCACTGCTATGGTCTAAATGTATCCATCCAAATTTATACATTGGAAATTAAATCCCTAGTGCAACAGTTTTGGTAGGTGGGGCCTTTTGGGACGTATTTAGGTCTTGAGAACTCTGCTTCGATGAATGGATTAATACTGTTACAAAAGGACTTGATCGAGGGGAGTTTGTCTTTTTTTGCCTTTCTGCCTTCTGCCATGTGAGGACACACTGTTTTTCCTCTCCTGAGGACACACTATCAAGGTGTCCTCTTGAAATCAGGGACTGAACACTTACCGGACACTAGATAATTGTACCTTGATCTTGGACTTACCAGCCTCCAGAACTGTAAGAAATGCATTTATGTTCTTTATAAACTACTCAGTATCAGGTATTCTGTTACAGCCACATAAGTTATTTAGACAGACATATACATTCAAATCATAGAAAAGGGCTTTATAATTATGTCCTCCTTATATTGTTCAGGATGGTTAGCATGTAGGGATCTAACAAAATTGAACCTTATGAAAGCAGGAATTTTATCTGTTTTGTTTACTCATATATCCTATAAGTATTTGTGCCAGCCACCCAACAGGTGATCATAAAGTATTTTTCAATGGACATATACACATAACTAAGAATTTTAGTTTAAGCATATTATTGGATTACAGTGTTAGAAAACACAGTGATAACTGAATAGAACACTATAATTAAAAGATGGAGGAAAAAATTTCAATTGTCTAATTTTTTACCATTATTACATAGGAGTCAAGAACATCTGCATCAATTCATAGGCCTGAGACCTATACAAGTTTTATCAACAAAATAAGAATACTCAGTTGAAGATTCAAAGATAGTTGACTACATGCAGCCAGATGGTATAGCTGCCACTGAGGGATTAAGATGAGTGGTGCACTCCTAACAGATTTTCAGAAGGAAGGCACTGAGGTGGATGCAGGGAAGGCACAGAAGATGGGCTGAAGAGAGAAGAAGCTGGGAACCCTGCACAGGGCTACTGTACCCTGGGACTCATTCCTGGTCCCGAATGGCACAAATGAGTGAGTTGAACTGGCAAGGAGCAACCTGGGCCTCTGGAATCCTGGCAGGAGGAAATTGCTAGACAACCATAGACACTTGAGTTGGCAGGGAGAGCTTCTTACAGAAGTGCTAAGATGAGCACACCAGCCTATGCGGAGCCCAGAGGGCTTGGTTTGGGAGTGTCTGTAGTGGAGCACAGCCAGGAATGCCCATCCTTTCAGCCTCGACTTGCTCCCATAGGAGACTTTAGCCTTAGGGGAGCTGTCGGACCTGAACTCTGCAGGGCAATCTTGCCCATCAAATAGGGCTGGTCTGACCTGAGCACTCCTTGGTCTGCTGGCCTCTCTCAGGACCCCATCCTGGTTGTACTTGCTTGCAAGGCAGCGTGGGGTGCCCCAAGGCACCGCGTCATAGCTCCTGCACTAGTGGACTGTGTCTGATGGATGAGAGCTTCAGTGAGGCAGCCCCCATGGCCATGCACCATCCTGCCTACTCCCTCCCACCACTGTAGCTTCCCCCAGGCCTATGGCTGCCCTTCACATCTGTCAGCATGTGTGTTTGTGAGTGGAGTTTGCCTTACCTGCCCTGCGAGTGAATGTTTGTGTGCACACACTGCCCTGCTTCTGCTGCTGGTGGGAGTGTACTCTGCCTCCACTCCCTTGCCTTATCACCATTTCATTCACAGATTCTGCTAGCCCTGCCCCTGTGCCAGCACTGCTGCTGGAGTGAAACTAGGTATGCAGAACAGCAAGCCCTCCACAACCCTGAGCAGCCAGAGGGTGCACACAGACCTGTTCCCACCAGTGCTCTGCCCCTGTGCTAACACCACAAATGTGACAGCATGCACAACCACCAACAGGACCCCTCCTACTCCCCCTATATCAGCTGTGCTGCCTCTGCCACTGCTGTGAATGCTCACAAGAAGATAGGCACCCTGGCACCCACTAACACCCTACTGCAGCCAGCTAGCATGCACCCGTCCACATTGTTGCTTGTGTGCACCCCTTCGTACTGTCACTGCCACTGCTGCTGGGATGTGCAAATGAGAAAAGATCCCACTACCATTGCCCTAAGAAACGCTTTGGCTGGCACCAACCATCACAGTGTAGTGACCACTGGTCCAAAAGCATTTTGGTCCCCTAGTGCAGTGGGCTGATAACCTCAAGGAGCCAGAGAATAACACTGGGGTCTGATACAAGTCCCTCAGAGTTGGAGCACACAGTACAAAAGTTGAGAACTGAGCCTTGGCCCCTAAAATTTTCCAAAAATGAAGATAATTAACTGAACCCACCTGTGATAGTTAAAACTGAGTGTTAACTTGATTGGATTGAAGGATACAAAATATTGATCCTGGGTGTGTCTGTGAGAGTGTTGACAAAGGAGATTAACATTTGAATTAACGGGCTGGGAAAGGTAGATCCACCCTTAATCTGGGAGGGCACAATCTAATCAGCTGTCAATGTGGCTAGAATATAAGCAGGCAGAAAAATGTGAAAAGAGAGATTGGCTTAGCTTCCCAGCCTACATCTTTCTCTGGTATGGATGCTTCTAGCCCTCGAACATCAGACTCCAAGTTCTTCAGTTTTGGAACTCAGACTGGCTCTCCTTGCTCCTCAGCCTGCAAATGGCCTATTGCAGGACCTTGGGTTCGCGTGAGTTAATGCTTAATAAACTTCCCTTTATATATATATATTCCATTAGTTCTGTCCCTCTAGAGAACCCTGTTTAATACACTCAGTGTGTAGTACCACATGCTGAGGCTGTACCTCAAACTCAACATGTCCACAACACACCCATCATAAACTGTTTCTTCCTCCTGTATTCTCTTTCTGGTGGACCACCAGGCCCCAATCACTAGATCAGAAACCTAAAAGTCATTCTTGATTTGTTTTCTCACTACACATATCTAATCAATAACCAAGAACTCCTGATTTTACTCCCTCACTCAGACCTCTAGCATCTCTTGCTTGGATGCCTGCCACAGCTTCCTAGTCTGTCTCCATGCCTATCTCCATGCCTCTAGTCTTTTTAAC
>NW_026652282.1:121232731-121241907 GCF_009828535.3 Hylobates moloch
TATGTGTGTGTGTGTGTGTGTATATATATATATATATATACCATTAGTTCTGTCCCTCTAGAGAACCCTGACTAATAAACCACCTTATACCACCATCAAACCCTCAAGGTCATCAAATAAGATAAAAGAAAAAAAAAAGCCCTCCCAAAGGAGAGTAACTTCAAAGACTGAAGGAACACCAGCCCACAAAGATGAGAAACAACCAGTGCCAGACCTCTGACAACTCAAAAACCCAGAGTGCCTTCTTTCCTCCAAACGATTGTGCTACCTTTTCAGCAAGTATTCTGAACTGGACTGAGATGGACAAAGATGGACTGAGATGGACTGAGATGGTTGAAATGACAGAAATAGAATTAGGAATATGGATAGGAACAAAGATCACTGAGATGCAGGAGTACATTGAAACCCAATCCAAGGATGCCACGAATCACAACAAATGATATAGGAACTGACAGACAAAATAACCAGTATAGAAAAGAATGTAACTGACCTGATAGAGCTGAAAAACAGACTACAAGAATTTTATAATGCAATTGCAAGTATTAATAGCAGAATAGACCAAGTGAAAAAAAGAATCCCAGAGCTCAAATACTGGATTTCTGAAAAAAGACTGTGAAAGAAGAATAGGGAAAAAGAATGAGAAGGAAAGAATGAAACCTCTGAGAAATATGGAATTATTTAAAGAGTCAAAATCTATGACTCATTACTGTCCCTGAAAGAGATGGGGAGAATAAAAGCAATTTAGAAAACATATTTTGGGATATCATCCAGGATAATTTTCCCATTCTAGCTAGAGGAATTAACATTCAAATTCAGGAAATGCAGAGAAGTCCCACAAAAATATTCACAAGAAGACTATCCCGAGGCACATAATCATTGTCTATTTTTTTAACCATTACCATAAAAGAGTAAAGAATCTCTGCATTAGTCTATAGGCCTGAGACCTATACAAGTTTTGTCGACAAAATAAGAACACTCAGTTGAGGATTCAAAGGTAAGCTGCCTGGACACAGCCAAGTGGTACAGCTGCCACTCAGGGACCAGGAAGACTGTCAGAGTTCTTGCGCAGATTCTCCAAGGTCAAAATGAAACAAAACACGTTAAAGGCAGCTAGAGAGAAAGGCCAGGTTACCAGCAAAGGGAACCCATTTAACTAATAGTGGACCTCGCAGCAGAAAGCCTACAAATCAGAAAAGGTTGGGGCCAATATTCAACATTCTAAAAGAAAAGAAACTCCAATTCAGAATTTTGTATCTGGCGAAACTAGGCTTCATAAGGAAAGAAGAAATAAGATCTTTTTTGGACCAGCAAATGCTGAGTGAATTTGTTCCCACTAGATCTGTCACTGGAGCTCCTGAAGGGAGCACTAAATATGCAAAGGAAGAACTGTTACCAGCCATTCCAAAAACACACTTAAGTACACAGAGTGACACTGTAAAGCAACCACACAAACAAGTCTGCAAAATAATCAGCTAACATCATGCTGACAGGATCAAATCCACACATATCAATACTAACCTTGAATGTAAACAAGCTAAATGTTCCAAGTAAAAGGCATAGAGTGGCAATATAGGTTAAAAAAAATCAAACAAACAAACAGAAAAAAAAAAAACCAACCCCATTGGTATGCTGTCTTCAAGAGACCCATCTCACATGCAATGACACCCATATGCTCAAAATAAAGGGATGGACAAAAATATGCCAAGCAAATGGAAAAAAAAAAAAAAGCAGAGTTGGAAACCTAATGTCAGACAAAATAGACATTTAACCATCAAAGATCAAAAAAAGAAAGAAAGGCGTTACATAATAACAAAGGCTTCAATTCAAGAAGACCTAACTATCCTAAATATATAGGCACCCAAAAGAGGAGCACACAGATTCATAAAACAAGCTCTTAGAGACCTTCAAAGAGACTTAGACTCCCACCCAATAAAACAGTGGAGACTTAAACACTCTACTGACAATATTAGACACATCATCAAGGCAAAAAATTAACAAAGACATTCAGGACCTGAACTCAACACGGGCTCAAATGGAGTTGACAGACATCTACAGAACTCTCCACCCCAAAAGAACAGAATATACATTCTTCTCATCTGCACAGGGCACATACTCTAAAATTGACCACATATTCAGATATAAAACAGTCCTCAGCAAATGCAAAAGAACTGAAAACATAACAACCACTCTCTCAGACCACACTGCAATCAAATAAGAAATCAATACTAAGAAATTCACTCAAAATTATACAATTCCCTGGAAATTGAATAACCTGCTCCTGAATGACTTCTGGGTAAATAATGAAATTAAGGGAGAAATCAAAAAGTTCTTTGAAGCTAAAGAGGACAAAGATACAATATTTCAGAATCCCTAGGACACAGCTAATACAGTGTTAAGAGGAAAAATTATAGAACTATTTGCCAAAATCAAAAAGTCAGAAATACCTCAAATTAAAAACCTAACATCACAACTAGAGGGAAAAGAGAAGCAACAGAAAACCAATCCCAAACCTAGCAGAAGACAAGAAATAACCAAAATCAGAGCTGAACTGAAGGAGCCTGAGACATGGAGAACCATTCAAAAGATCAACAAATTTAGCAGTTGGTTTTCTGAAAAAATTAATAAAATAGACTGCAAGCTAGAATAATAAAGAAGAAAACAGAGACGATCCAAATAAATAAAATTACAAATAACAAAGGGAATACTAACACTGACCCCATAAAAATACAAATAACCACTATAGAATATTATGAAAACCTTCATGCACAGGAACTAAAAAATCTAAAAGAACTAGATAAATTCCTGGACAAATACACCCTCCAAAGACAGCCAGGAAGAAATTGAATCCCTGAACTGACCAAAAACAAGCTTAAAAATTCAGTCAGTAATAAACAGCCTACCAAGTGAAAAAAAGCCCAGGACAAGAGATACACAGCCAGATTCTACTAGATATACAAAGAAGACCTGGTGTCATTTCTACTGAAACTATTCCAAAAAAAAAAAAAAAAAATGGAGGAGAGACTCCTCCCTAACTCATTCTGTGAGGTCAGCATCATTCTGATACGAAAACCTGGCAGAGACACAATAAAAAAAGTAAAATTCAGGCCATATCCTTGATGGATATAAATGCACAAATCCTCAGCAAAATACTGGCAAACCATATCCAGCAGCACATCAAAAAGCTAACCCATCACAATCAAACCAGCTTTATATCTAGGATGCAAGGTTAGTTCAACATATGCAAATCAATAGATGTGATTCCTCACATAAACAGAACTAAAAGCAAAAACCAAATAATCATCTCAATAGATGCAGTAAAGGCTTTTAATAAAATTCAACACCCCTTCACGTTAAAAACTCTCAATAAAGGAAATGTTGAAGGAACATACCCAAAAGTAGTAAGAGCCATCTATGGCAAATCCACAGCCAACATCATACTGAATAGCAAAAGCTGGAAGCGTTCCCCTTGAGAACCAGAACAAGACAAACAAGGATGCCCTCTCTTACCACTCCTATTCAATATAATATTGGAAGTCCTTGCCAGAACTATCAGTCAAGAAAAAGAAATAAAGGGCATCCAAACAGGAAGAGAGAAAGTCAAACTATCTGTTTGCAGACGACATGATTCTGTGTCTAGTAAACCCCATGGTCTTGGTCCAAAAGCTCCTTGATCTAATAAACAACCTCAGTGATGCCTTAGAATATAAAATCAATGTACAAAAGTCACTACCATTCCTATACACAAACAACCGTTAAGCTGAGAGCTTAAACTTTCTATATAAAACTAAATCTCCTTGGATGCATATAATGACTTAGCATCTATTCTAGACTATCATGGGAATTAAAAACAAAAGCCAGAGTTGATTCCAGACTCTGGAATCCTATGTGATTAGCATTGGTCAAACAGTTCCACATAGAACCACATCTCAAAGGAACTATATTATTTCTTCCAACGATGATCATAGAATAATATTTCAGTTCAAATTTAGAATGGACCAAGAACTCACAGCTCTCAGTCTTAAAGCATCTTTACAGTTTTATTTATATTATTGGTATCTATAGTTGATGTAACCTGAATCAAATCCAGGACATTTTGCCTCCAGTCCATGCTGTTGATTACATTCATATATTTCCTGTTCTGTGTCATTCAAAAGTGTAAATTTTGTCTATAGAATTTATGAAAACAAATATAATCAGGATAGACAGGGTTAGACTATTATTTTGATTAAGCCCTATAAACCAGCTGTAGCTGTCATTACTTAATACTCTCAAATAGGACTTCTAGAATGTTTTAAAAATTCAAATTTATCACTGAAAATGTGCCATTTTGAACAACCATTTTTATGAAATAGTTCATAGATGCACAAAAGTATATGTAACATATAAAGAATAAAAGGTAGTAAATCCCTAGCTACTCACTATCCATCTTAAACGGAGCCGTTATCCTAAATTATATGTTCAAACGTTTTACCCTATGTATATGACTTGTGCAATATTACACCATCAAATTTTGCATTATCTTTTAATCTGGTATATGCTTGCTTACCCTTTTTTTCAATATCATATTTAGCAGCAGACATTCCATGAATGAGATATGAACCTTTGCTTTATTAAGCCACTGAGATTTTAAGATTGTCTATTCCTACAGCATAACCTAGCATATCCTGAGTGATAAATATAGCCACTTTCCTTTTCTTAAAATATGATGTTAAGAGCATATAAGAAAAAGAGCATAGGTAATAGGCCAAGGTAAATGAATTTAAGGCTGCAATTGCCTGAATCTTTATACTTGATAATTATAGTGATGTAATTCAACCAAGTTTAGCATTCAGTCTCATATAAATACATGGTGTCAGATTTACAAAAGAAACTTCTTTGACTAATGGAAGGGTATACCTGTAGCAACTCAGGAAAAAGAGATTCTAAAATTGAACTCAGACTGAATCAAACCACTGAAGAAAAATAGCTTTTAACACCATCGGCTTGCATCCCTTTGAGGCATTTGGGTGGGATGGCTACCTTGCTGTGCAGGCACCATCTAATGTTCTTTTTTGTTTTTGTTGGGTATGCTGAATTTCATATCTAAACCATTTTGGACGGCTTATAATAATACTGAGTCTCCTGGCTTCACAAGTCATTTCCTTTATAATATGAGGACTCTAGGGAAATCTGGCAGCCATTTCACTTTGTCTCTAATACTGACGTAGAACACATTGAAGCCATATAGTGGCATCTGGTTTGTGAAAAACAACAAAAAATCAAAACAAAAAAACCCTAAGTTCATAAACATATTTTAAAATAAATTTGGATGGGGGTTTCAGAAACTTTTGCCACAATCGTAATATTGAAAGGGGAACTCTCTTGTTCCAGATTTCTTGGAAATAATTTTAATTCAAAAAATTTTTTGTTTGCTTTTTGTTTTCAATACTAGGACGTGTCACTAGAGAAAGAAAATATGGAATATTCAACAGCTTAACAAGTTACTGTTTGCCAAGGCTTAAGGAGGGATGGGGCAGGACAAAAATGGGTGTGGCTACAAAAGGACTATATGAACGATTTTTGTGGTGATGAAAGTGTTTTCTTCTATGACTATATCAACGTCAATATCCCGGTTGTGATATTGTATTACGATTCTGCAAGATATTACCATTTTGAAAACTGGAGTATATGGGACCTCTCTGCATTATTTCTTACAATTGCATGTAAATCCACAATTATCTCAAAATAAAAAATTTCATTAAAAAGACAAGAAATAGAAAGAAAGGAAAATATGTATAAACATGTATCTGATAAGGTATTTGTATCTAGAATGTACAAAAACCTCTTACACCTCAAATGCAAATAAACAATCCAATCAAAACATAGGCAAAAGAGGTTTTAAAATGCTTCACCACCTTATGCCACCCTCTACCTCTCCCCAACTATCTCCACCACACTATCAATCTCACTCTCTCCTAGCCGTTTCTAATCCTTCTTTAACAAGCAGTTGCTGGCTTTGCATTTCTCCTTCCTCCAAAATCGCAGAGGCCCTGACTTACTCACTGCTAAAAAAAAAAGGGAGGCGGGGGGACTCTGTATATTTTTAAATGAAGAGTGTTGTTTTTACTTAAATCAATCTGGCCTGGTATATGACAACATAAAAAAACTCAAGGATACAGCCCAAAAACTCGCCAACCAAGCAAATAATTATGCTGAACCCCCTTGGACACTCTGTAATTGGATGTCCTGGGTACTCCCAATTCTTAGTCCTTTAATACCTATTTTTCTCCTTCTTTTATTCAGACCTTGTGTCTTTTGTTTAGTTTCTCAATTCACACAAAACCACATCCAGGCCATCACCAATAATTCTATATGACAAATGCTTCTTCTAACAACCCCGCAATATCACCCCTTACCCCAAAATCTTTCTTCAGTTGAATTTCTTCCACTGTAGGGTCCCAAGCTGCCCCTAACCCCACTCAAAGCAGCCCTGAGAAACATCGCCCATTATCTCTCCATACCACCCCCCAAAATCTTCACCACCCCAACACTTCACCACTATTTTGTTTTATTTTTATTAATGTAAGAAGACAGGTATGTCAGGCCTCTGAGCCCAAGCTAAGCCATCATATCCCCCGTGATCTGCACATATACATCCAGATGGCCTGCAGAAACTGAAGATCCACAGAAGTGAAAATAGCCTTAACTGATGACATTCCACCATTGTGATTTGTTTCTGCCCCACCCTACCTGATCAAGGTACTTTATAATCTCCCCCACCCTTAAGAAGGTTCTTTATAATCTCCCCCACCCTTAAGAAGTTTCTTTGTACTTCTCCCCACCCTTGAGAATGTACTTTGTGAGATCCACCCCCTGCCCACAAAACATTGCTCCTAACTCCACTGCCTATCCTAAAACCTAACCAATGATAATCCCACCACCCTTTGCTGACTCTTTTTTCGGACTCAACCCGCCTGCATCCAGGTGAAATAAACAACCATGTTGCTCACAAAAAAAAAAAAAAAAAAGCTTCACCGAAGAAAATATTCAAATAACTACTAAGCACACAAAAGGATCCTCAACATCACTAGTCATTAGCAGAATGCAAAAATAAACCACAATAAGATACTCCTTCACATCCATTAGAATGCTTTAATAAAATGACAGACAATAATGTGTGTTGAGAAATTGGAACCTAAATAAAATCCTGGTCGAAATGTAAAATGGTACAGTTGCTTTGGAATACAGATTGTTAGTTTCTCAAAAGTTAAACACAGAATTGCCATATGATCCAGCAATTTCACTTCTAAGTATATACCCAAGAAAATTGAAAATATATGTCCACAGAAAAACTTATACATAAATGTTCAAAGTAGCATTACTCATAATAACCAAAAGATGGAAACCATCCAAAAGCCCATCAATTTGTGAATGAATAAACAAAATATGGTTCATATTTACAATGGAATATTCAGCAATAAAAAGAAAGACATGCTATCACATCTCAAAAACATTATGGTGGTGGGGTACAGTGGCTCACATATATAATCCCAGCACTTTAAGAAGCTAAGGCACAAGGATCCCTTGAGTTCACGAGTTTGAGACCAGCCTGAACAAAATGGCAAAACCCCATCTCTACCAAAATACCAAAAAAATTAGCTGGGTATCATGGACCATGTCTGTAGTCACAGATACTTGGGAGGCTGAGGCAGGAGGATGGCTTGATCCTGGGAAGTGGAGGTTACAGTGAGCCAAGATCTCGCCAATGCACTCAAGCCTAGGTTGCAGAACAAGATTCTTTGTCAAAAATAAATAAATAAAATAAAAACATTATGCTTAGTGAAAGAAGCCAAACTGGAGACCACATATTTTATTATTCCATTTATATAAAATATCCAACAAACTAAAACTTTAAAGATAGAAAGTACGTAAAGGGTTGCCTGGTGATATGGTTTGGCTGTGTCCCCACCCAAATTTCATCTCATAACTCCCATAATTCCAATGTGTTATGGGAAGGACCCCATCAGAGATAACTGAATCATGGGGTTGGGTCTTTTCTGTGTGGTTCTTGTGACACGGAATAAGTCTCATGAGATCTGATGGTTTTTAAAATGGGAGTTTCCTTGCACAAGCTCTCTTTGCCTGCTGCCCTCGATATAAGATATGACTTGCTCCTCCTTGTCTTCTGCCATGATTGTGAGACTTCTCCAGCCACTTGGAACTGTAAATCCATTAAACCTCTTTCTTTTGGAAATTGCCCAGTCTCCAGTATGTCTTTATTGGCAGCATGAAAATGGACTAATACATCTGGTGTGATGGTGGTGGGTAATAGGGATTAGTAGTAAATGTGCATGAGGGTTTACACTGAATGATGAAAATGTTCTAATACTGATTCATGGAGATGGCTTTGATAATTTTACAAAACTTGGTAAATTTACCAAAAAAAAATATATTGTAAACTTGAAAAAGGAGAAATATATAATATGCTAATATACCTCCATAAAATTATTTCAAAACAATGATAAAATTTTACATATTGACAACTGTATTAGTCTGTTCTCATGTTGGTAATAAAGACATACTCAAGACTGCGTAATTTATGAAAAAAAAAGGTTTAATGGACTCACAGTTCCACATGGCTGTAGAGGCCTCACAATCATGGCAGAAAGCAAGGAGGAGCAAGCACACGTCTTACATGGTAGCAGGCAAGAGAGCAGGGGAACTGCCCTTTATAAAATCATCACATCTCATGAGGCTTATTCACTACCACAAGAACAGCATGGGAAAACTTGCTCCCATGATTAAATTATCTCCCACAAGTTCCCTCCCATAACACGTGGGGATTATGGGAGCTACAATTCAAGGTGAGATTTGAGTGGGAACACAACCAAACCATATCATTCCAACCCTGGCTCCTCCCAAATATCATATCCTCACATTTCAAACACAATCATGTCTTCCCAACAGTCCCCCAAAGTCTTAATTCATTCCAGCATTAACCCAGAAGTCCAAGTCCAAAGTGACATCTGAGACAAGGCAAGTCTCTTCCACCTATGAACCTGTAAAATCAAAAGCAAGTGAGTTACTTTCTAGATACAATGGGGGTATAGGCATTGGATAAATGCTCCCATTCCAAATGGGAGAAATTACAGGCCCTATGGAAGTCTGAAGTCCAATAGAGCAGTCATTGAACCTTA
>NW_026652282.1:121241917-121245903 GCF_009828535.3 Hylobates moloch
TGACTCCATGTCTCACATCCAGGTCACATTGATACAAGAAGTGAGCTCACACAGCCTTGGGTAACTCTGCCCCTGTGGTTTTGCAGGGTACGGTCCCCCTCAGAGTGGCTTTCATGGCTGACGTTGAGTGTCTGTGGCTTTTCCAGGCACACGGTGCAAGCTGTCAGTGGATCTACCATTCTGGAGTCTGAAGGATGGTGTTCCTCTTCTCACAGGTTCACTAGGCAGTGCCCCAGTGGGGACTCTGTGTGGGGGGCTTCAACCCCACATTTCCCTTCTGGACCACCCTAGCAGAGGTTCTCCATGAGGGCTCCACTCCTGCAGTAAACTTCTGCCTGAACATCCAGGCATTTCCATTCATCCTCTGAAATCTAGGTGGAGGTCCCCAAACCTCAATTCTTGACTTCTTTGCACCCACAGACCCAACACCATGTGTAAGCTGCCAAGGCTTGGGTCTTGCACCCTCTGAAGCAACACCTTGAGCTGTACCTTGGCCCCTTTTAGCCACTGCTGGAGCTGAAGCAGCTGGGATGCAGGGCACCATATCCTGAGGCTGCATGGAGCAGGAGGGCCCCATGCCCAGCATACAAAACCATTTTTCCCTCCTAGGCCTCCAGGCCAATGATGGGGGGGTGACCATGAAGGTCTCTGATATGCCCTGGAGATATTTTCCCCATTGTCTTGGGGATTAACATTTGGCTCCTTGTTACTTATGCAAATTTCTACAGCAGATTTGAATTTCTGCCTAGAAAATAGGTTTTTCTTTTCTATTGCATCATCAGGCTGCAAATTTTCCAAACTTTTATGCTCTGCTTCCTCTTGAACACTTTGCTGCTTAGAAATTTCTTCCACCAGATACCTTAAATAATCTCTCTCAAGTTCAAAGTTCCACAGATCTCTAGGGGAGGGGCAAAGTGCTGCCAGTTTCTTTGCTAAAGCATAACAAGAGTCATCTTTGGTCCAGTTCCCAACAAGTTCCTCACCTCCATCTGAGACCACCTCAGCCTGGACTTTATTATCCATATCACTATCAGCATTTTGGTCAAAGCAATTTGACAAGTCCTTAGGAAGTTTCAAACTTTCCCACATTTTCATATCTTCTTCTGAGCACACCAGCCTGTTCCAACCTCTGCCTGTTGCCCAGTTCCAAAGGCGCTTCGACATTTTCCGATACTCTTTTAGCAGCACCCCACTCTTGGTACCAATTTACTGTATTACTCCATTCTCACACTGCTAATAAAGACATACCTGAGACTGGGTAATTTGTAAAGAAGAAGAGGTTTAGTAGACTCACAGCTCCACATGGCTGGGAGGCCTCACAATCATGGCAGAAGGCAAAGGAAGAGCAAAGGCATGTCTTACATGGTGGCAAGCAAGAGTGTATATGCTGAGAACTGGCTTTCATAAAACCATCAACTCTCATGAGGCTTATTCACTATGACAAAAACAGCATGGAACAACTGCTCCATGATTCAATTACCTCCCACCAGGTCCCTCCCATGACATATGGGGATTATGGGAGCTACAATTCAAGATGATATTTGGGTGGGAACACAGCCAAACTGTATCAATAATCTATCAGAGCTTACCGGGTAACGTAGGTTTACTCATAAAAATACTGATTATTTGGCTCTTTTTCCTCATGATCATTCTCTCAGATGAAGTCTATCAGGAACTCTAATCAGATGCAGAATTTGTAGTGCAGTTAGTATCTTGAGAATTGTTAGGTGATGAGTTATTGAATCTTCCCATGGTGTAAGTGATGGAAACAGGTACGAATAAGTTTTTTAACAAATAAATCAGCTACATATGCTAAACAGATTGATTTTGCCATTCCACAATGTATACATACATCAAAAGCATCATGGCTAACATACATTTCTTTAATTTTTACTTGTCAATTAAAAGAAAAAATCTCAATTATGATGTTTTAATTGCATTTCAAAATTATTGAGTAAAATTCTTCCTCAGATGCATTAACCAAGTGCTATGCTTTCATTGTTTCAATAGTCTCTACTGAAAATCTATAGAATATGTGAAAAAGTAATTATTTTTATCTAATAGTTCCAAAGTGCTTTTATGGATGTGTTTTAAGTATTTGGTTTATTGCAGGCATACACCAAAGATGACTTTGTTTTCTACATGTAGCCAATAATCGTCATTTAAAATATACCCTATGGAAGGAATTCACAGTAACAAAAATTCATTATGCAGATAACTTTCAAACATTCTGATCTTTGTTACCTAATGAAATAGAAACATTCCTTCAAGGTCTGCTGGAACTGATTGTGTATGTGTGTGTGAGAGTGTATCTGTGTGCATGTGCACATGGATTGGAAAGGAACAAATAAATGTCTCTACTCACAAACTGTCTATATAGAAAAATCCCAAGAAATATGTATATATAAAACCTTGCAGAGAAAGTAAATAAATTAAGGTTTTGCAGTATAAGATCAACACACAAACATCAATCATAATTCTACATACTGGTAATAAATAATTGGAAACTACAATTTAAAACAAAATTCAATTTATAATCACTCAGCCACAACATTACATATTTATTGATAAATCTAATAATATATAAATAAGATATTTTAAAAATGTTATTGACTTTTTTAGTGAAGTTTTAGGTTTACAGAAAAATGAGTAAGCAAAATGTATAGCAATTGACACATTTCCCCCTTATGCCCCCATTTTCCTCTTTCATTACCATTGTACATTTGTTTCAATTGATGAAAGAATACAAAAAGATTATTAATTAACATTCACAGTTAACATTACAGTTCATTCTTGGTGTTGCCCATTCTATGGGTTTTGACAAATACATAATATTACATATCCACCATTATAACATCATGCCAAAAAATTTTCCTGTCCTAAAAATCCCCTGTGCCCCATATATTCATTCTTTCCTCCCTCAAGTATAAACCTCTGGAAACTACTAATGTTATAGTTCTATAAGAACTATAGTTCTTATTTGTAGTTCTATAGAACAAAATCTCTATAGTTATACATTTTTTCCAGAATGTCATAGAGTTGGAATTACATAATATGTATGCTTTACGGATTGGCTTCTTTCATTTAGTATTATGCATGTAAGGTTCTTACATTTTTTTTGTAGCTACATAGCTAATTTCTTTTTTATAACTTTTTTTGCTTTTAACTGACAAATAATATTTGCACATATTAATGGTAAAGTGTGATGTTTTAAAAATAAATACATGCATATTTATTTTTTACTTTGCCCTAAATTTATCTTTATTTTTTATATTTAATTATTATGAGTACACAGTAGGTTTATATATTTATGGGGTACATGAAATTTTTTATTGCTGAATAATTTTTCATTGTGTACATGTACCACAGTTTATCTATATAATATTTATCATATACAGATAAATATATGTATACTTGGCTGCTTCCACGTTTGGCAATATGAATAAAGCTGTTAGAAACCTCTGTGTGCAAGGGTTTGTGTGAACATAATTTGTTTTCAACTAATTTAGGTAAACACCTAGAAGAAAAATTGCTGGAATATATGTTAAGACTATATTTAGCTCTGTAAGAAATTGCCAGACTGCCTTTCAAATTGGCTGTACCATTTTGCCTTCCTACCAGAAAAGAATGAAAATTCACATTGCCGTGCATCTTCAGCAGAATTTGGTGCTACCCATGTTTTGGATTTTGGCCATTCTATTAGGTATACTGTAATATGCACTGCTGTTTTAATTTTTAATTCCTTAATAATATATGATGTGGAACGTCTTTCCATGTGCTTATTTTCTATTTAAATATCTTCTTTGGTAAGGTTTCTGTTCAGGTCTTTTGCCCATTTCTTAATGAGGTTGTTTGTTTTCTTACTGTTGAACTTTAAGAGTTTTTTGTGTGTTTTGGATACCAGTTCTTTATCAGATATGTGCCTTTGCAAAGATTTTCTTCCAGTGTTTGGCTTGTATTTTCCTTCTTTATTTTTTTTTTTTTTT
>NW_026652282.1:121245990-121292669 GCF_009828535.3 Hylobates moloch
CCGAGTAGCTGGGACTACAGGCTCCCGCCACCACGCCCGGCTAATTTTTTGTATTTTTAGTAGAGATGGGGTTTCACTGTGGTCTCGATCTCCTGACCTCGTGATCCGCCCGCCTCAGCCTCCCAAAGTGCTGGGATTACAAGCGTAAGCCACCGCGCCCGGCCTTTCCTTCTTTTTAAATGTCTTGCAGAACAGCAATTTTTTTTATTTTAATAAAGTTAATTTATCAATTTTTTCTGCACTTTTGGAGTTGTATCTAAAAAGTCATATCTGAACCCAAAGTCATCTAGACTTCCTCCTATGTAATTTTCCAGCAGTTTTATATTTTGCATTCTACATTTGGGTGTGATTTATTTTGAGTTAATTTTTGTGAGAGGTATGATGTCTATGTCAACATTCATTTTCCTTTTGAATGTGAATTTCTACTTCTTCCTGTACCATTTCTTGAAAATACTATCCTTTTTCCATTGAATCATGTTTGCTTTTTTGTCAAAGATCAGTTGATTATTTTTGTGAGGGTTCATTTCTTGACTCTCTGTTCCATTGATTTGTCTATTTGTTTGCCAGTACCACAGTGTCATAATTTCTGTAGCTTCATAATGTATTAGAGTCTGCTAATTCAGTTCTCCCAGTTTGTTATTCTCTTTTAATATCTTGTTGGCTATTCTAGGTCTTTTGAATTCTACATAAAACAAAATAACTTGCTGGGATTTTGACTAGGATTGCATTGAATCTGTACATCATATTTGGTACATCTGACATCTTAATGATATTGTCTTTTTATCTGCCAAAGTGGACTATTTTTCCATTTATTTAGAACTTCTTTGATGTTTTTCTTCAACAGTTGGAAGAACTTTTGTTTTTCTTATGTATAGATCTTATACATATTTTGTTAGATTTATATATTTGTTAGAATTTTCTACATATATTTGTTAAAATTTTGTGCTAATGTAAAGACCATCATGATTTAATTTCAAATTCCCAATGTTCATTGATAGTATTAAGATAGTAATTGACTTTTGAATAGTAACTTTGTATTCTGCAACCTTCTCATAGCCAGTTATTAGTTCCAGGAGTTTTTGTTGTTGTTGTTGTTGTTGTTATTGATTCTTTTGGATTTTATTCTTAAACAATCATGTCATCTGAGAATAAAAGCGGCTTTATTTTTTTCTTCCCAAACTGTACATCTTTTATTTCTTTCTATTGTGTTTTTGCATTAGCTACGGCTTCCAGTATGATGTTGAATAGAAGACATGAGATGAAACATCCATGTTAGTGATCTTGCCTTGACCCTGGTTATATGAGGAAAACATCCAGTTTCTCACTATGAAGTAAGGTGTTAGTTCTAGGTTGTTTATAAATATTGTTTATCAAGTTTGAGGAAGTTTCCCTCTATTACTAGTTTGCTGGGAGATTTTTTTTTATCATGGACATTTGTTGGATTTTGGCAAGTACATTTTCTGCATTTGTATGATCATATGATATTCTTATTCAGCCTGTTGATGTGATAGATTGCATTAATTGATTTTTGAATCTTAAACCAGCCTTGCATAGCTGAAATACATCTCAGTTGTAATATAATTGTTTTTATACATTGTTGAGTTTTATTTGGTAGTATTTTGTTGAAGATTTCTGCAACTATGTTTATGGGAGATGTTGTAGTTGACCTTTCTTGTAATATCTTTGTCTAGTTTTGTTACTAAGGCATAAACAGGAACTTTATGCTGAAAACCACCAAATGTGGCTGTGACATATGGAGGAAAATTTAAATAAATGATGTGGCTTTGGATTGGAAGATTCAACATAATAAAAACAGTCAATCTTTTTCAAACTTTATCTGTATGACTAATGCAACTTCTACAAAAACACAACAGGATTGTTTATATATATATAATACAAGCTTATTTTAAAATGTATAAGAAAAGGCAGATAAACTAGATTAACTAAAACAATTTCAAATTTGGAAAACAATGTTGGAGGAACCACACTACCTAATTTTAAAACTTTCTATATAGCTACAGTTATCAGTATTAAGACTGAGGAACTGGTGGAGGGATAGGCATGTAGGTCAATGGAATAGAAGACAGAGTTCATCAAAACACCTACAAAGTACTACTGACTGAGAGCTGACAAACTTGCAAAGGCAATTTGAAGGAGGTAGGATACTCTTTTCAACAAATATATTGCAACAATTGGACAATCATAGACATACAATGAATATTGACTTAAATCTCACATCTTACTCAATAATGAACCTAAAATAGATGAATCATGGATCTAAATGTAAATGACAAATAATAAAATCTTTAAAAGAAAAATGTAAGATTTTTGTTAGTTTCTGAGGGTTTTATGAAAAGTTTAGAATTGACATTGAAAACAAGATCCATAAAAGAAAAGTGCTAATATGTCCCTCATCAAAATTAAAAAAGCTTAAATCTATGAAAAAGCCTGTTAAGAGAATGTAAAGACAGCATACCGTATACCCAAAAAAGCACTGGTATCTAGAGTACATAAAGAACTCTCAAAACTCAGTGGTTAAAAAATAGGCAATCTAATTAGAAAATGGGCAAAAGAGTAGAATTTACACTTCACCAAAGAGGATATGTGAATGGCAAACAGACACATGAAAAAACGTTTAAAATTGTTTGCCATTAGTGAAAGGCAAATTAAAGCCACAATTAAATAGCATTACATGCTAATTAAAATGGATAAAATAAAAAAATACCTATAACATCAAGTGCTTAAAAGTAAGCTGAGGAACTTCATCTTTCATACATTGTTGATAGAAATGCAAAATTTTACAGTTATTTGGAAGAGTTTTGCAGTTTCAAGTTGAACACTACTTACTGTACATCCTGGCAATTGTACTCCCAGGAGTGCAATTTAACCTGAAATAATGAAGT
Source organism: Hylobates moloch (assembly GCF_009828535.3). Taxonomy (NCBI): domain Eukaryota; kingdom Metazoa; phylum Chordata; class Mammalia; order Primates; family Hylobatidae; genus Hylobates; species Hylobates moloch. Next base: position 121,248,894 of record NW_026652282.1, read on the forward strand.
CCTATTAAATTAGTTTCTTTGGGCTGCTATAACAAATATCACAAACTCAGTGGCTTAAAACAACAGAAATATATTCTCTCACAGTTCTGCAGAGGATAATAGGAATATAAAATCAATTTCACTGGGTTGAAATCAAAGTGTTGGTAGAGCTTTACTTTCACCAGAAGCTCCACTGGAAATCTGTTCTTCGATTCTTCCAGCTTTTGATGGTTACTGGCATTACTTGGTTTTTAGCAACATCACTCCACTATCCGCCTCCATGGTCTTACTACGTACTCCTCTTCTTTCTGGGGCAATTTTTACTCTGCTTCCCTCTTATAAGGATGCTTGTGATTAGACTTAGGGCCTACCAGGATAATTCAGGATAATCTTCCCGTCTCGAGGTCTTGAACTTAATCACATCTGCAAAGTATGTTTTGCCATATAAGGTAACATATTTAGTGGTTCTGGGGGTTAAAACATAGATACCTTTGGGGACTGTTATTCAGCCTGCCACATTTATATTCACACAAACTCTTGAATATGAAAGTTCATAGCAGTTTTATTCACAACATACCAAAGTGGAAACAATCCAAATGCCCTTCAATGGATAACAATAAATAAACTGTGGTATATTCATACAATTAAATACTACTCAGTAATAAAAGAAATTAAACTACCGATTCCACAATAGTTGGCTAGTTGGCATTAATATCAAACCATTATGCCAAGTGGAAGAAGCCAGTCTCAAAATATACGATATTGTCTGATTCCATTTCTGTAACGTTCTTGGAAAGGCAAGACTACGTGACAGAGACTACATCAGTGGTTTTTCTAGGTGTTAGAGGGGTGGGGAAGGTGTGACTCTAAAGTGATGGTGCTAAGAAGCACTGGGAGTGATGGAACTGTTTTCTATCCTGATTGTGGTCATTTTTACATGTATCTATACATGTGTTAAAATTCATAGAAGTATCAAAAATAAGTCAATTTGTTAATTTGAACAAATTTGGGCAGAAAGAATTTCTTCACAGAAACAGTGTGTACAAAGGACTAGAAGTTAAAGGGACTGTCACATTTATGTGACTTAGTAATGCTTTAATTTTGACTGACAGAGGCATAGAGCACAGGGATGTGGATGCAAAGAGAGGGAAAATGCTGGGATTTCAGTGGCTTTTTAATAATCATGGGATCAAGAGTGCAGAACATTGATACTAAAATTGTGTCTGACAAATCTCATGACTGACAATAATAAATTAATATTCTCATCTCCCATGCTGATTTCCTTCAATAACTGAAAGCTGGTGTCTGTAATAGGACAACCTGTACTACGCCGCCACCACCACTACCACTGCAAACATCTACAAAGAGACTGGTACCCCTGCGCCCACCAGCACCCCAACTGATTCAATAAATGTGCACCTCACTGTGCTGCCACTGCTGCTGGCACATGTGAATGAGCATGGATACCACCACCACAGCCTGAAAAAGTGCTTTAGCAGGTGCCACCCATCAGAGTGTTGTGACCAGTAGTCCGAAAACACTTTGGTCCCTTTGATGCAGAAGGTTCATAACCTTGAGAGGTCAAATAACAAAGCCAGGTGCTCAAGAATAGAGAATAGAGAACCCAGAAATAATTCTGCACACCTAACCTAGACACAGCTAATCTTCCATAATGTCACCCAAAACAAGCAGTGTGGAAAGGACACCCCATTCAATAAATGATGCTGGGATAACTGGCTAGCCATATGCAGAAGATTGAAACTAAACCTATTCCTTACGATATATATAAAAATCAACTCAAGATGGATTAAAGCCTTATATGCAAAACCTAAAACTAAAATACCCTGGAAATAACATTCTGGACACGGCAGATATTTCACAATGAAGATGCCAAAGACAATTGGAACAAAAACAAAAATTGACAACTGGAACCTAATTAAACTAAAGACCTTCTGCACAGAATAAAAACCTATCAGCAGAGTAAACAGACAACTACAGTACGAGAAAAACATTTGCAAACCATGTCTCTGACAAAAGTCTAATATCCAGAATGTTAAGTCAATTTACAAGCAAAAAACAAGCAACCCCATTAAAAAGTGGGCAAAGGACATGAACAGATACTTTCCAAAAGAAGACAGTCATGCATCCAACAAGCATATAAAATAATCAGTGATCATTACAGAAATACAAATCAAAATGACAATGAGATATCATCTCACGCCAGCCATAATGGGTATTATTAAAAAGCCAATAAATAACAGGTGCTGGTGAGGTTCAGGAGAAAAGGTAACACTTATACACCGTTAGTGGAAATGTAAATTAGTCCACCCATTGTGGAAAGCAGTGTGGTTATTCCTCAAAGACCTCAAGACAGAAATACCATTCGACCCAGCAATCTCATTACTGGGTATATACCCAAAAGAATATAAATCATTTTATTATAAAGGCACATGCATATAAATGTTCTTTGCAGCACAATTCACAACAGCAAGCACATGGAATCAACCTAGGTGCCCATCAACAGTGGATTGCATAAAAAAAAATGTGGTACATATACACTATGGAATACTATGTAGCGAAAGAAAATAATGAGATTATGTCCTTTGCAGCAACGTGGATGGAGCTGGAGGCCTTATCTTAAGCAAATAAACACAGGAGAAGAAGACCAAATACTGCATGTTTTCACTAAAAAGTGGGAGCTAAACATTGAGTACATATGGACACAAAGAAGGCAACAACAGATACTGAGACCTAATTTAGAGTGGAAGGTGGGAAGAGGGTAAGGTAGAAAACTACCTATGGGGTACTATGCTGATTACCTGGATGATGAAATAATCTTCACACCAAACCCCTGAAACATGCCATTTACCTGTATAACACCCCTGCACATATATCCCTGAACCTAAAGTGAAAGTGAAAATTAACATACGATGGCAGCTGTCATAGGAATTGCAATTGGTATTGTGCTCCCTACTCAATGAAAGTTGGGTTTATATTTCAGTTAGGATTAAGAAAAAAATGGTAATGTTGAGCCTGCCTAAGAGCAAAAATTTTCTGATAGAATTAAATTACTAGTATTTTATTTCATTCTGTTCATTCATAAATGATTTACCTAAGGAAATGTGTTTTCTGCCTCTATCATCACAGAATATAGAGAATCACTCAATGTGTCCTCTTCATGGACTTATATTATCTCAATATTTTCTCATTCAGCCTGCCTCCCCAGGCATCTACTTAAACAATTTCCTTCTTTCCTACTTAGGATTGATTTTATAGTATTACACATAGATTTGCATAAAATTTCAAAAAATAAATGATGATATAAATGTATTAGAATGAATTATTGTTAGATCATGAAAAGTTCTTCTGCCTTGTAGTAATAAGGAGCAATTGCATAGGATAGAAAAATAAAATAGGTCATTTTGCACATATTCTTTTGATATCTTAGGTAGGTATTGCACAAACCAAGGCCTTACCATCAGTTTATTTGGCTACATACTTCTTTCACATATAACATGCTTTAGTTATATTGAGCTATAGCTTAAGATTAAATGGTTAGAGTTCTATATAAGTTTATTTTTGATGTTATCATACCAATTTCTCAAAAATAAATATTTTTGGTGGTGTTTTGTATTGATTTCTAAGTTAAATACCAGAGTATGTTGAAAATATTTGTATTATTTGGAGTAGCTTCTGTCATTTTTCCATATATTAATAGAAATCAGTTTTTATTTGACATTTCTATTAAATCATTTCTGTACTACCAGTAAATACATATTCCCATTTCTTGATTATCGTGTATAACGTACAATTTAACAAGGTATAATATGACATATAAATAAATACAAAAAACAATCCCTACATTTTAATAGCTTACAGTCTAATTAAGGAGACAAGGCAGGTGTGTCTGTGTGCACATGTATACACCTACATGAAGATTAACAGCAAAACAAAGATATATCGTGGCAAAGCACAGATCTCACAGTTCGAAGACTAAAATTTAATATTTGGCTCTGCCTCTTGTGTAACTATGAATAAGTTACTTAACTCTATCAAGTGTCTGGTTGTTTTATCCTTAATATAGCAGTAATAATGCACAGTGATATTGTTATTATTGATATTTAGTGAATTGTTCAAAGAATAGGCAACAGATGTTTGGGGAAGCTGGATGAGTGGGAAAATATTCAGGAAATATAGGTCCATGAACAGGACTTTCCACTCCATTCTCATAAAGTGATTCCCTTGATTCTGAGATGATAGTGGCAGTAAACACATTTATTTGCTTAGGCCCATCATTTGTGACAAAGCAGACAGAGAAATTATATGGAATAATGTGTATGAAAACATAAAGGGTCTCATACCCAAACAGATGTAGTCCTTTTATTCTATTCAAATAGAACATCAGGACAATGACTGCAAACATTTAATGGACCTTCAGTTCAGATATTGTTTTATAGTACTTGAAGTTACCATGCTATTCTGGAAAGATTATAGGTGTTGAACTCAGATCTATTGGATTTTGAATCATTACTTGAATAATGGATGATTGTATAACACAGTGTACGTGAAAATCTGATCCTTAATTTTATCATTTTCAATGAGGATATCATTATACATTTACCTCAGAGAGGCATTGTGAGGATTAAAATATTATTTAAAACATGTGATGTGGAACATATTTTTATTAAAGTGCACTCTCTTCTCAGGACTTCACAAGGACCACAGAAGTCTCAGTTGAGAAGTGTGAAATCCAACCTTTTAAATAGATTATGAAACATTAATAAGTTTATCTGTGTATGTTAGAGTGTGTGTGCAATTATAAATTGTTTTATAGCAAATCACAAGAACACAAAGGCATAACTAAGATGCCCTTTTGTTGTTAGCCAACAATACCTACTCATTAGCAAAGAGAGGGTATGGGTAGAGTGGTGCTTGTCCTTATCCAAATCTTATTGTTCCATTATACTGGCAGCTACTGTGGCAGACAGGCCGATGAGGAAAGAGAAAGTCACCAGTGAAAAGGAGCCATTTGATGGTCCTTCTTGTCCTCTCCTAAGTCAGGGTGTTTCCTGCAATCTGTTTTCGAGAATATTTAAACGTCAGTGGCCTGTTGTAATTCTGATTTATTATTTTGTCATTTTGAGCAAAACTCCAATAATTTTGTCATTGTTTTTCTGTGTATCCTTCCTTCCACTATTTGGAGATTATAAATGTTTTTCTTGTAAGAAAACGGACCAAATACCAATGACTCGGGTTATATTGCATTTGTTATGCAAGCTTTTTGGCAGGCACCTGCCTGTGAAAGAGAAAGAGCCAAGCACCACTTTATTGGACTTACTAATTTTAGGGTTGCCATGGCTTTAATTTGATTGTTATCTATTGAGCATTCAAACTGTGTTAGGCAGCATAAAGAACACACAGAAAGCATTATGTGGATATTAAGGATGTTATGCCCTAAAAAAGGAAGTCTATTAACTCACAGAATGTATCCAATTCTGTAATTACTTGCAAAATCTTGATTGGGGAATTCATTTAGCTAGCTTTATATTTAGAAGGTATTTTTTATGTCTTTCTAGCTTAAAATTGTATTGCTCCAAATAGCATTTCAAGACACTGTAGTGTGCTGATGTTCACATATATGAAGTTATTGCTCCTCTCTTATAACTTAATCAACAAATATCTCATGAAGTGCAGAATACTTGGCAGATACAAAAGACCCTCAGAAAACTAAGTCCTCAGAGAATAAAGCTATATTCATTCTGGATTAGTGTTGGAAAAGTTATTAGGTAAGGATAATGAACACCATAAGAATAATGAGGCGCAGTGGGGAGCTGAAGGAGGAGGGGTAAATTTGAGGTTGTCAGAAGAAACAATTCAGGGTTATACTGCAGCTTGATATAGAGGAATATGAAAGATTGCCCAGTTCTGCTCTACCAATCTCAACTGAGCACCAAGAATGTCTTAGGTCCCCTCCAAAGCACTGTAGATATAATAGTGAAGACAGATGTGCTCTTTCTGTTTTGAGAAATTCACAGTCTAGCTGCACAGATAGACAGAGAAATGTAATTATTCCTTTGTTCAACAAATATTTATTGAGTTATCTTTTCAGACACTGTTCCTGGGGATGGAAAGACAGTGAATAAAAGATACAAAAATTTCTGCCCTCATGACCACATTATAAACTAGACAGACTAATACAAAGGAGTACGTGTGTGTAGATATATCATCTATATTTGTGTCTATATCTAAGTAGATATAATGTTATATGTAACATAAAGAAGAGGAAGGGTGTGTGCTGCTTCTATAGGAAGGTAGAGGAAGGCCTCAGTAGTAAGGTGACAGTGCAGCATTTCATCTGCAGACATACTTACTCTATGCAAACATGAAAAAGTAAGCAATGTAGATATGGGTGTGAGGTGAAACAGCATTCAAAACAGAGGGATTAGAAAATTTAAATACTTTAAAGAACATGGGCATTTTGTCTGTTGCAGATATAGCAAAAAGTCAGTAGGGCTGGAGGGAGCTGATAGGAAGATAACATATGGCATGTCCCATATCTTATTTATTTTTGCATTCTCAATGCCTACCACTAATGAATGATTCCATGGAATGATTGACAAAGTAAGAAGTGGACAAAAGAGAAATTGATTCTGAAGTTTGGAGCAATGGAGAGTGAATAAATACTATAGGAATATATAGATTCTATACCTAGGAAATCCTAAATACACCAGCAAAAGGCTCCTGGAACTGATAAACCACTTCAGTAAAGTTTCAGGATACGAAATCAATGTATAAAAATCAGTAGCATTTCTATACATCTATAATGTTTAAGCTAAGGGCCACATCAAAAATGCAATCCCATTTACAATAGCCATAAAAATTACATATGAATACATCTAACCAAGGAGGAGAATGATCTCCACAAGAACTACAAACACTGCTCAAAGAAATCACAGATTACACAAACAAATAAAAAAAATTCCATGCTCATGGATTGGAAGAATCAATATAGTTAAAATGGCCATGCTGCCCAAAGAAAGCTACCAATTCAATACCATTCCTATCAAACTACCAACGTCATTATTTGCAGAACTAGAAAAACTGCTTGAAAATTCATATAGGACAGAAAAACAGCCTGAATAGCTAAAGCAATCCTAAGCAAATAGGACAAAGCCTGAGGCAATTCATTACCCGACTTCAAACTATACTATAAGACTACTATAACCAAAACAACATACTACTGGTATAAAAACAGAGAAGAACAGACAAAAATAGACCAATGGAACAGAATAGAGAACCCAGAAATCAGGCTGCCATTAGACATTTTATCTTCAACAAAGTCAACAAAAATAAGGATAGGGAAAGGACAGTTTTTTTAATAAACGTTGCTGGGATAGTTGGCTAGCCATATTCGGAAGAATAAAACTGAACCCCTACCAGTCACCATATAAAAAAATTAACTCAAGGTGGATTAAAGATTTAAATGTACGACCTCAAACTATAAGAACCCCAGAAGAAAACCTAGGAAACACCATTCTGGACATTGGCTTTGGGAAAGAATTTATGACTAAGTCCTCAAAGGCAATTGCAACAAAATAATAAACTGACAAGTGGAAACTAATTAAAGTAAAGGGCTTCTGTACAGCAAAAGAAGCTAGCAACAGAGTAAGCTGACATCCTACAGAATGGGAGAAAATATTCACAAACTATGCATCTAACAAAGGCCTAATACCCAGAATCTATGAGGAACAACTCAACAAACAAGAAACAAAGAGCCCCATTAAAAAACGAGCAAAGGACATGACAGACACTCCTCAAAAAAGACATACAAACACCCAATAAACATATGAAAAAATGTTCCACACCACCAATCACCAGAGAAATGCAAATCAAAATGTCAATAAGATATCACCTTACACTAGTCAGAATGGCTATTATTTAAAAGTCAAACAATAATAGATGCTGTGGAGGCTGTGGAGAAAGGGAATGCTTATACAATATTTGTGGGAACGTAAATGAATTCAGCCACGATAGAAAATAATTCAGAGATTTCTCAAAGAACTTAGAACTATCACTTGACCCAGGAATCTTACTACTGAGTATATATCCAAAAGAAAATACATCATTCTACCAAAAAGACACATGCACTCACATGTTCATTGTAGCACTATTCACCATTACAAAGACATGGAATCAACTTAGGTGCCGAAAAATGGTGGATTGCATAAAGAAAATGTGGCACAAATACACCATGGATTACTACGCAGCCACAAAAAATAATAAAATCATGTCTTTTGCAGCAGCAATGATGCAGCTGGAGGCCATTATCACAAGTGAATTAACACAAAAACAGAAAACCGAATACTTCATGCTCTCACTTATAAGTGGGAGCTAAACACTGGGTACTCATGGACATAAAGATGAGAACAATAGACACTGGGGACTCCTAGAGGTAGGAGGGAGGATGGGGACAAGGGTTGAAAAACCAACTGTTGGTTACTATGCTCAGTACTTGGGTGACAGAAAAATCTGCATCCCAAACCTCACCATCACCTAATATGCCCAGGAAAGAAACCTGCACGTATACACTCTGAATTTAAATAGAAACCCTAAGAATAAACCAAAAGTAAGCTAAGAGAGTTGTGCACAAATGTGCTCTGTTTGGTATTATATTGAGAGGCTATGGGGATTGGGAACTGCTTCTTAGAGGAGATAACCTTTGAAAACCCTGAAAACGTGTAGATGTGCTTTAGGCTTCTTATCTGCCATCTAGCTACTGTGTGTTACCTCATTTTGTCATGTCTAAAATGGGACTAACATTAAAAATCTTGTCTAGCATGGTCTTCTTTTAAATTTCTTATTGTAAATGACAATTTATAATTGCATCTATTTATGGGGTACAAAGTGATGTTTTGCTTTATGAATGGAATGTGAAATAATTAAATTAACTAGTTAACATATCCATCATCTGAAATAGTTAACATATTTATGTAGTGGGAACATTTGAAATTTCCTATTTGATCAATTTAAAAATGTACAATCCTCTATTATTAACTATATTTACCATCCTGTGCAATAGATCTCAAAAACATATTTCTCCAGCATGAGATTTTGTACTCTTTGGCCATTGTCTTCCCTTTCCCCTCACCCTCCAGCCTCTATAACAACCATTCTACTCTCTGCTTCTGTAAGTTCAATTATTTTAGATTTCACAATTAAGTGAGAACAGGTAGTATTTGTCTTTTTGTGCCTGGCTTATTTTACTTAGCATAATGTTCTCCAGGTTTATTCATGTTGTCACAAATGACAGATTTTTCTTATTTTAAAGGCTAAATAATATTCAAATGTCTATATATTCCACATAATCTTGATCCATTAGCCTGTAGATGGACACTTAGGTTGATTCCATAATTTGACTACTGTGAATAGTGCTGAAATGAACACGGTTGTGTAGGTATCACCTCAACAAAATGTTTTCAAACCTTTTGGGCACATATTCAATACTCAAAAGTGAGATTGCTGGATTATATGGTACTCCTATTTTTGCTTTTTGGAGGAATCTCCATGAATTTTTCCAGAAAAGCTGTCCAAATTTATATCCCGCTTTAAAAGTGTACAAGGGTTTCTTTTCTCCACAATCTGGCCAACACCTTTTATCTTTCAACTTTTTGATAATATCCATTCTGGTAGACATGAGGTGAAGGCTCATTGTGGTTTTAATGTGATTTTTAAATGATTAGCAATATTGAGCATTTTGCTTATATCTGTTGGCCATTTGTATGTCCCCTTTAGAGAAATGTCTATTCAGGTCCCTTGCTCATTTTTAAATTGGGTATTTTGTTTAGTTGCTATTGAGCTGTTTGAATTCCTTGTATATTTTGAATATTAACCCTTTATCAGGTATAGAGCTTGCATGTATTTCCTCCCTACCTGTAAGTATGTTGTCTCTGCACACTGTTATTCCCTTCATTTAGGTTTGATATAATGCCAATTGTCTATTTTTGCTTTTCTTGCCTTTACTTTTGGGGTCAAATCAAAAAGACCTTTGCCTAGACAAATATGTATTATTCCCCCTATACATTTTTCAAGTAGTTTTATAGTTTCTGGTGTTAGTTTAAGTCCTAAATCCATTTTGAGTTGATTTTTGTATATGGTGTTGAATACAAACCTAATTTCATTCTTCTGCATATGAATATCTCATTTTCCCAATGCCACTTATGGAACAGACTCTTCTTTTTGCATTGCGTATTCTTGGCACCTTTACTGAAAATCAGTTGAATGTACATGCACGGGTTCATTTCTGTTACATTGGTTGACGTGCCTATTTTTTTTTCTTTTGCCAGTACCATGTTGTTTTTATTACTATAGCTTTTTAGTGTAGTTTGAAATCAGGTAATGTGATACGTTCAGCTTTTTGCTTTTGCTTATGGATGCTTTGGATATTTGATTTTTGTGTTCCATATAAATTTTAGGATTGTTTTTCTATGAAAAATCACATTGTATTTTTGACTTTATTTCAAGTTTTAGCAGTACAAGTGGTTTTTGGTTACATGGATAAGTTCTTTAGTGGTGGTTTCTGACATTTCAGTGCACTCATCACCCGAGCAGTGTACACTATATCCAATATGTAGTCTTTTATCCCTTACCCCCTCCCACCCTTCCCCACAAGTCCCCAAAGTCCATTATATTTATTGTTCTTATGTCTTTGCATTCTCTTAGCTTAGCTCTCACTTATGAGTGAGAACATATGATATTTGGTTGTCCATTCCTGAGTTATTTCACTTAGAATAATGGCCTCCAGCTCCATCCAAGTTGGTGCAAAGGCCATAATTTCATTCCTTTTATGGCTGAGTAGTATTTCATATAACTGTTCATAGTAATCTGTTACAATCTTTGTATTTCTGTGGTATCAGTTGTAACATCTTTTTCATTTCGGATTTTATTTGGGACATCTCTTTTTTTCTTAGGTAATCAAGATAAAAGTTTATCATTTTTGTTTATCTTTTCAAAAAATAACTTTTTTCTTTTGTTGATCTTTCATATTGTTTTTCCAGACTTTGTTTCATTTAATTCTGCTTTGATCTTTATTTCCTTCCTTTTGCTTTTTGTGTTTCTTCTCCTTCTGTAGCTCCTCTTATGTGATGTTTGGTCTCTTGATGATATTGCATAATTCCTGTAGGTTTTCCTTATTAGATTTTATTCTTTTGTCTTTTTGTTCCTTTGACTGGATACTTTCAAATGTTCTCTGTTCTAGTTCAGTGGTCCTTTCTACTGCTTGAGAGAGACTGCTGTTGAAGCTTTCTATTGAAACTTTATAATTTTCTTTTGGAGGAGTCATGTTTCTCTATTTTTTTTAGTAATCTTTGTGTCCTTACATCGTTCTCTGCACATCTGAGGGGACAACACCTTTTCTGGACTTTATAGGTGTTCTTTGAAGGGACAGTCCTTCATTATTTAGTCTAGCCTGTGCTTCTGTTATGACCAGATGGTGACAACCTTGGACAGGTAGAGTTTCTTGTAAGTTCTATAGTTGGCTAAGCTGCTGCCGCTGTTCTGATTTTGAGTGGGGCTGCTTGTTGGGCTGTGCTGTTGGTGAGAACACTGGCTGGGCTCTACTATCAGACAGAGGTGCTGGCTGGGTACAGTGATGACTTCTGTTGAGGCTGGTCACAACACGAATACTTTGGCTGGGTAATTTAACTACTTGGGCTCTGCAGTTGGGCAGGAATTCCGGCTAGACTTTGAGGTTAGGTAGAGTTGCTGCTCAGGAGAGGCAGCATGGGAAGCCATATTCCTTAGAAATGCACAGTTTCAGATTGCCTCCGATCAGGGTGGAGCAGTGGGGTGGGCTTTTGGTTGAGTTCAACAGTTGTTAGACATTCCTGGTCAAGCAGTTATATTCCCTATACTTCTATGAAATGCACAGAAGTGAGAGTCCCCCTGCCTGGGCAGGGACACTGAACGAGCTTTTGGCTAAGTGAAGCCACTGCCTGACTTCCTGGGTCAAGCCGTCTAATCACTTTGCTTCTCTGAAATGTGTGAAGGTGGGATTCTCCTCACCTGGGCAGGGTCACTGAGGTGGGATCTGAAGCTGGGCATGGAGACTAGCTATCTAGAAATTCAAGCTAGATTGAACTTTCCACCATGTTTTTGATGCAACCAGCTCATCTTTAAATATGTGCAATGAGGTTGGCTAGTATCTCTGATCTGGCACCACAGCTGACAGAAGCACAGAGGTACCACCAATAACTGCATGCTGTTCACTATGACCTCTGCCTCCTTTCTTTGTTTCTATCTAACATGCAGTGGTCTAGCCATAGTGTTTCCCCTAGTATTCCCTATCCAGTAAGAACAGAGTGATCCTTGGAAGTGTCTCTTGTTCTCTTTCCCTTCTGTAGAAACATTGGGACCAGGGAAATCCTCTTTGTGGTGTGTCAACTTGAGGGAGTGGGAGGGGTGACATGGTTGGAATAAGAGCATCCTTTTTACCCTCCAATTTAGATTTCATTCAGTTTTTCAACCACACCTATGTCTTAGGATTGTTTTCATGTAGAGGAGTTTTCAAAAGATGTTCTGGTCTGTGGGTAGTTGCTAGTTGAACTTTCTGTGGCAGCAATGGAGACAAAGATTTTTCTATTCTGCCATCTTGCTGATGTCATCCCCTAGCATGGCTCTCTTGAAATGTTACCCCACATTGTGGCAGTCTGAGTTTACATTAAAGGGGCATTATATAGCACTGTTAAGGTTTGCAGATACCAACATTTCTGAATTAATCAGATTCATCCACTTTTCACCCTTATTCCTTGACACAGGACCTCAATTTCCTTGGTCTACACCTCCCTATCTTCCTACTGTCTTCATGGCGCTTGGATATATAATTTAGTTTGTTCTTGCTTGTGGCCTTGAGTTTCTCCTACCATTTGGAAAGTCCTCCTTGATTTGGTGTGTTTCCATAGAATACTTAGATTAATGAACCTTCCTAATCTCTAGCTTCTCTCTGTCTACCCACATAACTTTCTGGAGAGTCATAGATAGTATCTACCTCATAAATGTATTGTGAGACCCAAAGGTAATAATATATGTGTAAGTGCTTTAAAAAACTCTGATTTCTTTATACTTGTAATGAAATCTTTAGTTTTAAGGTCATGAGTTCCCAAACAAAAAGATTACAGCAAAAGCAGGGAACAGGGAAAAGAGTAGGTAGGTAGAAAGTTTATCTCTGTCAGTGGTAAGATAAATCAAAAGCATGAAATATAGTGGCCTTTGGAAGAGTCAGGGCAGCTAGGTTGGGTTGTCCTCATCAATCTGATAGAGAGCACTGCACAATTCATCTTCCTCTCTACCCCTCTATCTCAAACAATTTGTAGATCCCTCTACCATTTTTCTCATGCCAGATTTTTTCTTCTTAATTTTTCCCCATGCTAGATTTTTTCCTACCCTTAGTTTAGGACGTTTTATCCCATTATTTCTCTCCTTATATTACTTTCCTGCTTCTTCTGCCTTATGGTTTTCTGGTGATTGCCCTTTATCCTTAAAGTGGGTTTTGTTATGGTTTCTGGAGCAGCTGCTCTAGAAGCTTGTAGTACATGTCATACTAGGAGTCAACCTGACCACTTTGCCTGCTCGGAGAATATCTTTTGCTATAGTAAAGAGATAAGAAAGAGAAGCTGAAAAGCATGGTGAAGAGAGTGATGCATAAGGAGTCAGGAAGTCTGGATTATACTGTGCATATGCTGGGTGAACTTCGGTAAGTCACTAGCCTCATGGAGGTCTCAGGTTTACCTATTTATACATAGAAGGTGCTAAACTAGATAATGTCTAAGAGGTCTGATGTGCTGGATTCTGAAAATGTCATCTTAACTTGCAAAACAGAGAATTATTTTTTGTGTGTGGGGATAGAGGCTAGTAGGACTTGAGCTAGTGATTGACCAATTGGAATAAATTGGCTCTCTTGTTTCCTAGCACATTGCATCATGTTTCTATTCTTAGAGTCTCTAATCAATGCCTGAAAATACAGATTTGAGACCTTGCTTCCCAAAATAACTTTCTACTATGTCAGCATATAGTGTCTGCACACTGAAAATAATTGACTGTATTATGATCTGAAAAACTCTGAATAAACTTTTTATTTCCAAAACACGCAGTTGGCAGGTTTCCTAGGATGTGATGAAAGGGGATACAGAGCTTCCAGGTTGCTTAGGAAAATGGCCCGGGAGTTTTACAGTCCACTAAGCTCCAGATTAATCAGAATCAGATATCACTGATTCTACCTTCAATTTTATCAAAGATTATGGGACCTTTTTCTCTAAAGCAAACCATTCTGTAGCCACTGCAATAACAAATAATTTCCAGAGAATTTGGAATTGCTTTCAGCAAATTAGATTGTGAAATGAAAACAAGTACTTACTGACTTAATTTCTCTAACACATGCTTCATGAACACGTATTTTGAATGTTATAATAACTTGTGCAAGAGTATGTGCAGCAATGACTTATAACTAGGGAGCCTGAGTCAAGGTCTAAGCTGGATGTTTGAATTTGTAGAACTGATTACGATAATATTTTATGCCCCTGAATTCTTTTCCCTTGCATAGCTAAATCAGAAATTTTGACATCTTTCCAAATCCCAAACTCTCAACCTCCCTGCATCTGTATCAAAACTCCTTTAAATTAACTCTCAAGCTCCCTGCATCTGTATTAAAACTCCTTTAAATTTTTCATGCTACTGTGAAAGTAGCACTTTATAACTATCTAAGACCAACCCCTCAAATGCGTTTTGGATTTCATATCCTCTCACCCTGTTGAAGAAATCACTTCTGCAACAAACGTTTCCTTCTCTCTTGTATATCAAACATTCCTCCCTTTCTACCATGTCATTTCCATCAGAAATAAAAATAGAAAAAGGACAAACAATTTTAAAAAAAACTAAGTATCTTTTCTATTATTAGAAGCAAAAATAAAAAATGTATTTTACTCTATATCACCCTCCAGCTACAGCCGAATTTCACAGTTGCCTTTTACAAAAAAGCAATACTTTTCAAAGATGCCTTTTTATCTAAAATCTTTCAACTCCCGAAGGCCCACTCCATTCTTAATAAAACATTATTATTTTGGCTTCCAAGATGCCAATTTCATCTGTTTATTTCTTACATTGCTGGGCGCATTGTTTCAGGCTTCTTTCATTGTCTGCTTGCTTCTTCTCTGCATGATCTCTAAATACTAGAGTATCTGCAATCTGCCCCTGGCCCTCTACCAACCTACCTTCTTACCTAACCAGTCTCAATCTATTCCATAGCTCTACACACGCCCCAAGTGCAGATCTCTCTCTTCAGTTTTAGTCATATACGAAACTGCCTAATCAATATCTCTACTTGAATGTTCGGTAGGCATCTGTATTAGTCCGTTCTCATGCTGCTGATAAAGACTTACCAGAAACTGGGAAGAAAAAGAAGTTCAATTAGACTTACAGTTCCACATGGCTAGGAGGTCTCAGAATGATTGCAGGAGGCGAAAGGCACTTCTTACATGGCAGCGGCAAGGGAAAATGAGGGGGATGCAAAAGCAGAAACCCCTGATAAAATTATCAGATCTCATGAGACTTATTCACTAACATGAGAACAGTATGGGAGAACCTGCTCCCATAATTCCTATTAGCTCCCACTGGGTCCCTCCCACAACATGTGGGAATTATGGGAGTACAATTCAAAATGAGATTTGGGTGGGGACACAGAGCCAAACCTATCAGCATCTCAATGCTAAAATTTGTAAACAGGACTCTTAATCCGTGCCCACCCATAGGCAACCTGGTCCTCCACAGACTTTTTCTTTACAGTATCATCCACCCATCTTCTCAGTTCAAATACCTAGTTGTATCCTCATCTCTTCTAACTCCCGCAATCCCCACATCCAATCTATCAGTAAATCCAGGAGGCTCTACCTCCAAAATATTTCGTGAATTCAACCTCTTACTGTGTTCTATACTACAAACCTAGTTTCAATCACAATCATCTCTCTCCCGAACCCTTGCAATAGCTTCTGAATTGATCTACCTGCTTCTTCCCTTGCCCTTTTTTGGCGAATTTGCCACAAAGCAGACAGGATGATCCTTTCAGAAGTTAGTCAGATCATGTAATTCTCCTGCACAAAACACTCCTTTATGTTTTAATTACCCTTAGAATAAAATCTAGACTCCAAACCATGTCCTTCAATATGCTGTAGGATCTGGACCTCTGGCCACCACTTTTATCTCATCTTCCACTCCTTGTCTACTGTCCTTGGACAACATCATATTATTTTTCCTGAAACATGCTAAACTTGTTGCTATACTAAGACTTTTGCACTAGTTCCCTTTCATATTTGTCATCTATTTTTATCATTATTAAACCCAATGTGTGTGGAGGTAGAACTGTAATTTGCATGTGAGATTTGATGAGATCAATCTACAGACTTTGCAGCTGCAGTACAAAAGATGCACACAGTGAGACTTGGAAAGCAAATCAAATATATTAAACTGCCAATTCACTCAAAAATAATCCCCTAATATTCTTTTATGAAGAGAAGCTTGTTGAATTATATGTTACTCTTAGTTCTCTATCATATAATTACTTTAGAAAAGAATTTTGTACTGTAATTAAAAATATGATAAAATCCTAGTATTTAAAAAAATAATTTTCCTGCCATTATGACACTTAGATTGGTTTTTCTTCAGCAGAAATACTGTAATATAATTGACCTTTTGTGCAATCCTTGATTTCCTTAATTTAAAAAGAGAATATATGATGAAAAAAGTAATATTATAAGGAAGTAGAATATTCCTATAATTTTTAGAAATTTTCATTTTATAAAGCTTTTTGTTGAATATTTCTGGGTTAGGATTGATAGACATAAAACCTGATTTGATTGCTTTGCAAAATCCATTTACCAAGAATAACTTTTTTCGTTATCAGAATGGATTAAATCTAGCTATTCATTCGGGATGACACAATTAGGCAAAGAATGAGCCTGTCTATGTGACTAAATTGGGAACACCGCAATCAATGCATCCAGTGACCTTTCTTAATTCTTTTACCCTGAACAATAATCTGAATTGAATTTTAGAAAAAACTTATAATCTCGAGACCAGTTGTTTTTAAAGTGTCCTTTAAGAAAGCTACAGTATCAGTCAAGATTAGTTCCTCTAGCATTATGCTGCTGCAATATGCAATCAGTCAACTATCTTGTGATGAGATTTAGGCAGGAGAATTTGCAGGAGTATACTTAGGATCTGCAATGAAAATTGATTCATTAACATATGAGCCATACTTTATTGATTTTTGCTTAGGAAAAAATCATCAGTTTTAAAATCAGTTTACTTGAGTAGTCTAAATATAATTTTCTTTTCTGAATGAAGGAACATTTCCAAGAGTATTTATACATCTCCTGTCCTTTTAAATGTTCTTCACCTACTAAGACATATTATCTGTTACCCACCTAATTTTGTCATAGTGAAAACTGTTATTAAAAAGAAACTTTTTTAAAACATATATTTATATGTGGATGAAGGCAAATGTGCACCCTCAGACATATTTTTTGAAATGTGTTTCTGGCTTTTGGGGTTGGCATGGGTATTAAGAAAAACAGGCCTTTTCTACCGATTATCGTCAAGGTGTAGGCTTGGTAGGTTTAGATCCTGCTAACAGTGTGTTCCAGTACTGGGAAGTTGACATTGGGGTAAAAGGAACACAAACTCTCAAGAAGTTACATACATTTTTTCTGCAAGCAACTCTTGCAACAAGAATTTATGAAGTGATGCTGGTCTTGAGAGAGTAAGAAAGGAATGAAAATAAGTCAAATAGAGTGTGAACTTAAAGAAAAGCTGAAAGCATATCATGGGGTATCCAACTCAAAAAGTGTTATGGGAATAAGGAACATATTCTTGTCAATACAGATGTCTTTTAACAATATTTTGAAAATAACAGAATTTCAGTTACTTAAAATATACTTTGTTGCAATGTTTAGTTCTCTTATGATAAGATACTGCTACACACTTATTAAAATGGCTTTTTAAAATTTTACTTTAAGTTCCAGGATACATGTGCAGAACGTGTAGGTTTGTTAGATACGTATATATATGCCATTGTGGTTTGCTGCACCTATTGACTCATCCTGTAAGTTCCCTCCCCTCACTGCATACCCCCTAACAGACCCTGGTGTTTGTTGGTCCCCCTCTGTGTCCATTTCTTCTTATTGCTCAACTCCCACAGATAAGTGAGAACAGGCGACGTTTGGTTTTCTGTTCCCGTGTTAGTTTGCTGAGAATGATGGCTTCCAGCTTCATCCATGTTCCTGAAAAGGACATTATCTCATTCCTTTTTCTGGTTGCATAGTATTCCATTATGTATATGTACCACGTTTTCTTTATCCAGTCTATCGTCGACGGGCATTTGGGTTGGCTCTATGACTTTGCTATTGTAAGTAGTGCTGCAATAAACAAAAGTGTGTGCATGTGTCTTTATAGTAGGATGATTTATATTCCTTTGGGTATATACTCAGGAATGGGATTGCTGGGTCAAATGGTATTTCTGGTTCCAGATCCTTGAGGAATCACCATACCGTCTTCCACAAAGGTTGAACTAATATGACATTTCCACCAACAGTGTAAAAGTGTTCCTATTTCTCCACAGCCTTGCTGGCATCTATTGTTTCTTGGCTTTTTAATAATCACCATTTTGACTGGTGTAAGATGTTATCTTATTGTGGTTTTGATTTGCATTTTTCTAATGATCAGTGATGTTGAGTTGTTTTTCATATGTTTGTAGGCTGAGTAAATGCGTTCTTTTGAGAAGTGTCTGTACATATCCTTTGCCCACTTTTTGATGGGGTTGTTTGTTTTATTCTTATAAATATGTCTAAGTTCCTTGTAAATCCTGAATATTAGGTCTTTGTCAGATGGGTAGATTGCAAAAATTTTCTCCCATTCTGTAGGTTGCCTGTTAACTCTGATGATAGTTCCTTTTGTTGTGCAGTATCTCTTTCGTTTAATTAGATCCAACTCATCAGTTTGGGATTTTGTTGCAATTGCTTTTGGCATTTTCGTCATGAAGTCATTGCCCATGCCTATGTCCTGAATGTCTATTGCCTAGGTTTTCTTCTAGGGTTTTTATGGTTTTGGGTTTTACATTTAAGCCTTTAATCCATCTTGAGTTAATTTTTGTATGAGGTGAAAAAAGGGGGCCCAGTTTCGGTTTTCCACATATGGCTGACCAGTTTTCCTAGCACCACTTATTTAATAGGATATCCTTTCTCCATTGCTTGTTTTTGTAAGGTTTGTCGAAGATCGGATGGTTGTAGATGTGTGGCGTTATTTCTGAGGGCTCTGTTCTGTTCCATTGGTCTGTATGTCTGTTTTGTTACCAGTACCATGCTGTTTTGGTGACTGTAGCCTTGTAGTACAGTTTGAAGTCAGGTAGCGTGATGCCTCCAGCTTTGTTCTTTTTGCTTAGGATTGTCTTGGCTATATATGGTCTTCTTTGATTCCATATGAAATGTAAAGTAGCTTTTTATAATTCTGTGAAGAATGTCAATGGTAGTTTGATGGGAACAGTACTGAACCTATAAATTACTTTGGGCAGTATGGCCATTTTCACAATATTGACTCGTCCTATCCATGAGGATGGAATGTTTTTCCATTTGTTTGAGTCCTCTCTTAATTCCTTGAGCAGTGGTTTGTACTGCTTCTTGAAGAGGTCCTTTACATTCCTTGTTAGCTGTATTCCTAGGTATTTTATTGTCTTTGTACCAGTTGTGAATGGGAGATCATTCATGATTTGGCTCTCTGCTTGTCTATTGTTGGTGTAAAAGAATGATTTTTGAACATTGATTTTATATCCTGAGACTTTGCTAAAGTTACCTATCAGCTTAAGGAGTTTTGGGGCTGAGATGATGGGGTTTTCTAAACAGAACCAATTTGACTTCCTCTCTTCCTATTTGAATACCCTTTATTTCTTTCTCCTGCCTGTTTGCCCTGGCCAGAATGTCCAATACTATGTTGAATAGGAGTGGTGAGAGGGGGCATCCTTGTCTTGCACAGGTTTTCAAAGAGAATCCTTCCAGCTTTTGCCCATTCAATATGATATTGGCTGTGGGTTTGTCATAAATAACTCTTCTTATTTTGAGATATGTTCCATCGATGCCTAGTTTATTAAGAGTTTTTAATATGAAGGGATGTTGAATTTCAACAAATGCCTTTTCTGTATCTATGAAGATAATACTGTGGTTTCTGTCTTTGGTTCTGTTTATGTGATGGATTATGTTTATTGACTTGCACATGTTGCACCAGCCTTGCATCCCAGGGATCATGCTGACTTGATCATGCTAGATAAGTTTTTTGATGTGCAGCTGGATTCAGTTTGCCAGTATGTTAGTAAGGATTTTTGCATCAGTGCTCATCAAGGATATTGGCCTGAAGTTTACTTTTATTGTGTCTCTCTGACAGGTTTTGGTATCAGGATGATGCTGGCTTTATAAAATGAGTTAGGGAGGAGTCCCTCTTTTTCAACTGTTTGGAATAGTTTCAGAAGGAATAGTACCAGCTCCTCTTTGTATTTCTGGTAGAATTTGGCTGTGAATCCATCTGGTCCTGGGCTTTTTTTGGTTGGTAGGCTATAAATTAATGCCTCAATTTCAGAACCTGTTACTGGTCTATTCAGGAATTCAACTTCTTCCTGATTTAGTCTTGGGAGGGTGTATTTCTCCAGTAATTGATCCATTTTTTCTAGATTTTCAAGTTTGTTGGCATAGAGGTGTTTATAGTATTCCCTGATGGTAGTTTCTATTTCTGTGGGGTCAGGGGTGATATCCCCTTTATCATCTCTTATTGTGTCTATTTGATTCTTATCTCTTTTCTTCTTTATTAATCTAACTAGCTGTCAATTTTGTTCATTTTTTCAAAAAAAAAAAAAAAAACAGCTCCTGGATTGATTTTTTTGAAGGGTTTTTTGTATCTCTATCTCCTTCAATTCTGCTGTGATCTTAGTAATTTCTTGTCTTACGCTAGCATTTGGATTAGTTTGCTCTTGCATCTCCAGCTCTTTTAATTGTGATGTTAGGGTGTCAATTTGAGGTCTCTCTAGATTTCTGATGAGGGCATTTAGTGCTATAAATTTCCCTCTCAATTCTGCTTTAGCTGTGTCCCAGAGATTCTGGTACATTATCTCCCTGTTCTCAATGGTTTCAAAGAACTTCTTGATTTCTGCCTTAATTTAATTGTTTATCCAGTAGTCATTCAGGAGCAGGTTGTTCAATTTCCACGTAACTTTGTGCTTTTGAATGAGTTTCCTAATCCTGAGTTCTAATTTGATTGCACTGTGGTCTGAGAGACTGTTTACTATGATTTCAGTTCTACTGCATTTGCTGAGGAATGTTTGGCTTCCAATTATATGGTTGATTTTAGAATAAGTGTCATGTGGCACTGAGAAGCATGTATATTCTGTTGATTTGGGGTAGAGAGTTCTAAGGATTTCTATTAGGTCCACTTGATCTGCAGCTGAGTTCAAGTCCTGAATATCCTTGTTAATTTTATGTCTCATTGATCTATCTAATATTTACAATGGGGTGTTGAAGTATCCCACTATGATTGTGTGGGAGTCTAAACCTCTTTGTAGGTCCTTAAGAACTTTTTTTTATGAATCTGGGTGTTCCTGTATTGGGTGCATATATACTTAGAATAGGTAGTTCTTCTTGTTGAATTGTTCCCCTTACCATTATATAACGCTCTTCTTTGTCTTTTTTGATCTTTGTTGGTTTAAAGTCTGTTTTGTCAGAGACTAGGATTGCAAATCCTGTTTTTTTTTTTTTTTTTTTTTTGCTTTCCATTTGCTTTGTAAATTTGCCTCCATCCCTTTATTTGAGATTATGTGTGTCTTTGCACGTGAGATGGGTCTTCTGAATACAGCACACAGATGGGTCTTGACTCTTTATCCAGCTTGCCATTCTACATCTTTTAATTAGGGCATTTAGCCCATTTACATTTAAGGTTACTATTATTATGTATGAATTTGATCCTGTCATCATGATGCTACCTGGATATTTTGCACACTAGTTGATGCAGTTTCTTCATAGTGTCATTGGTCTTTATATTTTGGTGTGTTTTTGCAGTAACTGGTACCGGTTTTTTCTTTCCATATTTAGTGCTTCTTTCAGGAGCTCTTGCAAGGCAGTCCAGCTGGTAATGAAATCCCTCAGCATTTGTTTGTCTGGAAGGATTTTATTTCCCTCTTGCTTATGAAGCTTAGTTTGGCTGGATATGAAATTCTGGGTTGAAGTTTTTTTTTTTTTTAAGAATGTTGAATATTGGCCCCTGATCTCTTCTGCTTGTAGAGTTTCTTCTGAGAGGTCTGCTGTTAGTCTGATGTGCTTCCCTTTGTAGGTGACCTGGCCTTTCTCTCTGGCTGCCCTTAACATTTTTTCCTTCATTTGAACCTTGGAAAATCTGATGATTATATATCTTGGGGTTGATCTTCTCATGGTGTACCTTAGTGGTGTTCTCTGTATTTCCTGAATTTGCATGTCGGCCTGTCTTGCTAGATTGGGGAAGTTCTCCTGGATAATATACTGATGTGTATTTTCTAGCTTGTTTCTCTTCTCCCCATCTCCTACAGGTACTCCAATCAATTGCAGGTTCAGTCTTTTTACAAAGTCCCATATTTCCTGGAGTCTTTGTTCATTCCTTGTCATTCTTTTTTCTCCAGTCTTGTCTGTATGCCTTATTTCAGCAAGGTGGTCGTCAACCTCTGATACCCAATCTTCTACTTAGTCGATTTGGCTGTCAATACTTGTGTATGCTTCATGAAGTTGTTGTGCTGTGTTTTTCAGCTCTATGAGGTCATTTATGTTCCTCTCTAAACTGGTTATTCTAGTTAGGGTATCCTCTAAACTTTTTTTTTTTTTTTTTTTGAGACAGTCTCGCTGTGTCACCCAGGCTGGAGTGCAGTGGTACGATCTCAGCTCACTACAACCTCCGCCTCCCAGGTTCAAGTGATTCTCCTGTCTCAGCCTCCTGAGTAGCTGGGATTACAGGTGCACACCACCATGCCTGGCTAATTTTTGCATTTTCAGTAGAGACAGGGTTTTGCCATGTTGGTCAGGCTGGTCTCGAACTCCTGACCTCGTGATCCACCCCCCCTCAGCCTCCCAAAGTGCTGGGATTACAGGCTTGAGCCACTGCGCCCAGCTCCTCTAACCTTTTATAAAGGTTCTTATATTCTTTGCATTAGATTATAACATACCCCTTTAACTCAGCATAGTTTTTTATTACCCATCTTTTGAATGCTACTCCTGTCAATTGGTTTATCTCATCCTACATCCAGTTCTGTACCCTTGCCGTAGAGATGTTGTGATAATTTGCAGGAGAAGAGGCACTCTGGCCTTTTGTATATGTATATATATATATCTATTTTAATGTATCTATTGACTTCTTGGCTATATCTCTTCATATTATTGTTAATTTTTAGTATTTGCTCAAGGGATTAGAATATACATACTTAACCATTCACAGTCAACTTAACATTTACCAACCTCCAGTGAAAATAGGCCTTTCAACCACATATTTTTATTTACCTACCCCCTTTAAGTTATAGTCATCATATTTACTGCATCTACATACATTGAAAACTCCACTACATAATATTTTTTTGCTTTCAAAAGTGATAAAATTTTTTTTTAAATTTAAGAGGAGAAAAATGTTATATTTTTCCACATATTAGCAATTTATTTTATATTTATTCAGATATTGGCCATTTCTGCAAAGCCAATGCACAGTTATTGAGTCAACATTGCCTATCAGAGGATTTATGTGTCTAACAATACTGGGCCTAACAGTATTTTTGCTGCATTCAGTCATAGGCTACGAGCAGCACATGGAAAGTGTGGCATGAATATGATGAATTTTACAGCATGGCAGCTGGGGACTTTGTTCAATTATGTTTACTGCACTCAGAGATTTAAGAGGCAGGTTTTTAAGGACATCACAGTAGGATTTTTGTAGATAGCTCGTAGTAGGGTCTTGCTTTTATATGCAATCTAATAGTGTTTTCCTTTTACTTGTGTTTAGACAATTCACTTTCAATGTAATTTTTAATAGAGTTAAGTTTAATTCTACCATCTTAGTATCTGTTATCTACTTGTTTCAACTATTCTTTGTTCATCCATTCCTTTATTCTTGCCTTTTTCTTATATTTCATGTCCAATATTAACTTTTTAGGTTACTTTTTGTTCAGCATTTTCATTGGTTGCTGTAGAGTTTAAAACATACCCCATTTAACTTATTCTCATCTATCTTAAAGTCATATAGCACTATAGCACATATGTATGTATGCCATATATAGATATAGTGTTATGTAAGATCCTTACAATGGCATACTTCCAGTTATCTCCTCAAATCCCTTGTCTTTGTCATGCATTTTAAATCTACATATGTTAAATCCCAAGATATATTATTATTTTTACTTGCTACAGTCAATTATTTTTAAAATAAATTTAACTTTTTTCAATGAGGAAAGAATTCTGAATATCTTTGCACATATTTATTATTTCTGTTGCTCTAATCTTTTTATGTTGATTCAGGGTTTTCTGTGGTATCCTTGTGTTCTCACTTGAAGAACTTTCTTTCACATATTTAGAATTACATGTTTGCTGGATAAATTCAGTTTTGTCTGTCTGAGAAATCTTATTTGTCTTGATGTTAAAAGGATTTTCTTTCTGTATATTGAATTCTAGGTTGCACTTTTCTATCAGTAATTTATAGATGTCATATCATCTACCGGCTTGCATAGTTTCTGATGAGAATTGAATGTTTATTTTTACCTTCCTTCCTTTGTATAAAAGCTATTATTTTCCCCCCTTTGGCTGCTTTATAATTTTTCTCTATCATTGGTTTTCAACTATTTTGTTACAATGTATCTTGATGTGTTTTGTTGTTGCTGTTATTGTTTATAGTCTTTTATGTTTGTTAAACTTTGTGGGTCTATGGTTTTAAAGTTTTCATGAAATTAAGAAAAATAAATCAACTTCAAATATATTTTCTGTCTTCTCTAAGTGCATTTAATATGATTACACATATGTTAAACCTGCTTTATATTTTCCTGCAGGTTTCTAAGATTCTGATTTTTTAAGTCCTTTTCTGTCTCAAGCACAGTTTGGAGAGTCATCTATTGTTACATCTTCGTCTTTTATTCTGCAGTAACTAAACTGCTTTTAAGCCCATCTTGTAAATATTTTGTTGCAGATACTGCATTCTTCATCTCTACAACTTCTTTTTGTTTCCAGTTTAAACCTCTCATTTCTCTCTTCATGGTGTGCATGAGTTTCTTCAAATATTTGAACATATATATAATAATTATTCAAAATTCATTTTTTTAATACAGTAATTTTTGTCATTTCTGAACATTTCCATTAGCTGATTTCTCTCCTGGTTAGGTATTTCTTCTTTTACTGCTTTGCATGGCTAAGAATATTTGATTGAATACTGAACATTTTATATTGTTAAATATCAGAATCCCACTGTGTATCTTTAAGAAATGTTGAACTTAGTTTTGTCAGACAGTTAAATAACTTTCACATCAATTTTGTTAGGGTGGATCTAAAGTATCCCTTACTTTAAGTCTAGTTTCACCTCTACTAAAATGTGATGGTCCAGAAGTTGCCTGAATGCTCCAGTTTTTCAACAAAGTATCTCCACTTTGACTGGTTAGAATTTGAATGACTTCCAGCCCTGTTGTATGCTGTAGGAATAGTTCCGTTTACAGCTCTCCATAAGTGCTTCACCCAGCATCATGACGTTTCAGCTTACACATGCACATTTTAGTATTTAGCAACATTCTCAGCAAAACTTCTGTGAAGATTTCTCTAATTCATTCTCTCTGTAGCTTAACAATCTTGTCTCCTGAACCATTTCCCATAAATTCCATAAGCATCTGCTTCTTCAAACTTTAACATCTGTATTTCCAACTGATAAAGATTGCTATGTTTTGCTTCTTGTTCTTCCATTCTGTGCCACAGTCTGAAAGTACCTGTGATATGATTTGGCTGTGTCCCCACCTAATTCTCATATTGAATTGTAACTCACAGAATTCCCATACATCATGGGAGGAACTTGGTGGGAGATGATTAAATTATGGGGATGGGTCTTTCCTGCGCTGTTCTCATGATAGTGAATGAGTCTCACAAAATCTGATGTTTTAAAAACAGGAGTTTCCCTGCACAAGCTCTCTTTTTGCCTGCCACCATCCACATAAGATGTCAGTTGCTCCTCCTTGTCTTCCACCATGATTGTCAGGCCTCCCCAGCCATGTGGAACTGTGTGTCCATTAAATCTCTTGTAAATTGCCCAGTCTCGGGTATGTATTTATCAGCAGTATGAAAATGGACGAATACAGTAAATTGGTACGAAAAGAGTGGGACATTGTGGAAAAGATACCTGAAAACATGGAAGTGACTTTGGAGCCAGGTAACAGGCAGAGGCTGGAACAGTTTGTAGGGCTCAGAACACAGGAAAATGTGGGAAAGTTTGCAACTCCCTGTAGACTTGTCGAATGGCTTCAACCAAAATGCTGATAATGATATGGACAATGAACTCCAGGCTGAGGTGGTCTCAGATGGAGATGAGGAACTTGTTGGGAACTGGAGCAAAAGTGACTCTTGTTATGTTTTAGCAAAAAGACTGGTGGCATTTTGCCCCTGCCCCAGTGATTTGTGGAACTTTGAACTTGAGAGAGACAATTCAGAGTATCTGGCAGATGAAATTTCTAAGCAGCAAAGTATTCAAGAGGTGACTTGGGTGCTGTTAAAGGCATTCAGTTTTAAAAGGGAAACAGAGCATAAAACTTTGGAAAATTTGCAGCCTGACAATACAATAGAAAAGAAAATCCCATTTCCTAAGGAGAAATTCGAGCAGGCTACATAAATTTGCATAGGTAACAAGGAGGCAAATGGTAATCCCCAAAAGAATGGGGGAAATGTCTCCAGGGCATGTCAGGACCTTTGCCACACAGGCCCAGAGGTATAGGAGGAAGAAGTCATTTTGTGGGCCTGGCCCAGGGTCTCTCTCCCTTGTGCAGTCTAGGGATTTGGTGGCCTGTGTCCCAGCTGCTCCAGCTGTGACTAAAAGGGGCCAAGGTACAGCTCAGGCTGTTTCTTCAGAGAGTGGAAGTCCCAAACCTTGACAGCTTCCATGTGGTGTTGAGCCTGCAGGTGCACAGAAGTCAAGAATTGAGGTTTGGAAACTTCCGCCAAGATTTCAGAGGATATATGGAAACATCTGGATGCCCAGGGAGAAGTTTACTGCAGGGGCAGGGTCATCATAGAGAACCTCGGCTAGGGTAGTGCAGAAGACAAATGTAGAGTTGGAGCCCTCACACAGAATCCCTACTCAGGAACTGCCTAGTGGAGCTGTGAGAAGAGGGTCAACATCCTCCAGACCCCAGAATGGTAGGTCCACTGACAGCTTGCACCATGTGCCTGTAAAAGCCACAAAGACTCAGCACCAGCCCGTGAAAGAAGCCAGGAGTGGGCATATACCCTGCAAAGCCACAGGGGCAGATCTGCCAAAGGCTGTGGAAGTCCACCTTTTGCATCAGTGCATCCTGAACGTGAGATATGGAGTCAAAGGAAATCATTTTGAAGCTTTAAGATTTGACTGCCCTCCTGGATTTCAGACTTGCATGTGGCCTCTAGCCCCTTTGTTTTGGCCAATTTCTCCCATTTGGAATGGCTGTATTTACCCAATGCCTGTACCCCCATTGTATCTAGGAAGTAACTAACTTGCTTTTGATTTTACAGGCTCATAGGCAGAAATAACTTGCCTTGTCTCAGATGAGACTTCAGACTGTGGACTTTTGAGTTAATGCTGAAATGAGTTAAGACTTTGGGGGACTGTTGGGAAGGCATGACTGGTTTTGAAATGTTAGGACATGAGATTTGGGAGCGGCCAGGGGCAGAATGATATGGTTTGGCTGTGTCCCCACCCAAATCTCATCTTGAATTGTAACTCCCAGAATTCCCATCTGTCATGGGAGGAACCAAGTGAGAGATGATTAAATTATGGGGCCGGGTCTTTCCTCTGCTGTTCTTGTGATAGTGAACGAGTCTCACAAGATCCGATGGTTTTAAAAACAGGAGTTTCCCTGCACAAGCTCTCTTTTTGCCTGCCGCCATCCACATAAGATGTGACTTGCTCCTCCCTTGCCTTCTGCCATGATTGTGAGGCCTCCTTAGCCATGTGGAACTGTAAGTCCATTAAATCTCTTTCTTTTGTAAATTGCCCAGTCTCCAGTATGTCTTTATCAGCAGCATGAAAATGGACTAATACAACCTCCAAAGAGAATGTTGAGGCAATTGTATACCTCACCACATTTATTTCTCTTATGCCCTGGGTCAAAGTCCTCTATTGTCTATTATCTAATATCTGAAACAGCTGTTTGATATTTCATCTTTTTTTTTTTTTTTTTTCAGTTTTCTAGTTGTTTATGGCTGAGTGGCAAATCTGAAATCAGTCATTTCACCAGGGCTGGAAGATAAAGTCTAATACTGACATTTTGAACAATTTTTATATTTCTTTTATTCTTTTTTCTGATTATAAAATAAATATGCTCACATAGGAAAAGCACAGATGAATAAATAAAAGAAATTTAAATCACCCAAAGATAACTAAAATATAATTTTAATCCTTATCTAATTTATTTTTATTTATTTATTTATTTATTTTGAGACGGAGTCTCGCTCTGTCGCCCAGGCTGGAGTGCAGTGGCGCAATCTCGGCTCACTGCAAGCTCCGCCTCCCGGGTTCACGCCATTCTCCTGCCTCAGCCTTTCCGAGTAGCTGGGACTACAGGTGCCCGCCACCACGCCCGGCTAATTTTTTGTAATTTTTTTTTAGTAGAGACGGGGTTTCACCATGGTCTCGATCTCCTGACCTCATGATCCGCCTGCCTCGGCCTCCCAAAGTGCTGGGATTACAAGCGTGAGCCACCGTGCCCGGCATGTCTAATTTATTTCTATGTCCGAAACTAGGGTAGTTAGATTATATGCAGAGCTGTTTTATTCATTGTTAAGCCTGCAATCAGCTACCCAGCTGCCTACCAGAGACACATGTTTTTACAACAATGAAGGAATTTTTCTGAAGGAAGTGTCTCCTTGTGGTCACTATTGCCATGACAAATGAGGGAGGGATTGTGGGAGAGAACTGTTGTCAGAGGCAACCTATCCTACTGTTTCTGTGTTTTTTGAAAGCTCTTCTATTCCCTGTCATTTCTCTTATATGGAATTGCTCACTGATTTTATCTCAGAATCTGGGGATGTAGTATATTCAATAATAGATTGTAAAAGAAGTATATGCTCTGTCACCTCTGTATTTCTGCACAATTAAGAAATAGAATAGAATTATTCAATAATATATATCAAATTGCATGAAGGCATTATGCTCCCTTAAAAGAGAAAACTGTTGTTTCTTCAGATAACTTGTATCAGTGGTTCCTAAATATGGGTACAGATACCATCCACTAAAGAAGAAAATTTCTGCTCCCTAACCTAACCCCTTGCCTGAAAGATTCTGAGCAAGATACAAACATCTCTCAAATTTTCAAGTCAGATTACATTCAATTGAAATTAATTTTAAGACTTGAAGATCAAGGTCACATTTAGTGTAATTTTCAACGAAAGTTATCACACCGAATGGGATGACAATGGCAATATTTATACTGTTGTAGGTGACTACATAAACCAGATCAACACTTCAAGAGGCAAGTTTAACAGCAGGGTTTTATATAAATTTGGTGAAGATTTTGAAGCTGCCAGTATACAATGTGAGGTCTTAAAGTATATATACCAGACAGCAAATAATATGCTTTATCTGAAATTAATTACGAATAAATGCTCAGGATCAAATGTAAATTTTTCCCACAATACCTGATGTACGGGAATTGTTGTGTTTGTTTTTTGAAATCAAATCAAATGTGGCTCCAAGACCTCCACTTGTCAAATACGGTGAATAGTTTATTGAATCTCTATTTTTATTCATGTCTTTCTCCTCATTTGGTTGTACCAGGATTGAATAGCACAGGGCAGTAGATTAGAGGCCTTTCTGGTCATCATTCCATAGTGACTGCTGAGGATGTTGCCTAAACTTAAATGCCTAAACTTAAATGCTCTTAAAGGTATGTGGTGCTACTGGTGCTATAGTTCCTCTAACTCAGAATGATCTGAAGGACCCTTAGCATTTAACATGGTCTTTGGTGTCATCCAGGCAGGTATACTCATTTCAATACACCAATACCTCTAGGATGCTTCATGGGATTTGGCCACAAGTCTCAACCACTTTGCCAACTCACCTTTCTCCTTTCCACTCCTAAAAGATGCACCTTTCAGGCCGGGCGCAGTGGCTCATGCCTGTAATCCCAGAACTTTGGGAGGCCAAGGTGGGCAGATCACCAGAGATTGGGAGTTCAAGACCAGCCTGACCAACATGGAGAAACCCTGTCTCTACTAAAAATACAAAATTAGCCGGGCGTGGTGGCGCATGCCTGTAATCCCAGCTATTTGGGAGGCTGAGGCAGGAGAATCGCTTGAACCCAGGAGGCGGAGGTTGCGGTGAGCCGAGATGGTGACATTGTACTCCAGCCTGGGCAACAAGAGTAAAATTCTGTCTCAAAAACAAAACAAAACAAAGATTCACCTTTCCCTCTCAGTCTCCTGTTAAGCCATGTCTCTCTGCTACCTCTAAAGAAAGAAAAAGAAAGACCCAGTTTCCATCCGGGATGATTCAGATTATTTGCTCTCATTAGGACCTAGACCTTTGAAAGTACGTGTCATTATGCTTATGTGTCATTAATATGTGTCATTATTATGCAAATACCACAATAAATGTATTTGCTGTTACACTGTCATTCATTTATTTCATATTTACTAAAGATGTCCTTTATGCTAGGCACTGTGTTACAAAATGCCTGCCCTGATGTTTATAAGGGCTGCCATTTGCTCAATATACTCTCTTCTAATTTTAGAACATTAGAGAGATAATTTTGTAACTACATCAGCTTTCTTTAATACCTCTGCTTTACCCCTGCTATTATGATTATTTATAATTACAGTATTGGCCTGTTCAATAGTAGCTTCAGAATTGCTATAACATGGGCTGAAGTTGAGGACTGCTAGGGCATTTTCAATCTCAGTGCTTTTACCAAGACTGCAGATGTGTTTAGGGTGGTTTGGGAAGTGGCTGACAGAGAAGGGCAGAGGTAAAACCTATTTATCATTAATCGCTTAGTGATGTCACTGCTTTATCAAACTTCTTGAGTCACATTTTTTCCTGATTCTAAAACCTTGAAATTATACTCATGTCTTTTTTTCTGTCAGAAATAAAATGAATCAAAACAATACAGCACTTCCCAAAGTGTATCATTAATACACTTCATTCCATTGTATGTCAATGGCTGTTTATATACTTTAAAAATATTCTGAAGCTAAATAAGTTAGGAAACATCAGGTTAAACGAAGGTAAGAAAAAAAAAACGAAGGTAAGGTTCGTGGAGCCTTTAGTACACATAAGTACATCATGTGTATTTTGAATCTTCAAGAGGAGAAAACAGTATGAGGAGTCTCACTCTCATATTTTGTGTGTGTGTGGTTTGTTGTTGTTGTTGTTGTTGTTGTTGTTGCTGTTGAGACAGAGTCTCACTCTGTTGCCCAGGCTGGAGTGCAGTGGTGTGATCTCAGCACACCACAACCTCCACCTCCCAAGTTCAAGCAATTCTCCTCCCTCAGCCTCCCAAGTAGCTGGGATTACAGGTGTGTGTCACCACGCCTGGCTAATTTTGTATTTTTAGTAGAGATGGGGTTTCACCATGTTGGTTACATTGGTCTCAAACACCTGACCTCAAGTGATCCACCCACCTAGGCCTCCCAAAGTGCTGGGATTACAGGTGTGAGCCACTGCGCCCAGCCTCACTTTCATATTTGATTGCAGAACCCTTTTTGCAAGGAGCATCTCTTAGGGCTTATATTTCATAAAACTGTCTTTGGGAAACGCTGGTCATGGATGTATTAATTATTAGTATTAGTGTTCTATTCTTGACTTGAATGAGCCAGAGAGAACATGGAGTTTTTCTCTGATGGTTTCTGGATTTCCCCAAGCCCTCTATTTTGTTCAGAATTAGGTCCAGAATAGTAGCAAGTCCCCTAGCTGCACCAAGATCTGTTTTGGAGGTGAATTTCTTAGCACAGCAAGTCAAAACCTTGTCAGATATCCTGATCTTTGCTGAATTGTACTTCCAGTTGTTTTCCAGAAAAGTTAAAGGTTATATCTGAAATATATTTAATTTCTGGGTAAGCTTTGGAATCTGGGCCAGGAAGGCATCATCTGCATCTGCCAGCTGGTCTGTGCTAAACCTTATTGCAGTGTTTCCTAAACTCCAGCTATCAATTCACGTAGCAGAATCACAAAAATATTCCACAGAACAAATCATGTGCATAGAAAATGCAACTCTTTTATTTTCTCTCTCTCTAGCTTGGCCTTTCTCTAAAGCCCTCTCCCCACTTTCTGGTGGGGAAAAGAAGTTTTAGTCTTCTCTGCTTTAACCTCATTGAAATATAGTAATTTAAAGAGTTATTTTCAAATAATGCCCAGTCCCTTTAAGAAAAAAAAATCTCATCATCTCAGATTTCTCATTCTTTCACATCTCCACTTCAGCTTATTTTAAAAATGATATCTGGGTAAGATGGCGTGTGTGTGTGTGTGTGTGTGCACCCACTATGAATTCATGTGCCTAATACAAGGAGGAGAATATTAGAATCCTCTGCTCTTCTCACATGGTGATATCTCTGGTCCATCTTGGTGATAACTCTGGCAGCTGCTTGCTCTGCTGGCATTTATGTTGAAGGCTACCTATAGCCTGCACCTTGCACTCTCTTGGCTTGTTCAAAGCCTGAGAATCCTCCCTGGCACGTTCACTCAGCTTTCTCTGGGTGCATAGGCTTGAGGTCTCTCTCATGTCATCTTTGTGCCTCTATTGCCTAGTGTAGTTTGCTCCCACCTCCGTGGTGTGGGGTTAACTTGTTCTACCATAATGGTTCCCAGGACAGGCCCCTTCAGTGTGTATGCCACATACAAATCAAGGAAAGCTTAGGGACACCTCAGAGCCTCCATTTGCCTGACCACACTGCATGGCCAAGTGTGTTTTGATGCAGGTAGCCCCTAATTGAAAGCATACTAGAGTGTCACATTGGAAGTGAGGGCAAAAGACCCTCTTTATGCTCAGTGTTCCTCTTCCTAGTTGGGACACAAGTCTGACTGCTGTGCCCTTGTCTTTTATATCTCTTCTTTATCTCTTATTTCCCCTATGTCATATACATTTTCCAGACTCCAGCTAATCCAGGAAATATTTTCTACACTGCCAAAATGTTAACTGAGTCTTAAAGGTTGAAAAAGGAGAGTAAGGAACTTAAAAGTTCCCATTTTAAACTATCAGTTTGGTTTATAAAGATACTGGCTCACTGTGCCGAAAGCCATGTGATACATTCTTGGTTCATTCCTTCTACAACAAATCTTTACCTCCTTCCAGGAAAATGGATGCTTCACGCCACTTAAGAAAAAAGCCTTATACTCAGAAAGGCAAGTGGAAGAAAGATCTACCATATTTTTAAAAAATCACCTCAATTATACTTAACCATCTTCCCATTATCTATTATTCATACAAATTATAGTTATTCAGTGATTTTCTTTATTCTCTCCCCCTTTTTAAGCTTATTTTAAAAGAAAACATATCAAGCATAGGTAAAGAGCTTTCCCTAATTGTTCCTCAAGCCAACTTTCTCCTTAACTGCATTTAAGTGAACTGAAAGCTGAGGCTCCTCTGATCCCAGGAACAGGCAATAGAAACAATTTTTTCCATCTTGGAAGAACTGTGTGCTTCCAAGAAGCACACAGAAGAACTTATTCATCTGCACTTTTAGCTCTCTCTGCTCAACTGTTTCTTCATTCCTTTCTCCTTTCCTGCTCCAAAACCAAGGGCTATGAATGCCCCTGCCCCAAGTGGTAAACACAACCAGCTACCTGGCCCTGATCAAGGACCAATTACTCCTGGATTGTGCTGCTGGATTTGTTTCGGGAGTGAAGAATTATCTACACATTATTAAAATCTTTTTTGCATTTGATTATTATGAATTTTTTCACACCCTTGGAAACTGTACATATTAATACCACTTCTCTCATTTCACCATTTCATGAATGCTCTCCTGGTGAGTGCCACAAAAATATCAAGTGTATAGCGAATACCTTTTATCATGAATTCTACTATAGATTCTCATTCTACTAGAAGTTGATGTTACATATGAGACCATTTTCATCACATTATTTGTATAAACTCAGGTTCATCCTGTTTATTATCTTTGTGTGATATGTTGGCATCTACATATTTGAAGCCCTATATTCACTCAGATTTTTTTCATGTTAACCCCTAGTACCTCTCACATGAGTTTTTTAAATTTTATTTTACTTATTTATTTATTTATGTCTTGGAAATGTTCTTTTATCCCTTTAGTAACTGGTTTCACGTGTTTATCAGGTCATATTTTTTTCCTCTTTTCTCACATTCAATCCACACAACTATATTTATTCTGATACCTTTGTGATGTATTCTAGCTCTAACAAAGAACGCACTTGTCTGGTATCTAAAGTTATAGTTCCAAAACTCATACCTCTTTTCCCAACTGACAAGCATTATTGAGTATCCACTGGGCTTGCCAGGCACTCTTCTGGGTCCTAGAGATACAGTGCTAAAAACGGCAGGTGAAGCCGTTGATCTCACAAAGCTTACATTCTGAAAGCAGGAGACCAACATACAAACAAATAAATATCACAGAGTAATTAATGTTGGGCAGATAGTAAAATAAGGGAAGGGGATAATGTTTTACCTGACAGGGGCATCTTATTTCTTGTCAGGAAAGGAATCTCTGATAAAGTGGTGATGGAGCTGGATCTGAAGGTAAGGAGCCAGCCACGTGAAGACCTCGGAGAAGAGCCTTCTAGAGAGAGTGCTCAGCTACTGCAAATGTCTTAATGTGGGAATGAAATTGAACTTATTTAATAAATATAAAAAAGGACAGTAGAGCAAGAGCAAAGTGGGAAACAGGAGGAAGAAAGATAAGTTTTAAGAGGTCAATAGCAGCCAGATTATAATCGGGCTGTGACAGTCATTGCAAGGACTGTGGATTTTATTCTAGGTCCGTAAGAAGCCAATGGATAGCTGTAGACAGGAAATGGGGGGACATTAATGTAATCTGACTTAGGTTTTAGGAAGTTTGACTTTCCTGGAAGCCTTTCACCAACCAAAGCCACCTCTCTTTTCAGGTCTCAAGGGGCAACAGAAAAGGGAGAAAAAAACACAACTTGTGTTACCAAGTAATATGGTTTGGCTGTGTCCCCACTGAAATCTCATCTTGAATTGTAGTTCCAATAATCCCCACATGTGGTAGGAGAGACCCAGTGGGAGATAATTGAATCATGGGGGTGGTTACCTCCATGCTGTTCTTGTGATAGTGACCGAGTTCTCATGAGATCTGATGGTTTTATAAGGGGCTTTGCCCCTGGTTCACTCTACACTTCTCCTTGCTGCCACCATGTGAAGAAGGATGTGTTTGCTTCCCCTTCCACAATGATTGTAAGTTTCTTGAGGCCTCCCCAGCCCTGCAGAAATGTGAGTCAATTAAACCTCTTTCCTTTATAAATTACCCAGTCTTGAGTATTTCTTCATAGCAGAGTGAGAACGAACTAATACACTAAGACTTTTAGTTTCTTATCTAAGCCTGATGTATCCTTGGTCTTTCCTGATAATCATAGGATGCCATGCAAATAAGCAGAAGAGAATATTGGACAGGGTGTTTGGTAAAATATTCTGTGCCCTCCATCTTTGATATATGCCCTGGGATGATGACACATTTTCCTGCAAGGAGGCAGGTCTGTCAAGGTTCTAATCTATAGAGGTGTGATCTGAGGAATGCTAGACAGCTGACAGCATAAAATCTGAGTACCAAGTTACAAAGATTTAGTGAGAAAGATCATTTATTCAGGAATACAGAATTAAAATGGAGATCCAAATGTCACCTCCAGTTTGTTTGGCATCTGTGTCACCAACTGCTATTATTTTCTGTTCTTTCTCTTTGGTTCTGAAATTTGTCTTTCTGAAACAGTGACCTGAGTTGCACACAATCTGTAATTAAGAAATGTTCTATGTTGTAAACTGTACTTTGCTTTCGGTAAAAGCCTTTATGTGTCAAGTAGCAAAACAAAAGTGTCATGAAAGAAGGTGAAGTTCCCCATTACAGAAAGAAAAATTGGGTAGAAACCTGCTAATGTGTAATGCAGAAAATAAAAGAAATGCTGATATGAACATACCCATCAACTTACATTTATAATATGATGATTTTCAAATGATAGAGGAACATTTGTGAGCCTGTGTTGTCACAGTGCAACAGTGCCAGAGGATGCTGTTTTCAGCAGGTCAGAGTCCCACAGCTGCTCAATCAATATGTTGAGAATTGGTCTTTAATCTTCTGGCTTCTTTTACTAGTTCTGACATCGTATCATTTCTGTTTTGCTATGATGGAAACATCCCTGAGGCAAATAGTGTTTCTGGTTGTACTGTGACATTTACCCTCTTCTCTTAATAATAATCATAATAATAACAATAATAATAACAGCAGCTACTATTTATAGAGCACTAGGCATGTTGCATCATGATTTTACCTAATCTTTAAGAGTCCTGCAAGTCAGGAGTTGGGCTCAGTTTCCAGAGGAAGAAAATAAGGCTACTTTAATGCTATGACAGTAAGGCCATATTCAAGAAGAGGTTAGAAAATGGGAGCCTCTAGTAATTTTCCCTCCTTTTCAGAACCATAGAGCTGACCAAGTGTGTCCAGCTTGGTACCCTCTACAAGAGCTTTATTGGTATTAAAAAGAAAATTCAATTCTCACTGTCATTCAAAGTAGGGACCTTTATTTATTTATTTATTTATATTTATTTATTTATTATTTCCAAATTTTATTTTAAGTTCAGGGTTATATGTGCAATATGTGAATGTTTTGTTATATAGACAAATGTGTGCCGTGGTGGTTTACTGCACCGATCATCCTATCACCTAGGTATTAAGCCCAGCATCCACTAGCCATTCTTCTTGATGGACTCCCTATTCGCAACCCCCACCCTCTGACAGGCATCAGTGTGTGTTGTTCCACTTCATG
Source organism: Hylobates moloch (assembly GCF_009828535.3). NCBI lineage: Eukaryota > Metazoa > Chordata > Mammalia > Primates > Hylobatidae > Hylobates > Hylobates moloch. The sequence continues at coordinate 121,286,136 of NW_026652282.1, forward strand.
TGTCCATGTGTTCTCATCATTCAGCTCCCACTTATAAGTGAGAACACATGGTATTGGATTCTCTGTTCCTGGGTTAGTTTGCTAAAGATAATGGCCTCCAGCTCTATTCATGTCCCTGCAAAAGACATGATCTCATTCCTTTTTATGGCTGCATAGTATTTCATCATGTATAAGTACCACATGTATTTTTTTTATCCAATCCACTGTTGATAAGCACCTAGGTTGATTCCATGTCTTTGCTATTGTGAATAGTGCTGCAATGAACATACACGTGCATGTATCTTTAGAGTAGAACAGTTTATATTCCTTTGGGTATATATCCAGTAATGAGATTACTGAGTTAAACGGTCTTTCTGCCTCTAGGTCTTTGAGGAATCAACACAATGTCTTCCACAATGGTTGAACTAATTTACACTCCCACCAACAGTGTAAAAGTGTTCCTGTTTTATCCACAACCTCACCAGCATCTGTTGTTTTTTGACTTTTAATAGTAGCCATTCTGACTGGTGTGAGATGGTATCTCACTGTGGTTTTCACTTGCATTTCTCTAATGATCAGTGATGTTGAGCTTTTTTTCATATGTCTGTTGGCCACATGCATGTCTTCTATTGAGAAGTGTTTGTTCATGTCCTTGGCCCACTCTTTGATGGGGCTGTTCATTTTTCTTATAAATTTAAGTTCCTTATAGATGATGGATATTAGACCTTTGTCAGATAGATTGCAAGCATTTTCTCCCATTCTGTAGGCTGTCTATTTATGCTGTTGATAGTTTCTTTTGCTGTGCCAAAGCGCATCAATTTAATTAGATCCCATTTGTCAATTTTTGCTTTTGTCAAAATTGCTTTTGGTATCTTCATCATGAAATCTTTACCTGTGCCTATGTCCTGAATGGTATTGCCTAGGTTTTCTTCTAGGGTTTTTATAGTTCTGGGTTTTACATTTAAGTCTTTAAACCATCTTGAGTAATTTTTGTACATGGTGTAAGGAAGGGGTCTGGCTTCAATTTTTTGCATATGGCCAGCCAGTTCTCCCAGCACCATTTATTGAATAATGAGTCTTTTCCCCATTCCTTGTTTTTGTCAGGTTTGTCAAAGATCAGATGGTTGTACGTGTGCAGTCTTATTTCTGGGTTCTCTATTCTGTTCCATTGGTCTATGTCTGTTCTTATACCAATACCATGCTGTTTTGGTTACTGCAACCTTGTAATACAGTTTGAAGTTGGGTAGCCTGATGCCTCCAGCTTTGTTGTTTTTGCTTAGGATCACCTTGTCTATTCAGGCTTTTTTTTTGGTTTCATAAAAATTTTTAAATAGTTTTTTTTTCTAATTCTGTGAAGAATGTCAATGGTACTTTAATGGGAATAGCATTGAATATATAAATTGCTTTGGGCAGTATGGCCATTTTTATTATATTGATTCTTCCTATTCATGAACAAGGACTGTTTTTCCATTTGTGTCGTCTCTGATTTTTTTGAGCAGTGGCTTGCAGCTCTCCTTGAAGAGGTCCTTCACTTCCCTTGTTAGCTGTATTTCTAGGTATTTTATTCGTTTGTGCCAATTGTGAATAGGAGTTCATTCGTGATTTGGCTCTTGGCTTACCTGTTGTTGGTGTATAGGAATGCTAGCAATTTTTGCACATTGATTTTATATCCTGAGACTTTCCTGAAATTGCCTATCAGCTTAAGAAGCTTTTGGGCTGAGACAATGGGGTTATCTAGACATAGGATCATGTCATCTGCAAACAAAGATAGTTTCACTTCCTTTCTTCCTATTTGAATATCCTTTATCTCTTTCTCTTTCCTGATTTCCCTGGCCAGAACTTACAACACTATGTTGAATAGGAGTGGTGAGAGAGGACAAACTTGTCTTGTACTGGTTTTCAAAGGGAATGCTTCCAGGTTTTGCCCATTCAGTATGATATTGGCTGTGGATTTGTCATATATGGCTTATTAATTTGAGGTATGTTCCTTCAATACCTAATTTATTGAGAGTTTTTAACATGCAGGGGTGTTGAATTTTATCGTAGGCCTCTTCTGCATCTATTGAGATAACCATGTGGTTTTTGTCTTTAGTTCTTTTTATGTGATGAATCACATTTATTAATTTGTATATGTTGAACCAGATTTCCATCCCTGGGATGAAGCCTATTTGATTGTGGTGGATAGGTCTTTTGATATTCTGTTGGATTTGTTTTGCTTCAATGTTCATTAAGGATATTGGCCTTGGCCTGAAGTTTTCTCTTTTTTTTTTTTTTTTTGCTGTATCTTTGCCAGGTTTTGGTATCAGGATTCTGCTGGCCCCATAAAATGAGTTAGAGAGGAGTTCCTCCTCTTCAATTTTTCGGAATAGTTTCAGTAGGAATGGTGTTAGCTCTCTTTTGTACCTCTGGTAGAATTCAGCTGTGAACCTGTCTGGTCCTGGGATATTTTTTCATTTGGTAGGCTATTTATTAATGTCGCAATTTTAGAACAAATTATTGGTCTATTCAGAGATTCAATTTCTTTCTGGTTCAGTCTTGGGTGGGTGTATGTGTCTAGGAATTTATTCGTTTTTTCTAGATTTTCCAGTTTATGAACATAGAAGTGTTTATAGTATTCTCTGATGGTTGTTTGTATTTCTTTGGGGTCAGTGGAGATATTTCCCTTAACATTTCTGATTGTGTTTATTTGAATCTTCTCTTTTCTTCCTTATTAGCCTAGTTAGTGGTCTATATATTTTATTAAATCTTTTTTTTTTTTTTTTCCAAAAAAACAGCTCTTGGATTTGACGATTTTTTTGAAGTGTCCTTTTGTGTCTCTATCTTCTTCAGTTCAGCTCTGATCTTGGTTATTTCTTTTATTCTGCTAGCCTTGGGTTTGTTCACTCTTGGTTCTCTAGTTCTTTTAGTTGTGACATTCAATTTTTAACTTAAGATCTTTCTAGCTTTTTCATGAGGGCATTTAACAATATAAATTTCCCTCTTTCACACTGTTTCAGCTGTGTGTCCCAAAGATTGTGGAACATTGTATCTTTCTTCTCATTAATTCCAAAGAACTTCTTGATTTCTGCCTTAATTTTATTATTTACCCAGACGTAATTCAGGAGCAGGTTGTTCAAATTCCATGTAGTTGTGTGGATTTGAATGAATTTCTTAACCTTCTGTTCTAATTTGATTGCACTGTGATCCGAGAGACTGTTATGATTTCAATTCATTTGCATTTGCTGAGGAGCGTTTAACTTTCAATAATGTGATCAGTTTTAGAAAAAGTGCCAGGTGGTGATGAGAAATATATATATTCTGTTGTGTTTGGGTGGAGAGTCCTGTAGATATCTACCAGGTCCACTTGATCCAGCGCTGAGTTCAGGTCCTGAATATCTTTGTTAGTTTCTGTCTCGATGGTCTGTCTAATATTGACAGTGTGGTGTTAAAGTCTCCCACTATTATTGTGTGTGAGTCTAAGTCTCTTTGAAGGTCTCTAAGAATTTGCTTTATGAATCTGTGTGCTTCTGTATTGGATGCACAGACATTTAAAAAATGGATAAATCTTTTTGTTGAATTGAACCCTTTCCCATTATGTAATGTTCTTCTTTGTCTTTTTTGATATTTATTGGTTTAAAGTCCGTTTTTCAGGAACTAGGAATGCAACCCTAAGTAGGAACCTTTAAAACCTCTGGGCCTATTCAGCTTGCCATATTCATATTCCCTATCTGGCAAGAAGTAGATTCTCGCAATTTTCAAATTGTTCATATATAAAAAGCTTCCCCATAAACAGAAGACATATCACAGTTCCCAACAGCGATGATTTGCATAGAGTAATCTTGTATATTAAGTTTTTTCTGTTGCCTCTCAACTATACTAAAGTCAGCTGGAAGGTTGCACTTCTGGTAAAAATTATAGCTTTTCCTTCAGTGAGAATACTCGGTGCTCAAGCACTTATAACTAGAATTTCTAAGAAGGAAATTTGTAAAGAGAGAAGTGCAGTTGTTGGTACTAATGGGAAGGAAGCTGTGCTTTTATCTCTACCTTCTTTTCACTTGAGAAGGGAATGGAGACAATGGAAGGGTACAACTCTTTTTTTGTTTTGGTGACATTAGAAGACATGAGAAAAGTAATGACTGGGTTCCCTGAACTGGTTTGCAGTTGCATCCTGTCTCAGATATGTGTGAACGCAACAAAAATACTGATGCCTTCACTCTTGAGATAAGGCCACATAACTTTCAATTTAATCCTATTTAATCTCAGGAACTCTCAGAAAAACAATGTGTCTCTATTATGTGTGAGAAAAATGTGTATATAACAGTGGGAGGTCTAATGTATACTATATATTTGAAAGCCACCAGCCTTAGCACAGTCTCTGCTGTCAGTAGAATCAATTTCTTCATTCTTGTTGACACACAGAATATTCCTTCTGATCTTGCAAAATCACTTCTGTTTATTACAAGGTCTGTATCTTGTCTATGTTCCCCACTGTTTATATACTACTTTTCTTGAAGCCACTACAGAGCTTTATACTTATATTCCAAACTGCATCTAGTACGGAAGTGCTTGGCAACATTACAACATGGAATAAATAGTATTCATTATGACAGACTCCTCAGGATTCAATCATCTGATAAATGTTAGAGACATTACATAGAACTAATTTGACACTTTGTCTCTAAAGCGTGTTAAGACTCTTTGATGCTGAAAATTGCATTTGCAGAAGTGATTATTTGAAGTTACTGCAAGGCTCTGAGACAATGCAGTGTCCAGGTCTCAAAGGAAGAAAAGCGAAATTCCTTCAGGGTGATTACTGAGGCCTCCCTGCCCAAGGTTTAATTCTGGCCTGAGAGATAGGAAGCTTGGCTTCTTGTCTCTTCTACTCAGCAGCCTCCATAGCTTTTTATATTGACTCCCCGAGGTCCAGAGATGAAATAGTAGCCAAGGGTCTGACCAAAAACCACCTAGTGAATTATGCAGCCAAATGTCTCCTGGGGAAGCAGATGTATTGTTTTACCTGAATGGAGATCCCAGTGGTGTTATGAAGACAACATGTCAGCCAGGGTTCAAGTCTCAGCTCCGCCACTTATTGGATGCATTTGTCTCCTAACTTATCTGCCCCTCAGTGTCCTTGTTTATGAAATGAGAATGATTAAACATATCTTTTGGAGTTATTGTAAGAATTAAACGCTATAATGTGTGAAAGCACCTGACATAGTACCCGGAACATAATAGGCACTTAATACATGTTAATGTATTCTTCTGACCCATGAATTAGGAAGAATACTATTTTTCCTGCTTATCTCAAGCTTATTATTCACTTCAATGGTCATTTTTCCCCTCTAGGCACATTCAGAGATAACAATGATGTACTACAGTCAATTAAAAATGTTTCCTTGAATCTGGACTTGATTGTCAGAGCAAAAACAGCAGCAGTCACTTAAGGAGAGATAGATTGTAAGCACAGCCTGAAATGTATCTACCTACTGATACACAGCTTTTTCTGCCTTAGTCCATGCTGGTACATACGGCACAATTGTCTTCCTAGAGACGTATTTTCTTCCTAGAGACACACATATGGGCCCCCCTATGTATCAATGTTCTTATTTGTCAGGAACAATTATTTTACATGTAAAAACATGGATTGACCCACATGACCCATTTTCTTTAATATATATGAAGTAATACAACAGTATTTTATTATGTATTGTTTCCTACAACACTGTTGGCTATGACAGTCATAAGTATTAAGATTTCCTTCAACCTCTGCACCCTGCCCCACAGCAGTACCTGCCACTGTGTAGTGCAGGCTCTCCCGATCCCTTGTTTGGAATACTGCAAAACTGTTTACCCTTCTTTTCATTCTCTCTTCTCACCAACGCACCCCTATACTACAGCCTTTACGATGTTTCTAAAACAAAAACAAGGCCACATTAACTATTATTTATAAATCCTTCCATGGTTTCCCATTGTCCTTAGGGCAAAACCTAAGCTTCTTGACCTGGCTGACAAGAATTTTTTTGATCAGGCATAAATCCTAGCTCAGGATACATTAACGTGGACAGCTGTGTGGCGGTAGAGTGGGGGCGAAATGGACATAACACATTTTATCTACATTATGGGCACTCTCCACAGTGACAATTTTTCCTCATTTTCATTTTATTTTGGGGCTCTTTTTAGGCTCTCTTTTCCTTCCTAATAACAATTGCTGTGCCCCTGAGTTTTCCTTGGAAACTTTTAAGAGCTGGGCATGCTCAGTAGCCACAGCCAGGGTTGTCTCTCATTTTTAAAACATCACTAAGGCTGCAGTGTGAAGGATGGACACACTTTGGGGCCTGTTGGGGGTGGGGGGCAAGGGGAGGGAGAGCATTAGGACAAATACCTAATGCATGCAGGGCTTAAAACCTAGATGATGGGTTGATGGGTGCAGCAAATCACCATGGCACATATATACCTATGTAACAAACCTGCACGTTCAACACATGTATTCCAGAACTTAAAATAAAATAAAATAAAATAGAAAAAAATGCATCAGTGAGAACCTTAAAAAAACCAAGAAAGAATCAAAATTTCCTT
>NW_026652282.1:121317669-121340332 GCF_009828535.3 Hylobates moloch
GGAACTGCGTTCCTTTGGAGGAGGAAAGGTGCTCAGCTTTTTAGAGTTTCCAGTTTTTCTGCTCTGTTTTTTCCCCATCTTTGTGGTTTTATCTACTTTTGGTCTTTGATGATGGTGATGTACAGATGGGTTTTTGGTGTGGATGTCCTTTCTGTTTGTTAGTTTTCCTTCTACCAGACAGGACCCTCAGCTGCAGGTCTGTTGGAGTTTGCTAGAGGTCCACTCCAGACCCTGTTTGGCTGGGTGTCAGCAGCGGTGGCTGCAGAGCAGCGGATTTTCGTGAGACTGCAAATTCAGCTGTCTGATAGTTCCTCTGGAAGTTTTGTCTCAGAGGAGTACCTGGCCGAGTGAGGTGTCAGTCTGTCCCTACTGGGGGGTGCCTCCAAGTTAGGCTGCTCGGGGGTCAGGGACCCACTGTAGGAGGCAGTCTGCCCATTCTCAGATCTCCAGCTGCGTGCTGGGAGAACCACTACTCTCTTCAAAGCTGTCAGACAGGGACATTTAAGTCTGCAGAGGTTACTGCTGACTTTTTGTTTGTCTGTGCCCTGCCCCCAGAGGTGGAGCCTACAGAGGCAGGCCGGCCTCCCTGAGCTGTGGTGGGCTCCACCCAGTCCGAGCTTCCTGGCTGCTTTGTTTACCTAAGCAAGCATGGGCAATGGCGAGTGACCATCCACCAGCATCACTGCCGCCTTGCAGTTTGATCTCAGACTGCTGTGCTAGCAATCAGCCAGACTCCGTGGGCATAGGACCCTCCGAGCCAGGTGCGGGACACAATCTCCTGGTGTGCCGTTTTCCAAGCCCGTTGGAATAGCACAGTATTAGGGTGGGACTGACCCGATATTCCAGGTGCTGTCTGTTACCCCTTTCTTTGACTAGGAAAGGGAACTCCCTGACCCCTTGCGCTTCCCGAGTGAGGCAATGCCTCGCCCTGCTTCGGCTCGCACACAGTGCGCTACACCGACTGTCCTGCACCCACTGTTTGGCACTGCCTAGTGAGATGAACCTGGTACCACAAATGGAAATGCAGAAATCACCCGTCTTCTATGTCACTCACGCTGGGAGCTGTAGACCGGAGCTGTTCCCATTTGGCCATCTTGGCTCCACCAATATTGAGCATTTTTAAATATATCTGTTGGCCATTTGAATGTATTTTTTCAGATATGTCCATTTAGGTGCTTTGCCCATTGTTAACTGGGTTATTTCTTGCCTTGCTAATGAGATGTTTGAGTTCCTTCTGTATTTTGGATATTAACCCATTATCAGATATATGGTTAGCAAACATTTCCTCCTAATTCTATTAATTGGGAGAAATTGTCCCAATTGTCTCTTTCATTCTGTTGATTCTTTACTGCGCAGAAGCTTTTTAGCCCGATACAATCCTATTTGTCTGTTTTTATATTAGTTGCCTGTATTTTAGGAGTCAAATAAAATAAATAGTTGCCCAGACCAATGACATGTAGCTTTTTTCCTGTGTTTCTGCTAGTAGTTTTACAGTTTCTTGTCTTACATTTAAGTCTTTAATCCATTTTGAACTGACTTTTTTTAACATGCTGTGGGTTAAGGTCCAATTTTTGTCTCCTGCACTTGGATATCCAGTTTTCCCAACACCTTTATTTGAAGAGATTGTCCTTTTACCAATGTATTTTCTTGTCAACTTTGTCAAAAATCCATTGGCCATAAATGTGAGGATTCATTTATGGGCTCTTTTCTGTTTGATTGGACATCTCCAATTTTAAGCCAGTATTATGCTGTTTTGATTACTATAGCCTTGTAATGTAGTTTTAAGTCAAGTAGTGTGATGACTGTGGCTTTCTTCTTTTTGCTCAAGATTATCTTGGCTATTCAGGTTGTTTTATAGGTCCATATGAATTTTGCAATTGTTTTTCTATTTCTGTAAAAATGACATTGGAATTTTGACAGGGAATAAATTGGATCTGTAAATTGCTTTGAGTAGTACTGACATTTAATAATGCTAATTTTCATTCATGAACGAGGAATATTTTTCCATTTATTTGTATCTCTTTCAATTTCTTTCATCATTGTTTCATAGTTTTAACTATACAGGTCTTTTACCTTCCTAGTTAAATTTATTTTTAAATATTTTATTTTCGTGATGCTATTGTAAATGGGATTTTCTTAAAAGTTTTTTTCAGGCAGATTTTATTTTAATTTTTTTTTTACCTTTATTTTAAGTTTAGGGAAAGATGTGCAAGATTGTTACATAGGAAATTGTGTTATGAGGGTTTGTAGTACAGATTATTTCATCACCCACGTATTAAGCATAGTACCCATTAGTTATTTTTTCTGACCCTCTCCCTCCTCCCACCTTCCACCCTCCAATAGGTCCAGTGTGTGTTGTTCCTCTCTATGTGTCCATGTGTTCTCATAATTTGGCTTCTACTTATAAGTGAGAACAAGTCATATTTGGTTTTCTGTTCCTGTGTTAATTTGCTAAGAATGAAAGTCCCACAAAAGTCCTAATCTTGTTCCTTTTATGTCTGCATACTATTCCATGGTGTATATGTGCCACATTTTCTTTATCCAGTCTCTTATTGATGGGCATTTAGGTTGATTCCATGTCTTTGCTATTGTGAATAGTGCTGCAGTGAACATACACGTGCATGTATCTTTATAACAGAATGATTTATATTCCTTTGGGTATATACTGAGTAATGAGATTGCTGAGACAAATGGTATTTCTGCCTCTAGGTCTTTGAGGAATCACGACACTGCCTTTCACAATGGTTTGAACTAATTTACCCTCCCACCAACAGTGTATAAGCATTTCTTTTCTCTCTGCAACCTCACCAGCACTTCTTATTTTTAAAAGTTTTAATAGTAGCCATTCTGACTGGTGTGAGATGGTATCTCACTGTGGTTTTGATTTGCATTTCTCTAATGATCAGTGATGTTGAGCTTTTTTTCATATGGTTGTTGGCTGCATGTATGTCTTCTTTTGCGAAGTGTCTGTTCATGTCCGTTGTCCACTTTTTAATAGGGTTGTTTGCTTTTTTCTGTAAATTGTTTAAAGTTCCTTACAGATGCTGGGTATAAGACCTTTGTCAGATGCATAGTTTGAAAAAAAAAATTTATTCCACTCTGTAGGTTGCCTGTTTACTGTGTTGATAGTTCCTTTTTGCTGTGCAGAAGCTCTTTAGTTTAATTAGATTCCAGTTGTCAATTTTTGCTTTTGTTGCGATTGCTTTTGGTGTCTTTGTCATGAACTCTTTACCCATTTCTATGTCCTGAATGGTATTGTCTGGGTTGTCTTTCAGGGTTTGTATAGTTTTGAGTTTTACATTTAAGTCTTTAATCCATCTTCAGTTAATTTTTGTATATGGTGTAAGGAAGGGGTCCAGTTTCAATCTTCTGCACATGGCTAGTCAGTTATCCCAGCATCATTTATTGAGCAGGGAATACTTTCCCCATTGCTTGTTTTTGTCAGGTTTGTCAAAGATCAGATTATGGTAGGTGTGTGGTCTTCTTTCTCAGTTCTCTGCTCTGTTCCATTGGTCTACATGTTTGTTTTTGTACCCATACCATGCTATTTTGGTTACTGTAGCTCTGCAGTACAATTTGAAGTCAGGTAGTGTGAATGCCTCCAGCTTTGTTCTTTTTTGGTTAGGATTGCTTTGGCTATTTGGACTCTTTTCTGATTCTACATGAATTTCAAAATAGTTTTATCTAGTTCTGTGAAGAATTTCAGTGATAGTTATTAGAAATAGCATTTAATTTATAGATTGCTTTAGGCAGTATGGCCATTTTTATGATATTGATTCTTTTTATCCATAAACACAGAATGATTTTCCATTTGCTTGTATCATCTCTGATTTCTTTGACGGTGCTTTGTAGTTCTGATTGTAGAGATCTTTCACCTCCCTGGTTAATTGTATTCCTAGGTATTTTATTCTTTTGTGGTAATTGTGAATGGTATTGCATTCCTGATTTGGCTCTTGACTTGACTACTTTTGGTGTATAGAAATGTTAGTGATTTTTGCACATTGATTTTATATCCTGATATTTTGCTGAAGTTGCTTATCAGCTTCAGCAGCTTTTGGGCTGAGATTATAGAGTTTTATAGATATAGGATCATGTTGTCTGTAAACAGTTTGACTTCCTCTCTTCTTATTTGGATTCCCTTTGTTTCTTTCTCTTGCTTGATTGCCTTGGCCAGGACTTCCAATACTATGTTGAATAGAAATGGTGAGAGAGGGCATCCTTGTCTTGTGCCGATTTTCAAGGGAAATACTCTGAGCTTTTGCCCATTCAATATGATGCTGGCTATGGGTTTGTCTTAGATAGCTCTTGGTATTTTGAGGTATGTTCCTTCAATACCTAGTTTATTGAGAGTCTAACATGAAAGGGTGTTGAATTTTATTGAAATCCTCTTCTGCATCTATTGGGAAGCTGCAGTATGGGGAGGGAGCAGGTGGACTGGTGCATGCCATAGGGCCACCTCACTGGAGCTGTCCACTGGTCAGGCATGGTCCGCCAGTGCAGAAGCTAAGGTGCAGGCTTCCAGGGTGCCCAAGACTGTCTTGTAAGCAAGTTTGGCCAGGTTGGAGCTCTGGAAGAGGCCAGCCAACCAAGGGGTGCTCAGGTCAGATCAGCCCCATATGATGGGCAAGATAATCAGTTCCAACAGTTCCCACAGGACTTGTCTCCTATGGAAGCAAGTTGAGCCTAGGGGGATGGCCGTCCATGGCTGTGCTCTACTACAGGTGCTCCCACATCAAACTCTCAGGGATCCAATCACCTGGCTTGCTGCCCCTACCACTTCTCTGAGCAGCATTCCCTACCAACTGGAGTGTCCATGGTGGTTGAGTGGTCTCCTCCTGCCAGGGTTCTAGAGGCTCGTGGCAAGAACGGGTTGCTCCCTGCCAGTTTAACTCACCCATTTCCTCGGAGCTGTTGTGGCCTCAAAATGAGTTCCAGTGCTCGGTAGCCCCATGCAGGATTCCCAGCTTTCTCCGCCTTCAGTCCAGCTTCTGTGTCTTCCCTCCATCCACTCTTGGTGCCTTCCCTCTAAAGATCTGTTAAAAGCACACCTATTGTCTTAGTGCCTCGGTTAGAGCCTTTTCACCTGGCTGTGCTTAGTCAGCCATCTTGCCCTCATAAACCAACCTGGCGAGGTTTTATATTATCAAGACATGTTTTGCTTATTTTCTAAATTAACAACAATCTGGAAAGCTACCCGCCATTGTCCAATAATAGAGATAACTGAATGTCCGGATTGTTGTTTGTGTATAGAAATGCCACAGATTTGTGTATTTTATATTCTGCAGCTGTACTGAATACATTTATTATACATAACAGTTTTTTGGCAGGATCTTTAGGATTATCTATATAAAGGATTATGTAATCTGCAAAAACAGATAGGTTTACCTCTTCGTTTCTGATTTGTAGACGTTTTATTTTTTCTTGCCTAATTGCTCTGGCTAGAACTTCCAGTACTATGTTGAATAGAAGTGGTGAAAATGAACATCCTTGCACTGTAGGAGATCTCAGATAGAAAACTTCCAGTTTCTCCTCATTGATTATAATATTAGCTGTGTGTTTTCCATAAATGTCCTCGATTATGTTGAGGAACTTTCCTTCTATACATAGAGTGCTAGCAGATTTTATTAAGAAAGTATGTTGAACTTTGTCAAATGCTTCCTTTGCATTCATTGATATGATCATATGATTGTCTCTCAGTCTGTTAATGTAATCATCACAATGATTTATTTACATATGTTTAACAAATTTGCATACCAAGAATAAATCCTATTTGATCATGATATATAATCCTTGTTCATAAAATAACTTAGTTTTGACTTTTTAAATGAGTCCTCTTTATTTTATTTATTTCTACTCTGATCTTTATTTTTTTCCCTCTGCTAGGTTTGGGTTTAGTTCTTCTATTTCTAGTTTCTTGAGGTGTAATATTAGACCATTTGGGATCTTTCTTCGTTTTTAATCTAGGCATTTTTTTGCTATAAACTTACCTCTTAGAACTGCTTTTGCTGCATCCCATAGGTTTAGGCATGTTGTGTTTTCATTTTCATTTGTCTCAAGTTATTTTTTAATTTCCCTTTTAATTTCTTCTTTGAGACACTGGCTATTCAGGAGCATGTCATTTAATTTCCACCTATTTGTGAATTTTCAAACATTTCTCTTGTTATTGATTTCTAGTTTCATATCATTTTTGTTGGAAACAATACTTCATCTGATTTTAATCTTCCTAAATTTGAAAAGAGTTGTTTTGTGGCCTCTCGTATGGTCTTTCCTAAATAAAGTTCCATGTGCAGTAGAGAAGAATGTGTATTTTGCTGTTGTTAGAAGGAAAGTTCTGTATTCATCTTTTAGGTCCATTTTGCCTAAAGTACAATTCGATTCCAGTATTTCCTTATTAATTTTGTGTCTGGATGATCTGTCCATTGTTGATAGTGGAATATTGAAGTCCTCTACTATTATCATATTGCTATTTATTTCTCCATTTGTCCGTTCATATTTGCTTTGTATATTTAGGTGCTACAATGACTGCATATATATATATATATATATATATATATATATTTATTTATGCAACAACTTTATATCTATACATATTAAATATATATACAATTAATCAGGAAGATGTAACAACTTAAATATACATATATTTAATGTAATATATATATTTAATATCTATATGCTTCCTATAATATATTCATTTTAGCCTGAAGGAAACAGTTAGACTGAAAGTAAAAGGATAGAAGAGGATAGTCCATGCAAATGGTAACTAAAAGAAAGCAAGAGTGGCTAGACTTAGATAAAATATACTTCAAATCAAAAACTATTAAAAGAGACAAAGTAGGTTATTATTTAATGAGAAAGGGCTCAATTAATCAGGATGATATAACAACTTAAAAAATATATATGTGTATATATATTTCTTTAAGAAGCTACAAACTAGCTGTTCATTCCTAAATTGAGAAATCATTATAGTTTTCGCATAGCAAATTATTTTAGGTGTTTCATCCACTGATAACAATTATGATTACCTGATTCTTCTATCATACCATTAAACTTTGTGACATGGCTATAGGCCTCCTGAAATTTATTACTAGTAGTCTGTTGTAAAATCGGCATTAGTTTTTTAGGTATTTGAAGGAAGAATATTCTTTAGAAATCTTGGCTTTAATTCTTAAAACTGTCTTATAATGGAAATTTCATAATGTCCACAAAAGTCCAATTTTGGCTGCCTTAAATAGATGCTATGAGATGAGTGTGTGTGTGCATACACGTGTATGTACACTTGTGCATTTGTGTGTTTGTTTATGTGCTCCTGAATGTCTGAATGTAAAGTCACACATTAAGTTTGAGTTTAGAAGCATCCTTTGGCAAATAAATAAGCATGCATATAAAACATAATATATTCCCAACTCATGAAGACATGCTTACAAGCAACTAATATAGTTATGCACTGCATAATGACATTTTAGTGAATGACAGACCATAAATACAACGGTGGTTCTATAAGGTAATAAACAGAACTGAAAATTCCTATCAGTTAGTAATGCCGTATTTATCATAATATTGTAGTGCAAAACATTAGTCACGTTTGTTGTGATGCTGGTGTAAGCAAACCTACTGAGCTGCCAGTCCTATAAAAGTACATCACATGCCATTATGCAGAGTACATAATACCTGGTGATGATGATAAATGAATATGTTACTGGTTTATGTATTTAATATACTATACTTTTATTGTTATTTTAGAGTATACTTCCACTCATAAAGAAAAGTTAACTGGGCCAGGTGCGGCAGCTCACGCGTGTAATCCCAGAACTTTGGAGGCTGAGGTGGGCGGATCACCTGAGGTCAGGAGTTCGAGACCAGCCTGACCAACATGGAGATACCCCATCTCTACTAAAAATACAAAATTAGCTGGGCATGGTGGTGCATGCCTGTAATTCCAGCTACTCGGGAGGCTGCGGCAGGAGAATCACTTGAACCGAGGAGGCGGAGGTTGCGGTGAGCCGAGATTGCACCATTGCACTCCAGCCTGGGTAACAAGAGTGGAACTCTGTCTCAAAAAAAAAAAGTTAACTGTAAAACAGCCTCAGGCAGATCCTTCAGGACGTAGTCCAGAAGAAGGAATTGTTATCATAGGAGATGACAGCTCCGTGTATGTTATTTCCCCTGAAGACGTTCCAGTGAACAAGATGTGGAGGTGGAAGACAGTGATGTTGATGATCCTGACCCTCTGTAGGCTTAGGCTAATGTGTGTGCTTGCATTTTATTTTTTAACAAAATATTTAAAAAGAAAAAATAAAAATAGAACGAAAAGCTTAAAGTAAAAGGCTATAAAAAAGAATACTATTTTTGTACAGCTGTACAATGTGTTTGTGTTTTAAGGTAAGTGTTATTACAAAGGAATCAAAAGTTAAAGAAAATTTAAAAGTAAAATGTTACAGGAAGCTAAGGTTAATTTATTATCAAAGGAAGAAAAATATTTTTAATATATTTAATGTAGCCTAAGTGTGTGGTGTTTGTAAGTCTACAGGAATGTATAGCAACGTCTTGGGCATTCATATTCACTCACCACTCACGCACTGACTCACCCAGAGAAACTTTCAGTTCTGCAAGCTTTATTCATTTTAAGTGCCCTATACAGGTGTAACATGTTTTATCTTTAATAGTGCATTCTCACTATACCACTTCTATGTTTAGATATATTTAGATACACAAATACCATCATGTGACAGTTGCTTACAGTATTCAGTACAGCAACATGCCGTACAGGCTTGTAGGTTAGAAGCAATAGGCTATATCATAGAGCCTAGGTGTGTACTAGGCTATAGGCTTGTGTAAGTACACTATAATATTCACATCATGGCCGGGTGCGGTGGCTCATGCCTGTAATCCCAGCATTTTGGGAGGCCAAGGTGGGCAGATCACGAGGTCAGGAGATCGAGATCATCTGGGCTAACACGGTGAAACCCAGTCTCTACTAAAAATACAAAACATTAGCTGGGCTTGGTGGCACGCGCCTGTAGTCCCAGCTACTCGGGAGGCTGAGGCAAGAGAATCACTTGAACCCAGGAGGCGGAGGTTGCAGTAAGCCAAGGTCGTGCCATTGCACACCAGCCTGGGTGACAGAGCGAGACTCTGTCTCAAAAAAAAAAAAAAAAAAAAATTCACACCATGACAAAAACTGCATAGTGATGTATTTCTCAGAGCATATTCTCACCGTTAAGCAGTGCGTGACTGTATATATGACCACCATTTGATCATTCCTTCCTTCCCTTGCTTCTTTTCTTAGTCATTACCTTCTCTTGAAAGCCATTATAAGCCACCTGATCTAGAGTAACTCCCTCTGCTTCTCCCCTTAGCCAGTCCCATGCCATGAGATATTCTCTTCTTTTAAGGAAACCCTTCCCAAGAATGTAAGAAGATTGTCTGTTTTTCTTATATTTTTTCCTTGTTTTCTATTAAATGCTATATAATAGATGCTCAATTATGATTTGATAAATGAGGAAATATTTGCTACTCACTGATAAAATTTGGGAGGCACTATACTGGCCCAGTTCTTCCTAAACCCAGCTGTGTATCAAAAATTACCCAGGAAGCTTTCAAAAATCTCAGTTATCAGGAACCCAATCCTGAGATTTGATTCAGTTAGGTATGGTTTATTCACTGCTATTTCCATAGAACAGCATGTGGCATATAACTAGGCTTCAATAAATAGTAAGTATTTGTATAATCATTACTCATTATGAGTAATTTTCTTGTGGTAACCTTCAACCTGGTTTCCCGCCTCCAGTTCCTCCCTTATTCTGAAATGCTCTTACCCTTCCATTTTACCTTCCATCTCACCTGTGGAATGCTTTTCTGAATCAGAAAGCCGAACACGATACTATCCTGAATAAAATTCATCCATTATTCTCTGTTTTCTTCAGGATGAAGTCCAAAAGCCTTATCAAGTAAGCAGAACCTTTTAAAATCTGGCCCAGGTTACCCTTCCAACACTGAATTTCTCCCAGTACACCAAGCTTGTTTATTCTTCCACTCCTTTGCATATGTTACTTCTTTGGCCTAGAATGTTCTTTCCATTTTTATATGTCAAAATCCTCTAACTTCTTTTTAGACATAAGTCTAATGTCACCTTCTCCAGGAAGCCCTTTCTGAATTTCTCAGGCTTAGTCAGCACTTAGCACAAAACCTGTTTTACATTAAGAATTAAAGGCAAGTATTACTATTATTTATCCATTTATGGTATGAATTGTGACTATTTTGGAGACTTGTTTAATTATTATTCTCTAATGAGAAACTAGAGGCAAAAGCTGAGTAAACTGAAGGCTAAACTGTAACTACTGAGCTAAGGAATTTGCTTTGCTATCCTATCTTTCTTTTTCTTATTATACTTTAAGTTCTGGGATACATGTGCAGAATGTGCAGGTTTGTTACATAGGTATACATGTGCCATGGTGGTTTGCTGCACCCATCAACCCATCATCTACATTAGGTATTTCTCCTATCCTAATGATCTCCCTCCCCTTGCCCCCCACCCCCCGACAGGCTCCAGTGTGTGATGTTCCCCTCCCTGTGTCCATGCGTTCTCATTGTTCAGCTCCCACTTATGAGTGAGAACACACAGTGTTTGGTTTTCCGTTCTTGTGTTAGTTTGCTGAGAATGATGGTTTCTAGCTTCATCCATGTCCCTGCAAAGGACATGAACTCATCCCTTTTTATGGCTGCATAGTATTCCATGGCTTATCCTACCTTTCTATTGACTCTCCAACAAAAACGTGAAAGCTTGAGGAAATCTTTCTCTGAGAGACATGCTCTGTGACTGTTAGGTCAGTGTATTCTCATAAACAGTATCATGACATATCATTTGAAAATGAAAGTGAGGTATTTGAAAGATTCCTAACTAGCTGTGATCTTGCCATGAGACAGCACGTTTGGCATGTGCCATTTCCTGAAAATTAGCATGCTGTGGGGCAAAACTTTTCCTGAAATAATCTAGGTTTGAGTCATAGTTCTTACGCTTCCTAGCTTTGTGCTCTTGGGCAAGCCATTTTCTATCTCTGAGCCTGCTTTATCATCTGTAAAATTAGGATAATGACTAAATAACTGCCCTTCCTGCCTACAGTGGGTTTTGCTTCTAGCCTCCAAATTCTTTAGTTTTCTGAATCACATTTTAGACAAGGTTTTTTTTACAAAAGTATTCTGATACAAGTTGAAACACTGTAAAATTTTATGGCTTAAAAACCCAGAAAAATTCTTGGAGCTAGGGAATTAGATTCATCGCAGCAATTTGAAAATTCTTCCAAGTAAAAGTTTCCAATGGCAGAGGAATGTGAATGTATACTCCTGATGGAGTTAGGTACAGCATGAAGCAGCAGTTGCAAGCCCTGAAATTTTTGAAGACTTCTCATTATCTTAAAAAATACATGATTTAAAAAATTTACCCCACAATATATTCATTTTTATTCCATATAAAATGTCTTCCACTTCAAACCTTCAAGTTAATGTAATATTCTAGGAAGATATTTCATGTTTACCTTCGAGGGGCACATCCAGTGATATAGGTATGAGAGGCCTGATTTTCATGTATTATCATTAGTGGGTGATGCAGATAGGAAAAGAGTTATATGTAGTACCTTAAAATTGATTTGAGAAGATTGTGTATTTTTAGAATGTGTCTTATGTTTTTCTACACTCATCCATTTCATCACTTCATTTCAGCATCTAAATAGCTCTCTTATTTCCCTTAGTAGGGGGGAAAAAAGCATGACACTATGGTTACTTGTGTTCTTATATGGACAATGCTGCATGTTTTGTTAAATTTGGTTTTCTAGCTGGTTTTATGATCTGAAAAATCAACATGAACTTTTATTTCCTTGGGCTAGGACTTTAGCTGGCAATGTTAAACCTTCAAAGTGAAGGCCTACATTCATCGTTGCAGGGGATATTTGGAGGAGTTTTTCCCATATTCCTTCTCTGCCTCAGGCCTACCCTTGCCAATGCCTTGAATGGCAGGACACAGAATTTTGGGGAAACAATTTCCCAGTTTCAAGGTACCAAAATACAAAGGCTGATGTTTCCCACGCAGAGACTTTCCAGTTCTTTCAGTAAAGCAAAGACCAACTGCCACCTTTTTGAAAAACTGTGGCAAACATGTATAAAAGCTTCACAATGTAAAAGCAAGTAATCAATTTCACTTTGCCAAGGTCAAGGCAAAGCAGGTTCCAGAGAGGTATGTGGGCTGCCAATAGTACGTTGCTTTGTACATGAACATTTATCTACTATTGGTGCCAACATCTCTACATCTGGCTGAGGGTCTGGGATGCAAAGCTAATAAGAGAAGCACCAGGGAGCATCTTTGCACTAATGGGATGCAGGATTTCACTCTTGGAAACTCCCTTTCAAGTTAACATGAAACAAACAACTACTAGGCTCTGGAGCTGGCTCTTCGAGGTTCTGCATATTCAGTGGCACGTGTTTCTATATGCGGCTCATGGAGGCAGGTGTGCCAGTCTCTATAGTGTAACCAGCCATCTATTAGGTACATTTTTGGAGGCAGTGTGAGGAAGCAGCTATGTGACAGCTGATCATCTTGCTGATTGGAATGCTGTGCTTCTGCTATTTGACTGTATCTGAAAGACTCTCAATCATGCTAGGCCAAGTCTGCCACTGAGGTATGACTCCTTGCTCTGTTGCGTCCCCGTAGCCTGTCAAGAAGCTCATTTGAGGACTGTACAAAGACCTTGGATTTCCAGATGAGCTTTTCAAATATGGCCTACCTGCAAAGGTGATGACTCTTACCTCTATAAACACAGCTTTATGTGGGAGCATTGAAAAATGAATAAATATTGGCTATGAAGACTTAGAGACCTCATTTCCTTCCCTAAATGCTATTCAGAGATTGTCCCTTTTAGGAACAACCATTTTTTCATCACTGATGTAACAAGACCAGGGGACCAGACATAAAGAGATGAGGAGCAATGGAAAATGCTGGGTTAGGTGTGCAACCTGGATCCTCGGCTTAGATGCGAAGTTTGTAGTCAGGCCCAACTGTGCTAGTCTAAGTAAACTACACGATGACTTTTCCAAATGAATTTTAAGAAGCAATCCATGCGACACACACACACACACACACACACACACGGTTTTATTTCTAATTAAAACTAATTTCATCTTACATTCAAGGTTCTGTCTTTTTTTTTTTTTTTTTGGAATTTCCAGGTTCCTTTAACCCCGTGCTAATGCAAGAACATTCTATATATACTACTGCTTCCTTTGCCTCTTCTCATTACTTGGCAAGAAAATTTACCTTCATCAACAGCAATTCTCACTAAAAGCTGAGCTTGGTATTTGTGAACACAGCTGGTTGGCTCCAACCTATCTTCCTTGCCTAATTCTTTTAATCTTCTTCACTCAGTGACACTTTGTAAATTCCTACCTCTAGTCCTTCACTCATCATCTTTGAGAAAGTAACATGGGAAAGTGCATGACAGGGTGCCTGGCAAATAGTTGGCATTGTGTGAATGGTCCTTGGATGTTTTCCCCTCACCTTGGCCCCTGCCCACTTGGCCCATCGTCAGTTTCTTCTTCAATGGCCACCTTGTTTATGAGGACCTGCTATTACTAATAAAACCTTTATAGCTACCCAGGTTAGAAAGTATAATGACATCCATTTTATCCTCATAACAATTTTAAAGGTAGGCTTGCTTTCTCTATTTCACATAAGGGGAAACTGAGGTTCATGGAGTGAAGTAACTGGCCATGCCAATATATCTAATAAATTACAGAGCTGAAAATTGACCATGACTTTGTATAACTGTAAAAGAAAAAAAGTTTAGAACCAACCTCACCAAGTACTACTCAGAACTTGGGGATACAGATTCAACTTCTAAGTTTTGTTTCTTTTCTTTCTCACTGAAGTGAATGTGTTGAATATTTGTAAAATTTTAACAAACTTCCAGATTATTTTTAATGAAAAATGAAAATAAGCCTTTGCCTTTTTCTCTCTGACTAGATAACTGAAGTCTAGACTGTAAAAACCAAAGAAGAGGTCACATCCTATCACATGACTTGATTTCTGACTTTATTGTTTCTATCTTTTCATCTGCTCATTCTTCTCCTAGATTGCCAGTCAGCCTCGTTGCCGTGTCAGTGAAGTATGGCATATTTTTGCTACTGTTATCAAATAAGAATTAGAGATTTTAAGAAAAGGAGCTTTTTCTGTGTACTTAACAGTCTCTCTTCAAAAAGGAAAAAAATGTGAATGTGTATCAAGATTGCCATTGGACAAAAGATGTGTCAGGTAAGCTTTAGTAATGCTGGTGACGAGCAGGAGTGACCCGTTGTAGAGATCAAGATATCTGCCCAAGATGACATGATCCCATATCTAGAAAACCCCATCATCTCAGCCCAAAAGCTTCTTAAGCTGACAAACAACTTCAGCAAAATCTAAGGATATAAAATCAACGTGCAGAAATCACTAGCATTTCTATGTACCAACAACAGGCAAGCTGACAGCCAAATCACGAACGAACTCCCATTCACGATTACCACAAAAAGAATAAAATATCTAGGAATACAGCTAACAAGGGAAGTGAAAGACCTCTTCAAGGAGAACTACAAACCACTGCCCAAAGAAATCAGAGATGACACAAATGGAAAAACATTCCATGTTGATGAATAGGAAGAATCAATATCATGAAAATGGCCATACTTCCCAAAGCAATTTACAGATTCAATGCTATTCCCGTTAAACTACTATTGACATTCTTCACACAAAAAAAAAACTATTTTAAAATTCACATGGAACCAAAAAAAAAAAAAAAAAAAAAGCCCAAATAGCCAAGGAAATCCTAAGCAAAAAGAACAAAGCTGGAGGCAAAACTGCATGGTACTGGTACAAGAACAGACACAAAGACCAATGGAACAGAATAGAGAACCCGGAAGTAAGACCACCCACCTACAGCCACCTGATCTTCTACAAATCTGACAAAAACAAGCAATGGGGAAAGGATTTTCCGTTTAATAAGTGGTGCTGGGGTAATTGATTAGCCATATGCAGAAAATTGAAGCTGGACTTCTTCCTTACACCATATACAAATCAAGATGGATTAAAGACTTAAATGTAAAATCCCAAACTATAAAATCCCTAGAAGAAAGCCTAGGCAGTACCATTCAGGACACAGGAATGGGCAAAGATTTCATTACAAAGACAACAAAAGCAATTTCAACAAAAGCAAAAATTGAAAAATGAGATCTAATTAAACTAAAGAGCTTCTTCACAGCAAAGGAAACTATCAACCGAGTAAACAGACAACCTACAGAATGGGAGAAAATGTTTGCAATCTATGCATCTGACAAAGGTCTAATATCCAACATCTATAAGGACCTTAAACAAATTTACAAAAACAAAAAACCCCAAACCCCATTAAATGTGGGCAAAGGACATGAACAGACATTTCTCAAGAGAAGACTTACATGCGGCCAACAAGCATATGTAAACAATCTCAACATAACTGACCATTAGAAAAATGCAAATCAAAACCACAATGAGATACCATCTCACACCAGTCAGAGTGGCTATTATTAAAAAGTCAAGAGACAACAGATGCTGGGGAGGTAGTGGAGAAAAAGGAATACTTATACACTGTTGGTGGGAGTGTAAATTAGTTCAAGCATTGTGGAAGATGGTGTGGCAATTCCTCAAAGACTTAAAGGCAGAAATACTATTCAACCCAGCAATCCCATTTCTGGGTATATACCCAAAGGGATATAAATTATTCTGTTATAAAGACACATGTATATGTTGACTGTAGCACTATTTACAACAGCAAAGGCATGGAATCAACCCAAATGCTCATCAATGATAGACTGGATAAAGAAAATGTGATACATATGGAATACTATGCAGCCATAAAAAGGAACAAGACCATGTTTTTTACAGGGACATGGATGGAGCTGGAGACCATTATCCCTAGCAAACTAACACAGGAGCAGAAAACCAAATACCATGTGTTCTCACTTATAAGTGGAAGCTGAATGATTAGAACATGTGCACACATGAGAGGGAGTAACATATGGGGTCAGAAGGTGTGGGTTGGCAGGAGGGAGAGCATCAGGAAGAACAGCTAATGGATGCTGGGCTTAATACCTGGGCGGTGGGATAATTTGTGCAGTAAACCACACCGGCACACGTTTCCCTACGTAACAAACCTGCACATCCTGCACATGTATTCCTGAACTTAAAAGTTGGAAAAAAAATCTGCTCAGTCTGATCATTATCTGATCATTATCTTTCTTCCTAGCTGGGAAGCTATACAATACAAACTCATCAAGGGAAGATGAATAGATGAATGAAATAGATACTATTCCACTGCAAAATATGGACGAAGTAAAGTTACACCTTCAGGAAAAATGATGCCAATTTCTAGATTCAGAAGGAGAATATAAAGCAAGTCATTAACGCGCAAAACAGATTTGTAAGAGATAACTGAGCATTTCAAAGTACAATTGAGGTGCTAGAAAATCAGAGGGAAATTTTTACTACTCATTTTCTGAATGTTCAAGGGAGAGCTGATGATAAAAATATGACACAATTCTTTCTGAAATTTCTGAAAACGCTGAGACTGAAGATGGCTTTTTTAAGTCGGAAAAGGATTTAGCAGAACAGCTATGGAAAGGAACTCAACCCAAGGTTACTGGTCATGATTATGTTTTTCATCACCAGGCACTTTAATGATGAAAGAATTTAATGAGTCAAAACACTTATTTCCAGTCTGGAAATTTAAGATTTGTGGGTGGTTGATGTAGGGGTGGAAATAAGTACTCCAGAATTTAAACAGAGTTGCATTTTGATATAATAACCAGGTGTCACTGAGGGGACCTGGAATGTGCGCATACTTATGGAAACTAAATAATACGAAAGTATTTTGACATCTTTATTGACATTGATTTGATTTGTTTACTTAATGTTAAGGTAGTTTTCCTTGGGAAACAAGGAGCTAGTATTTGGTCTGATTTATTATTCACAACAACCTCTTGTGGTTAAAGAAACTGTTACTAATATATTTATTTTACAATTAAAGGTACTGGAGCTCAGAGAGGGCAAGTTATTTGCTTAAGTTCCATTTTTTATTAAATAAGCATTTTTGAACCCATAATATATGCAAGAAACTGTGATATGAAGTTATGAACATGAATAATCCTAAAATGACTAAGCTAAACGCTTGTTCTCGAGGCAATTATCTTCTACTACAAAAGACACACAAGTAGAAAAATAGCTGCATTGCAATAGATGCTAAAATAAATACGTAATATGAAGGGAGTAAAGAGAAGTGAGGATATTTAGCTCTACGTTTTAGAGAAATTGAGGGGGAGCTCTTTAAAAAAGTTTCACAGAAAAAATAAAACCTTAGCTAACTTTTATAGAGTAACAAGGCGATTGTTAGGAAAACATAATACGAAATGGTATGACAGATGGAATAGCTCTAGAGATCTGTGCTTTTTTTTCTTTTTTTTGAGACAGAATTTCGCTCTTGTTGCCCAGGTTGGAGTGCAATGGCGTGATCTCGGTTCACTGCAACCTCTGCCTCCTGGGTTCAAGCGATTCTCCTGCCTCAGCCTCCCGAATAGCTGGGATTACAGGCATGCACCGCCAAGCCCGGCTAATTTTGTATTTTTAGTAGAGACGAGGTTTCTCCACATTGGTCAGGCTGGTCTCGAACCTCTGACCTCAGGTGGTCTGCCCACCTCAGCCTCCCAAAGTGCTGGGATTACAGGTGTGAGCCATGGCGCCCTGTGCTTCTTAGTGCATATAAGTAGCCTGGAGATCTTGTCAAAAAACTGATTTTGAGTCAGTGAGTGTGGTGTGGAGCCTGTGATTGTAGATTTCTAACAAAGTTCTCAGGTGATGCTGATGCTCTCTGTCTTGGGCACCCACTTGGAATAGCAATGTGTTAAAGCACAGAGGTAGATTTCAGAAGTCCTCAGCAGGTTTCAGCCTGAGGTCCACCAGTGTTAGACCTCTGGATAAAGACAGCCCCAAGGAAAGCTAAAATGTAAAGTTTGGGAAAAGGGGAAAGACACGAAGAAGCAGTAGAAAGATAGGAGGGAAACCAAAAAAGAATGGTATTTTAGAACACAAAGTTCTAAGACAGAAGCAGTCAACTGAGTTAACTGTTCTAGAAAGTTCAAGTTAGTAAGAGTTAAAAATACTCATTGAATTTAGCATGCAAATGATCAATGTTTTCCATCCCAAATAGTTACTATGTAATGTCCTTGGACTATGCTACTGAGTATGATAGTGACTAGACATACGTGGCTACTGACTACTTAAAATGTGGCAACTGTATATTAATTGAGCTGTAAAAGACACGGTGTATTTTGAAAACTTAGTAAAAAATAATATGTAATATTTTCCTTGTAATTTTTATATTGATAACTTATTCAAATTATAATATTTTTGCTATACTGTACTAAAATATGTTATTAATCTTAAACTTAATTGTATCTGCTCTTTTCATACTTTTAAAATGTGGCTACTAGAAATTTTTAAAGTACCTATGTGGTTGACACAGTGGCTCACATTATAATTCTATTGGACAGTGGTGATCTAGGCAGATAAAAATTGGGCCGGGAGTGAAAGGAAGCAAGAAGGTACATACAGTGACTTGAGGGAAATTTAGGATCAATGTAAGAAAGGATTTTCAGATGGCAGAGATGGGAGCGTATTTATATATCAAAGGTAAAGAGCCAATATAGGGAAAATGTTAAAGACAAACAAGAAAGAGGTCACAACTGATAAATTATGGGGTGGTTATTGAAAACCATGCCTGATGCAGGAGCCAGGACTTTTAATTCATTATACAATATAAATGACTCAAATTTGAAGAGAAAACATACATCTATTCATATGCTTTAGAAAAATTTAACAGCATAGAAATTATTTATTTATTTATTTATTTATTTATTTATTTATTTATTTTTGAGACAGAGTTTCACTCTTGTCACCCAGGCTAGAGTGCAGTGGTGCAATCTCGGCTCACTGAAACCTCTGCCTCCTGGGTTCAAGCAATTCTCCTGCCTCAGCCTCCTGAGTAGCTGGGATTACAGGTACCTGCCACCACACCCAGCTAATTTTTGTATTTTTAGTAAAGATGGGGTTTGAGAGCCAGGATGCTCTCAAACTCCCGACTTCAGGTGAACCACCTGCCTCGGCCTCCCAAAGTGCTGGGATTACAGGCGTGAGGCACTGTGACCAGCTAAAATTACACATTTATTAAAGATTTAAACAAATTGTAAAACGACAGGAATCTGGTGCTTTTATTGAGATGGTTTTGATAACTTTTTCAATTCTTCCAACATTTATTGCAAATTTTCTACTTCTTGAGCCAGGTTTAATAATTTTTTAAATAAATTTTGTCTATTTCCTTAAGAAATTTGTACCATTTAACATTATAACTACTATTTTTAGAAAATAATGTGGTACGGTGGCTATAGCCTGTCCCCCAATCACGTTATTGCTGATCCTGAATGGATTAAACTTGGCAGATATTTGTCCATTTTATTAGTATTTTGAAATAACCAGTTCTTGGATTTTGTACTTTCTGCTGCTCATCTCTGTATCCCAATTGCTGTTCTTTACTTTTATCATTATTGGCTCCTTCCTCCTGCCTTTGATTTTGTTTTTGTGTTAAACTGTGTAATTTTTATTTCTAGAGTCTTTTTTTTGGGGGCGGGGGGGACGGAGTCTTGCTCTGTCCCCCAGGCTGCAGTGCAGTGGTGCAATCTTGGCTCACTGCAACCTCTGCCTCCCAGGTTCAAGCAATTCTCTGCCTCAGCCTCCTGAGTAGCTGGGATTACAGGTGCCCACTACCACGCCTGGCTACCTTTTTTTTTTTTTTTTTTTTTTTGTATTTTTAGTAGAGACGCGGTTTCACCATCTTGGCCAGGCTGGTCTTGAACTCCTGACCTCGTGATCCACCCGCCTCAGCCTCCCAAAGTGCTGGGATTACAGGCATGAGCCACCACGCGAGCCACCCGGCCTATTTCTAGATACTTTAGTATTGATTGTATTTTTAGCTTTGTGAGTAGAATGCTGAGTGAAAGTTTTAAGAAAAAAGATTGGTATTTATAATAAAATTATTTAAACCTGTAAATGATGGCAGTCAATGATTAGATGCACCTCTTTATCTTATTCAAAGATAGATGTTTGGATTTTTTTTTTTTTTAAGTTTTTTTGTAATTTAAGTATTTGGTTTGTAATATTACTACTTTGACTATATATATTCATATATAATAAATATATTTATTTATATAAATTATATATAAATATAAAATATATATATATATATATATTTTTTTTTTTTTTTGATACAAGGTCTCACTTTGTTGCCCAATCTGGAGTGCAGTGACATGGTCATGGCTCACTGCAGCCTCAACCTGCCCGGGTTCATATGACCCTCTCACATCAGCCTCCCAAGTAGGTGGACTATAGGCGTGCACCACCATGCCTGGCTACTTTTTTTATATTTTTTGTACAGACGGAGTTTCACCATGTTGTCTAGGCTGGTCTAAAACTTCTGGGCTCAAGTGATCTGACTGGCTCAGCCTCCCAAAGTGCTGGGATGACAAGTGTGAGTCACTGTGCCTGGCCTGATCTACATATATTTAATGTTTGAAAATATTTAATAGATTTGGAAAAAACATTTCAGGGTAAATATGAAAAGGTTCCTGTTTGTCTTTTGTTAATCTTTAAATCATTTGATTGTCTTTTTGTCGTCTCCAAGAAGTACAGACATACCTCATTTTATTGCATTTTGCTTTACTGTGCTTTGCATATATTGCATTTCTTACAAATTGAAGGTTTGTGGCAACTTTGCATCAAGCAAGTCTATTGGCTCCATTTTTCCAACAGCATGTCTTCGCTTTGTTTCTCTGTGACACACGTTGTTAATTCTCAAAATATTTCCAATTTTTTCATTATTATTATATCTACTATGGTGATTTGTGGTCAGTGATCTTTAATGTTACTATTGTAATTGTTTTGGAGCACCAAGAACTGCACTCAAATAAGATGGCAAAGTTAATAAATGTGAGTGTTCTGACTGCTGCACTGCTCAGCCATCCCCCGAATTTATGTCCCTCTCCTTAGGCCGTCCTATTTCCTGAGACAGAAAAGTATTGAACCTAGGCCAATTAATAACCCTACAATGGTTCCTAAGTGTTCAAGTGAGAGGAAGAGTTGTACATCTCTCACTTAAATCAAAGCTAGAAATGATTACACTTAGGGAAGAAGGCATGTCAAAAGCTGATATTGGCCAAAAGCTAGGGCTCTTGCACTCAACAGCCAAGTGGTGAATGCAAAGGAAAAGTTATTGAAGGAAATTTAAAGTGCTTCTCCAGAAAGAAAGAAAGGTAGCGTTATTGCTGATATGAAGAAAGTTTTAATGATCTGAATAAAAAATGAAATCAGCTACAACATTCCCTCAGACCAAAGCCTAATCCAGAGCAAGGCCCTAACTCTCTTTAATTCTATGAAGGCTGATAGAGGTGAAGAAGCTGCAGAAGAAAAGTTTGAAACTGGAATAAATTGGTTTTTGAGACTGAAGAAAAGAAGCCATCTCCATAACATAAAAGCACAAAATAAAGTGGCCAGTGCCTATGTAGAAGATCCAGTAAGTGATCCAGATGATCTAGCTAAGATCATTGATGAAGATGGCTACACTACAAAACAGATTTTCAATGTAGATGAAACATCTAATTCTGTTAGAAGACGGTATCTTCTAAGACTTTCATAGCTAGAGAGAAGTCAATCCCTGGCTTCAAAGCCTCAAAGAATAGGCTGACTCCCTTGTTAGAGGCTAATACAGCTGGTGACTAAGTTAAAGACAATGCTCACTTACCATTTCAAAAATCCTAGCTCCCTAAAGAATTATGCTAAATCTATTCTGCTAGTACTCTATAAGTGGATCAACAGAGCCTGAAAGATAGCCCATCTATTTACAGCATGGTTTACTAAATATTCTATGGTTTACTAAATATTCTAAGCTCACTGTTGAGACCTACTGCTCAAAAAAAGAGATTCCTTTGAAAATACTACAGCTGATTGACAATGCACCTAGTTACCTAGAAGATCTGATGGAGATCTACAATATGATTCATGTTGTTTTCATGCCTGCTAATACAACATTCATTCTGCAGCCCATGAATAATGGAATAATTTTGAAGTTTGAGTCTTATTATTTAAAAAATATATTTTATAAGGCTAAAAGAATGATTCCTCTGATAAATCGGTCTAAACAAAGTAAGTTGAAAACCATCTGACTAGGTTTCATCATTCTACATGGCATTAAGAACATTTGAGAAGCTGGGCACGGTGGCTCACACCTGTAATCCCAGCACTTTGGGAGAGCAAGGCAGGCAGATCACGAGGTCAGGAGTTTGAGACCAGCCTGGCCAACACAGTGAAGCCGCGTCTCTACTAAAAATACAAAAAATTAGCTAGGCATGATGGCGGACACCTACAATCCCAGCTACTTGGAAGGTTGAGGCAGGAGAATCACTTGAACCTGGGAGGCAGAGGTTGCAGTGAGCCGAGATCACACCATTGCACTCCAGCCCAGGCGACAGTGAGAGACTCTGTCTCAAAAAAAAAAAAAAAAGAACA
>NW_026652282.1:121360332-121361947 GCF_009828535.3 Hylobates moloch
GGAAAAGAGGAAGTCAAATTGTCCCTGTTTGCAGATGACATGATCGTATATCTAGAAAACCCTATCATCTCAGCCCAAAATCTCCTTAAGCTGATAGGCAACTTCAGCAAAGTCTCAGGATACAAAATCAACGTGCAAAAATCACAAGCATTCTTATAACACCAATAACAGACAAACAGACAGCCAAATCATGAGTGAACTCCCATTCACAATTGCTTCAAAGAGAATAAAATACCTAGGAATCCAACTTACAAGGGATGTGAAGGACCTCTTCAAGGAGAACCACATACCACTGCTCAATGAAATAAAAGAGGATACAAACAAATGGAAGAACATTCCATGCTCATGGGTTGGAAGAATCAATGTCGTGAAAATGGCCATACTGCCCAAGGTAATTTATAGATTCTATGCCATCCCCATCAAGCTACCAATGACTTTCTTCACAGAATTGGAAAAAACTACTTTGAAGTTCATATGGAACCAAAAAAGAGCCCGCATTGCCAAGTCAATCCTAAGCCAAAAGAACAAAGCTGGAGGCATCATGCTGCCTGACTTCAAACTATACTACAAGGCTACAGTAACCAAAACAGCATGGTACCGGTACCAAAACAGAGATATAGATCAAAGGAACAGAACTGAGCCCTCAGAAATAACGCCGTATATCTACAACTATCCGATCTTTAACAAACCTGACAAAAACAAGAAATGGGGAAAGGATTCCCTATTTAATAAATGGTGCTGGGAAAACTGGCTAGCAATATGTAGAAAGCTGAAACTAGATCCCTTCCTTACATCTTATACAAAAATTAATTCAAGATGGATTAAAGACTTACATGTTAGACCTAAAACCATAAAAACCCTAGAAGAAAACCTAGGCAATACCATTCAGGACATAGGCATGGGCAAGGACTTCATGTCTAAAACACCAAAAGCAATGACAACAAAAGCCAAAATTGACAAATGGGATCTAATTAAACTAAAGAGCTTCTGCACAGCAAAAGAAACTACCATCAGAGTGAACAGGCAACCTACAGAATGGGAGAAAATTTTTGCAATCTACTCATCTGACAAAGGGCTAATATCCAGAATCAACAATGAACTCAAACAACTTTACAAGAAAAAAACAACCCCATCAACAAGTGGGCAAAGGATATGAACAGACACTTCTCAAAAGAAGACATTTATGCAGCCAACAGACATGAAAAAATACTCATCATCACTGGCCATCAGAGAAATGCAAATCAAAACCACAATGAGATACCATCTCACACCAGTTAGAATGGCCATCATTAAAAAGTTAGGAAACAACAGGTGCTGGAGAGGATGTGGAGAAATAGGAACACTTTTACACTGTTGGTGGGACTGTAAACTAGTTCAACCATTGCGGAAGTCAGTGTGGCGATTCCTCAGGGATCTAGAACTAGAAATACCATTTGACCCAGCCATCCCATTACTGGGTATATACCCAAAGTATTATAAAACATGCTGCTATAAAGACACATGCACACATATGTTTATTGTGGCACTATTCACAATAGCAAAGACTTGGGACCAACCCAAATGTCCATCAATGATAGACTGGATTAAGAAAATGTGGCACATATACACCATGGAA
>NW_026652282.1:121362047-121394321 GCF_009828535.3 Hylobates moloch
GATAGCATTAGGAGATACACCTAATGTTAAATGAAGAGTTAATGGGTGCAGCACACCAATATGGCACATGTATACACATGTAACAAACCTGCATGTTTTGCACATGTACTTTAAAACTTAAAGTATAATAATAAAAAAAAAGGACATTAGTAGCCCATGGACCCACGTATTTTTCCTCTGAATTACCATCCTTGTAGTGTTTGAGAGAGCTTTCTTAAATCTTAAGGAAAATGCCACACATGAAAGAAAAAGGGAATATGGCAACTGCTGACAAAGCACTCGGAATGGAATCTACCACAAGGCCTTTAGAAACGTTAACATTTGAGAGAGCTCTGTTAGACTGTGGGGTCCTCAAGGGTGGAGAAGTTATTTGGTTTCCCTTACCAGAGAGGATTATGGGAAAGCAACATAATGCTTAAATTATAGCCTGAGAAAAATCCTAATTTGTGAGATATGACCATAGCCAACATGGATGCACTAGTGTTTTCCAAAGGCAAATGGCTTCATTCATCTATCACTTCCCTAAGCACCTACTTCTGTGCCACGTAGTTTGCCAACATCTAGGGATTCACTTTTGAAGAAGACATTGTTCCTGTGTTATTGGGGAAAGGGGGCAAGGACTGACTATAAGCAGACCATTAAAATGCAGCTGATTAGGTGTTGTGGGATGAGAAATATGGGGGCCACGGGATGGAGTGCAGGGGGTGGAGGGGCAGGCACTTTGCCAGGGCCGGGCAGAGGGAAATGGATTTTGGAGAATTTGCTCTTTTATATGATTCATGCCATAAGCTCACTCTGTTAGAATGACTAAGAAGTATTGAATAAATTTTCATTTTCTTTAATGTTTCAATTCTTTTTATATTTAAGTTAAAATTATTTTTGTAATGCACCATTGCAAAATAAAAAAAGGCAGATTCCTCAAATTCCTTATTTAATAGGTAATTTCCTACATGAATGAGATAATGTCAAATGTAACGCGTTCGTGCATTTGAAAAAAAATTACATATTAATGCTTAAGGAAAATTAAAGCAAGAATTCACCAGACAAAACTTGGAAAATACTCCACGGAGGCCCACTGAGCTGCCCTTGCCAAGGCGAAGGACAGGTAATTTGCTGTGACTAATTGAAAAACATAAAGAACATTAATATGAAAAATGAAAGCATAATCCATGGTATAACAGGCAGTGAAATCATTCACATAATTGATTACTCTTCAATGTAACATGTTCCTTCCTTCCTTTCAGTAATCTTTTCCTTTGGCCCAGTCTGTCTTAAAAGCCTGCTGAAGTGATTTCACTTGAAAGGTCATAGGTGCAGCTGTTTCTATCCCAGTGGTCCAGATAGTGATACTAGGATGCTCATAATTTAGGAAAATAAATATTAAAGAAAATATTTTGAGATCTTGGTGTTGTTACAGTCTGCATCTGAATAACCTGAAATATTAAGACACAATGATTGTAACATTAGTGGCTTTTGATTTGAAAATTATTAGCGAGCCATCAAAAGACCTGGGGCTCAATCTCAGCTCCACTGCATACTAGCTCTGTAAACCTAACAAGTCACTTACCTCCAACTAATTTTCAGTTTCTTCATCAGTCAAATGGGGATAATAGCATCTTCTCTGCTTATTGCACAAGGTTGTGAAAACCAAATGAGAGAGCACTGGTGAAACCATATTGAAGATCATAAAGATTAAACGTAAAAGTATTATTAGGATAATTCTGAATAATTGAATAATTTATTTGTTGTTAGGTTAATCCATAACAGCTTATCAAAATGAATCATTTTGCATATACTGTTCTTCTTGAAGTTCCAAGCAGAACAGAGCAAGTGGTGTCACTTTATAATACAGAAGCCTTTGATCTTCTGAAGACAGGCAATTCCATGGAAATTCTAAGTCAGCTGTGGGAACTTCTGAATTGCTCATTTTCCCAACCCCTAGCTTTAAGTGATAAACATATACATAGATCCAGGGAATGTTCTGGGGTGTGAAGGCACATTAGTGAGTTACCAGTGTCTTTACCTCACCCCCTGCAACCATGCAGGAATAATCTACCTTAAAGTCTAGAAGGTGAAGCCAGGCGTGGTGGCCCACACCTGTAATCCCAGCACTTTGGGAGGCTGGGGTGGATGGATCACCTCAGGTCAGGAGTTCGAGACCAGCCTGGGAACATGGCGAAACTCCATCTCTACCAAAAATACAAAAATCAGCCAGGCATGGTGGCCGAGAGCCTGCAATTCCAGCTACCTGGGAGGCTGAGGCAGGAGAATCATTTGAACCCAGGAGGTGGAGGTCACAGTGAGCCGAGATCGCGCCACTGCACTCCATCCTGGGTGACAGAATCAGACTCCTGTCTCAAAAAAAAAAGTCTAGAAGGTGGCATGTTGTAGTAGTTAAGAGCAGGGAATTTAGTGGCAGGCAATTGTGGCTTTAGACCCTGGCTCTGCCATTTAATAGCTGTGTGATCTAGGGCAAGTTACTTAAAGGATCTGAGACCGAGTTTCTGCATCAGTAAAATGGAGATGATAATAGTACAAAACTTATTTGGAGCTGTTGTGAGAATTGAATGAACTAATGTATGTAAAGAGCCTATGCGCTTTACTGCTCAACAAATATTAACTATTTTTATTAGTTAGCCCTCAATAGCTGGGAGGGAAGAGAATAGTAGTAGGTTGTTTTAGATGAGAACCATTACAGAGCATTGTGCAGATAAGAGTAATGGAGCTACAAAGATAAATAGAAACAGTGATTCAAAGCATAGCTCTGGCATCATAGAGTCTAGTTTCAGACTCCAGGTCCTCCAGCTCTACATGAACTTAGATAAGTAAGTTACCTCTCAATGCTTCACTTTAAAGCATGGGGATCATATTAATTGCGATTTCACAGGGTTGTTTAGAAGGATTAGTGATGTGATGCTTATAAAGTAGAGACGAAGATTGCCCCAATCTTGTGTGCCTGTTATAATTAACTATCCTAAGTAGTCTCTTCTTATTTCACCCGCCTTCTCTCCTGGGAACAACTGTGATGTCCTAGACAGTCAGACCTCATGAGTTGAGCTTCACTGAGCTGGAATTAGTGCAAATGTGTTTGTAAACTTGTGTCTTCCTTTGCATTGTCTTTGAAGTGTAGGTCTAGGTCTGCCCACAAACCAAAACTGTTACACATATATGATCAATTTATCAAAGGTACCAAAGTAATTAAAAGGGGAAAATGACCTTTTCAGCCAATACTGCTGTACCAACTGTATACCCATACGGGAAAAAAGCCAACACTAACTTTTAACTTATGTCATACACAAAAATCAGCTCAAAATAGGTAATAAATGTGCATAGCTTCTAAATGGACCTAAATGTAAAACCTCAAACTCTGAAATATCTAGAAGAAAGTGTAAAAGAAAATATTTGTGACCGGGAGTGGTGGCTCATGTCCGTAATCCCAGCACTTTGGGAGGCTGAGGCGGGTGGATCACCTGAGGTCAGGAGTTTGAAACCAGCCTGGCCAACATGGCGAAACCAAGTCTCTACTAAAAAATACAAAACATTAGCCAAGCGCAGTGGTGGGTGCCTGTAATCCCAGCTACTCGGGAGGCTGAGGCAGGAGAATCGCTTGAACCCAGAAGGTGGAGGTTGCAGTGAGTCGAGATCGCACCATTGCACTCCAACCTGGGCAACAGAGAGAGCCTCCGTCTCAAAAATAAAAAAATAAAAAATAAAAATAAAGAAATTTGTGACTTTAGGATAAGCAAAAGTTTTGTACACAGAACACAATAAACACAAACATTAAAAAATGATACATTTGATGTCAAAATTAAAAATGTTTGCCATTTGAAAGATACGGTCAAGAAAATGGGAAAGGAAGTCTTGGACTGGAGCAACTATTTACAGCACTTATATCAAAGTACTTGTATCCTCAACATATAAATCCTGCTTACAATTCATTAACAAGAAAACAACCAGTACAAATCGACAAAAGATTTGAACCAAGACTTCACAAAAGAATAAAAGGAATGATGTGACCACAACTGAATTGAAAAGGGACATTGTCTGGGCTCCATAACATGCTCCTAGTTATGCTGCCCGTTGAGGGCATGAGCAGGGAGAGAGGGTGGCCCAGTTTCTTACCCCCATCTCTTACCATACATTTCTCCATTTTATCCTTTACTTTTGCTTCTCCTTATTCCATTTTTCCATGATGAAAAGGCTATGGAGGGCTCAAGCCCAGTGGCCTTTGTCCCAAAGTCATACAGCTAGTCCTAGGCAGAACCAGAAGCCAATGCTAGTCTTCCTGGTTCCGTGGATGCAGGCTCCTTCACTGGACCACGTAAACTGACCGATGAGAGTGTGAAATGGGGTGCCTTGGACCTAGTCGGATTTCTTTCTTCCCACTTTCAGATCAAAGTTGTATGCTACTTTGAAACTGGATACACAACTGAAGCAGAACCACATTTACATTTGAGATTTGTTTTCAAAGCAGATGTACAGTGTCATTTGCTGAGATCTCGTAGGTGTTTCTATTCCACCTTGAGCAGTAGAATTATACCTCAGCAGGTTGAACAAAGCTGGGTAATCACCATTGGCTTCCAGAATCAAAGTCTACCTTTATATCACTGTAATACAATTATGCTCTCAAGTTGATGCTCCCGGCGACTTGAAAAGTTTTGTGAAAGTTCTTCCCCTTATCAGTCTGAAAAACAAACTGTGTTCCCCGGGAACTGTCTGGAATCATCTGCCACTAACTAGCTGTGTGACCTTGGGCAGTCACATCCCTCTCTGGGCTTTGGTTTCTTTATGAGTAAAACTGGGGATTAAACTAGTTGATCTCTGAGGGCTTTGACATTTTCTGCATTCTCCAGTTCCACAATTCTAAGTCAGCCTTAATACTGAAATGCTGCCAACATATATTTAGATGTTTTTTGCTGTTAATTTGCAGTCTCTGGGATTCCTCTGCCTTGTTTATAGCTCTCTCAGAGCTGCCTTGCTGGTTTGAGTTTAAGATGCTATGTCTCATGCATAATTTGCCTGCTTACAATTTTGTTGTTCCCTAAGGATGGTGTCATATTTGAAAGGTGAAGGTGAGAGTATTCATTACAGCAACAGAGCCACAGAGCCATCCCTTCCTGACACTAAAGTCATGTGTTTCTCTAGTTCCTCATCCTCTGCCCCTCTTCCACTTTGTTTCATTGCTACATTTGGGTTTTATGATTACATCTGCAATAGCAGGCACAGATGTTTTTCTCACTCAATTGTATGGTTAATGGTAAAATGAATTTTTCCAGCAGATGCTCGCATGTGGGTGCTATCTTTTTCTCTCCTGACATATTTTCTACACAAACAGCAGATTGTGTGTCTGGTGTGCCTTGAGCCTAGCAAGAGAAGAATTCAAGCTGAATAACACTGGGCTGATTTTCAAGCTCCTAAAAAAATAATGCGGCCATTAAGTTTGACAAACTCTTCATAGCACTCCTGCAGCTCCAATCCAGACCTGCATCTCCAGCCTTTGCCAGTTGTACTTGAGAAGGCTGAGAGCAAGCATGTATCCTCAAAAGGGCCACGATATGAAGAGAAAACAATATCAATTTTAGAAGAGCTGGACTCAATTACTCTGTTACTTTGGATTCTGAAACCCAAGGCATGTAATTTAACCTCTATTTCCTCATCTATGAGGCGAAGGGATAATACAAAGCTGGTGAGGATCATTGAGATAATTGCAAAGTAGCTGAGGTCCCTGCTTAAATCTAATCCATTTCCACTACTGAGTAAAAATGGCTCATTGGAGCTGATTGGCCACAAGTCCATTTGCATGAGGGACTGAGAAGCCTCCAGGTAATGAGGCAGAACTGTGGGAAGATTAGGAGGTTGGTGTGGGGTTTCTCAACTTTGGCACTATTTAAATTTTTGAAATGATTATATCAAATATACATATACACATACATAAACATATATGTGGCCGGAATAAAAATTTAAGAAATAAATTGAAAACAAATTTCCAAAAGCTGAAGAAAAAGATATTTCGGGCCAGATAATCATTTCATGTGGACCCCTGTCCTGTGCACTGTAGAATGCTTAACAGCAGGCCTGGCCTCTACCCACTAGATGGCAGTAGTTCATCCCTCCACTTGTGCCAAATAAAAATGTCTCCAGATACTGCCAAATGTGCCTAGGGATGGTAGAGTGTGAGGGATAGCCTCCGACTGACAAGTACTACCTTAGAAGCACTGAGTGTTGGCTTTACATTTTAGTTCTACTACTTATCCAAGGTCGTGCAGCTAGTAACCATTTGTGCCTCAAGATATTCATCTGGAAAATGAGAATCCTAGCTAAATTGTAGAAAGGATGGTTGAGAGGACGAAAGTGATGGGTGGATACAAACTTTGATACTCCCTCCTTACTACCATCGGGCCTTTGCTTATTCCTTTGCCCTTGTTTAAAATACACTGTTTCTCACACCCCATCTTTCTGTCTAGTTAACTTCAACTCATTCTTTAGATCTCAGCTCAAGCATCATTTTCACAAGGGAGCCTTCCTTGATCCCTCAGACTGTATCAGAGTCCAAGACCCTCATAGCACTTGTTTATATTATACACTATAACACTCAGGTGACCGTTTCAATTACGTTTGTTGGGCTACTGGACTGTAAGCTTTATGAGGAGACGTGCTATTTCTGTCTGGCTCACTGTTGTATTGTCAGAGGTCAGGACAGAGCCTGGAAAAGAAAAGCCGGCACTGAAAACTTGTTGAAGGAAAGGAGGAGGGAAGAAATGAAGAACTGAACACAAAGTTGCAAATATCATTATAATTTAATTCCCCTAAGGAAGAGATCTAGACTGCTAACCTTAGGCAAGTGAAAGAAATACAGTGGCATCTAGGGAATGGTTTTGAGGACAGTCTGTCAGTGAAAACTCTCTTTAGCCTAGTCCCCACGGACTTTGTGGGATTCGGTGGGGCCCAATACATGGCACTGTTCTTTTCACCTGAGTTTGCAATCAACCGAGTCAGATGGAGATCAACACTAGCATCTTTATTACTAAAAACAGCTGGGTTTGGAGAATATGTTTCAGCTGTGCAGGAAAAAGTGAACCTCCTAATTCTACATCCCACAATTAGCTAGACTTACCTAGTCATAAGCACCACTGAACAAATGTGGTACATCGCCTCCAATGAAGACCTGCACCTGAGAAACTCATGGTGTGCGGAACTAAGACTATGTGCTTCCTCACTGTAGGCTTATCCTAAAAAGAGAAGTAGCATGTATTGAACTAAATGAAGACTTGCCTCCTCCTGTGGAGAAAGGCTGTGCGTGTTGCTCTAGCATAGGTTCCTCTGTTTAGGAACGTGATGCCAAGGGAAAGGATGTTGCTCTACCCCCACCACTGCCAACAGACTTATGCCTGGGTCCAAAGAAAATAGAGAATTGTGAGCAAAATATCTGACATAGATATTTCACTAAATAACCTGTAATATGTTGAGACCCAAGATGATTTGCTCTGGGGCTTTGATTATGGTACCAAAATATAAGGAGATGATCACCCCCATTTTGTCACAGAACTCTGCAGATTTGCACCTTGAGGGCTCCAGTTCATTTATCTCAGCAATAATTTTTGAGGGAAATGGCAGCCCTTGTGAAAATGTATGTGGAGCCACCAGAGGTGGGCATGTATAGTGAGCAAAGTGGTATTCTGTGCAGGGCTTCCAGACCAGGAGAAGAGGCCATCCTTAGTTGGCAATTTGTAGAGGCTGTTACTATAAAGACCAATGAAATGGTGAACGCACCCATGTTTTATACTGCGGTCTATGTAATTCAGGAAAATTTGTATATAAGTGCAAAAGCTTGGTAAACCGAAAGTCTTTTCAAATTTAAAGGACTATTAAAATTTTCCCGTTCATGGTTTCCTTTGTCGTATTTCAAACCTCATGTACTTTTAGGGACCTCCGGTGTTCACAGTATTTTGTTGCCCATTTTCTGTTTAGTGACTGCTTTTCAGGATCAAGACAGATGGGTAACTTGGTATGGTGGCTTGGGAACAAAATAGAATGATCCATGCCAGTATCTTTGGAGTGAAGCCTTGGTAGTCCTATACAGTTTGATACGTTAAAATATGAATTCATTTATTCATTCAGCCTTGACTTACTACTTGGCATGTGAGAGGCTTGCTTTCTCCAACTGTAAATTGGGAATAATACCAGTATCTCCTTGCATTCATTATGTGATTTAAATCCACATAACTGTATCAAGCATATTTTCATTTTCCCTGTCATAACACTTATCACTACCTTTATATTTTACAATCTATTTCTTTGTATATGGGCTGTCTTCTCCTACCAGAATGTGAGCTCTGAGGAAAGGGACTTGGTCTTATAAATTTCTGAATCTCCAGAGCCTATAAGAACAGAGGTGCTCAATAATTATTGGTTGAGTGAATTAATGAATACTTAACAAATAACATTGGCCCTAAACTCCAGACTAATGCTTATCATATTCTAATCTTCATTTCTAATCTTTCTGCTTGAATGACCAATAGCTACCTTAACCTAATGTCCAAACCCAAACTCTCCATTTCCACTGCATTCCCATTTCCCCAGTGACAAACAGGCTATTCTTTGTATCCTTCATTCTATTATAGTAAATGGCAGCTCTATGTTTCAAGTTGCTCCAATCAACAACTTTGAAATCATCCTTAAGTCCTCTCTTTCTCTCATGACTCATTTCCAATTTGTTAGCAAATTCTGTTCCCTCTATGTTCAAAATATATCTAGAATACCACTTTCTTAGTGCTTCCACTGCTATCCACCTATTCTAACTCAGCATCATTTCTATTCCATGACACCATCATCTCTTGACCAGAAAACTGTTTCCACCATTATCATCTAATTATTTTTCCACAGTATGTATTTTCTTTTTAAAACACAAATATGACCACAGCCTGTCTCTGCTCAAATGTTCTGAAAACCTCCCAGACTGCTGTACTTAATTTATCACCCCCACACTTTATTCTTTTATCCTAGTCAACTTGTCATCATAACATGAATCACTGCTTGATATTATATCATTTGTTTAGTTATCTATCATTACCCAGTAGAATATAAACTCCAAAGGATTTTTGTATTTTTATTTAAATATTCTCACTGCTAGAATAGCCATGGCAACAATGACAACTGATATGTCTTTCATGTCTGTGAGTTTGTGTCTGTGTGAATGTGTGGCTGTTTCAGTGTGAGATTATGTGTAAGTGTGAGTGTATGTGATTATGTGAGTATATGTAGGAGTGTGTGTTTGAAAGTATGTATGTGTGAGAATGTGACTGTGTGAATGTGAAAGTGTGAGAGTTTTAGAGTTAGAAAGCATGTAAGAGAACTTGTGAGTGTATTTGAGCACAGGAATGTGTATGCACAAGTGTGTGAGACTTGTGAAAATGTGTGATTGAATGTGTGTGTTACTGAGTATGTGTTTTTCAGCATGTGTAAGAGATATGAGAGTGTGATGCTGTGTGTGTTTATAAGTGTGTGAAGGTATTTACAGATGTATATGAATGTTTACAAGTGATATAGTTTGGCTGTGTCCCCACCCGAACGACATCTTGAACTGTAATTCCCACAATCCCCATGTGTCATGGAAGGGACACAGTGGGAAGTGATTGGATCATGATGGCAATTTCCCCCATGCTGTTCTCATGATGGTAAGTTCTCGTGAGATCTGATGGTTTTATAAGAATCTGGGATGTCTCCTGCTTGCACTCATTCTCTCTCCTGCTGCCCTGTGAAGAGGTGCCTTCCACCATGATTGTAAGTTTCCTGATGCCTCTCCAGCCATGTAGAACTGCGAGC
Source organism: Hylobates moloch (assembly GCF_009828535.3). Lineage (NCBI taxonomy): Eukaryota > Metazoa > Chordata > Mammalia > Primates > Hylobatidae > Hylobates > Hylobates moloch. The sequence continues at coordinate 121,371,870 of NW_026652282.1, forward strand.
AAATTAAACTTCCTTTCTTTATAAATTACCCAGTCTCGGGCAGCTTTTCATGGCAGTGTGAGAATGGACTAATACAGTAAATTGGCACCAAGGTAATAGGGTGCTGCTATAAGGATATCCAAAAATGTGGATGCAACTTTAGAACTGGGTAACAGGCAGAGGGTGGAACAGTTTGGAGGGCTCAGAAGACAGGAATATGTGGGAAAGGGTGGAACTTCCTAGAGATTTGTTGAATGGCTCTGACCAAAATACTGATAGTGATATAGAAGATGAAGTCCAGGCTGAGGTGGTCTCAGACGGAGATGACGAACTTGTTGGGAATCGGAGCAGAGGTCACTCACGCTATGCTTTATCGAAGAGACTGGGGGCATTTCGCCCTTGCCCTGCAGATCTGTGAAACTTTGAACTTGAGAGAGATGATTTAAAGTATCCGGTGGAAGAAATTTCTAAACAGCAAAGCGTTCAAGAGGTGACAGTGCATAAACATTTGGAAAATTTGCAGCCTGACGATGTGGTAGAAAAGAAAATCCCATTTTCTGGGGAGAAATTAATACCAGCTGCATAAATTTGCATAAGTAACAAGGAGCCAAATGCTAATCACCAAGATGATGAGGAAAATGTCTCCAGGGTATGTCAGAGACCTTCACAACAGCCCCTCCCATCAAAAGCCTGGAACTCTACTTGAGTTCTGTATCTCTTTACCTCTCCCTTGTTTTTTTTTTTTTTTTTTTGAGACAGAGTCTTGCTCTGTCTCCAGGCTGGAGTGCAATGGCGCGATCTCAGCTCATGGCAACCTCCGACTCCCTGGTTCAAGGGATTCTCCTGCCTCAGCCTCCCGAGTAGCTGGGATTACAGGCACGTGCCACTACGTCCAGCTAATTTTTGTATTTTTAGTAGAGATGGGTTTTCACCATGTTGGCCAGGATTGTCTTGATCTCCTGACCTCATGATCTGCCCACCTCGGCCTCCCAAAGTGCTGGGATTACAGGCGTGAGCCACTGCGCCCAGCCTACCTCTCTCCTTTCAAGGGCTGATAGTGATTTAGATTTTTTTCCCTGCCCAAATCTCATATTGAATTGTAATCCCCAGTGTTAGAGGTGGGGCCTGGTGGGAGGTGATTGGATCATAGGGGTGGACTTCCCCTTTCGCTGCTGTTCTTGTGATAGAGTTCTCATGAGACCTAGTTGTTTAAAAGTGTGCGGCACCACCTCCAACCCTACTCCTGCAATGTAAGATGTGCCTGCTTCCCTGTTGCCTTCCACCACGATTGTAAGTTTCCTGAGGCCTCCACAGTGATGTTTCCTGTACAGCCTGTGGGACTGTGACACAATTAAACCTCTTTTCTTTATAAATTACCCAGTCTCAGGTATTTCCTTATGGCAGTGCAAGAGCAGACTAATACAAGTACCTACCATGTATTTCCTTCTTTCTTGAATCATTACTAGGTCGGCATATAAATATGCTGTGATATTTTTAATCTTAAAACTGACCACAGAATTCCTTGACATCTGAAATACTCTTGGTTCCCCTTCACAGGAAAATACATTAAAAGAGTTGTGTATACTCACTTTAATTCCTGACCTTCCATTATCTCATCATTTTATATCAGACTGTTATGCTCATCACTCAACTGAGACACTCTTAAGATTACTGTGACCTAAAACTTACAAAAACCAAGAGTCAATTGTTTATCCTCAATGACTTGACCTCTTAGCTGGTTGCTTACTCCTTGCATGTCCAAGGACATCTGGAATCATGATTGACCCCTTGGTCAGCCCTTGGAAATGTGACCCTTAGAATATAATTGATGTCAGTGATTAAGGGTTTCACTGTGTTCACCTGGAGTTATGGACTGTTCGTATCAGTTTCTCAGATTGCTTTGCACAAACACCAAGATTGATCATGTGCACCTGGTTCCACTGTTGGACTCTCATGTTTCTATTGCTATGGATGATACGCCTTTCTAATCAACTCTCAATAAAAGCCTTGGACCCAAAGATTCAAATGGGCTTCCCTGGTCCAATCTATCCCACAACAGTTCTTATAGTTGGCTGCTAGAAGTAAAGTATGCTCTTTGTGGCCCCAGATGGGGAAGGACGTGGAAAACTGTGTCTAGCCTCTCTGTACTATGCCCAATGCATATATGTTCCTGTTGCTTTTGCGCTTTATCCTTTGCTGTAATAAATCTTAGTCATTAAAATAATCTGCTATTGAGTCAGGTGAGTCCTTGTGGCGAATCTGCAAATTTGAAGGTGGTCTTAAGGCCACTGAAACACTCTACCTTAAAAATATACCCAGGACTTAGTCACTTCATACCTTCTTTGCAGCTCCCACTCTGGTCCAAACAATCATAATCTTGCATCTGGGATAATGTAATTATGGTTTTACCAGTACTACCCTATAGTCAGTTTTCTAAATAGCTGACAGAGTGATAAAAATATAAATCTTAGTATTGTCTCTTTTATATCTGTGAAAAATGACATTGGAATGTGGATAGGGATTGTGCTGAATCTGTTGATCCCTTTGGACAGTATGAATATTTCAACAATATTAATTCTTTGGTGAAAGAAAATATCTTGGGCCCCCAAAATCACTAAGGAAAACTCAGGCTGGAAACTGCTTAGGGTCAACCTGCCTCCTATTCTACTCAAAGTCACCCCTCAGCTCACTGAGATAGATGCATAATTGATTGCCTCCCTTGGAGAGGCTAAACAGAAACTCAAAAGAATGTAACCATTTGTGTATCCCTTATATCTGTGACCTGGAAGCTCCCTGCCCGGCTTCCAGTCTTCCTGCCTTTGCTTCGAGTTGTCCCACCTTTCCAGACTGAACCAATGTACTTCTTAATATATTGATTGATGTCTCATGTCTCTCTAAAATGTATAAAACCAACCTGTCCCCTGACCACTTTGGGCACATGTCCTCAGGACTTCCTGAGGCTGTCTCACGGGCTCATCCTCAAACTTGGCAAAATAAACTTTCTAAATTAACTGAGACCTAAGATTTTCTGAATTCACACTTCCAAGCCATTTATTTGTGTCTTCTTCAATTTCTTTCATCAATGTTTTATAGTTTTCAATGTACAGATTGTTGACCGCCTGGTTAAATTTATTCCTGTGCATTTTATTTTTTGGTGCTATTATAAATGAGATTGATTTCTTAATTTATTTTTCAAATGGTTTGTTACTAGTATATAGAAATGCAGCTGAATTTTGCATGTTGATTTTGTATCTTGCAACATTAGTAGATTTTTTCATGAGTTTTAAAAGTTTTTACGTGGAGTCTTTAGGGTTTTCTTATATAAGGTCATGTCATCCGCAAACAGAGACAAACTAGAATGGCTACTATCAAAGAGACAAAAGATGAGAAGTGTTAGTGAGAATGTGGAGAAGAGGGAACCCTTGAACACTATTGGTAGAAATGATTTGTATAGCCATTATGGAAAACAGTATGAAAATTTCTCAAAAAGCTAAAAATAAAACTACCATGTGATCCAGCAATCCTAACTCTAGGTATATGTCCAAAGAAATTGAAATAAGTAAGTCAAAAAGATATCTGCACACTCATGTACATTGCATCACTATTAAAAATAGCCAAGATACAGAATCAACCTAGATGTCCATCCATGGATGAATGGATAAAGAAAATGTGGCATATATATATATATGTTTCATACCTTACATTTATACAGTACATTTATTTTATATATATATATATATATATATATATATATACATATATTAAAACCCAAAGAAGCAAAGAGGCAAAAAAGCAAAAGCAAAGAGCACAATGCTATATATATAGATATGCCCCACAGTAGCCACTGGAGAAACGTAAGTGAATAATATTCCACTACATATATATTCCACTCCATTTAGCCCTAAAAAATAAGTAAATCTTATCATTAGAGTCAACATGAATGAACCTGGAGGACATTATGCTAAGTGAAATAAGCAAGGTACAGAAAGACAAATACTGCATCATCTCACTTATATGTGGATTCTATTAAAAAGGTGAACTCAAAGAAGCAAAGACGACAATGCTGGTTACTAGGGGCTGGGATATGGGGGAAATAGGGAGGTATTAGTCAAAAGCTACAGAGTTTCAGTTACGCAGAATCAGTCAGTTCTGGAAATCTAACGTAGATCATGGTGACTATAATCAATAATACTATATTGTATACTTAAAATTAGCTAAGAAAATACATCTTAAATCTTCTCACCACAAAAAAAAAGGTAACTATGTGAGGTGATGGACATGCTAATTAACTTGACTATGGTAATCATTTCACAATATATACATTTATAAAAACATGTTTCATACCTTACATTTATATAATTTTTATTTGCCAATTATACCTCAATAAAGCTGGAAGAAATAAATATTGGGTTTTCAAAAAGAAAGTAAATCTTATTTTATCACTACTCTATTCGACACCTTCTAGTGACTGTCCACTGTATACAGAGCAAAAATTACGCTCTTTAGCCTAGCCTACAAGGTCAAAAATTATCTGGTCTCCTGCCACTTCTCTGAACTCATCTCTTATCAATCACTTCCACCCTTGATCACTTTGCTCTTCTCTGTTCTTAGAACATCTCAAGTTTATTCTTCTGGAAGAACTGTTCTTTCTGTCTGGAAAGCTCTTCATATTGATCTTTCCATGGCTGGCTCCCTCTGGTCATTCAGGTTTTGTTTTATATGTCACTTCCACAGAGTGGCCTTCCAGATCACCCTAGCTTTTAAAGCCTTTTCCTCCCAATTACTTTTATCATACAGCCCTCTGTATTTTATTCATGACACTTACCAATATCTAAAATTAGTTTGTATTTTGTTTGTTTCTAGAACAAAGTCTTCTTGAGGGCAAAGACTTTATCTTTTTTGTTTGCTGATGTTTCTCCAATGCCTAGAGCAGTGCCTGGCTCATAATAATAGGCATTTCAGTAAATGTGTGGCTTGAATGAAGAAATCGAAAACAAGTTGCAGCTTTTGAAGAAGTCCCTATGGGGAGGTTTTTGTTTTTCTGAAATAGGCTGAAAAAACCTTTAAGTAGATGTTGTTAGTAGAAGGTCTAGGCTAGGGAATTCCCAATACTGTGTAAACTTTACATCTGTATTATTCACAGTTGTGTGTCCTATATTCTTTTTTTTTTTTTTTTTATACTTTAGGTTTTAGGGTACATGTGCACAATGTGCAGGTTTGTTACATATGTATCCCTGTGCCATGCTGATTTCCTGCACCCATTAACTCGTCATTTAGCATTAGGTATATCTCCTAATGCTGTCCCTACCCCCTCCCCCCACCCCACAACAGTCCCTGGAGTGTGATGTTCCCCTTCCTGTGTCCATGAGTTCTCATTGTTCAATTCCCACCTATGAGTGAGAACATGCGGTGTTTGGTTTTTTGTCCTTGCAACAGTTTACTGAGAATGATGTTTTCCAGTTTCATCCATGTCCCTACAAAGGACACGAACTCATCATTTTTTATGGCTGCATAGTATTCCATGGTGTATATGTGCCACATTTTCTTAATCCAGTCTATTGTTGTTGGACATTGGGGTTGGTTCCAACTCTTTGCTATTGTGAATAGTGCCACAATAAACATACGTGTGCATGTGTCTTTATAGCAGCATGATTTATAGTCCTTTGGGTATATACCCAGTAATGGGATGGCTGGGTCAAATGGTATTTCTAGTTCGAGATCCCTGAGGAATCGCCACACTGACTTCCACAATGGTTGAACTAGTTTACAGTCCCACCAACAGTGTAAAAGTGTTCCTATTTCTCCACATCCTCTCCAGCACCTGTTGTTTCCTGATTTTTTAATGATGGCCATTCTAACTGGTGTGAGATGGTATCTCACTGTGGTTTTGATTTGCATTTCTCTGATGGCCAGTGATGATGAGCATTTCTTCATGTGTTTTTTGGCTGCAGAAATGTCTTCTTTTGAGAAGTGTCTGTTCATGTCCTTTGCCCACTTTTTGATGGGGTTGTTTGTTTTTTTCTTGTAAATTTGTTTGAGTTCATTGTAGATTCTGGATATTAGCCCTTTGTCAGATGAGTAGGTTGCAAAAATTTTCTCCCATTCTGTAGGTTGCCTGTTCACTCTGATGGTAGTTTCTTTTGCTGTGCAGAAGCCCTTTAGTTTAATTAGATCCCATTTGTCAATTTTGGCTTTTGTTGCCATTGCTTTTGGTGTTTTACTGCCCAAGGTAATTTATAGATTCAATGCCATCCCCATCAAGCTACCAATGACTTTCTTCAAAGAATTGGAAAAAACTACTTTAAAGTTCATATGGAACCAAAAAAGAGCCCGCATCGCCAAGTCAATCCTAAGCCAAAAGAACAAAGCTGCAGGCATCACGCTACCTGACTTTAAACTATACTACAAGGCTACAGTAACCAAAACAGTATGGTACTGGTACCACAACAGAGACATAGATCAATGGAACAGAACAGAGCCCTCAGAAATGATGCCGCATAGCTACAACTATCTGATCTTTGACAAACCTGACAAAAACAAGAAATGGGGAAAGGATTCCCTATTTAATAAATGGTGCTGGGAAAACTGGCTAGCCATATGTAGAAAGCTGAAACTGGATCCCTTCCTTACACCTTATACAAAAATTAATTCAAGATGGATTAAAGACTTAAATGTCAGACCTAAAACCATTAAAATCCTACAAGAAAACCTAGGCAATACCATTCAGGACATAGGCATGGGCAAGGACTTCATGTGTGTCCTATATTCTTGAAATAGTGCCTGGCTTATTGTAGGTGCTCAGTAAAGATTTGTTGCATACATGAATGGTGCCTGACACAAAGTATGAACTGAAAATATTTGGAGAAAAAAATTAGAAATTAAGACACGCCACAGATACCTGGGTGACTGGTTTACATCTTTCCCCTTCCCATGTTCAAATTACTCCCCTCAGTCAAGAATATTAGCTTATTTATTCAAATATATTATATTTATTGAAGACTTAATTTGTACAAGTGACATTGTAATATGACCAATTATCCAAATTAACTTACTGAAAGCATTACTAAACAGAGCTTCTTTAATAGTTGAGTTCATCTTATATATTTGTCAGCTGGGGAGTAAGAAAGTTGGTGGAAGATCAGGATCATACTATACCATGCAGTGTATGCAGCAACAATGTTACAGACTGAACAATATTTTTGTCTACCCTTAATGCTCATGTCAACTGTTGGGAATTTAAGGAAATGCTTCTATGAAGTTCCATGTATTTTAAGAAATTTCACAAGAGGATTAACTGTGTTGGTCAAAGTGGTTTTCTCACGTGCAAGTCTCATAGCATTATTTGGATGGCTGCTTTTTGGATAAAAATTTAAATGTCAATTATCTTGGCTCGGAAAGACAACTGACTTCAATTGTTTTCGGACAATGAAGAGCTTTGCAATGTCGAGGACACTGAGGGGTGCTATAATGAGCCTCTATGCACGTGTATCCATTTAACCTAATGAGGTAAATTCCTACAAGTGCAATAGCTGCATCAAAGTTTATGCATTCCTAAAATGTTCATACTCATTGCCAAATTACTTTCCCAAATGGTTAGAGCAAAACTATATTCCCGCCAAATATCTGTGCAATATTGCTGTTGTCTCGTTTCTCTTCTAGAAGTAGATATCCTCACATTTTCTTAACCTTCTAAATTTTGCATATAATTTTCAAAATATTATATCCTCTTGATAATTCAATATTTCCTTGACAATTATTGAGGTTGCACATATTTTCATATATTATTATTTTAATTATGCAAATAGTGTGTTTACATTCTTTGCCCATTTTAAATTTTATTAATCATATTTTGTATAATAAATTACTAATTATCGATTTGAAGGATTTTGTTGTGTATTAGAGATGTCAATATTTTATCTCTTATATTTTAAAAATGTATTCTCCTGGGTTTTGTCATTTTAGTGTATTTGTAGAACCTTTTGATGTATAGATTTTAATATTTACATGATTAAAGTGATCAAGTTTATATTTTATCCCTTCTTGATTTGTTATCCTGATAGGATATGTATACTCAGACTGAATTTACAAAATATTGTCCTATATTTCCTCGTATGATATCCATTTCACCTCATTTCATTTTTTAAACTATGTGATTCCATTTATATTAAGTTCAGATAATCATTCAAAATATTTACAAATAAGAACATAAATTTGTTTTTTCCAAGTGTGTATTCAATGGACCCAATTACAGTAAATAATCCTTCATTCCCTCACCTCTTTGATATATTCATTTTAATATAGTTCACCCCTCTGTATACTTGGAAGTATTTCTTACTCTTTTTTCTATTCCACTAATTCATTTGTCTATTCTTTTGTCAGTAGCATGCTCCTTTGATTACAGTGGCTTTAAAATGTAGTTTGCTATCTGACAGGTCAATTCCCTTCACAGTACTCTTTTTAAAAAATATCTGGGCGCTTCTTGTAGATTTCTTCTGTCATCTAACTTTAAATTTATTTGTTATGTTGCAAAAAAAATCCACTTGGATTTTGATTGAAACATTAATACATTAACTAATGCTATAGCTGAGAATTGTCACTGTCAACTATCAGTAAATAAATCATAGCTTTTTAACCTTAGATTGCTATTCAAGTGGTAAACCATCTTGATTGCAATTCAAAATATGCAATTCATTATGTCTAATTCTGTGATTTGCTGCTCATGTGCTTTTTCTATCTATGGCCTTCAACATTTCATTAAAGATCAGCATTCACATGTATGTCTTGTGCTTCAGTGTCAACTGTTCTGGAGGGCACTTGCCTTACACCTAGAGGTGACCCCCAGAGCTCTCAAATATGATTTTCATAAAAACCAAATAGTCTCATTTTATCTCATGTCATATTAAACATATTATATATTTGAAAATTCAATCCAAACAATAGAAAATTAATTTATATTTTGGAATACATTACATCTTTATAGTATTTTCTTCCTTCCAAGGACAATGCTATGTCTGTTCATTTATTCAGGTATGGCTTCAATATGTTCTTTTAAAATTTTTCATTATAAAATGTATTTCTTGGCCGGGCGTGGTGGCTCATGCCTGTAATCCCAGCACTTTGGGAGGCCGAGGCAGGCCAGTCACTTGACGTCAGGCGTTTGAGATCAGCCTGGCCAACATGGTGAAACCCAGTCTCTACTAAAAATACAAAAATTAGCTGAGCATGGTGGCACACACCTGTAGTCCCAGCTACTCGGGAGGCTGAGGCAGGAGAATCACTTGAACCCAGGAGGCAGATGTTGCAGTGAGCAAAGATCGTGCCACTACACTCCAGCCTGGGTGACAGAGCAAGACTCTGTCTCAAAAAAAAAAAAAAAAAACTGTATTTCCTGTTATTTTACCGTTTTTGTGGAAATTGGAAGTGTGATTTCCTTTTCTTTCCATTTCAAATTCTAATTGTATATTGTCAATATAAAACAAAACGAATCTTTTTTCTAGCCAACTTACTAAATTTTATCACCCTGATAGCTAATTTACTGGGTTACTTTGTGTTTTTCTAGGTATAAAATAATAATATTCTCAAATAATATTAATTTTGTCCCACATTCAAAAATGTATACCGCCTGCCTCGGCCTCCCAAAGTGCTGGGATTACAGGAGTTTGAGACCAGACTGGCCAACATGGTGAAAGCCCGTCTCTACTAAAAAATACAAAAATTAGCCGAGCATGGTGGCAGGTGCCTGTAATCCCAGCTACTTGGGAGGCTGAGGCAGCAGAATCGCTTGAACCTGGGAGGTGGAGGTTCCAGTGAGCTGAGATTGTGCCACTGCACTCCAGCCTGGGCAACAGAGCGAGACTCCCTTTCAAAAAAAAAAATAACGTATACCACGTATTTAATTTTTCTATCTCATTGCATTAGCTATTGCAAGTAATAATTACAGAGAGAGAAAAATATTTCATATACTAATGCTTAACAGTTATGCAGAAAACCTGAACACTATGCAGTCATTAACAATGAAATTTTGAAGAATATTTAATGACATGGGAAATGTTACTCATGTATTAAGTGAAAAAAGAGATTTGTTTTTGGATATCGATTTTAAAACACACACACACACACACACACACACACACAGCCATATACATCATTCTCAGTGGAAGAAAAGGCTGGGTGAATACACATCAATACACAAGCTATTATCACTGGATGATAGAATGTTCCCCTTTTTAATATTTTTAGGTATTTTTCAAATTTCCATGATAAGCACATATAATTCTTATGATCAGAATAAATGCTTTTATTGCAATATATAGAGATTTGTAGGGGAAGTGCTGCCAGACAGTGAGAGGGATCTCCTTAGTTGGTCTATAGTGTCTACCCATTACATTCCAAAATATTAACTGCAAAGAGTTTTTTCATATAATGGCAGTTGCTCAACCTCCTGTCTTTATATTTCTATGACTCTAGTCGCTATCTTCGCAGATTTGTGGAATGCTGGCACTGCAACTCTCTTTAGTGCAAACTGGCTCTGGTAATGCTGTCTGCAAAATACATTTGCTGGAAAATATATTTGCAATATGGCTACCCTGTTGGATATAAGTAGGGAAAAGGAACAATTTCTGCTGAGTTCTGTCCAAAATACTCTTCCCTGTTACTTAGAGTCCCTATGCCCCCTCACCCCATAGATACTTTTCTGTTTTCCCAACCATCAGTTATCTCCTTAACTGACACAGTTACAGTTAAAACTTGTCCCCTTGCAGGTTTGCTGGTGTTTTACTGTATTTCACACAGGTTATAAAAGTGATTGTTCTGATACCTGAACATTGAATGTGAGCCCGCAGAGATGAACCCTTTAAGATGAAGCTAATCAACTAGCGGAATGAGCGAGAGGTCCAGCTTGGGGTGGCCGATAAGGTGTCCTGGCCTTCCGAGCACAAGGACAGCGGCTGGATCATCCTGGGAGGGCTTCCTTATGAACTGACTGAAGGGGACATCATCTGTGTGTTCTCACAATATGGGAGATTGTTAACATCAATCTCATGCAGCACAAGAAGACTGGGAAATCCAAAGGATTCTGTTTTCTCTGCTATGAAGGCCAGAGGAGAACAATTCTGGCCATTGACAATTTTAATGGGATCAAGATCAAAGGAAGAACTATCCGAGTGGATCATGTGTCTAACTATCAGACTCCTAAGGACTGAGAAGAAATAGATAACGTGACCAAAGAGCTCCAGGAGAAGGGCTGTGGGGCTCGTACCCCCTCACCAAGTTTGTCTGAGAGCTCTGAAAATAAAAAACCAACAAAAAAGCACAAAAATGACAAAAAGGAAAAAAAAAGAAAGAAAAAGAGAAAACTGACCAGGAGGTACAGGCAGAGCAACCATCCTCCTTCATCACCAAGAAGAAAGACGGTGAAAGAAAAGGATGACCCTGGCCCTGAGAAGCACAGCAGCAAGAACTCAGAGAGAGCTCAGAAGTCAGAGCCCAGGGAGGGGCCAAAGCTCCCCAAGGCCAGGACTGCCTACTCTGGTGGAGCAGAGGATCTAGAGAGGGACCTGAAGAAAGAGAAACCCAAGCATGAGCACAAGGCCTCAAGCAGGAGGGAGGCAAGAGAAGAAAAGACCAGGAATAGGGACACAGGGCAGAGCTCAGACACACATTCTAGCCAGTACAATGGGCGTTCTGAAGGGCGTAGTCACAAAAGTAAAAGTAGGAGCTGAATTTCTTTAAGTTCTTTGTAGATTCTGGGTATTAGCCTTTCGTCAGATGGATAGACTGCAAAAATTTTCTCCCATTCTGTAGGGTGCCTGTTCACTCTGATGACAGTTTCCTTTGCTGTGCAGAAGCTCTTTAGTGTAATTGGATCCCATTTGTCAATTTTTGCTTTTGTTGCCATTGCTTTTGCTTTTAGTCAAGAAGTCTTTGCCCATACCTATGTCCTGAATGGTATTGCCTAGGTTTTCTTCTAGGGTTTTTATGATTTTAGGTCTTCCGTTTAAATTTTTAATCCATCTTGAGTTAATTTTTGTATAAGGTGTAAGGAAGGGATCCAGTTTCAGTTTTCTGCATATGGCTAGCCAGTTTTCCCAACACCATTTATTAAATAGGGAATCTTTTCCCCATTGCTCTTTTTTGTCAGGTTTGTCAAAGACCAAATGGTTGTAAGTGTGTGGTGTTATTTCTGAGGCCTCTGTTGTGTTCCATTGGTCTATATATCTGTTTTGGTACCAGTACTATGCTATTTTGGTTACTGTAGCCTTGCAGTATAGTTTGAAGTCAGGTAGTATGATGCCTCCAGCTTTGTTCTTTTTGCTTAGGATTGTCTTGGCTATACGGGCACTTTTTTGGTTCCATATGAAATTTAAAGTAGTTTTTCTAATTCTGTAAAGAAAGTCAGTGGTGGCTTGATGGGGATAGCACTGAATCTATAAATTACTTTCGGCAGTATGGCCATTTTCACAATATTGATTCTTCCTATCCATGAGCATGGAATATTTTTCCATTTGTTTGTACCCTCTCGTATTTCCTTGAGCAGTGGTTTGTAGTTCTCCTTGAAGAGATCCTTAACATCCTTGTAATTTGTATTCCTAGGTATTTTATTCTCTTTATAGCAACTGCTAATGGGAATTCACTCATGCTTTGGCTCTCTGTTTGACTATTATTGGTGCATAGGAATGCCTGTGATTTTTGCACATTGATTTTGTATCCTGAGACTTTGCAGAAGTTGCTTATCAGCTTAAGGAGATTTTGGGCTGAGATGATGGGGTTTTCTAAATATACAATCATGTCATCTGCAAACAGAGGCACTTTGACTTCCTCTCTTCCTATTTGAATACCTTTATTTCTTTCTCTTGCCTGATTGCCCTGGCCAGAACTTCCAATACAATGTTGAATAGGAGTGGTGAGAGAGGGCATCCTTGTCTTGTGCTGGTTTTCAAAGGCAATGCTTCCAGTTTTTGCCCACTCAGTAAGCAAATTTACAAGAAAAAAACAACCCCATCAAAACGTGGAGGGAAGGATATGAACAGACACTTCTAAAAAGAAAACATTTATGCAGTCAACAAACATATGAAAAAAAGCTCATCATCACTGGTCATTAGACAAATGCAAATCAAAACCACAATGAGATATCATCTCATGGCAGTTTGAATGGAGATCATTAAAAAGTCAGGAAACAACAGATGCTGGAGAGGATGTGGAGAAATAGGAACGCTTTTACACTGTTGGTGGGAGTGTAAATTAGTTCAACCATTGTGTTAGAGAGTGTGGCAATTCCTCAAGGATCTGGAACCAGAAATACCATGTGACTGAGCTATCCCATTACTGGGTATATATCCAAAGGACTATAAATCATTCTACTATAAAAACACATGCACATGTATGTTTATTGAGGCACTGTTCACAATAGCAAAGATGTGGAACCAACCCAAATGGCCATCAATGATAGACTGGATAAAGAAAATGTGGCACATATACACCATGGAATACTATGCAGCCATAAAAAAGGATGAGTTCATGTCCTTTGCATGGACATGGATGAAGCTGGAAACCATCATTCTCAGCAAACTAACACAAGAACAGAAAACCAAACACCACATGTTCTCACTCGTAAGTGGGAGTTGAACAATGAGAACACATGGACACAGGGAGGGGAACATCACACACTGGGGCCTGTCGGAGGGTAGGGGGCTAGGGGAGGGATAGCATTAGGAGAAATACCTAATGTAGATGACAGGTCGATGGGTGCAGCAAACCACCATGGCACATGTATACCTATGTAACAAACCCACACGTTCTACACATGTACCTCAGAACTTAAAGTATAATAATTTTTTTTAAAAAAAAGACATAGGAGCTGAGATAAATCCCATAGGCATAAAAGGGCCCCGGCACTCCCGGGAGCGGGAGTCTTCGAATCCTAGTGACAGTAGGCATCACTGAAGACTGTTCAGCTGCTCAGCAGATTTGGAAATAATTATTTTTTTTTAATGCAGTCAAGTTTAGTTGGGTTGTTACTATTTTTGTATCTAAAACTTCTGGGGCTGTGCTTTTAACCCCTTGAGTATTAGAATCATTGAGAGGGCTGCAGTTTCAACAGCTAGATATCCTGGATATTTTTCACACCATTCATTGTCCCTGTACCAGAATATGTGTCCTGAATTTTGGTTCATAAATATGGCTCTTGAGCCCATAGACCCCAGTTGAAGATGGAATTTTCAGGAAATACCAGATAATTCTATAATTCTAAAGGGAAAATACCAGATAATTCTATAATTCTAGTCTTTGTTTTCGATGTTTAGAGCCCAGCATAATGAGACCTTTCCAGTTACTAGGTTTGGACAGCTTAATGTGAATGAATGGAGTAGGATTTTTAAGATCAACCAGCCCCATGCCCAAACCCTACTGTTTAAAAAAATTGTTAATGTCTTTTCTTTTTCATTACAACTTTTTTGTTTGGAAAAAAAAAGTAATTGTAACTTTTGTACTCCAGTGGAATTAAAGAACTTTCAGTGTCATCTTTAATACCCTTTGTCTATTCTTACTAGAGAGATTTTATTTAGGGAAGATGTTCACCTGAATTTACTTTTAGTTATGAGTCAGCCAATCTAAGCCACAGAAACATCTTAAATATTGAGAATGGAGGTCCCTGATGCTTTGTTGTCTGTAACTTTTGTTTTCTTTTTCTCCTGGTGGAAATAGAGTAGGGGGTGATGGAGGTTAAGGAAATCACAGTCAAGGCTGTCAAAGGCCCATTAGGTGAAATCTAAGACAAGTCTGACACTATAAACTTTCCTTCAAAGACTTAGGCTGAGGATATACCCCTTACGCCACTTTATTTTATGTTAAAACATCTAAATTGCTTTATTGGTTAAAGAAAATTTTCATGGAATTGTTAATTATTTATCTTAATGGACTGCTGTATACTGAGTGTGTGCCCTTAGTTTGAGGAAATCAGGAAATCCATCATCTTGATACAATTTGGATTTGTACAATATTTTCTTCCTTTCTTTTATTTCCAAACAGAAATGCAGCTATTTAAGAGCAAACTGTTGCTTTGTCAAAGCCCATATTCTGTTACTCATTGTTATTTATACAGACTCTAATAAAACATTATGCTACCAATCAAAGGTGATAGATACAAAGCATTGTTTTGTCTTCTGGCATTATGGATTATGCTAATGGCCATCTGCCCATAATTGATATTTTGTTCTTCAGTCATAGAAAAAGAAACATAATCAACCATAAAAGACATTTTGTTGTGAATAAATGCTTATGCAATTGTCTTTTATTCT
Source organism: Hylobates moloch (assembly GCF_009828535.3). Classification (NCBI taxonomy): domain Eukaryota; kingdom Metazoa; phylum Chordata; class Mammalia; order Primates; family Hylobatidae; genus Hylobates; species Hylobates moloch. The sequence continues at coordinate 121,387,142 of NW_026652282.1, forward strand.
CCATTATGTTTTTTCATAATTTCCTAGTTAATTATTTAGTAGTATAATACTTTTACAGCAATAGAACTGCTATTGCATTCCAAATAGGGATTTGAAATATATTGTATACACACAGTGATGTCATCCCTAATATCCTCATGCAGCTGGGAAAAACAAATCAACTCAATGACATTTAACACATATTTGGGCTGATTTTTTGTTTGTTTTTCTACATGTTGGAGGATAACTCATACTTTAGTTTTCTGTAGAGTAAGAATTATATATAAAAAAATCAATCCAGAAAAATATAGACTTAAAATGGTTATGGTAGATAACCAATTAAGCCAAGTCTCTTTGGATTTTGTATATACATTCCTAAATTAAAGGAAAATTCATTTTCTATAAAGAATTTGTCGGCAACTCCACTCTCCATTACAATAAAAGACTCCCTTTTGCAGGTGTGCCTGAAAGTCGTTGTGGACGTACGAAGTCAAAACAAAACATTCATGGTGTGTGTGAAGAGAACTCCACTAAATACTATTAAATGCTAGAAGCAAACACAAAAGAAGTTAAAGATGTGGAACTTGCCCTAGAAGAATTTATGATTCAGCTGGGAGCTGTACTCTACAACTTAGAAACATTTATAAGCAAGACATCCAGGGTGAATTGATAGAGGTTGTAAGTCCTGAAAAGTAAGGATTCATGTGACAGAACTGCCAGCCCAAATTGCTCCCTATTTTTAAAGGTCTAATGTCACTAAGAAGACAAATTAAATCTTTTCTGAGATCTCTGGAATCTGCATGCATAGAGTAAGTAGATATCATTTGAAGATGATAACAAAAAAGTCCTACATTGATAACTGAAATGTCATCACTGGGGATTTATGTCTTTGAATTAGGCACTTCCTTCCCCATGAATTAGGTATGATTAGTATCTCAGAGAGGCTAAGTAGTGAAATGCACCTATATCCATTTATACTGGTGAGGTAAATTCCTATGTATAGAGTATATGTGAACATGATCTACCTCAGCATTCATTCTTGTCTGTATATAATTCAAAGATGTATTATGGATGTTTTTCTTCTCAAAAAAAAGTTTTAAAAAAACTAAATTTGAAGTAATTTTTATCCATTTTTGCTTGTATTTATGACAGTTTTCAACTTATTCTACTCTCAACAAATGTATTCAGGAGGAGTTTGTAAAGTTCTGAATGTCTATCAATACCCATGACACCATTCCCACGATTTTCTCTTTATAAATAGGAACCGCATGAGTCCAATATGCTGACCACAACTAACCAGGGATTAGGGCCAGCTATGTCGAGAACAAGAACTAAACCAATCTAATCATCTCTCTCTTGGGGAATTTGAATTTGGAGATATAGAAAAGAGCAGAAACAGAATGAGACAAAACAAGTAGGAGAATGAGGCAGTAGAATCCAGGATTATTCAGAAGCTGTGACATGAGAGGAGACTATAAAGAAGTCAGTGGGCAATAATCAAAATGGAACAGAAGAAGCAGATAAACGGATAGAAATGCTGAGTCAGGAATCAGAATAGGGAGCAAGTAACATATGTTGGTGAGGGGATAGGAGTAAAACTGGGTTTCTTCTTGGAGACTCTCTCCTGTTCTCCACTTGTCTGTGTATTTTTCCAATTAACACTTTTGAACTTGAACTCAGTCAACCTGAACACAACTCTGTTCCTTGCACACTGAAAGATCCCAATAACACAGTGTCTCATCTGAATTTGAGAACCTCCTGCTGAATTCCATTCCAAATTTCTTCTCCCTGCTTCTGTCTCTCTCTCCTATAAAAAAAAGTTCCCAAGTCGCTAGGCACAGTGGCTCACGCCTGTAATCCCAGCACTTTGGGAGGCCGAGGAGGGTGGATCACCTGAGGTCGGGAGGTCGAGAGCAGCCTGACCAACATGGAAAAACCCCCTCTCTATTAAAAGTACAAAATTAGCCAGGTGTGGTGGCGCATATTTGTAATCCCAGCTACTCGAGAGGCTGAGACAGGAGAATCACTTTAACCTAGAGGAGGAGGTTGCGGTGAGCCGAGATTGCAACATTGCACTCCAGCCTGGGCAACAAGAGCAAAACTCCGTCTCAAAAAAAAAAAAAAAAAAAAAAGTTCTCAAGTCAAGACTCCATTTCCTTTTGTTTGAAAGTACAAAGAAAGAATGGGTGCTTGCTTCAGAAGGCCTTTGTCTATCAGAGGATACTACTAGTACTGGTTTGCAAAAGTTGTCTACTTACTGTCTTCTATTCTTCCCCTTCCATTTGTTCTTGATCTCATTCCAATTAGGCTTTTGACTCTACCATTTCACCACAACTACTTTTATGTATGCCAGGAATCATCTTCACACTGTTAAATCCAGTGTCAAATCCTCCATTCTCATCTTATTTAACATATAGCAGCATTTGAAATAGTTGATGACTCCCCTTTTCCCCAAAAACTTCCTTCATTTGGCTGCTGACATTATACTTCCAATTTTCCTTCCACCCCACTGGCCACTCCTTCTCAGTCTTCCTTCCTAGTTCATTCTCATCTGCCCAGACTCGTAATGTTGTCATGCCACAGGGCTTAGTCTTCGAACCCTTTTAAAAATCTACACTCACTTTCTAGGTGATGCCATGCAGCCTTAGGCCTTCACAACCTGTTAGCTGATGATTTCCTAATTTTTGCACTCGTTCTAAGCTATCCTCTCTACTTCAGACTCATATATTTAATTGCCAAATCAAGATCTCCATTTGGCTAAGTATCGCAATACTATTAGGTACCCAACTGAATTCCCAATTTTTTCTTCTTCTCATAATTTTCTGTTCCTTTTAAGTTCTGAGTTAATGTTAATTCCATCCTTCTAGTTGCTCAACTCAAAATTTCTGGAGTCACCCTTGATTTCTCCCTCCTCTCAATCTTAAAACCATCCAGAAATGCTTTGAGTAATATCTTTAACATATATACAGAATCTCTCCACTTCTCACCCACTCCCGTTGCTACAGACTCGATCCAAGACACATATTCTCCTGTCTTGAATATTTTAAGAGTTTCCCTGTTTACAAACCTGGTCTCAAAAGTCTGTTCTTGACACATCAACCAGGGTGCTAAGAGTTTCCCTGTATACAAACTTGGCCTCATAGGTCTGTTCTTGACACATTAACCAGGGTGATCTTGTTGAAACAGATATCAGATCTTGGCATTCCTCTGCTAAAACATAATTTTTGGCTTGAGATCTCACTCAGAGTTATAGCATTTAAAACTTGCCAGCTGGCAGGGCATGGTGGCTCATGCCTATAATCCCAGCACTTTGGGATGCCGAGATGGGTGGATCACTTGAGGTCAGGGGTTTGAGACCAGCCTGGCCAACATGGTGAAACACCGTCTCTACTGAAAATACACACACACACACACACAAAAACAAATAGCTGGGCACGGTGGTGCACATCTGTAGTCCCAGCTACTATGGAGGCTGAGGCAGGAGAATTGCTTGAACCCAGGAGGCAGAGGTTGCAGTGAACCAAGACCACGCCATTGCACTCCAGCCTGGGTGACAGAGTGAGACTCTTTCCCAAAAAAAAAAAAAATGCCACCTTTTCTTTCCATCTGACACTGCCCATTTAATTCTCCCTATTGCCCTCCCCTGCTTTTTTTTCTCTGTAACACTTTGACTCTTCTAAAATACTATTTGTTTTACTTGCCTGATTCTGCTCATGAGACTATACATTTTTTTCTTTCTTCTGCATGACTCGAATATATAAAATAAGTATTTGCTAAATGAATTAGTTAAGTCATTGACGTGCCCTAACACTAGAACAAGAAGGAGTCACCTGAATACAAATAAAAAGGCATAAATATTAGGAATCTATATTAGTCCATTTTCACACTGCTATAAAGATACTATCTGAGACTAGATAATTTATAAATAAAATAAGTTTAATGACTCACAGATCCACATGGCTGGGGAGGCCTCAAGAAACTTAGAATCATGGTAGAAGGCAAAGGGGAAGCAAGACTCGTCTTACATGGCGGCAGGAGAGAGAGAGAGAGAGACCAAACGTGGAAGTGCCACACTTTAAAGCCACCAACTTCCATGAGAACTCACTCACTATCATGAGAACAGCATGGGGAAAAATGTCCCCATGATCCAATCACTTCCCACAAGGTCCCTTCCTTGACATGTGGGGATTACAATTTGAGATGAAATTTGGCTGGGGACACACAGCCAGACCATATCAAAAACCTTCCCTATATCCTGTCACAAGCTAGCTGAGTCTTTGTTAATTGCCCCTTCAATGTATTTTCACAGCAAGCTGTGAATACTCTATCAGAACCCTTTTTGTACTATTATAACCATCTGTTTATTTGTTAGTATTTTAAACTATTGACTGTGGGCTCCTATGTGGCATGGATGGTTTAATATTTACTTATGCTTTGAACTGATTGAGCATAGAACCATCTAAAAATAAGTATTTAGTACAGTTTGCTGAATATATGGATAACTCCATAAATAGGGGTTCTTGCGAGTCCTGGAGACTGCCTTACCCACACATTGTCAAGAATTAGAAGTCTTTCTCAGCTGTGTATTTAGGATAAGTCCTTTTCCTTTCCTAGTTCAGATTCCTCACCAGAAACCTTTATTTGCTTACTCCAAAGAGGTGGGCTAAACAAAGCTGACAAAGCCACAGTGAGTGATGGCTTTCTTATTCCCCTAGAAAGACTGGGTGAGACTTAAAGTTCCAAGATTCCTGTCCCAGAATGACTGAAGCATCAGAAAATGAACAACTGTTAAGTGTAAAATATTGTATCTTCAGTCTCAGCACACATAAAGACACCCCTCACTCTGAGGTATTATCTTACTCTTTGGAAAAACAGACAAGAAGTACAAGCTATCTCTGCTTATATATGATGGCTTTTCTCGGGTAAATACAATTTGAGCTCCGAAACAGCAGATATTTCCCATCATTGTTCAGAGACCCACTGCTCCTTTCTCTTAGTCTACTCTCTCCCTCCAAAGTTATACTGTGTTAGACATGACTCAGGTGTGGTTAAAATGTTGGTTTTACCATTAGATGAAGCAGTGTAAAATCAATTTTGTTATTCAGCTGGTTTCAAAAATACCTTCCTTTGCTGGCTGTGATGGCATCCTTACAGATGTCCCTGTCAACCTGTTGACTAAATTGCCTCAGTAACTGGTACTAGGGAATGTGAAGCCTTAAGGATTTGAATTAAAGCTATGAAAAAATAGAAATTGTCAGGGTGATTTTGTTGTTGTTTGTTTGTTTGTTTTTGTTTTCCAGCCAGGCCTGTTTCTTCTAGGACAAGGTTTAGCAACTCCTATTTCTTTGTTTTTTTCCTTTTCCTTTTTAATAGACCTTAAAGGAAATATGCCAAGGCAGCTGCAGTGTGAAACCAATAGGGAAAAGGCTTACGTCCAATCATTCCTCAACCCTGAAAAATCGCACATTCTCCATTTCTAAACAATGAAGAGATGGGTCCGGGAATGCAAGAGAGTAGAATGTAGTACAGTGGTATGTTGCAGACAGTAGCATGCTGTTTCATCTGCTTTCCACTCTTCGACAATGTCAACATGTTAGGAGTATTCAAAACTTGACACATTATCAACCCACCCCCTAATAACCAGTTAGCACCTTAATTATCAGCTAATTGGTAACGAATATTAGTGTTATCAGTGGAACTTTTGGCATAGATTACATGGTAGTCAGCATTTAAACATTTTCCTGAGGAAATTCTGGTCATTTCCTTGTGAAAAGCACATTTTACATTTATAAAATAATCCAGCAGCAGAGTGTCAGGTGAAACATCATTCTTGATACCATTTTCTATTAAAAATCCATGTAAATAGGAACCACTCAATAAATGCTTTGTGAATTAAGTCTGAGCCCACAATCAGACCTAAGATAGTGGCAATCCGTTCAAAGAAAAAAAAAATAGAGACTCAATAAATGGTCAGGAAGCTAGGCCAAATTGCCCCATTCCCAATCCAATCCTCCCCCCCACGAAGCAACTTGCTGTCATGAAGTAGGAATTATATTAAATACTCTGATTCTCAAGCCTGGAATTCTGTAGGACAGTAAACGGCAAGGAGCCTAGTGATAGTTGGTATCTAGATGCTAAATGTAATTCATATTTTCACTTTTTGCATGTTTTTGAGACAGAAAATAAAAATATGCAGTTACTGAAGAGAAACTGAGCAATCATCTCCCAGTTAAACAAAATGTTTTTTTTTTTTTTTTAATTGTACTTTAAGTTTTAGGGTACATGTGCAAAACGTGCACGTTTCTTACATATGTATCCATGTGCCATGCTGGTGTGCTGTACCCATTAACTCGACATTTAGCATTAGGTGTATCTCCTAATGCTATCCCTCCCCCCTCCCCCCACTGCACAACACTCCCTGGAGTGTAATGTTCCCCTTCCTATGTCCCTGTGTTCTCATTGTTCAATTCCCACCTATGAGTGAGAACATGTGGTGTTTGGTTTCTTGTCCTCGAGATAGTTTACTGAGAATAACGATTTCCAGTTTCATCCATGTCCCTACAAAGGACACGAACTCATCATTTTTTATGGCTGCATAGTATTCCATGGTGTATATGTGCCACATTTTCTTAATCTGGTCTATCGTTGTAAGACATTTGGGTTGGTTCCAAGTCTTTGCTATTGTGAATAGTGCCACAATAAACATACGTGTGCATGTGTCTTGATAGCAGCATGACTTATAGTCCTTTGGGTATATATCTAGTAAAGGGATGGCTGGGTCAAATGGTATTTCTAGTTCTAGATCCCTGAGTAATCACAACACTGACTTCCACAATGGTTGAACTAGTGTACAGTCCCACCAACAGTGTAAAAGTGTTCCTATTTCTCCACATCCTCTCCAGCACCTCTTGTTTCCTGACTTTTTAATGATGGCCATTCTAACTGGTGTGAGATGGTATCTCATTGTGGTTTTGATTTGCATTCCTCTGATGGCCAGTGATGATCAGCATTTCTTCATGTGTTTTTTGGCTGCATAAATATCTTCTTTTGAGAAGTGTCTGTTCATGTCCTTTGCCCACTTTTTGATGGGGTTGTTTTATTCTTGCAAATTTGTTTGAGTTCATTGTAGATTCTGGATATTAGCCCTTTGTCAGATGAGTAGGTTGTGAAAATTTTCTCCCATTCTGTAGGTTGCCTGTTC